>NC_069499.1:265871626-266547459 GCF_027579735.1 Bombina bombina | reverse complement strand
GCCAGTGGCCAGCAGTGGGCCACAGGCACAGTCATAAATACTGCAGTATCACCTGAAAGAGAGGGGAGAGATATACCAAATGAAATTATAAATGTCAATAATGGTACTAATAATATTCTCTCTCTACAGACCGGAAACGGACGATTTAGCTGTGATGACGAGCAACCACGGCCTGAAAGCTCTAACCAATCTCTTCCTTTGCAGCATTCTCTTAATCTTATTTCCACAGATGCAGTACACAGGAACCCAATCAGCCCTATTATAGAGGACATGAATGTGAGCATGACAATTCTCCTGCATCAGGTAAAGTGTCAGATTCAGGTAACACGTGGCGAAGCCCACAGATGTGTGATAATGCCAATTTTATGTGTGAAATGGTAGAAACTGCATTAAGATATTATGTATTAGCTGAGCTCCAGGATTCAGTTTCCAACCCTATCATGGGATTAATTGATACTGGATCTCAGGCAACTATTTTACCCCACAGGTACTACACACAGCTAAATGAGCTAACACCCCACGAACCTAAAATAAAAGAATTTGATGGTTCACTAATAGGTGTTGAGGGTGACTCTCTAAAAGTCTATGGTATGGCATGGTTAAAATTTAAACTGGGGAACAGGGTCATAAGACACCCCATCATTATAGTGGATCTGCCAACTAGGAATGACTCTATACCTAAAATCACTATCTTACAAATAGATGATCAGACTCCTTTAAGTGGCTCTGATGGTAATTCTTTTAAAATTTCACCTGGGAAGAAAGCGAATATTTCTGTAGACGGCGATGTATTAACCATATCTCTCCACAAGGGGGGTCATAAATTCCCTAAAGGGGGAGGCCACACTCAATACCCCGCAGCAATTGAGAGAGTTAAGGATGATCTATGTATCCCTATACAAGTGCATGACCTTGGTAAAACCAAATATGCTAAATTGAACTTAAAACAGGAAGCTAGCTATATAAGCGAAGGCTTATTAGCGCAAATTGCTGAACCTAAGGTGATTAAATATCTTTCTCCCCAAGACCACTGTGTCCACGGCCTGGATGACCGTTCTGAAAGCTATAATATCACATCTAAATTTTTATTATCTATCTCTATAGGTAATAATCAGTGAAGCATCTGTTCTTAGTTTTAAATACTCCCCATAATCAAATATACATTGGCAATGATCACATAGATATGCCATACAAATAGATTTGATTAACTCTTGCCTCTCGAGCAGATTAAAGGGGGACCCTGAAGTATTTCAGCATGAAAACGCAGCCCTGAAATCAAACCAGCAAATGCCATATGCTGTGAATATGCAGGTGTCTAATGATGTTATAATCCCTGCTGGGGCTGATAAATTCCTCTTACCCTTACCCAGGTAAAAAGAGGTCAGAAATTAAAAAGTTCTGAAACACTAATTTGCCTCTCTCATAGAATACTAAATCTGGGTATCACAATGACCCATACTCCTTTGGTAAATATCTGAACTCTTCCAGTACATGTTATCGTGCATAACATGACCCCACAGGATGTAACCTTATCCAAGGGAACTACCATAGGATATGCGCTGGAATCAAGTTATTGCACTTTTGGATTCCAAAATAATATAATTGGGCTAATACCTAAATGATATTTAACTGAAGAACAATTAATAGAACAATCCTTTGCATCTATGCCAGAGGGACTATTTACAATTCAATCTATTTATCCCTTCAGCTTAGGGGAAGGCATTTGTAAAATTGAAGAAGCCTCTCTAGTATTTGATCAGCCGATAAAAGATCAAGAATACCCCAATACCCAGAGTCATGGGGGCAATATAAATTATAATCAAGGGGACCTCATCTCTAGGTTGGAAGAAGCCTATGAAATAGGACAGCCTGAAATCTTTCCAGGATTTCAGCAGATAGTCGAAGAGCAAATATCTTTAGCTAATGGCTGTTCCAGTGATGGTGAACGCCAACAGCTATGAGAACTCCTGATGGAGTACAAGGATATTTTGCTAGGGATTCTTATGACTGTGGGACTACAGACTTGCACATTGCAAGAATCCAAACAGATCCCAATGTAGCACCTGTCTTTGTTAAACAATACAGACTTCCTTTAGCCTCATATGATTCTCTTGCAGAAATCATAAGGAACTTGGAAGAAAGAGGTATTATCAGATAGGTGCATAGCTCTTATAACAATCCTATTCTAGGTGTTCTTAAGCCCAATGGACAATGGCGTTTGTGTGCTGACTTAAGACAGCTAAACAAACAAGTGTACATGTCTGGCTGCCCTGTGCCATATATTGACCAGTGCCTAGAGCAGATGCAGGGATCCAAAATATTCACTGCCATTGATTGCGCACAGGGATATTGGACCATAAAGGTACATGAGGAGGACCAGTATAAGCTGGTATTCTCATTCCAAAAGGTCCAGTATGCGTTCCAGAGACTTCCATTTGGATACATAAATTCTGGACATGAATTTGCTGTACTAATGCATAAGGCTATGCCTGATGCACTGGAAAGGGGGACTTTATCTTATGTTGGTGTTGTTTTAATCAAAAGCACAGGCTTTGAAAAACATCACAGAAGTTAAACACGTCCTCAGCCAACTTAAAAGGGCAGGTGTCAAATTATCCCTACAAAAAGCTCAATGGTGCCACTCTCGTGTAAACTTCTTGGGACATGAAGTTACTTCTGAAGGGTTGAATCCTCAGAAGCAAAAGGTGGAAGCTATAATAAATTCTAAAAACCCAACTAACTTAAAGGAATTGAGATCATTCCTGGGTATGACGAATTATTCTTGCAAATTCATTGATAATCATGCAGAATTAGCTAAACCACTACTACTTTTCTAAAGAAGGATGTGAAATGGCACTGGAGTGAGACTCAAGAGACAGCCATCAGAGAGCTGAAAAGAAAACTCACTCAAGCACCTTGCTTAGCATACCCTGAAGGTGGTAAACCTTTCTTCTTAGAGACAGGTTACACAGATATAAGCATGAGTGCTGTTTTATACCAAAAGCATGATAATTTAAGCAAAGTCATTGCTTATGCGAGCAAAACTCTATCCCCAGTAGAAAGAAAATTAAGCAATTGCGAAAAAGCCCTCTTATCTACTGTATGGGCTCTACAAAATTTCCGCAGTTATATACAGGGCGAGAAAATTATTGTAGAAACGGCCCACCAGCCTTTGCTTTATTTGCAAATTGAGAGAATAAGAGAGGGGAACTTGTCTAATAGCCGCATAACAGCGTGGACTCTTTCCTTACAAGGCTGGCCTTTAGAAATTCACTACAAGCAGAATAAAAAGAATCTAGTCACACATGGACTCACTAAACTCCATGACTGTACTGTAAGGATCATGAGGAAGAATTATCAGAAGATGCTTTCCTGGAGGAACAATTGCTTTCCCCGTATAAAATATACAATGAGGGCCATTGTCAAACATTACCTTGGGTATATATTGATGGTTGTTCTTACCATGCCACTATTGATAATGAGCGCAGACTAGTCGCTGGCATTGGTATAACTTGGGCAAATGGATTCCCAAATATTTCTGTAGGTTTCAACATTGGACCAAGATCCATCCAGGATGAAGAACTAACTGCTGTTCTAAAAATCATTGAGATGGCTATTGAACATGGTATTCATGAATTTGTGATCATTACAGACTCAAATTACGTGCATGACAGTTTTGTTGAATACATGCCAACTTGGAAAAGAAATGGCATGCAGAAAACTAACAACAAACCAGTCAAACATGGCAAGTTCTTCTGTGAGATTGATCTGTTGGTATCCAATGATTTAACCGTACACTGGAAAAAGACCAAGGGTCATTCCAGGGTTCTAGGTCCTGATAAGGAAGGCAATGATCTTGCGGATTTATTAGCCAAACAAGGAGCCATAACTGGAGAACTCCTTAATATTGACCACTTAATGTGTGCAATTCAGGTAGAATCCATTACCATGAACCAGGTTAAACAACAGAGTGGGCCTAACTTGGTACAATGGAGTCAGGATTTTCCTAGTGAGGACCTGATCACTAGTCAAAAAGAAGACCCCATTGTAGGCATCTTCTATAAACATCTTCTATAAACACATAGAAGATCCTGAAAGCAATCCCATCTCAAAAGATGATTGTTTTGGCAAGGAAGATATTAGAATCCTAATGAAGTCCAGGTCACAATTCAAGATAAAGGATGGTTTGTTAATTAGAACCTCAAAAACTGGCATCCAGCAATGGGTGGTACCCACCAGAGGTGTCATGCTTCAGCATGCCCATGATGCTCCCACATCTGGTCATCGTGGCGCAAATTAACGTATGAAATACGCCTTTGGCCACACATGTTGAAAGATGTTCAAACCTACTGTCAAGGTTGTTTAATCAGTCCACAGTTCCAACCTACTGCACCAACGCATAGAGCGCCATTGCAGAAAAGGGGAATGGTAATGCCATGGTCAGATATACAAATTGATTTTATTGGTCCAGTAACTAGGTCATCAAGAGGTAACAAATACATGTTAACAGTGACATGCCTGTTCAATAAATTGGTAGAGTGCATCAGTACACCTAACAATAGTGCTGAAACATGCACAGCATTGCTCATCAACCACATGTGTACTAGATTTGGTTTGCCCCAAAGAATCGAATCCGATTGAGGAATCCACTTCTCTAGCTAAGTGATGACCAAGATGTGAAAAATACTAGGGGTTAAAAGAAAGCTCCATATTGCATATAGAGCTGCCTCAAGTGGTGGTGTAGAGCGTTAAAACCAATCCATTGTGAAAATCCTCAAAAAGTTTGTGAGTGAAATGGGTAAAGACTGGGATGCTACCTCTAGTCCTAATGGCATTAAGAGCAACTCCAAGTAGTGCTACCAAGATGTCACCTTTTGAACTGATGACTGGTAGAAGAATGGTTCTACCTCAGCATCTACTGTACCGTACATCAGACCAGAACTTGATAAACACTGCCAACATGCATCAATATGTGGAGAACCTATGAAAGCACCTGCAATATGCCTTTGCATTTGCTCAAAGCAACTTAGAGAAGGCCTCAACTGCCATTAAACCTATTATGATTTAAAAACGTCCAAAAAGGAATATGAGATAAATGATAAAGTTTATCTTTATAACTTTGGGAGAGATCAGGTTAAGGAGAAGAAATTCTTTCCATCATGGAAGGGTCCTTTTGTCGTTACTAACAAAATATCTCCAGTCGCCTATAAAATTAGGATACCCAAAAATGATACTTTTATGCAAGCGTGCCATCCTAGATCCCAACTACAAGTCATAGAGGGAGAATGAAATGTCATATCCCCAAATGCACTAAAGAAATATTTTAATTTAAAGATGCCTAGCTAATGAGCATGAAGGCTCAAAAATGGCGGACTCTCTTCATAGAAGACTGTCCATGATACATACTGTCAATACACTCACCAAGTACCACTGACTATAAGCCATTTCCAATACATGTGTCCTACATCCATTGGAAAATTGGAAGGGGGATTTATGTCAGGATATCTGAGTATCATTAAATAATATATATATGTATGTATATTTATCTACACATAGATTTATGATAAGACCAAGAACTCATTTTATTTGTGAAACTGTGTGTAAACAAACCCCCTCTCTGTTTCAATTAGAGAAAAGGCAAGTTATTTCAAAGAGAGCATCTATCTCATTACCTAGATCACAGGAACCCCTGGGTTAATAGAGACGTGGTGTCTGGGATTGTTCTTTGAGGTCTAATGAGATTCGTAGAAAAAAAAAATTAGCTGAAGAAATTACAAAGGGTCACATATGTGTTAAATTGTCCCTGTTGTTTTAAATCCACAAATTCTAGACGTTACGTGATTATGATTAGCTCAGCAAAAAAACAAACATGTTTTGCATTGTAACTCTTGGGTTCATTTTTAAAATACAGCCTGTATAATTTTAAATACTGTATATAAATATGTATTTGTGGACCCCTAAGAAGCAGTGACTAATAGCAACATATTAGATAAGTGTATATGGAACTTAAAGCTGTATGGTAGATGTATAAATGTTGTTTCAAAGTGGTAACATTTTTTTTATCTTACAGACAGCAAGATGTCCCATAAATGTTAGCCATGTACATGGATCTGTGTATTCAAAAAAATTTGGGAATGTGAAATATGCTGTGTTTGTATGACTATATGCCAGAATGTTTGAATGCTGTGATTCTGGGGAGAGCAAATAATTGACAGTGTAATTGTTTATCAATATGATCAATATAAACATACTGGTGCTTCATATTAAAGGGATGAATAGTATGACATGGTCCAATACACTTGGAACATGTGACTTGTTGATACTAAAAAATATGGTATATTGAATAAAAATATATAGGAACTGTATTTACTGTTAGCAGTGTTAGGGATAGAAACTGCATTTCTGGTTGTTTCCTGCCCTCTAGGGGATTAAAATTGTATAACAGCCAAACAAATTGATTGTTTAAAACATATGTAAATCCAAGTAGCCAATCAAATGTTTCAACTCAAAGGGCCAATCCATGCTCAGCTCCCTAAGGGCGAATCACAGATCAGCTTCCGAAGGGCCTATCATCCAAATTTCACGATGATTAGAATAAAAAGGGCTGGGACTATATTGCAAAATATATTCCCAAGCAAGAGAGAAAAAGAGGACTCTGGCTGCAAAATTTTGGACTAAACAAATTGCTGCGATTTAGTCTATTATAAAGCAACCTGGGCCTATATTTTTATCCATCTTGCAAAAATTACCTCTTTCAATTTATGAGGCGAAATTAGATTTACTGGAGAAACTCTGGAAGTTGAAACATTAATTGTTTAATTGGGTGATGTATGGCTGTTATTTATCTTTAATATTTTAGACAAAGGTATTCTAAGACTATAGTCAAATTGCAGGTAGTAATTTTAAATGGGTACTTTGTATTTTAGCTTGCATTCATAATCCTGTGTGGTTTAAAATGAATCTTTTGTTTGCCAAGTAATTTATAACTGTAGCCATATAAATATATTTTAGAATTTACCTTATTACTGCTAAAGAATTTATTTCATCTTAGATAAATTGGCATATAATCTGGCTATTTACATTAAGAATACATATAACTTCTGGTGTTTTAATTAGAGTTGTATTAAATCATTTGTGGGTTAAATAACTCAATTGTACCAGTCTGAATGTTAGTGGCTCATATCTTGGTATCTCATTGTGGTATTTTAATGAAATTCAATTGCGAATAAGGTTAATAAATAAGGTAACTTTTATGATCTTTGCATAGCATATTATAATAGTTTGATTCATATCTGGTTTTCTATAAATATAATTCAATGTGTCTATATATTTTAACTAATATAAAGAATTTAGGAATTTACATTAATTTTATTGTTTGGTATAAGCATTTTTATTGGGGGTTTATTTTAAAGAATAATTATTAAATATATTGTATTATAATCCGGCCATATACTGACAGGACCCATGACCT
Organism: Bombina bombina; assembly: GCF_027579735.1. NCBI lineage: Eukaryota > Metazoa > Chordata > Amphibia > Anura > Bombinatoridae > Bombina > Bombina bombina. The sequence continues at coordinate 266,539,988 of NC_069499.1, read as the reverse complement.
GCGACTGAGACACAACTTTACGACACTGGACAGTACGTTTCTCTGAGTCTCCTTTATGTTTCACGGTAGGGATGGTGTTCTTTTCTTTGAAAGCTTCTTTTTTCTTCTGTAAACATGGAGTTATGATTTGCAAAAAAGTGCTACTTTTGTTTTGTCTTTCCAAAGAGTATTCTCCCAGAACAGTTTGCCAACCTGCATTTTGCCAAACTCCAGTTGGGGTTTTTTGTGTTTCTCTCTTAAAATGCAAGGGTACCAATGCTTTTTACCATATCTGTACATAAAATAATAGTATAGTGTGAATCTCATATGTATAATATGTGTGTTTTTCTCAATGAAAAATGACCCACAGTGGGGATTAAATGTAACATCCACAACCAAGCAATAGGAAACAGCAATCAGTCATTTTGCAATGTGCAAGTGCAAGGCAGGAGCTCACTGCAAGTCCCAAATACTGCATAAAAGAACACAAAGTCCCACAGCACATAAAAGTATAACTCACTTTATTTACAAGGTGGAGGTCCAAAAAGAACAGCAACGTTTTGGGCTATACACCCTTATTCATGCTATCATCCACAAACTCCCAAACAGCTCAGCACACAGGTGGAAATGAGTGAGGAGTTAAAATTCTTTATGAGAAATATTTTATTAAGCTAGATAAGGGGCAGCAATAACAAAAGCTAATTCCCCTGACAGCATGGCAATAATGTACAGTAGGTAATTGAAAAATAAGTGTAGAGGAAGCACACAAGATTGTAACTTGAACTTTGTTTAAAAACTTCTAGAAATAATAGTAAAAATGTTCTCCATTCAGTAAGCACTAAATAGAGGCAGTTAATTTGCCAGAACTTACCTACATATAGGGCTCTGTGTATTAAGCAGTGAATGCTGCCATGGAGCACATGAGAGCCTGCATTTTGCAATGTAAGAAGCAGCTATTAGATGACCACTGCTTCTTACCATCTCTGCCACCTCTAAGCTGGCAGATAGAAATCACCCCAAACTTGTTAGTTTGGGGTGATTGACAGGCCCTTTTCTCTTTCAATGGAGCAGCATTACTCACTCAAGTGAGTATGCAATGATACATAATGACAGCGGACGTACAGGGTATGCTGCTCATTCTTTGTGAAGCTGGGCAGAAAGGTTGTTAAGTTGAGAACCTTGTCCACACTGGCTTCATACATGAGGCTCATAGCATACAGACCATTTAGGTTTGGTAGTAGCCATGGTACAATGATTCTCATACCTGGTTAAAATAATCATGCAAAAAGTGCTGCAGTTATTGTAGAAACTGGAGGAAATCATATTTGTAGAAAAGAGATTGTGTTTAGGTCTTCAGTACAGGATAAGATCAGATAGTAATTGAACTTCTGTTCTTGCGATTGGTTAAGTAAGAGCATGGTGCAATATTGCACTAGACAGTTTTTGTGTAATGAGTGGATGTTTTTTAAATGCAGGTATTATAGATATATAGAGATAGATAGATAGCAAGATAGATAGATAGATATAGACAGATAGATAGATAGATAGAGACAGATAGATAATAAATAAATACTGTATATTGTTTTCCTAGGTTATCATATAAAATTACAAAATACTAATTATTTTCTTTGTGCTTTCCCTTTTTGGGGAAAAAACAGTTTATGTAGGTGGCTCACAGAAAAAAAATCCCTGATGCTTAAAAAAAATTAGTTGAAAAATACTAAAAACCGTTTGAGGGAAACATTGCACAGTTGTTGTTGGTAAACTATAGAAAACAAATAATGTGAAAATTAAATTAAATGAAATTAATGAAAAATATATAGATAAAACAAAATCAATAATACTTTATTTAGTTCCATATATAAAATTACATCCCAAAACAGACCCAAAACAGACTCAAGATATATATATCTTGGAGTAACAGGTATAAAAGTAATAATCATCTGAAAAGGTAACTGGTAAGGAACCGGAGCCTGTGGCTCGCAGTTACGTGTACAGCTCTGCATTAGCAGCCCCTAAGGGGCGTTATTGGGACATTAAAATATGTGAAATAGAGTGTTTTTCACTCACCTGTAGTTGATATACACTGTAGTTGCTTTATCTCCAGACATAAAATCAGGTGCAGGTATTTTTTTTGTTGTTTTTTATTTAAATTAAATAAGTACAAAAGACTAAAAACAGCATAATGATAAACAACTTAACATTCAAAAGAAAAGGAAGTCACTAGTGGTGTTGCTCATTGGGACAGTTCACCCCAAAAAATGATCTCCTTTAAATTGTTCCCAATGATTCATTTTAACTGCTGGAGTGTATTAAATTGTTTACCCCTATTTTGGCATTTGAAATAGCTGATTTTAGCCTGTGGTTTCCCAACCTATACTGAAAGTTTCTATACTGGAGTATATTCTATTGAATAGCCTAAGTATACACAAACAGCAGAAGAGATTACACTCTCAGTGGGAGGGGGGGGGGGGCATGATAGTTAAGTAATAAAATGATAATTTTCCATTGTTCTCTCTATGTATTGAGCTTTGGTTTTCTAGACAAATATAAGATAAGGAAGCAAGTCTGTGTACATAAAAGTGATAACATAATGAGATCTGATATTACCTGAAGCTCAACCCATTGTAATAGGCTGTGGTTTGGTTTAAAAGCACAAAACCAGCTACTTCATATGCACAAATAAATCAGAAAATACAGTTTCTCATACATATACTCTGCAGCTGGTATAACAAGTAATTGAAAATACATTCATATAAAAACAATTTTACAGTGTACTGGCCCTTTAAGTTTTTTGGCCTCTTTTGTTTACCATATTTATCAGTGCAGAAGAAAAAGTAAGGTCTGTATGCCATTTCTAATTAGGCTTCTTCTTTAACATTATGTACAGTTCTGGAAACTACATCTCAACAATTATAGAAATAAACTAGAAACTGTTCAAAAGAGTTACTAAAATGGTACATGGTCTGACATTAAAACGTACAAGGAAAGATGACATGTGCTTAAAATGTATAGCTTAGGAGAAAAAGGGGACATATATTTATATAAGGGATTTGAGTTCAGAATTAAAATATTTATTTATTTTTAAAAAAAGGCAATACAAGAACAAGGGATTAAGTTGGTCATCAGTAGGTTTAGCAACAAATTACTTTAGCAGATTCATGGAACAGATATCTAACATAGCTGTTAAGAACAAAACTGTAGACGATTTCAAGAATGCCTATGATATCCATAAGAGTATCTACTGAGTTAATGAAACTTTAGAAGGAAATAAGGGCAGTCTTAAAGGGAGATGAAACCCACAATTCTTTCTTTATTCACATAGATCAGACAATTTTACTTTTGTACTTTTGTTATAAAAAGAAATGCTTTGTTCTCTTGGTATTCTTTGAAGGAGCAGCAGTGTACTACTGGGAGCTTGCTGATCACATTTGTTGAGCCATTGCTGCTCATAAGCCTGCCTCGGTATGCTTTTCAGCAAAGCATACCAAGAGAACAAAGCAAATTAGATTATAGAATTAAATAGAAAAGTTGTTTAAACTTGCATAAATCATTAAATATTTTTGGGGGGATTATGTCCCTCTAATGGGCCTTTTGATTCTTATCTGCCATTAAAATCTATATTTCAATGTACAGGCAAATACAGACAGTTTGGGCTCCACTTATTAACTAGCAGACAGATGAATCGAATGAATTGAATCAGATGAATTGAAATCACTTATGTGGAAGTAGCAGCGGTCTTAGGATCTCTGCTACGTAAAGGGACAGTATACTGTAAAATTGTTTTTCCTTAAATGTATTTCCAACTACTTGTTATACCAGCTGCAGAGTATAAAATGTATGAGAAATTGCATTTTCAGGTTTTTTGTGTATATGAAATTGCTGGTTTTTTGCTTTTAAACCACAGCCTATTAAAATAGGTTGAGTTTCAGGTAATATCAGATCTGATTATGTTATCACTTTATGTACACACACTTGCTTCCTTATCTCATATCTGTTTGTAAACCAGAGCTCAAAACTTCAAGAGAACAATGGAAAATTAACATTGTATTACTTAATTATCCTGCACCTCACTGGGAGTGTAATTTATTCTGCTGGCTGTGTTTACATAGGCTTATCAATAGCCTAGACTCCAGTATAGAAACTTTCAGTATAGGTGTGGATACCACAGTCTAAATCGGCCAAAATAAGGGTAAAGGCACTACAGCAGGTAAAAATGATCATTGGGAACAATTTATAGAGGAGAAAAATTTGGGGTAAACTTTCCCTTTAACTAGTGTTTCAGACTCGCTCACACAAACCTGAAATGCTAGGGTTTCGCAGCTCCTCTCACAGCTTGATAAATAGAGCCCTTTGACTTTATGCTAGAATATCTATAGAGGAGCATTGTCAGCTACGCGAAGGACCTGCTACATAACACATTACTGAACACTCATTTTATTCCTCTATGCTTTTGTTTGAATGACAGCAATTTTAACAATAGCAATTTGCATATGAGTAATCAAAGTCCTGGGTTTTCTTTTAGAAATCTTGTTTACTCATTTAAAATAATATAATGTAAAGCTACTACTAGGCCTTCAGTACTGAGTAGCTGAAATCTGATACTTGATTGAGTGCCTTCATTATCTTAGTTTTTTTTTTTTTTTGTCTGGTTTGGTTTTGTTTTTTTGTTGTTATCAGTGTACCAGTTAGGTAAATGACCACACTCATTGTGTAGGCTTTGTGACATGGTGAGTTTGTGCTACCATTCATCCCTTTGCTATGTCTTGATGCGTGACAGCACTGATAAGCTGTTTTAAAAAGATAAGGCACAGCAAAACATATTCACCTCTAATTACACATTGCGTACAAAATACATACTTCCGATTGTCATCTTCAGCTAAACAATGTAAGGCAGCACAATGAGATAAACCGAGGCAGCCTGCAGAGGGTTCTGTGCTTAGGGATAATTGATACACAGGGACATCACCTTAAAGCAAGTGAGTGACAGCATAACTGTAGGCACCCGCTGACACTTTCAGTTAGGAGGTAAAGTACCAATCCAATTACATTTGTAATGAAAATGAGTTGTAAACAGGGCCTTTACTAATGACTTTAAACAACAGTTCATGTTTGGGGGTTATTTCTCAAAAGCTTTTCCCACCAGGTGTAATTTTACTAATTCTTATATAATGCGAAGAATGGCTTTGTCAGACATAGACATTAAACTCATTGCAATAGTTCAACATTTTGTAAACTTGCATTTCTGTTTCACCCTTAAAGCTGTACAACCTTAATTTGTCTGTCTGTCTGTCTATCTATCTATCTATCTATCTATCTATCAATCTATCTTTCTATCTATCATCTATCTATCTATCTATCATCTATCTCTCTATATAAACTAATATGACAAGCTCTGTCTGTCTGTCTGTCTGTCTCTGAGCTCGATGATTGAAAGCTCTCTAGGCTGGTGAGATTATTAAGAATGTTCGCCAGTCCTTCTATTTCCATGGGGGAATGCTCTAAAGCCAGTTTTTACCCTGAAACCAGGGTGTCTCGCTAAGTGGCGTATACTGCATTTTCATATGAAGTGTGCACAATAAAATTTGTATTTTAAACATCATACAAAACAAATATTTAGACTATTCACACAAAAATAAACAGGGAAAAGTTGTATTGTTAAGCTGCATCAAATAATGTAACAAAATTCTTAGCCAAAAATTGTATTTGAACAAAAACGCTAAATTTGTATGTAATTTACACAGGAATAAATCGTATTAAATATGCGCAGCATAAATTGTAATTTTAGTACACTAGATGTGCAAAAATCACACAGAAATTTGTACTTATAAATACAACATGCAAAGCGTAATTGTTGTTTATTATTAAAATGGGCTGAACATGGGCATTCCATGTGCGTATATGAAAATGTCTCTCTAATCCCAGCGTATTTCTGTAAACATTTTCGCACTGCAGATCTCACAGTTTTTTCTCACCAACTAAAAGATGGTCAGGCTTGTCACAAAACATTACGAATCATTAATACATATGCATATGAAAATATAGGCGAATGTAAGATGCTATATGCAGAAAGCAGCGTAATGTGATTTGCATTGGCTGCAGGATTTAATTTTAAAAGGGCGCCCTCTGCTCACTGCTAACTTGTGTTAAGGAGCGAAGTGTCCCTATCCAGCAAGCTCCATTACTTTCAATAGGAGCCATCTCGCCACTCGCAGGTACTGCCCCTTTCTACGATCATTCCACCAGGGCAGCCTTGCGAGAGTCGGCGAGGAAAACTAGGTTTGAGCTGACAAAGTTTACATCATCTAGCTCTCTCTCTCTCTCGCTATATATATATGTATATATATATATATATATATATATACACACAGTATATATATATATATATATATATATATATATATATATATATATAAATAGTATATATAAATATATATAAGATGCTCAAAAAGCAAAGTATTGCAGTATGCAGTGATACCTTTTTTATTGGACTAACATAATATTTCAAAGACAAGCTTTCGAGAGTTTTCCTCCCTTCCTCAGGTCTGAAGCAATACTGATCAATCTGATATAGATACACATCACATACAACAAATGGAAGGGAGGGAGAGGGGTGAGAGGGGGGGTCATAAAAAAAAGCAGACTCTGGCTTTCTCACACACTACCATAACTTTCTATAATCTCTCATCTTATTGTCCTATATTAGTTTCTTTTTCCTTTTGTTTTTCCTCTCATCTTGCCTATTTACTCTCCTCTGTTTATTTACTCTTTCTGGCTATTCTCAGCTATTTTCTCCTTCAGACACATTCTCTGCTTTTTATGACATCCCTCTCACCCCCCTCCCTCCCTTCCATTTGTTGTATGTGATGTGTATCTATATCAGAATGATCAGTATTGCTTCAGACCTGAGGAAGAGAGGAAAACTCTCGAAAGCTTGTCTTTGAAATATTATGTAAGTCCAATAAAAAAGGTATCACTGCATACTGCAATACATTGCTTTTTGATCATCTTATATATATTTATATATACTATTTTTATATATATATATATATATATATATATAGATATATATATACTGAATATATATATATATATATATATATCTATATATATCCTAATATGACAAGGTCTGTCTGTTTATCTATCTATCTATCTATCTATCTATCATCTCTCTAAATAAACTAATATGACAAGCTATTAAGGTTTTTATGTTTAAGTAATTTATAACTATAATTTATACTAATATTACTGAGCGCATTAATTACTCTAATATGGGTTAGATACATTGTTTCATTTTGGCAGTTTGCTGTTTTTGAGTGGAAGTGCTGTATCCTGCCCCATCCATTCAGTAGCTATTATCTTTCAAGATTAAAAATGACAAACTTTCAGGATGAAATATTAAAAAACATTTCTTATCAGGGATAGTTGCTGTAATAATTTTTTTTATTTTTTTTTTCTAAAAGAGATTAGTATTTTTTTATACATATGTATTTCTCTTAATTATTTAGGGCCAGATTACAAGTGGAGCGCTAAATATCGATTTCGCTAAAACAATATTAGTGCTCCACTGAGTAATACCAGTGCACGCTAAATATGTGGTATTACAAGTTGAGCTCAATGCGAACGAGAGCGTATTTCCATAGGCTCCAATGGGAGCCTCGTTCTGATGACGTCAGACACGGCATGAGAACTCACACAGCGCAGGGTTAAGTAGCGCAGCGATGACAGCAAAGTGTAAATATATATGTATATGCTTATATACATATATATTTATGTGTATATTCACATATTAACACATAAATATATATGTACATAAGCATAGACATATATATTCACTGGGAACACACAGTTCATATAGACTGCAATGTAAAGGCACTTTTCAGTGCCATTTTTTCCTAACATCCCACACCCGCTCCCTTTAGACCCCAAAAACAGCTTTTTGCAGTTGTTTTATTAAAAAATAAAGACGCTATTATCTTTCGGCCAGATTACGAGTTTTGCGTTATGAGGGGTGCGGTACTAACTTGCACGTTATTGTCACCGCTCACTTACCTACAGCGTTGCTATTACAGGTTTTTCTAAACCCGGCATTAAAAGGCAAGAAGTGAGCGTAGAGCAAAATTGAGCTCCATACCGCACTCCAATACCAGCGCTACTTAAGTCAGCGGTGAGCTGGTTGTACGTGCTCGTGCACGATTTCCCCATAGACATCAATGGGGAGAGCCGGCTGAGAAAAAGTCTAACACCTGCAATAAAGCAGCGTAAAGCTCAGTAACGCAGCCCCATTGATTCCAATGGGGAAACTATATTTATGTTTATACCTAACACCCTAACCCCAAGTCTAAACACCCCTAATCTTACAATTATTAACCCCAAATCTGCTGCCCCAACATCGCCGACACCTACATTATACTTATTAACCCCTAATCTGCTGCCCCTGACATCGCCGACACCTACATTATAGTTATTAACCCCTAATCTGCTGCCCCCAACATCGCCGACACCTACATTATATTTATTAACCCCTAATCTGCTGCCCACAAAATCGTCGACACCTAGATAATGTTATTAACCCCTAATCTGCTGCTCCCAACGTAGCTGCAACTATAATAAACATATTAACCCCTAAACCACCGTACTCCCGCATCGCAAACACTAGTTAAATATTGAGTCCAAAATCTCAGAGGGATTGGACTAGCAACTGTGCACTTTTGTAGCACTTCTAACACCCCTTAATTAGAGGACATCATTCTGAACGGAAGACCAAAAGGTTGGACTCATCAATTAAAACATAACTTTTATTTAAAACGTAATAGGTTAAAATTGGTGTGTGTGTAAGTGTAGTTTAAAATTGCACAGAGACTGAGATTTGCATTGAAATCTCTGCTAAATTGGCCATGAATAACTAGAAATGTACTGTGGATAAAGCCACTGTAGGAGAGATTAACTATAACTCATATACCTCAAGATTTATGAAATATCACCTGGAATATCACCTATATAAACTTGGTAGCTAAATACCAGTTCAATTGGTTATCTGTAATTTCTCAAAAGATTTAATTGTATAATCTACCCAGTATTAGGACCTTGTGTACTGCTCCACCAAATAATATACTGCACTATTAAGGGCAAGTAACTCAGTATTAAAAGCTGTATCACTGGAGTAGGTATAGGGAGCAGATAGCTCAATATTGGTGGCATTCACAGTGGTGAGTTTATTAATGTGCTCAGTTGGTCACTCCCTTTATAAGGAGAATATCAAGGCTTGATATTGTGATGTTAATAAATATAGTTTGTAATAACACAGGTGAGACAGTCAATTCAATGGCCTCTAGTTAACAATGTCTGTCGGACCTGATCCGACAGAGCGGATCAGGTCTGACAGACATCGCTGAATACGGCGAGAAATACGCTCGCCACATTCAGCATTACACCAGTAGCTCACAAGAGCTGCTGGTGCAACGCCACCCCCCTGCAGACTCGCGGCCCCACCCCCTGCAGACTCGCGGCCAATGGGCCGCCAGCAGGGGGGGTGTCAATCAACCCGATCGTACTCGATCGGGTTGATTTCCGGCGATGTGTGTCTGCCTGCTCTGAGCAGGCGGACAGGTTATAGAGCAGCGGTCTTTGTGACCGCTGCTTCATAACTGCTGTTTCTAGCGAGCCTGCAGGCTCGCTAGAAACACGGGGCATCAAGCTCCATACGGAGCTTGATACATATGCCCCAATGTATCTATTTTTGTTGCTGTAATATTGTAAGGGGGGTCTTATTTCACAGGTAATATTCTTTCACAGATTGGTGGTCTGTGATATTATTGAGTATATTATATTAAAATAGAGCTCCTGTGATATAGCCTAGAGTCATATTATGCCAGGTAACTGTGGGCTGCTGATAAAAACGTTTTTGTTTATATTAAGTTACAAGTCAAAGCAACACTGTGAGGATTTTTCAATGGGATATCAATTATAAATAAAGAAGGGGAATGTATATTACCTCCTCTTTATGATATAATGAGATTCATATGTTTTAATGTAACACAGTATGCTGAGTCTTCACACCATTTGGAAAGTGAGTGTGCTCATGTTAAGGTTATATTTCTTCAGCTTGTAACCAATGCGTCTGCATATAGTTACAATTTGACTAGAATGTTAATTGGTTCTCAATATATATCTATCTATCTATCTATCTATCTATCTATCTATCTATATATATATATATATATATATATATATACAGTGAGGCCTCGGTTTACGAATTTAATTCGTTCTCTCGGGTCGTTTCGTATTGCGAAAAATTAGTAAACCGAAACACGGTTTCCCATAGGAATGCATTGAAAATCAATTAATGCGTTCCGGAGGTCCGAAAAAATTCAAGTAAAGTGTCCAAAAAAGGGCTCCAAAAGGCTCCAAAAGGCTTAACAACTTGCTGCAAATGGCTCCAATGTCTCCAAAAGGCTCCACAACTTGCTGCAAATGGCTCCAAAAGGCTTAACAACTTGCTGCAAATGGCTCAAAAGGCTCAACAACTTGCTGCAAAATGGCTCCAAAACCTCTCCAACACCTCTACACTGGTACCCAAACTTCATTAATTCAATCATACTTGAGTATGCAGGGGGTACAGGGGCCACTGGTTTCGTATTGCGAAAAATATTCGTAAACCGAGGGGGGCAAACCGGCATTTGACCGGCATTTTGTTTCGTATTGCGAAAAAAAATTCGTAAACCGAGTCAAATTTTCTTCAAATTTCGATTTCGTAAACCGAAATTTCGTATACCGAGTCGTGCGTAAACCGGGGCCTCACTGTATATATATATGTATATCGTTTGAAAATACTATCACGATTTTATATTGTAATTAAATAACAGCAGTCCTGATCATTCCAACTATTAGACTAATTTACAAACAGCAGCTTAAAGGGACAGTATACTGTAAAATTGTTTTTCCCTTAATGTGTTTCCAATTTCTTTTTTTACCAGCTGCAGAGTATAAAATGTATGAGATTTACTTTTTTAAGGCTTATTTGTGTATATGAAATAGCTGATTTTGTGTTTTGAAGCCACAACCTAATAAAATGGGTTGAGCTTGTAGATATAATCAAAGCTCATTACTTTATCACATTGTGTACATATACATGCTTTTTTATCTTATATCTGCTCGTAAACCAATCACCAATACTTGGAGAGAACAATGGAAAATTTTATTACCTTATCTCTTCTATAACCCGCTGGGAATGTAAATGTCTTCTGCTGGCTGTGTTTACACAGCTTGGCCTTGAGACCAAAAACTTTCAGAATAGGTGGGGATACCACAGGCTAAATCATCTATTTCAAATGCCAATATAAGGGTAATAGAAATACTTGTAAACAATTTAATACACTCCAGCAGGTAAAGTGGATCATTGGGAACAAATTTAAGGGGAGACATTTTTTGAGTAAACTGTCCCTTTAAGGTTTTAAATGATGTAGTATAAAGTCAGGAGTTTTCTATTAATTAGAAATAGAAAAGGGGAATGTGTATTACCTCCTTTTTATGATATAATAAGACTCATTTGTTTTAATGTAACACTGTATGCTGAGTATTCACACCATTAAAAAAGTGAGTGTGCTCCTTTATAGTTATATTTGTTCAACTAATGCATCTGCATGTGGTTACAATTTAACTAAGATGTAAATAGGTTCTCAGTATATATATGCCGTTTGAAAATACTGTCACAATTTTATATTGTAATTAAATAACAACAGTCCTGATCGTTTCAACTCTTAACCTAATAATACAGCAAGCAACTTGGGGTTTTAAATGATGTCGTAAAAGTTGGGAGTTTTCTATGAAGTGGTATGCCGCCTACTGTTAGTGTAGCATTGAAGAGGCCTCGTTGGTGATTATACTGGCGTCTAATCAGCGTTTACTATTGGTGCCCACCGATTAACAATATAACAATATATCCCTTGGATATATGTAAGGTTCTATAGTGCCTCAGGCTCTCTCATAATATTTATAAAGCATACTTCATAGTTTTTGCCGTTATCTGTATATTGGCATCGATCGTGTCTTAACAATTATGCAGGTAGTTTCTAGTAATATTAAGCTAGATATGCTAGACCTGTCGTCTCACGATGTGAGTTAGACATTTCTAAAGTGATATCGGACTTATTTAGTGTTTAATCTATTTGCACCATGCCTATTAAATACTTAAATAGATTTACTTATCTAGTCTCTGTGCTAAGTTAAAAAACAACAAGCTGGGTATTAAACAATACCCTCCCTTAACATGTTTCGCCGAATAGGTCTCGGCTTTCTCAAAAGGTGACGCGCGCCGGCGTCTGTGGGTATTTATGTGATTGGCTCCGCCTTCTTAGTTTTCACTGCCAATCATAGTTCTTTGGAATGTAGTGTGTTAGTTTTTGGAAATGACATCATTGGATGAGGTGGGCCTCAAATTGAGATTGACCTGATTGGATAGAGCTTATTCTAACAGCTAGAAATTATGTTATACTGAATCTTTGTGAGTGTACACTTTTATACTTGAATTATACTTATGTGTGCCATATGGACAGGTATTACAGGTTTGATTATACTTGATCTCTAATATCTGTGTCGTAAGGAGTGTCTGATGATTCATTAGACTTATTGTTTCTTGCTTCATTAAATGGTATTAGTAGTATAACCATATGGGACTCTAATGCACTTATCGATAGAGAGAAAGTCCTATGTGTATTATATCGGTTAGAAAAATGAATAGATATCAGTTGAATATAATTTAATTTTTCAAGTACAGTATATATCTGCTGTACATCGCCGGTCTTGAGTTAAGGGGTAATGTGCATCCAGTTATGTAAAAGACTGTTTACACAACATTTGTTTGATGACAGAGGACATTACAATAATTATTGATTGTATCTAATATGATTTACTTATACCACTAATTCTATTAATAAGCATTAGTGGTTATGGATGTCAGTAAATATTAGGGTACTCTGAACAGTGAATTAAAAAGAGAGTGAAGTGATCTTATTGGATCTTAGGTGTGGTGTGAAATACTCACAGAATTAAAAAAGAGAAAGAAAAAATCCCACAACATTTGGGAAATTAAACAAGTGCTATTGTTGGTGCTAATAACCTAAGTGGCAAGTGTTATTAAAATACATGTTAGGATCGGTATGAGCAAAATACTATTGAGTGGATGAAATTAGGAAAAAACTACAATAAAAAAGAAGGTGACAGTGATGCTGATATATTCTAGTGTGGAATCGGGGGATATATACTGTATGTTGTGCTGTGTGATGCATTGCTACCGTGAACAGTTAATGTATGTGAATATTTAAATGAAAAAGCACATATGGAGGAGTCACAAACATGACATAAGTGTAAGGAAGTTGTATTTAAAGTCAGAAAAATGTTAAAGTGAAATTAGGGGTAACAGGAACCCATACATAGGGTGAAGAGATTGAGTCTGAGTAGTGTTGAAAAGTCAATACTACCTGTTCCAAAAAAGATTTCTAAAATTTTAAGACAAGTGATATTAGTTTATGGAAATAAAATGAAAATATGTGGTATGTTACAGTATCAGAGATTAATACTAGATTTGTCTGTCATTTGTTATTTATTAATAAAACTCTTTAATTTATTCAATATTTGTACTGATTAGATTCCTATTAAATTATTGTTATTCTGTAGGAACATAAAGTGGTTATTTTGATTGATGGAATCTTTTGGATATATACTTTCCTAATGCTCGGTTTTAGCTGTCATTTGTTGTTTGTTAATAAACTCATTGTTTTATTCAATATTTGTACCAGTAAAGTTCCTATTAAAATGTAGTTATTTTATAGAAACATAGAATAATTATTTTGTTCATTAAGACCTTTAGGAAATACACTATCCATTAAGTATATCCATCTAGTTTCTGCTTTAAGTAAAGCTTTTTCAAGCTCTCCGCTTCTTAAGCCTAGGGATATTTTTTGAATTCCATAACACTTTAATTCCGAGGATTTAAATTGGTGATGTCTATAAAAATGTGAAGCTACGGATGTAATCTTCTTATCTTTAGACAGATCTTTCGGGGCATTTCGGATATTTCGAAGATGTTCTATGACTCTGGTGTGTAACTTTCTTGTAGTCATGCCAATATAGATATGGGGGCACTTGCATTGGAGAGCATATATTACTCCAGTAGAGTTGCAGCTAATGTAGCTTTTGATTTGGTGATATTTTCCAAATCTGTCTGTGATTGATTTTTTCGTAATCATATTGCTGCATGATGAGCAGCTGCCACAGGAGAATGAACCTTTTTCCACAGGTCTTGTTTTTGTAGTTTTGTTTACATAATGACTTGGACTTTCTACTTCTTCTGTAGCTTATTTGAACTCTGTCTCCAATTGCATCTTTGAGATGTGTATCCGCTTGAAATATGTGCCAATTTTGTTGGATTATATTGACAATTTGTTGTGTCTGTTGGCTATTACGTCAACACCAGTCGAATTTTGTTATCACATTTTTTATTTTTAACTAGTAACAATTCTGATCTCATGGTTTTTAACGCTCTCTTCTTAGCCTTGAGGATGGATCTCTTACTATATCCCCTTAGGAGTAAGCGATTTTCGAGTTCCTGAGCTCTCTCTTTGAAGACTTTCTCTTTTGAGCAATTTCTTCTTAATCTTAGAAACTCACCAATTGGCAGATATTTGGCAGTATTAGGTGCATGGGCACTGGTGGCAAAAAGAACATTGCTTGTAGCTTTTTCTTTTCTGAATAAATCAGTACTTAGAGAGCCATTGCTTTCTTTCTGAATACTAGTTAAATATTATTAACCCCTAATCTGCCGCCCCTAACATCGCCGCCACCTACCTACATTTATTAACCCCTAATCTGCCGCCCCCAACGTCGCCACCACTATATTATATTTATTAACTCCTAAATCTATGTCTAACCCTAACCCTAACACCCCCTAACTTAAATATAATTTAAATAAATCTAAATACAAATAACTATCATTACCTAAATAATTCCTATTTAAAACTAAATACTTACCTATAAAATAAAGCCTAAGCTAGCTACAATATAACTAATAGTTACATTATAGCTAGCTTAGGGTTTATTTTTATTCTACAGGCAAGTTTGTATTTATTTTAACTAGGTAGAATAGTTACTAAATAGTTATGAACTATTTAATAACTACCTAGCTAAAATAAATACAAATTTACCCGTAGAATAAAACCTAACCTAAGTTACACTAACACCTAACACTACACTACAATTAAATAAATTACCTAAATTAAATACAATTAACTAAATTACAGAAAATAAAAAACAAATTACAAGATCTTTAAACTAATTACACCTAATCTAATAGCCCTATCAAAATAAAAAAAGCCCACCCAAAATAAAAAACCCTAGCCTAAACTAAACTACCAATAGCCCTTAAAAGGGCCTTTTGCAAGGCATTGCCCCAAAGAAATCAGATCTTTTACCTGTAAAAAAAATACAAACAACCCCCCCAACAGTAAAACCCACCACCCACATAACCAACCCCCCAAATAAAACCCTAACTTAAAAAAAACCTAAGCTCCCCATTGTACTGAAAACACTAACCCCTGAAGATCCACTTACTGGGAGAAGTCTTCATCCAAGATGTCCTCAAGGAAGCAGCCAGAAGTGGTCCTCCAGATGGGCAGAAGTGGTCCTCCAGACAGGCAGAAGTCTTCAGCCAGACGGCATATTCTGTCTTCATCCTTCCGACGCGGAGCGGTTCCATCTTCAAGACATCCGCCGCGGAGCATCCTCTTCAATCGACGTCTTCTTTCTGAATGAAGGTTCCTTTAAATGACATCATCCAAGATGGCGTCCCTTAGATTTCAATGGGCTGATAGAATTCTATCAACCAATCGGAATAAAGGTTGAAAAAATCCTATTGGCTGATGCAATCAGCCAATAGGATTGAACTTCAATCCTATTGGCTGATCCAATCAGCCAAAAGGATTGAGCTTGCATTCTATTGGCTGTTCCAATCAGCCAATAGAATGCAAGCTCAATCCTTTTGGCTGATTGGATCAGCCAATAGGATTGAAGTTCAATCCTATTGGCTGATTGAATCAGCCAATAGGATTTTTTCAACCTTAATTCCAATTGGCTGAATTCTATCAGCCAATCAGAATCTAAGGGACACCATCTTGAATGACATCACTTAGGTACCTTCATTCCAGAAGAAGACGTCGATTGAAGAGGATGCTCTGCGCCGGATGTCTTGAAGATGGAGCCGCTCCGCGTCGGAAGGATGAAGATAGAAGATGCCATATGGGTGAAGACTTCTGACCGTCTGGAGGACCACTTCTGTCGGCTTCCTTGAGGACAACTTGCCGCTTGGATGAAGACTTCTCCCAGTAAGTGGATCTTCGGGGGTTAGTGTTAGGAATTTTTAAGGGTGTATTGGGTGGGTTTTATTTTTAGATTAGGGCTTTGGGCCGCAATAGAGCTAAATGCCCTTTAAGGGCAATGCCCATCCAAATGCCCTTTTCAGGGCAATGGGGAGCTTAGGTTTTTTTTAGTTAGGGTTTTATTTGGGGTGTTGGTTGTGTGGGTGGTGGGTTTTACTGTTGGGGGGGGTTGTTTGTATTTTTTTTTACAGGTAAAAGAGCTGATTTCTTTGGGGCAATGACCCGCAAAAGGCCCTTTTAAGGGCTATTGGTAGTTTAGTTTAGGCTAGGTAGTGCCTTTTTTTACATGCCAGTGCTCTGCACAAGAGGTAAGTGTGATGAGAGTGGGAGGTAATGTCACCGGATGGGGGCATGGCTTATAGCCATTATTGTCTATGTCTGAGTTACCAAGTTAGATGTGTTGTACAAGCTGTATACTTCTATGCTCTGCAATAAAATAGTGTTGTACCTTCTATGCTGTGTCCTGCATCTCATGACATGGTGTCAGAAGTACTTGCCTGCACTTCTGTTTCCTGAGTAATGACGATGTAGAAGTTTACCCCACCTGAGCCTTTTTAATTTCTCTCAGCCTGCAGCTAGGCCCACATGGTGTCAGCAGTTTCAACGCCTCAGGATTGCTTCCAAGTTGGACAAGGAGAGTGGTGAAGTACAAGTTAATTCTCTTTTATACTCTATGGGAAAATATATGGAACCAGTGTTCAATGCCTTTACTTTCCAAGAAGATAAAGAATTTGACTTTGAAATAGTCATGAACAAACTTTTGTGCCCAAAAGAAATGTGATTCATGAGAGGGCCTGTTTTCACAAACGTGCTAAGCGTGTGGGAGAATCTGTGGACTCATTTGTGCGTAGCCTGTATGAACAAGCTGAATTTTGTGATTTGGTGTTTTTAAAGAAGAGCAAATCAGAGACAGAATAGTCATAGGAATTGCAGATGCTGAGGTCTCACTGAAGCTACAGTTGGAGGCTGAAATAACATTAGATGGGGCTATTAGAATGACCCGCCAAAGTGAACTGGTGAAAAAGCGAAGTGCTAATCTGAGGTCTGAGAGTATTGTGGATGAAGTGTAGCAGTTCAGGAGAGCTACAGGTGAAAGTCACAGTGTGAGCGGTAGACCAAGGGCAACAGATAGGCCCAGAAGCGGATGGGCACAGATAGCTTGCTGCACGTGCTGTAACCGTATCCATGATCAGAATGTTGTATGCCCCGCTAAATATAGAAGATGTAGAAAGTGTAACCAAATGGGTAATTCTGAAATGGCTTGTAAAACTGAATACATTAAGGAGATGCAGGTGGATAGTGACCATGAGGGTCAAAAAGTGTTGTTTGTAGGGTCTGTTGTTGAACACTCTGGTTCAGACGAAGATTGGCGGGTTTCCCTTACTGTAATGGGAGCCAAGGTTACCTTCAAGATTGACAAGGGAGCAGACATCACTGTTATGTCCCTTGTAGCATTCATAAAACTGCCTCGACAGCCTCAGCTGGCGAAAGTTACAACGAAAGTTCATAGTTCTGGTGGCCGCATCTATTGTGCGGGGAAATTTCTTGCCAGCTGTGGCCTGTGAGTACAAGCAGAGGAAATTTATCATGTGGGTACATGTAATTAAAGGTCAGTGTGTCAACAACCTATTGAGCAGGAAAGCAGCCTGTGGTTTGGACCTTGTCGCCGGAGTGAATGAGATTTCGGAAGACATGTTTGATGAATTGGGCCTACTGAATTGAGACCCAGTCGGTATACCACTTAAATGTGATGCAGTCCCATACAGCATTACCACTCCTCGTAGAATTCTGTTACCGCTCATGCCTCAAGTGGAGAAGGAACTTCTGCGTATAAAGAATATGGGAGTTATTGAAGAGGTTGTTGAAGCAACTGACTGGTGTGCCCCCATTGTGTCTGTTGTGAAGAAAAACGGGAAGGTACGCATCTGCGTAGACTTGAAAAGGCTGAATGAGGCGGTGAAGAGAGAGAGATATGTGCTGTTGACGCTTGAAGACATAGCTCCGAAACTGGATGGGGCGAAGTTCTTCTCTACACTGGATGATTCCAGCAGCTTCTGGCAGATACCTCTAGATCCACAGTGCCGCAAACTGACTACCTTCATTACACCGGTAGGTCGGTTTTGCTTTTGCAGACTCCCCTTTTGGGATATCCTCTGCTCCTGAAATCTTTCAAAGAGACATGAGTTTCCTCCTAAGGGACCACAAGGGCACGGCAGTTGTAATGGATGACATTTTAGTGTATGGGTCTACATTGGAAGAACATGACCAGCAATCTAGCTGTGTGCTGCAGACCATTAGAGAGTCCGGGCTGAAATTAAATAAAGAGAAATGCCATTTTAGAAAATCTGAGTTATGTTACTTTGGGCATATCATCAATGGAGATGGCATCAAGCCAGACCCTGATAAAATCCTTGCTATTTAACAGATGAAAAGTCCTTCTGATGTACACTAGCTGAGACAAATATTGGGCCTTGTGAATTATGTGGGCAGGTTCCTTCCAGATTTATCCACAGTACTACACCTGAAGAAAGATGCTGCCTGGGTCTGGGGTCCTTCACAGGAAGCTTTTGTACAGGTCAAGTCCTTGTGGGGGTCTGCCCTAGTGTTAGGGTTCTAAGACCCTTCTAAAAAGACTGTGGTTAGTGGTGATGTGAGCAGTTATGGGCTAGGGGCCGCCCTCCTGCAGCTGAACAAGAACAAACTACAGCTCATTGCCTACTGTTCCCGTACACTAATGGCTGCTGAGTCAAAATACACCCAAATTGAAAAAGAGTGCCTGGCTGCAGTTTGGGCCTGTGAGCACTTCCAGCGTTACTTAGTGAGTTTAGAGAAAGTTAGTCTGGAGACTGACCATAAACCACTAGTCCCTCTAATCAACTCCTATGATATTGACAAAACACCCCTAAGATGCCAGAGACTTCTGATGAGGCTGCTCAGGTTCAACGTTCAGGCAGTGCATGTGCCGGGAAAACAACTGGTAGTGGCAGATACACTTTCCAGGCTCCCGCTGGCTGCTGCTGAAGAATCTTCAATAGAATCAGATGTGAAAGTGTATGTAGATTCAGTTCTGGCATCCAAATCCATTTCATCAGGGAAGCTAGAGCAAGAAAGGAGATATGCTTAGATACAGACTTTCAAGAAGTTATTAGGTACATAAAAGAAGGTTTGCCCGAGAGCCGGGCAGCCTTGATATCTTTAAGTTCTTACCAGTCAGAGAGGTCGCTGCTCACGGAGCTGGATGGGTTGGAGGTTGGTGAGGTTCCAGTACCGCATTATTATTCATGTTAGCATGCGGCTGGAGATGTTAAGCATGATTCATGATGGCTACTTGGGCATTACAAAGCGCAGAGAAAGGGCAGCTATGGCAGTATGGTGGCCTGGTATCAGTTCTGACATTGCAAGCCACGTGTCAAAATGTGCCTTTTGTCTGGAATGCCGGCCTACTCAGAGAAGGGAACCCTTGATTTCTACTCCGCTGCCTGCAGGTCCATGGCAGAAAATAGCTGCTGATTTGTGTGAACTGCATGGGAAAAAGTACCTAGTCGTGATTGACTAATATTCCAATCAATTGTTTTGACACTATTACTATTTTGTAATCGTACTGTCACCTTTGCCTGAGTCCACGGTTTAGACCCTGAGTGACATAGTTGCCTTGTTGATTTTAGTTTGTGTATTTTCTATAATACATTACTTTTAATAAGAAGAGACCCTGCTTTGACTGTGCAGTAATTTATACAACCTTTCAAACCCAGAGCTGTTCTTAGCTCTGGTAAATGTGAGTATTTGACTTGGCCTTCTATCAAATAACACTTCTAAAACAGTTTAACACTATGAGAATGGTGTTCTCCTCTCTGTGTTTTATTTGAGGATCTTCTGAAAACTGATTCACTACGATCAATTGGATACATATGAGAAACTGTTGCCTATAACTACCCATTTCCTCTACCATCTCTTCACAAATTGGGGAGATTTTTTTCACATATTTGACACCCTATTATTGTTATCTGATATTTGGAATGGTTGTGTCTGATTAGTGCTGTAGCATCACCCAAAGGTCTGCATAATAGACAATGCTGTTGAGGTTAAACACTTATTATCTATATTGATCCTATGTTTGTTGCTATTGATAGCAACAGGGTTGCTGCATAGCAACATCCCTGTCAATATCAATAGTGCCTTGAGTGCAGTAAAACTCTTATTCGCAAATAATCAGCAAACAGCTGCATTACAATAGCAGCCGTTAATATTTTCTTTGAGAGTCACTATAGTAATAGATATAGAATCCTATCCTTTTCATTACTATGCTCGACATGTCATGATGTAAGTACAGAATCCCTTATCTGTATTGCTGTCTTTAACTGGCAATAACTAACTCACTAACCTCAATGTGGATAGATCAAAATACATTTTAGGATAGTTTGAGTATTGGGTTATAATGAACTGGAAGTCATAGTTTCCTGGGTGCTAGGTTGAGTATTGTGGTGTGGAAAATTGAATCAAATGGAGCCCAAAGGGTTCAATATCTTTTGAATCTCTTTTTTAACACTCACCAATGATTCTGTATATCTTTTTAATTATCTGGTTTGTATACTACGATTAAAATTTAAAAATAAAGACAAATCATTTTTCAACATATTTATTTTACAATCCAGAAACATATCCTCTTAATTTTTCTTACACTTTATATTGCAGCTAAGGTAGATATCTTTGTGCATTAACAACAAGACAGTTACAAATCTGGTAGCCCATTGCAGATTTATAGGAAGCTTGTTTTTTATTTAGAGAGGTGATGGAAAAAAATACTTATCTATGGTTTTATCTTGGCTTCCACAACCAGTAAGAGCAGATATATTTTATGTGCATGCTTTAGTCTTCTAAAACAGAATTTATGGTGCAATCCATTAAATCATTGCTGGGCACCTGTAATGTGAACAGGGCATGATTTGGCCTGTCATTTTTATTGTGGCCTTATAAAGGCAAAACGATTTAGGGGGGCATGGGTTTTGTTCTAGGGTATGTACTGTGGACTGATAGCTTGCACCACAATGTAGGTGAGGGGCATGGGCACTGAACCAGTGTAAAGTCTGCTTTGTGGGCTTATAAAAAGTCAATTATAAAAGTCTTGCAACAGCATCAATAACCAGGCACATGTGAAGAAATATTGCAATCTTTATTCATACACATGTGCTCAGGCCCACATAAATCCACTGGGGAACAGGTTATTTGAATAATTTTAGAGAAAAAATTTACTACATAGAGTAATACTGCAATAAATAATGACAGTCAGTGCACAGGGGTTAACAACTCACATTTCATGATGACACTAAAATCTTAGTGCAGCCAACCCTCTGAACTCCTGAGGCTGCAAACTCTTACCTCCTCCAGTGAGCACACACCAAAAAATTCCAGGTGAGTCCTGTCTCTGTAATGTTTAAAAAATGCTGCTGCAATTTGCTATATATGCCTGATGAAATGGCTTATAATTGCTAACAAATGTGTTGCAAATCAATAATGTGCAACTGTTAAAAATTTAGTTCTTTCGAATCTTTTTTAACGAATATTCAGGGAAATTAGTTTCCCTGAATATCTCTTGGTTGCACTATTCAGTATTAAAAATATAGGAAAGTCAAAGGTAAACTTACATGATTCAGATAGACCATGTCATTTTAAGGCACTTTTAATTTCACTTCTATTTTCAAATGTGCTTCGCTCTCTTGGTAAACCAAGCCTTGTGGAAAAAGAATACGCACATATAATACACTAATGGGAAGCTAGCTGCTGATTGGTACCTGGAGACATTTGTCTCTTGTGATTGGCTTACTAGACGTGTTCATCTAGCTGCTAGTAGTACAATGCTGTTCCTTCAGCAAAGGATAAGAAGAGAATGAAGCAAATTTGAAAATATAAGTAAATTGGAAAGTTGTTTAAAATAATTTGTTCTATCGAAATCATGAAAGATTTAGCGCACTGGAGAGCCACGCTAACCCTGTCCTCTTTTTCACATAGCTCCAGCCTCACTAATTAGATGCTCAGCACGGCCTCTCCTAGGGCCTGCGCTAAAAGACCTTTGCCTTTAGCACATGCTAAGCCCCCTATTAAGGCAGCCAGGGTTCTGTGAAGAAGAGGGCCATATATTGTCAGTATTTATTCCTTTTATTTACATTTCGGGGGGTGCATTTGTTCAGATATTCATTTTGAGGAAATATATGAATTTTCTCTGAATAGCCAGGTGATTGCTGTGGTAACATGCTATATTTTCTGCACTGGATAATGGCCCTTTAAAAGGGCATGGGGCCCTTTTTCAAATACAGCTACCCTTGATGATATTGTAGTCAAGTCATCACAGTAGCAAAAGTCTAATTAGGTGATGGTGTCCAGGGGAACATATCTTAAAATAATATCAAAAGCAGTTGATTAACCCCTGTTCATTTTTAGAATTTTGTACGCTTTTTAAAAAATAATAGCATCTCAAGCATAAGTATTTTATGCATCTTTTTTATGCATGTGAAATTTAATAAAAATGCAATTGTTTTCTTTTGAATTATATTTGTTTATTTATATAGGAAATTAGAAAAAGTAAATTATTATTAGTTTATATTTATTTTAGATTTTATAAAAATATATTTTATAGAACCACAAAGGTTTTGACTTTAGAAATTGGAAAAATAAATTCACATTTTCAATGTTTTGGGGTTTTTTAATCTTGACAAATGTCTTAGCACAGGCGTGTGAAAAGGCTTAACAGCAAAGGGGTTAAAATATTATCTTTTTGAAAATAATTAGCAGGACTTGAATATAGAAAATCAATAAGCATAAATCAATATAAATAATTAGTAATTATCAGGTTCAAATATATTAAAACAATTATGCTACTATATTAGGCAAAAACCAGTACAAATCTATCATTAATTATCAAATTAAAATAAATTATTTTTACTTGCACTAGCTTGAGTGTTTAAAAGAGTAAAACCAGATTTGCGCATTTAAATTCTATCCATAGCTGGCAAATATTGGGTTAGCTAATAATCATAGCAAGCTGCAAGAAAATGGAAAAAATATTACCATATTCTTGATTGATCCAGCATTATGGTTGACAGATAAGACCAGGTTTACAGGAATTATCTAACAAAAACACATGTGACTATAAAAGGGCAAGCAGAATTGATTACCTGATGTGATCTAAATAAAGAACCTCAAATATAAAGCTAAAAGTATTATTTATATACTAGCAGTAATGCCTCATGTGGGTTCATATTTATCAACAGTTTGAATTATTTTTCTAAGTTACAGTTTAATTATATCCTTTTAAGGTAACCCTGGCCCCACTCTGTCCATCTTTCTGACTTAATTGGTCAGTTTCCTATCTCAAATAGGCGGAATGTGGTTATTGTGCATGGCATATGGTTTACCAGTAATCTGCTCTCTGTCACCCAAGCTGTTGCACATTTTGCCCCCTAGTGTAGTGGAGTTTGTGTTTTATGTAAAATTCCTCATTACCGATTGACCATACAGGGAGTGCAGAATTATTAGGCAAATGAGTATTTTGACCACATCATCCTCTTTATGCATGTTGTCTTACTCCAAGCTGTATAGGCTCGAAAGCCTACTACCAATTAAGCATATTAGGTGATGTGCATCTCTGTAATGAGAAGGGGTGTGGTCTAATGACATCAACACCCTATATCAGGTGTGCATAATTATTAGGCAACTTCCTTTCCTTTGGCAAAATGGGTCAAAAGAAGGACTTGACAGGCTCAGAAAAGTCAAAAATAGTGAGATATCTTGCAGAGGGATGCAGCACTCTTAAAATTGCAAAGCTTCTGAAGCGTGATCATCGAACAATCAAGCGTTTCATTCAAAATAGTCAACAGGGTCGCAAGAAGCATGTGGAAAAACCAAGGTGCAAAATAACTGCCCATGAACTGAGAAAAGTCAAGCGTGCAGCTGCCAAGATGCCACTTGCCACCAGTTTGGCCATATTTCAGAGCTGCAACATCACTGGAGTGCCCAAAAGCACAAGGTGTGCAATACTCAGAGACATGGCCAAGGTAAGAAAGGCTGAAAGACGACCACCACTGAACAAGACACACAAGCTGAAACGTCAAGACTGGGCCAAGAAATATCTCAAGACTGATTTTTCTAAGGTTTTATTCGACTGATGAAATGAGAGTGAGTCTTGATGGGCCAGATGGATGGGCCCGTGGCTGGATTGGTAAAGGGCAGAGAGCTCCAGTCCGACTCAGACGCCAGCAAGGTGGAGGTGGAGTACTGGTTTGGGCTGGTATCATCAAAGATGAGCTTGTGGGGCCTTTTCGGGTTGAGGATGGAGTCAAGCTCAACTCCCAGTCCTACTGCCAGTTTCTGGAAGACACCTTCTTCAAGCAGTGGTACAGGAAGAAGTCTGCATCCTTCAAGAAAAACATGATTTTCATGCAGGACAATGCTCCATCACACGCGTCCAAGTACTCCACAGGCAAGAAAGGGTATAAAAGAAGAAAATCTAATGACATGGCCTCCTTGTTCACCTGATCTGAACCCCATTGAGAACCTGTGGTCCATCATCAAATGTGAGATTTACAAGGAGGGAAAACAGTACACCTCTCTGAACAGTGTCTGGGAGGCTGTGGTTGCTGCTGCACGCAATGTTGATGGTGAACAGATCAAAACACTGACAGAATCCATGGATGGCAGGCTTTTGAGTGTCCTTGCAAAGAAAGGTGGCTATATTGGTCACTGATTTGTTTTTGTTTTGTTTTTGAATGTCAGAAATGTATATTTGTGAATGTTGAGATGTTATATTGGTTTCACTGGTATAAATAAATAATTGAAATGGGTATATATTTGTTTTTTGTTAAGTTGCCTAATAATTATGCACAGTAATAGTCACCTGCACACACATATATCCCCCTAAAATAGCTAAAACTAAAAACAAACTAAAAACTACTTCCAAAACTATTCAGCTTTGATATTAATGAGTTTTTTGGGTTCATTGAGAACATGGTTGTTGTTCAATAATAAAATTAATCCTCAAAAATACAACTTGCCTAATAATTCTGCACTCCCTGCACTCCCTGTATAAATGCCATTTGTTCCTTAGCATGATACTTTGAGGCCGAATTATCAAGCCGTCAACTATGCTGCATTCGATGGGACAAATACGCTGGCCTAACATCGCCTAACATTGCGGCCGCGGACCTGAATACGCTCTCCTTATTTATAAAAAAAGCTGTCAAAAAGCCGCTCACCAAGTACGGGGCGATGAGCATCAGACTGTTGTTAACTAGCAGTCATCGATCTTGTGCTATTCGGCTTTTTCCCAACTTTATTTATACCCTGTCAGTAAACACTGCCACTAAAGTTATACTAAAATATTTAACCCCTATCCCGCTGCTCCTGAGCCCTGCCGCAACTAAATAAAGTTATTAACCCCATCCTGCTGCTCCTGGAGCCAACCGCACTCTAATAAAGTTATTAACCCTTATCCCTCCGCTCCCGGAGCCCACCGCAACTCTAATAAAGTTATTAACCCCTATTCCGCCACTCCCGGACCCCTCCGCAACTAAATAAATTTATTAACCCCTGGCCTCCCACATCACTACCACTTACTAAACCTATTAACCCTAAACCACCAGCCCCCCACATCGCCATAAACTAAATTAAGCTATTAACCCCTAAAACTAACAACCCGCTAACTTTACATTAAATATTAACTCATCCCTATTTTATAATAAATTTAAACTTACCTTTAGAATTAAAATAAACTATATTAAACTACTAATTAACCTACCCTAACTATTATCCTACAATTACATTAAACTATATTAAACTAATAATTAACCTACCCTAACTATTATACTAAAATTACATTAAACTAAAAATTAAATTAACTATATAACATTTCTAAAAACCTAACCCTACTCAAGTTATTTAAATCTACTATTAAAAATTACAAAGTTACAAAGAAATAACAACTAAGTTACACAGAATAAAAAACACTAAGTTACACAAAATAAAAAATAAATGATCAAATATTTAAACTAATTACACCTAATCTAATAGCCCTATCAAAATAAAAAATATTTTTAAAATAAAAAAAACCCTAGCCTAAACTAAACTACCAATGGCCCTTAAAAGGGCCTTTTGCGGGGCATAGCCCCAAAGAAATCAGCTCTTTTACCTGTAAAAAAAATACAAATACCCCTCCAACAGTAAAACCCACCACCCACATAACCAACCCCCCAAATAAAAACCTATCTAAAAAACCTAAGCTCCCCATTGCCCTGAAAAGGGCATTTGTATGGGCATTGCCTTTAAAGGGCATTCAGCTCTTTTACTGCCCAAAGTCCCTAACCTAAAATTAACCCCCGAAGATCCACTTACAGTTTTTGAAGACCGGACATCCATCCTCATCCAAGCGGCAGAAGTCCTCAGCGAAGCCGGCAGTAGTCTTCATCCAAGCTGGCAGAATTCTTCATCCAGACGGCATCTTCTATCTTTATCCATCCGGCTCCATCTTCAAGACATCCGGCGCGGAGCATCCTTTTCTTACGACGTCTCTTGAAGAATGAAGTTTCCTTTAAATGACGTCATCCAAGATGGTGTCTCTTACATTCCGATTGGCTGATAGAATTCTATCAGCCAATCGGAATTAAAGGCGAAAAAAATCCTATTGGCTGTTGCATTCAGCTAATAGGATTGTCAAAAGAAACAATCAGTAACACTAAGGGTGTGTTACTACTAGGGGGCGCACAGGACCTTATATGATTATTATGTAAATAGGCTAAGAGAGAAGAGAACAAGATATTACATATAATAACTGATAACTGATGAAACAGACAGCAGTCTGAGAAACGCGTTGTTTGTTCTTTTAATATCTAGTGTCATGAGACACTGAGATTTTTATTTTATTAATAAAATTTGGTTTTATGTAAACCTCTTTGTGAGAGTCTGAGCTCTGTCAGTCCGGCAAGACATTGGAGAAACCAGTTTCCTTGCAGTGTCAGTGAGCTGGGACACTGTGAGATCCCAGTCTGTTTGATTTAGCACAATTGGGTGCTGCTCCACTTGTGAGTACCTTTTTGATTACCTATCAAATCTCTTTCACCAACTGTATTACACTAGGAGGCGCCTTTGTCTTTTTGTGATTTTTTTCACAGAGAAAACTAGCTAATAGGATTGATCTTTCATCGTACTGGCTGATCAAATCAGCCAATAGGATTGAGCTCGCATTCTATTGGCTGATCTTGGATGACGTCATTTAAAGGGAAACTTCATTCTTCAAGATTCGTCGTAAGAAGAGGATGCCGGATGTCTTGAAGTTGGACCCGCTCCGCGCCGGATGGATGAAGATAGAAGATGCCGTCTGGATGAAGACTTCTGCCTGCTTGGATGAAGAGTTTGGCCCGCTTGGATGAAGACTTCTGCCAGCTTCGATGAGGACTGCTGCTGCTTGGATGAGGATGGATGTCTGGTATTCGAAAACTGTAAGTGGATCTCCGGGGGTTAGTGTTTTTTTTAAGGGTTTATTGGGTGGGTTTTAATTTTAGGTTAGGGACTTTGGGCAGTAAAAGAGATAAATGCCCTTTTAAGGGCAATGCCCATACAAATGCCCTTTTCAGGGCAATGGGGAGCTTAGGTTTTTAGATAGGTTTTTATTTGGGGGGGTTGGTTGTGTGGGTGGTGGGTTTTACTGTTGGGGGGTGTTTGTATTTTTTTTTTACAGGTAAAAGAGCTGATTTCTTTGGGGCAATGCCCCACAAAAGGCCCTTTTAAGGGCCATTGGTAGTTTATTGTAGGCTAGGTTTTTTTTTAATTTTGGGGGGCTTTTTTATTTTGATAGGGCTATTAGATTAGGTGTAATTAGTTTAAATATTTGATAATTTATTTTTTATTTTGTGTAATTTTGTGTTTTTTATTTTTTGTAACTTATTGTTTTTTATTTTTTGTAGCTTAGTTGTTATTTTTTTGTAACTTAGTAATTTTTAATTGTAGATTTAAATAATTTGAGTAGGGTTAGGTTTTTAAATATGTAATATAGTTAATTTAATTTTTAGCTTAATGTAATTTTAGTATAATAGTTAGGGTAGGTTAATTAATAGTTTAATATAGTTTATTTTAATTCTAAAGGTAAGTTTAAATTTATTATAAGATAGGGATGAGGTAATTTTAATGTAAAGTTAGCGGGTTGTTAGGTTTAGGGGTTAATAGCTTAATTTAGTTTATGGCGATGTGGGGGGCTGGCGGTTTAGGGTTAATAGGTTTAGTAAGTGGTAGTGATGTGGGAGGCCAGGGGTTAATAAATGTATTCAGTTGCGGAGGGGTCCGGGAGTGGCGGAATAGGGGTTAATAACTTTATTAGAGTTGCGGTGGGCTCCGGGAGCGGAGGGATAAGGGTTAATAACTTTATCAGAGTGCGTTTGGCTCCAGGAGCAGCAGGATGGGGTTAATAACTTTATTTAGTTGCGGCGGGGTTCAGGAGCAGCGGGATAGGGGTTAAATATTTTAGTATAACTTTAGTGGCAGTGTTTACTGACAGGGTATAAATAAAGTTGTGAAAAAGCCGAATAGCACAAGATCGATGACTGCTAGTTAACAACAGTTTAGGGGTTAATAATTTTATTACAGTGATAGGAGTTATAATATTTATTTAGTTGCGGCGGGCTCCTGGAGTGGCGGAATAGGGGTTAAAATATTTATTTAGTTGTGGTGGGCTCTGGGAGTGGCGGAATAGGGGTTAATAACGTATATATATAGGTGGCAGCGATGTCGGGTCAGAAGATTAGGGTTGTTTAGACTCGGGGGTTATGTTAGGGTGTTAGGCGTAAACGTAACTTTTATTCTAGCATAGAAATCAATGGGATATCTGGCAGCATCAAACATGAGCTTTCGCTGCTTTCAGACTCCCATTGATTCCTATGGCATCCGTGGCCTCCAGGGTGGCGGATTGAAAACCAGGTATGCTGGGCCGGAATAGTGGTGAGCGTACCTGTTAGAAGTTTGATAACTTGCAAAAGTTGTCAGATAGTGACGAATTTGTATTCGGAACACCTGTAATGACGTAAGCATCGATCTGTGTCGGATTGAGACCGGCGGATCGTATGTTACGTCACAAATTTCAACTTTTGCCGGTCTGTAGGCTTTGATAAATGCGTATTTTCAGTTGACGGCTTGATAAATATCCCTCATTGTCTCAAGTGGCCATTTCAGCGTGTTAGATAATAGACTGTTTCCAACTAGTCTTGAAACAGTTGCAACTTATGTGCAAAATGCTAGTTTGAGACTTTATAAAGGTGTCGGATTTGAAAAGTAAAAAACTGGCCTGACAATTTATTGTGGATGGCGAGAAACTTTTTGGCCCCAGAGTAAAATTGGCTTTTTAGAGAGGACACGAAAATGGTATAGCAGGTTTGGGAGAAATCTGAAAATGCGTTATTGTGATCACGTTGAATAGAAAAGTTGCCTTTCCAGATCGAAAAATAGCTGTTAAGGTTTTAGCCAACGGTTGTGCGCGAGCAATATTGGGTTTATTGCGGCAGTTTGCGTGGTTGAAAGGATCGCTCGTATTACAAGGTGAAAGTAAATATAAATGTGTGAGCGCAATCGCGATTTACGCTAGAATGTTAACTGAAACAGTGTCACAAAACTCATCAAAAATACATTAAAAAGTACAGTTACATTCATAATAACACTGTCTAATAAAAATTATTTAAAAATTTTTAAAAAATTGCACAAAAAAGTTATCAGGGCTCAAAGATATGAGGTCTCAGGTGCTGGGGAAAAAAAGCTGCAAAGGGCTTTAACATATACATATATACATGTTTAAATATACATATGTATGTATATGTGTGTACATATGTATGTATGTATGTATTTATATGTGTATATATGTATTTACAGACTTATATAAACATCTAAACACATAAATACATATGTATACATAGATACACAAATATATAAGTACATTGGAGCCCTTTGCAGTCAATTAGCTGAAAACATGAAAAGGCATATTTATGCAATATTCATATTTAATAAAGTGTTATACTGTGTATGTACTGTAAATATTTCACATTCCAATGTTCTTCACATAGGGGAATATGTTCTGTGTATTTATAAATACATATTACTATATATATAAATATAATATATATATATATATATATATATATATATATATATATGTATATATCTATACCTATATATAATCATCTATATATAGGTGTAGATATATATTTTACCAAAAAAACATCATATATATTTATGAATATATAGGGGCCAAATTATAAAGTTCCGAATGGAGCTTGATGCCTCTGTTTACAGCAGTTATGAAGCAGCGGTCTAAAGATCGCTGCTCCATAACTGATCCACTGCCTCTGAGGCTGCAGTCTGCAATCTGCGCGGTCTAATACGATTAGGCTGATTGATACCCCCTGCTAGCGGCCGACTGGAATCTGCAGGGGGCAGCGAATCTGCAGGGGGCAGTATTGCTTATGCAATGATAAATGCCGACAGCGTATGCAGTCGGCATTCATCGATGTCTGCCGGACATGATCCGCTTAGCAATCGGCCCCATAGAGCATATTATTCAATGGAAAGAACATTGGAGTGTAAAATAGTCATATTTTCATGTCAGGGTTAGCGCATTTGAGAATATGCGATTAGGTTTGCACGCAAGTAGGGTGTTTTTTTCTACTTTTTGCGCTCCATTGAAGTATATGGGGAAATACATTTAAGGGACAGTATACACCAATTTTCATATCACTTCATGTAATAAACACTACTATAAAGAAGAACATGCACAGATACTGATATAAAAATCCAGAATAAAACCTTTTAGAAATGTACTAAGAAGCTTCCAATTAGCTCTAAACTAGTTACTTTGAGGATAGTTCTTTTTTCAGTGATCCTATGGATAAGAGCGTGGGAGCCTTGTTTTCTACAAGTGGGTTCTCTATTTTCAACCGATTTGACATAGCTGTTTAATTGCAGCCTCTTCACTTTTACGTGAAAATCTTTCTAGTTTCATTAGATTCTGCTGTTGAACATTTTCAAGATCTGTTGAATCTATTAAAAACAGCAATTTCCTTGTTTTGGCATTAGCATATTAATGCTAAAATATGTATTGTACAGTCCACCAAGTAGAACTCAATGGATCAGTTCATGGTCTGCAGACATGGTCTTGCTGGCAGACTTGATCTGTACTTTTTCTGAGTAAGGTTACATATTATTATTCCTACTGTGACTGGAGGATGTAGGAGCTTTGTTCTTCAGGACATGAAGTCTAAGAGGGAAAATACTATGGGCTAGATTCCGAGTGCTATTTATCACTCCCACTCTCATGCTAACAACGATAGAAGAAAGTTTTTTGCGCACGTATTATAAATTGAAAGTAAAAAGTTTTAGCTTGCACACAAACCCAACGCATGCAAAAAGCAAAATTAGAGTATTGTGACCGCGTTAACATATTCCCCCCTAAGACTTCAATGGAGCGTGAAAAGTGGAAAAAAAAAGCAGCGCAAATCCAATCTCATTTTCTCAAGTGTGTTAACCAGACATTAGTTATTAATATTTCACATTCCAGTGTTCTTCACATAGAAGAATATGCTCTATTTATTTATTCATTTATATATATATATATATATATATATATATATATATATATATATATATATATATATGAATTATGTTTTTTGTTACAATATATAGCTATACCTAACAATATATTATTATGTATAGGAATTGATATACGAAGATATATATAGGAATATCTATTTAAAATAATTAGAACATTCCCCTATGAGAAGAACACTGGAATGAGAAATATTTATAGTACAAGCACAGTTAAACACTTTATTAAATATGAATATTGAATAAATATGATTTTTAATGTTTTCAGCTACTTGACTACAAATGGCTCCAATGCACATATATCTATATGTGTGTACATATGTATTAATGTGTTTACATGTATATATATGTCTGTAAATACATATATACACATATAAATAGATAAATATATATGTATACACATATAAACAGAAATCTACACAGGGCTCAAAATGTCAAGCACTAAGCTACTAGCCAGCCAGTTACTCGCCACTTTTGATCTCACCAGCTACCCACCAACACCACACCCAATAACCACCACTCTTTGCATATGTTTAGCCAATGTGAAACACCTTATTTTGCAGTAATTTTTTAATATTGTTTTTGTTTTATACCACAAATTATCAAAAATAAGTGCATAGCGGTTCGCAACATCGACAAGGGTTCTGGAGAAGACAACAGCGGGACAGAAAAAGGAAGCTGTTGAACTGAGAGAAATCAGAAATTGTGTTGACGTTAATGTGAAGTCTTAGCAGAATTGGAAAAATTGTTTTAGAATTATCATCTCTCATCTATCTTTCTCCACTCCCTCCTCTCTTCAATCTATCTTTTTACCCCTTCCCTTCTCTCTCAGGCCATATCTTCTCTTTACACCCTCTCTCTTCACTCTTTTTTTCCTCCACTCCTTCTTAACGCTATCTTTTTCTCCACTTTCACTTTTCCTCTTTGTAATGGAGTGGACCTTGGCAGGAAATGTAAAGAACAAACAGAATGATGCAAAAGAAGTTTTCACTTTTAAACAAAAGTCTTTACTTTCAGTCAGCAGTTAAACAACCCCCCTTTTGTTGTTAAACAAGCAAGCAAAATAAAAACAGTACACATACAAAGGCCTATGTTTTAGAACAGAAAAACAAACACACAACTTGTATTATCCTACAAGTTCTTATTATAAAGCATTAGTCATTTTAATACAGGTTATCCAAGACAACTCTCCCAGTGTCTTGCTACTTCCCTCCCTGTCTGAGATCCAAATGAATCTAACCTTGCTTGCAAGAGCTGCCTTATATAGTGCTCTAACTGTCCTCAGCTGTTGCTAATTGGCTTCTTGTAGTCTGCCTGTTACTAATAGTAATATTTTCAGCAGTGAGCTTGCAAGCCTTACAGCATGTTGCTTCTTTCAGGATAGTATATTTCCCTGTAGAGAAATTAACCCTTTCTACAGGGATGATTTTATACACTCCATCACACTCTCCAATCTCTCAGTAACACTCTAAGCACTAATGGGGGTCCCTATAGCCCTAGGGGAATAACATATCTTTGCCCTTTCATGGATATATAAAATTCCTTTAGATAATATTTGTAGACATTCACTCACTAACTTTCACTTGCCACAATTACATTTCAACTCACCAATGGCTAGTGGGCTAGTAGAAATTTTGCGCCCTGTATATACATATTTAGAAATGTATATGTATGCACCTCTTTGTTAAAGCCCTTTGCAGGTCTTTTTTTTTTTTTTTTCTTTCTTTTTTTTTTCTAATACCTTTGACCTAATAACTTAACTTAATTTTAATTAAAACATTTTTAATTAATTTTTATTAGATGGTGTTATTATGAGTGTAACTATACTTTTTAATGTATTTTTGATGTTTTTTGTGCAACTTTTTATTAGATCATAACAGTTAACCAGAGCTCTGAAGTTGCACTAATCCGACACACGTTAAATACAATTGCGTTTACTTTCAACTTGTAAACTGTGCGCTACTTCCAAGGCTCGCAAACACCCTCAATAAACCCCTTATCGCTCGTGCATGCAACTATTAGCACATCACATGTAATCTAGCCCTATTGATTGTTTTAGCCATTTGCAGTCTTTAATTAATCTACAAAATGTTACTCTTTTTCACAAACTTTAGATTTTTCATGCCTGGAAGTCTAGTGTTATTAAAATAAGGCCAATAAAATTAAGAAACTGTTTTCTCATGCCCATGCCTGGGATTGAACCTGGGACTTAAGAGTTTGCAGCTTTTTATTTTTTACTGAATGTTCTCAAAAACGAAAACCCATCTTTTGGAGTGGCCCAGTAAGAGCCAATGGGGCCTAGTTATCAAGCCGTCAACCTCAAATACGCTGGAATTCCGCAGCGTATTTGTGGCGAGGCTGATTCGCCTTAGTTATCAAAGGCTAGAGACCGGCAAAAGTAGAATTTAGTGACGTAAGCTTCGATACGCCGGACTCAGTCCGACACAGATCGATGCTTACGTCACTCCAGATGTTCCGCACACAAGTTCGGCACAATCTGACTACTTTTGCTAGTTATCAAAAAACTAGCAGGTACGCTCGGCACTTTTCCGGCCCAGCGTACCTGGTTTTCAAACCGCCACCCTGGAGGCGGCGGATCCCATAGGAATCAATGGGAGTCTGACCATAGCGAAAGTACAAGTTCACTGCTGCCAGACATCCCGTTGATTTCTATGGGAGCTGTCTACACCTAACACCCTAACATGTACCTCGAGTCTAAACACCACTAATCTGTCCCCCCCCGACACCGCTGCAACTAAATAAAGTTATTACCCCCCTAAACCGCCGCTCCCGGAGCCCACCGCAAGCTACTTTATACATATTAACCCCTAAACTGCCGCCCCCTGAGCCCACCGCAACTATAATATAGGTATTAACCCCTAAACCGCCACTCCCGGACCCTGCCGCAACCTATAGTAAATTTATTAACCCCTAATCTGCCCCCCTACACCGTCGCCACCTATAATACATTTATTAACCCCTATCCTGCCCCCACTAAACCACCACCACTGTAATAAATTTATTAACCCCTAAACCTAAGTCTAACCCTAACCCTAACACCTCCCTAACTTAAATATTAATTAAATAAATCTAAATAATATTTCTATTATGAACTAAATTAATCCTATTTAAAACTAAATACTTACCTTTAAAATAAACCCTAATATAGCTACAATATAAATAATAATTATATTGTAGCTATCTTAGGATTTATTTTTATTTTACAGGCATCTTTCAATTTATTTTAACTAGGTACAATAGCTATTAAATAGTTATTAACTATTTAATAGCTACCTAGCTAAAATAAAGAGAAATTAACCTGTAAAATAAAAACTAACCTAAATTACAATTACACCTAACACTACACTATACTTTAATAAATTATTCCTATTTAAAACTAAATACTTACATGTAAAATAAACCCTAAGATAGCTACAATGTAATTAATAATTACATTGTAGCTATTTTAGGAATTATATTTATTTTACAGGTAACTTTGTATTTATTTTAGCTAGTTAGAATAGTTATTAAATAGTTATTAACTATTTAATAACTACCTAGCTAAAAGAAATACAAAATTACCTGTAAAATAAATCCTAACCTAAGTTACAATTAAACCTAACACTACACTATCATTAAATAAATTAAATAAATTAACTACAAATAACTACAATTAAATACAATTACATAAACTAACTAAAGTACAAAAAAAAAAAGCTAAGTTACAAAAAATTAAAAAAAAATAGGTTACAAACATTTAAAAAATATTACAACAATTTTAAGCTATTTACACCTAATCTAAGCCCCCTAATAAAATAACAAACCCCCCAAAATAAAAAAATGCCCTACCCTATTCTAAATTAAAAAAGTTCAAAGCTCTTTTACCTTACCAGCCCTTAAAAGGGCCATTTGTGGGGCATGCCCCAAAGAATTCAGCTCTTTTGACTGTAAAAGAAAAATACAACCCCCCCAACATTAAAACCCACCACCCACATACCCCTAATCTAACCCAAACCCCCCTTAAAATAACCTAACACTAATCCCCTGAAGATCATCCTACCTTGAGTCGTCTTCACTCAGCCGAGCAGCGATGGAACCGAAGAGGAGACCCGGAGCGGCAGAAGTTATCCTCCAAGCGGCGCTGAAGAAATCTTCCATCCGATGAAGTGATCCTCCAGTCGGCGCTGAAGAAGTCTTCCATCCGGGCGATGTCATCTTCCAAGAGGCGCTGAAGAAGTCTTCTATCTGGGCAATGTCATCTTCCAGATTGAGTTCGCATTCTATTGGCTGATCGGAACAGAATCCTATCAGCCAATCGGAATTGAAGGGACGCCATCTTGGATGACGTCCCTTAAAGGAGCCTTCATTCGTCGGTAGTCCGTCGGTAAAGAAGGATGTTCCGCGTCGGCGGGATGAAGATTGTAGACCCCGCTTGGAAGATGACATCGCCCGAATAGAAGACTTCTTCAGCGCCTCTTGGAAGATGACATCGCCCGGATGGAAGACTTCTTCAGCGCCGACTGGAGGATCACTTCATCGGATGGAAGATTTCTTCAGCGCCCCTTGGATGATCACTTCTGCCGCTCCGGACCTCCTCTTCGTTCCATCGCTGCTCGGCTGAGTGGAGACGACTAAAGGTAGGATGATCTTCAGGGGATTAGTGTTAGGTTATTTTAAGGGGGGTTTGGGTTAGATTAGGGGTATGTGGGTGGTGGGTTTTAATGTTGGGGGGTTGTATTTTTCTTTTACAGGCAAAAGAGCTGAATTCTTTGGGGCATGCCCCCACAAAAGGCCCTTTTAAGGGCTGGTAAGGTAAAAGAGCTTTGAACTTTTTTAATTTAGAATAGGGTAGGGCATTTTTTTATTTTGGGGGGCTTTGTTATTTTATTATGGGGCTTAGATTAGGTGTAATTAGCTTAAAATTGTTGTAATATTTTTAAAATGTTTGTAACTTATTTTTTTTATTTTTTGTAACTTAGCTTTTTTTTTGTACTTTAGTTAGTTTATGTAATTGTATTTAATTGTAGTTATTTGTAGTTAATTTATTTAATTAATTTAATGATAGTGTACTGTTAGGTTTAATTGTAACTTAGGTTAGTTTTTATTTTACAGGTAAATTTCTCTTTATTTTAGCTAGGTAAGCTATTAAATAGTTAATAACTATTTAATAGCTATTGTACCTAGTTAAAATAAATTGAAAGATACCTGTAAAATAAAAATAAATCCTAAGATAGCTACAATATAATTATTATTTATATTGTAGCTATATTAGGGTTTATTTTAAAGGTAAGTATTTAGTTTTAAATAGGATTAATTTAGTTCATAATAGAAATATTATTTAGATTTATTTAATTAATATTTAAGTTAGGGGGGTGTTAGGGTTAGTGTTAGAGTTAGGTTTAGGGGTTAATAATTTTATTACAGTGGCGGCGGTGTAGTGGGGGGCAGGATAGGGGTTAATAAATTTATTATAGGTGGTGACGGTGTAGGGGGGGCAGGATAGGGGTTAATAAATTTAATATAGGTTGCGGCAGGGTCAGGGAGTGGCGTTTTAGGGGTTTACTATTTATTTAGTTGCGGCGAGGTGCGGGATCAGCAGGATAGGGGTTAATAACTTTATTATAGAGGGCGACGGTTTAGGGGGGGCAGGATAGGGGTTACTAGGTATAATGTAGGTGGCAGCGGTGTCCGGGAGCTGCGGTTTAGGGGTTAATACATTTATAAGAGTTGCGGTGGGGTCTAGGAGAGGCGGTTTAGGGGTTAATACATTAATAAGAGTTGTGGTGGGGTCTAGGAGTGGCGGTTTAGGGGTTAGTAACTTTATTTAGTTGCGGGAGGCTCCGGGGGCGCCGGTATAGGGGGTAGAACAGGGTAGTTTAGTGTGGGTGCTTAGTGACAGGCTAGCAAGAAAGCTGTAAAAAAGCCGAAGAGCAGCGAGATCGGATGAGTGATAACTTTCACAGTCCACTGCTCATTGCCCCGTACTTGGTGCGCGTATTTTTGACAGCTTTTTTGATAACTTAGGCGGATTTTTGCAGGTCCGCGGCGGCGATGTGAGGCGAGCTTTGGCGGGCGTATTGGGCCGGCGAAGGCAGGAAAAGTAGACACGTTGATAACTACCCCCCAATACCTTAACCCCATAGAGATGCTGTGAAATGAATTAAGAGAGCTGTTCACACCAGATATGATAAGAATATGGCTGAGCTGAAGCAGTTCTGTAAGGAAGAGTGGTCCAAAATTCCTCCTGAACGTTGTGCAGGCTTAATCCGCAGCTACCATAAACTCTTGGTTGCAGTTATTGCTGCCAAAGTAGAATCAGCTAGCTACTAAATCCAAGTTTTCATTTACTTTTACCACAGTACTGTAAATGTTTAATGGAATGTGTTCAATAAACACATAAATTATAATTGTTCGCATGTTAGCATTAAAAGAATAATGTGTTTGTCTATACTTGTGACTTTGATGAATTTGAGATTATATTTTATGTCAAATTCATGCAAAAAAACAACTAATTCCAAAGGGTTACCTACTTTTTCTTGCCACTGTAGAATCTCAGGGACATACATCAGAGCTTGGAGAGAGGATTCACTACTTATCTGACTTATCTGAACAACTGTTTCAAATACTACAGGCACTTCCTGATTTGATTAAATTCCTAGCACAGCCATTTCCAGTAGGTATCCAGGCAATTAAGGATTGTCTCAACGACTCAGTACAACACATTTTTTTGAAGCTTTTTTTGATGCCTTGCCTGCAAATGTGTCTACTTCATCAGCTTACTTCCTCAATAGAGAGCTGTTAAAACTTCAGAATTTTCTGAGTCTCACAAAGCCTCTCTATCAACATGAGAAATGGCTAGAAGGGGAACTCTGGGTTTATGTTTTTATTATACAGCTCCAGGTCACCTAATGTTGTCCTTTAAGACTAGACATGTGCATTTCGTGTCGGCCGAATTTCGTTTTCTATTCGAATGCATCTGAATTTCCAAATCGGCACCATAACTTAAATCCTGAAAAATTCCAAAAATGAATAAATCAGTTTCTGTATTTTCAGATCCATTCTTTATTCATATTCGGAATTTTTCATTGTTCTAATCTAAACTGCAGTTCCCCAACATCGATGACACTAACTAAATAACTAAATAAAGCTATTAACCCCTAAACCGCCATTCCCCAACATCGTCGACACTAACTGAATTACTAAATAAAGCTATTAACCCCTAATTCAAATCAGCCAATAGGAATAAGAGCTGCTTAAATCCTATATAAAAGGGGTACCTTGCATTGAATCCTCAGTGTGTGGCAGGCAATCGCATGAAGAGGACCTCCACGTCCGACCAATGGACCTCCGCCTGGACCTCCACCTCCGGGCATCGACCACTCCGCCTCTGCAGGGATGAAGAAGATGCCGGTCCCGCATTGGATAAAGATGGAGGTGCCTGGATGAAGATACTTTGCTGCTGGGATGAAGATCGTTCGCCGGACATCAGCAACTGTGAGTATTGATTTTGGGGTTAGTGTTAGGTATTTTTTTGGGTTTTTTTTTTTTTAGATTAGGGCTTTTTTATTTTAATGGGCCGAAAAAGAGCTTAATGCCCTTTTAAGGGCAGTAAAAGAGTTGAATGCCCTTTTAAGGGCAATACCCATACAAATGCCCTTTTTAGGGCAATGAGTAGATAAGGTTTTTTAGTTAGGTTTTTTTATTTTGTGGGTTTGGGGGGGTGGGGGTTTTTAATGTTAGAGGGTGTTTGTTTTAATTTTTTAGCAAAAGAGCTATTTAACTTTAGGCAATGCCCTACAAAAGGCCCTTTTAAGGGCTATTGGTAGTTTATTATAGATTAGGGTTTTTTATTTTGGGGTTGTTTTTTTTGTTTTGTTTTTTAAACGGGGTATTAGAATAGGAATAATTTTCATTATTTTGGATAATTTCTTTTGTTATCTTTTGTAATGGGATTTTTTTAATTTTGGGGTGTTTTTTTTTTAGATTAGGCATTTTTATTTTTAATCGGCCGAAAAAGAGCTGAATGCCCTTTTAAGGACAAAGCCCATACAAATGCCCTTTTTGGGGCAATGGGTAGATTAGGTTTTTTTTCTATTTTGTGGGTTTGGGGGGTGGGGGTTTGTAATTTTAGGGGGGGTTTGTTTTTATTTTTTGCAAAAGAGCTGCCAACTTTAGGGCGATGCGCTACAAAAGGCCCTTTTAAGGGCCTACAAAACTGGGTATTAGAATAGGAATAATTTTTATTATTTTTGATAATTTTGTTAGTTATTTTTTGAAATGGTAGTTTTTTGTTTGTTTTTTAATTTTAGTGTTTATTATTTTTTGTAACTGTAGATTTAATTTTTTTTAATGTTATGTTTTTTATTTTGTAATGTTAGGTTTTATTAGTGTAAGCTTGGGTTTTATTTCTATTTCACAGGTAAGTTTGTATTTATTTTAACTAGGTAGTTAGTAAATAGTTATATTGTAGCTAGCTTAGGTTTTATTTTTATTTCACAGGTAAGTTTGTATTTATTTTTAAATAGGTAGTTAGTTAATAATTGTAACTTTAATTTAGGTTTATTTTAATTATATTAAAGTTAGGGGCGTTAGGTTTAGGGGTCATATAGTTTAATTTAGGTTGTAGCGATGTGGGGGCAGCGGTTTAAGGGTTAATAGGTTTAGTTAGTGTTGGTGATGTTGGGGAACTGCGGTTTAGGGGTTAATAGGTTTAGTTAGTGTTGGCGATGTTTGGGAATGGCTGTTTAGGGGTTAATAGGTTTAGTTAGTGTCGGTGATGTCGGGGAACTGCGGTTTAGGGGTTAATAGGTTTAGTTAGTGTTGGTGATGTTTGGGAACAGCGATTTAGGGGTTAATAGGTTTAGTTAGTTTCGGCGATGTTTGGGAACTGTGGTTTATGGGTTTAGTTAGTGTTGGTGATGTCTGGGAATGGCTGTTTAGGAGTTAATAGGTTTAATTAGTTTCGGCGATGTCGGGGAACTGTGGTTTAGGGGTTAATAGCTTTATTTACTGTCGGCAATGTGGGGGGTGCGGTTTAGGGGTTTATAGGTTTAGGTAGTGTTGGCGATGTGGGGGGACGGCAGTTTAGGGGTTAATAGGTTAGGTTAATAGCTTAATTTAGTGTCAGCAATGTGGGTGGTAGCAGCGGTTTTAGATAATTTTGTTTCGGCAATCGCCGGCAAATTAGTTATGTTAAATTAAATCATTTTTTTGGATCCTTTCATTTTTTTCTGATCCATTGTTTATTCATATGCATTATTCTATTATAAATTTCAGAATAGAATAATGCATATAAATAAAGAATGGATCCGAGAAAAAGAAAGGATCCGAAAAAACGATTTAACTTAACTAATTTGCCGAAACACATTTGTTTTAAACTTAACTAATTTGCCGAAACAAAAATTATTTATTTAATTAACAAATGAAAATGAAACGAAACAATATTTTTAGCGTCACACATGTCTATTTAAGAACTCCCAAGAGAGACCCCACTGATCAGAAGCATCAAATATCTGTTATAGAAACATCACATTCAAACTCTGCACTAAGTTCCAAACAAGCCATCCAGTATCAAAAAGCTAAATCTGTTGCTCCTGAAGTGGTTTCGTCATCTGTATTACTTTTACCCCTTTTAAAAAAGGAATGTGATACTTCAGTAATTGTCATTAAATACAGACAAACAGAAATCCTGTGAACAAGTTTTAGAATTATATCAAACTCAACAAAATTAAATTTATCATTAGGAATACATAAATCTATATGGTGCAGACCCAGAATACAATATTATTTAAAATGAGTACAGAGAGATACCTAGGATATATTAATCCTGGTATAAAATATCTTTCAAAAGAGTGCTGAATTCCCTTACTTTTTATACCAGGATTAATATATCCTAGGTATCTCTCTGTAGTCATTTTAAATAAGACTGTGTATAAGGAATTGTCTTCTCTCTCATCACCAGTATGTGCTCAGCCTGAAGAATCTGCTCTGTAAAATTATTCCTTTGAGAAGCCAGTCATTCTTAATTTTTGCACTGAAATAGACCTGTCTGATGGCTATACCACTGTAGAGGAAGATTCTAAACTAAAAGAGAAGGACTTGAGTATAAGCCAAAGTGAAGAAGTTCAAGTTGCTTCTATAAAGAATTCAGTCTGTACAGAAATATACCTACAGACCTTTTTCTGGGCTAGTAGAATCTTTTCCAAAACACTTAACATGAATGATATGCTTCTTCCACCTTGTTTGGGAAGAGTATACCCATTTTCTTCCATTTCTGTCTGGGTTAAGAAATTATATCTGCAAGTTCATGGTAAACAATGGAATCCCAGAGGGTATCCTGGGGGAGTGGGTACTGTCACACCCGTGCCAGGGATTGAACCTGGAACTCCTAGTTTGCAGCCTTTTCCTCTATCATTGAGTCACCAGAGTGCTCTGATTTGGACTGATTTTCTTGCTGACCTGCTGCCTGTATTGGCTGTGCTCTTTAGCTCCATCTGTCTGTCAGCTACAGGCAGTTACCAAAGCAGCATTGCTATAAAAAGCTGCCTCTCAGACCATTCCCTGCCCTGACATTGTGGTTCATCCTACTGTTTGTGCCTCAGTTCTGCATTCTGATTTCCTGTTGTTTTGGCGAATTTCCTGGCTTCTGAATTCGGCTCATCTACAGACCTTTCTCCTGTACGTTACCTATATTTGACGTGTGATCAGACTACTTCCCTGGTATACCGAACTTGGCTTGTCTTCTGACTATTCTTCTGAATTACCACTGTGTTTGATGGTTGATTGGGCTGCTCTCTGGTATTCTGACCCCCGTCTTGTCTTCAGACTATTCTCATGTTACCAGCCTGTCACAGC
This sequence comes from Bombina bombina, assembly GCF_027579735.1. Classification (NCBI taxonomy): domain Eukaryota; kingdom Metazoa; phylum Chordata; class Amphibia; order Anura; family Bombinatoridae; genus Bombina; species Bombina bombina. The sequence continues at coordinate 266,497,101 of NC_069499.1, read as the reverse complement.
AATACCTGTGAATCCAGTGTCACCAATCTGTCACAGCAGTACCTGTGTATCCAGTGTAAACAACCTGTCACATAAGTATCCCTGTGTATCCAGTTTCATCAGTCTAGGACAGCAGTACCTGTGCATCCATTGCCAACAGCCTGTCACATCAGTACCTGTGTATCAGGTGTCACCATCATGTCATAGCAGTCCTTGGGACTCCAGTCCTTAGCCCTAGAGTGGTCTCTACCCCAGTCCTCAGCCTTAGAGGGGGCTCTTCTCCAGTCCTTGGCCCTAGACGGGGCTCTACTCCATTCCTCAGCCCTAGAGGGGGCAATAATCAGCCTTATCAATTTGGTTTTCTATTCCCACAGTGCAGCTATAATAATTAGTTTTTTTTTAGAAATCCCATTGATCTCCACTGTAACAAAATCTCTGTTCTAGTGGTTTATTCTCTTCTCCAGTCTTCTGGGAGTATTCTTTATTTGTCCTTTTTCGGCAAAAATTATTCTGATGCCACTGTCTTGAGTTGGAGTGAAGCCTAGAAGTTAAAAAGAAATTAAACCACAGAAAATGATTTCATGATTCAGATAGAGAATACAATTTTAAACAACATTCCAATTTACTTCTATTATCGAATTTGCTTCATTCTTTAGATATCCTTTGTTAAATAAATAGCAATGCACATGGGTGAGCCAATCACATGAGGCAAATATGTGTAGCCACCAATCAGAAGCTACTGAGCCTATCTAGATATGTTTTTCAGCACAGAATATCAAGAAAATGAAGCAAATTAGATAATAGAAGTAAATTAGAAAGTTGTTTAAAATGGCGTTCACTATCTTAATCATGAAAGAAAAAAATGGGTTTAATGTCCCTTTAATGAGAGCATGGGAGTTGGTTTCATCAGGAGGTTAGGTTGGCAATCCTCTTGGTTCTTAGACTTGACCTTTTCTCATGAGTCACTTGTCCCTATTTTTGTTCTTCGGATGGAAACTTCTAGTTTCTTACCAAAAAAGGAAGTCACTTGAATCTGACACACAAAGTACTGTGTTCTTTCTACATTTCACATAAAAGGAGGGAATTTATGGGAGGTAGATCCTGCAGCTATCTGATATTTCATGTTTTTTTTTTCCTTCATCTGTTGTAGCTCTCAGCTATAGTCTAAATCAAGCTCTATCGATTATTATTAATCTATTACTCCTGTTTGATTTTACAGAGCTGGTTTGACATCCACAACCTATGCTGATAGGTTAAGAAACAGTGGTCTTATGACTAATGCTGTTTAACTTTTGTTTGCGCTCAAGCCTTTGTACAGTGACTGAATGACGTTTAGAGCAGAATTACAGTAGTTTGAAATAATGGCGTCCTCCATATTTTCATTCATTTCCTAAATGAGGGAATAGTTATTTGCTTTATTAAAGGGACAGTAAACACTTTGTAATTTCATTTTTTGCATTCTTCCAACAGCTAAACAAACCATCTGAGTCTCAACATTATCCGAATAGATTGACACCTTCAGTGGTCCAACTCCGCCCACCCCTTTCCTTATTTGGAGGAGCCAATCTGGACTTGAGCCTAGAGATGACAGGGCATACTGCTGTCATTGTGTTCACAAAAGTTTCATTGTTTGACTTCAGCAAAAAAACATACAGTAACTAATTGCAAATTAGGGAAAGATATATGACAAGTTTAGTTTTGGGAAACCTGCTGTGTGCCATTTCAGTTTTCAGGCCTGGAATATCTACAATTTTCAGACTTCCATTACAGGAAAAGAGGGCAAAATAAATAATAAAAACATACTGCAAAATGGTTTTACTATGTAAAATTAAGCATTATATCTTGCAATCTCAAAGGGTTTACTTTAAATGGGAAAAACATACAATACAATAGTCTTTCACATACTTTGACCTATCATTTGAACACATAAAATAATACAGAGTTACCAGCATTGCCTTTGTCATTTTATTTTCTGCCTATACATATTCACTTAGCATTCCCCAAGGTTTTTAATTTACTCTTCTGCATTTTGACCGGTGCTGCTAAAATGCCTAAATAAATGTAGACTACAGGAGACAAAAATGTAATTATTTCTTTATTTTTACAAACAAATTTCATTGACTCAATAACTGTGTTCAGAGGTGTTTTCTTTCTCCCCCCCCCCCCCCCCAATGCTTTGGATAATATTTTGGCATGAGCTGTGTGCAATGCATCTGTTACAGGCTCCTGTTTTAAGTCCTTTTCAAATTCCTTGTGCAACGGACACTGATTCATAGAAGAATGCAAGATTTAATTCTATGATGCTACATAATTAAAATGTCAGCACTCAGCCAAATGTTGAAAAACTGGCCCAAGAGAACTCCTAGTGGCTCCTTAATAAGTACTAATTAAATGTATGTTCTTTTTTGGCATGAAACTTCATTAATACTTGTATCCATTACAGTCTAAGATAAATGATAATAACTGTCACGATTCTTGTTCCAGGGGACAGTAGATATCCATTAAAGTGACACATCCTGACACTCAATTAATTCACAAAATGAGAAGTGGGAAGGATATAATGAGGCTCCTATGAAAATCTATATTACAATAAAGTCCCTATAACAGCACCCCGGTGCCGAAAGATGAGTTTGTATTTTACTGTAAATGCCCTTTGCTTTTGAAATGTATAATAGAGTCGGATAATTGCTCTTTATATTTTTAAATTTAGGATATCATTTATCATAAAAATATATATTTTCTTATTTCCTTTAACATCTCTGCTGGGAGTCTTTTCCATACATCTACCACGCATTAACGAGACATTACGATAAAAATAAAGTCTTCAATGCATATAAAAAATATGTTCAGTGCATTTTTTATATGAAAAGGTTACATTACAGCTGTTTTTGAAACTAATTGAAGGTATATGATTGCGCTCGAGCACAAAAAAAATTGCGCTCAACAGATTAGCGCATCTGAAAACCTAGTGTAAAGTGTAAGGGTTAAAAAAAAAAAAGCACAAAACACATCACAAATACATTAAAATACTATTTTACACATATATCTACACCTTCTGATAAAAAATCATCATACAAATATTGATAAAAATGTATTTTGGGCTCAAATTACAAGTGGAGTGCTAATTTATTGCGTGCCCCTAAACGGGCAAATTCACCCGTTTATGTTTATAAATGATCAGCTATTACAAGTGGTAGCAATTAGCTTTCAAAAATTGGCCCAAAATACAGTGTGTAGTGCTTTTAAAAAAAAAACAAAAAAAAAACAACTGCACAAAGGGCAGGGTATCAGGGGTTAAAGTGAGTGGGTGTGGGGTGTTAGAAAAACAACGGCACTGAAAAGTTCCCTTACATTGCGGTCTATGGGAACTTTGTGTTCTCTATAAATATATGGTAATGTGTGTATATTCATATATAAACACATAAATATGTATGTATATAATCATATATATATATATATATATATATATTTAAATCTGCTGCACATTGCTGCACGGCTTACCCCCTTCACTGCGCTAGGTACTCATGCAATAATCTGGCGCAATGTGATTTCTTTTATTGCAACTACTTTTTATAAAGATTCTGCAATAAGACGTTGGTTAAAAATAAAATGCCTGCACTTTAGAGATCCATCTGCTGGCATGTAAGAATGTTGAACAATATGATGTGTGCTAATATTTCTCTAAAGAAATATAATAGTTTGCATGCATAGACCCACAGCGATCCTACAACTATTCCAGAATTATTTACCACACTTCTCTATCAGCGTTGTGTCATGAGCCAGCAAGAGATTACAAGTAATGATTACATTCTTGTTTCTTCAGTGCAGTAGCACTTTACTGGCTATGTGCTAAGAAATGGTTAAGATTTACTTATGTACCAGACTGAGACATACAAGCTCCCTTTTGTTTAGTGCCTCATTTCAGGCCCCCAAAAAATAGTCTATGAGCCAGTCATTTTTGTCTCCAGGAGATCATACTGATAATGGTGCCAGTGTGCAAAGTATATTGAGGAATAATTGCTATGGGCTTTCACAGTGTACTAAAGGTAGAAACAATAGGGGACAATAAATTGGAAAGAATTGACCGACTGCATTCTGGGAAATCTCCAGACCAGCATGCTTTTGTACAACTCCCTCACTTTTCATTTGAAATCACCTTTTAAAGGGCAGCAAAAGCATTTGGTACAATTAGTCTACTGTCTAATTAATGCGCCCACAAAGACAATGAGGGCAGTTTCAGCTTGGACGGTAGGAGCTGGCAGGAAGGCCAGAAGAATTTTAAGAAATGTCTTTTTTTAACTAGCTCTTTATAGAAGCTTAAGTCTAATTAGAGCAGTTAATCTCATGAGGACTAATGGCAAGAAATGCGGGAAACTAAACTAGCACTACTTATTGTGCCATTAAGGAGGAATGGACCGAGGATTAGCATTAAGGAGGAAAAAAAATCAGCTTTAGGAAAGTTTTTTGAAAATGTTCCCATTTTGCTCATCTTTCATTTTGTTCGAAGGTCTGTAACGAAGCTCATTTAACTTGAACCAATTAAATTCTAGTCTATGTCTTTGAGCTTTCTTAACCCTTGTTGATCTGGTGAGGACTGCACGTCAATATTCTGTGTCTACTTTTTCACTGATAATGCAATATATGTTATGGTTTGTTCATAATAATTTAATTTTAATGGTTTGTGGTCAGAGAGGTTACCTAACTAATGCACAGTAGGTTTGGTGGATTCTTTTTCATCCATTTGGTTTTCAGTTGGGTTTTGTAGTTGACTGGGGTATTAAAAAAGTGAATTAATTTTGCTGGATATCGAATAAACATTATTGCTAGTATATGCATTTAGCAGTTTTTCATGTATGTTTGTGTTGGAACCCATGGACCTTTTGTTTAGATGGATGGGGCATGCAGGGGTCAGTTTTGCAGGTATCTCTTGGGAATGGAAGTGCCTAGATTAAAGCTATAGCTGCTCTCCTGGGTTGAGCAAATAGTCTATATGAAAATCCTCTATTGGTTTGTCATTGCAATGTTCTAGTGAGCATAATGCATTAGGAAGTTATTAGAAAAAAAATATTATGGTTGGTGTGTTTGAAGAAAAAGGTGTATACCGTTTTCTGATACCTTGTCTTGTCTCTTACTCCAGGAATATACTGGTTGTTAGCAATCCCCTAACAAAATGCCACTGATCAGCTTTTTGTAAAAAACTGGAAAGGCAGAAAGGAATCAAGTGGACTAAATTATGCTGCTAAATGATTAGTTATTACTGAATGGTTCCACTACATTATTGCTCTCTTGAAGTGGTTCTCTTTTAATGTGAATTTACAAACTATCTGTATAGACCACTATAAATACATTATAGTACTATTGGTTTGCCCCAATAACCTGTATTAGGAAAGGTCCACCTCCAGATAATACAAATATTATTCTTTAGAAAACTTATGGTAACTTAAGACAATGATACTACACCTACCCTAATCTACATCTTATTTGTATTTAAACTAGTAATCACCTCAGTTATTAATTTTTGTTAATTGAAATAATTAGTGATTATTAAACTATCTATACTATCTATACGATTTTAAAAGCATGAGGTTATTCCCCGCCTCCCTCTAGTAAAGAGTGTCATCATGGTAAAAGTCTTTCACTATATTCCAGTGCTGACCTGTTTGCACATGTGCAGCAACTCTCCTTCAGATACCTGCAGTTTAATCTAATTTCCATAATGGCAGGACCCATGATTAAAGGGATGTGCATGAATTGTATTTAGTGTCCCTTTAAATGACTGAGTATTTTAGTTTTGTTTGTTTGTTTGCATATTTAAAGGGAGATTAAACCCCATTTTTGTTCTTTTCTGCATTTGCAAGAATTGTTTACAAAAAATGTTATACATTGTGCAAACACTATTGTCACCTAGGGCACATTGATCTCTCCTCTCAGGTGAGATTATCTAACAATTCTCATCAGTACTGTGAGCTCCCGTAAATAATTTTAGAAAGGCAAATTTTAGCTTGAGAGCTGTTCATCTAACTTACAGGGTTCTGGATGTGTAAGAGAGACTTGTACATTACAATATATAAGAGTTGCCACCCGTCCCGGTATCACAGGGACAGCCCCAGATTGGGAGGTATGTCCCGTGTACCAGAAAATCCTCAAAATATCCCGGATTTCTCTTCTCCCTCTGAAACTTCTTTTTTGCACCGTTGCCATCCTGTCAATGCATGCACCACACACTGATACGCACTTATAGGGTGCACAATCCAAGAGCCAACACATGCTGTGCACTTGTAAAGCAAACTCATTTTTTGGGGCACATACCCTTGCCCTTGCCGGAGCAAGCTAATTAATTACTATCAACTTATACCAAACATTCTCTGCATATGTGCACTACACAAACCAATACGTGCTAACATGGATTGCACATAACAGAGATCCATGCACTTCTCAATGAGAGACTGAGTGTGCACTGAGCAGCATGCTGCTGTATGCAGAGAAAAACTGTGTGTAACTGCCAGGCCAACTGAGCTGAGTTATTGAGCTGATTGAGCTAGGGCCTGTATTCATTTCATATATATTTATTACCTGCTGGACAGCCAGTCACCACACCAGCTTAGCCAGGAAAGACTAAGTCACTGAGTAGCCCGCTGTCAGTTCTTCCTGCCACGTCATTTGCAGGCTAAAAATGACAAAATGTGATAGTTTAGTTAGTGAGTTAGTCTGAAGCCACGCCCATAAACTACACTCCTTCCCATCCTGGCCACACCTCCACCTCTCCCATTTAAAAAGTTTCCAAGAATTAGCTGGCCAAAAGCTGGCAACCCGAGATATAATGCTCTAAATAACTCCAAAAGATTTTGCGAGATTTCTCTCCATGCCAGCAAGTTCTCGATCATTAGGCCCCTAGTATTTAAGAGTATTTGTTTAAAACTGCTGCCACATAGCTTTCCAGATATGTGCATGTCCGCTTCCTAGATATACTCTTCAACAGAATACAATGACAATGAAGTCAATATGATAATAGAAGTAGAGTCAATTGTATACTCTTAGTTTTTCTATGTGTATGGCAAGAGGACGTATTGTAAGGTTGTGCAAGCTGAATATTTTCTTCTGTTTTATACTAGTGTAATATGTATTGCAGAATGCTGTGGAATCACCCATGGCTAAATATGGTGTCAGGATTCTACATTTTGAGGCCTATTTATCATATGTCTGTTGGACCTGATCTAACAGTGTGGATCAGGTCCGACAGACATCGCTAGAATGCGGATAGCAATACGCTCTCCATATTCTGCATTGTACCAGCAGCTCACAAGAGCTGCTGGTGCAACGCCACCCCCTGCAGACTCAGGGGGGTGTCAATCAACCCGATCATACTTGATCGGGTTGAATTCCAGGGATGTCTGTCCGCCTGCTCAGAGCATTATGGAGTCTTTAGACCGCTGCTTCATAAACACGGGGCGTCAAGCTCCATTCAGAGCTTGATAGATAGAACCCATGATGTTAATGCATCTTTAAATCCTGCTATCACATCTAGTTACTGTTTCTTTAACTCAGTTAACCAATTACAACAACGTCCAACCTACAAATATCATACACTCCCTACATACAGTTATTCGTTCACTGAGTTTTACAATTACCGATCCGTGTACTTATGAACTGACTTTCCAATTATACGTTCCGTATACGTAAGAACTCTCAGTGTCATATTGTAACAAAGTATAGAACTGTATCCATCAATATAACTGCAACTTAATTATTCCTTTGAGCTTTGTTATGCTGTACTTTGATTTACCTTAGTATTTCTGTTCCTTGTTATGTACCACATATAGTACTTCTGACGTCAGCACTAACTCCTCCTCCTACTTACCTGAACTCACCGCATCCATTCCTTAGCCATAGCTCTGAGACCAGAGGGACCAAGGTAAATAACAAATTAACTCGTTATAAATCTGAGTCACTTATGACAAGGTTGATTATTCTGAAGATATCACTGTGAAGTTTACTATACTATAACAACTTGTTACTGTTCTCAGATAATCATTTCCTGGCTTCTTGCTGCAGTAAGATTTAAATAAAATGTACTGCTTATAAAATATAACAATTAATATAACAATATTCTTAATGCTATTTCACTATACTAAAGAAACTCACTTAACAACATAGTGATTTTTATAACTATATCATTATAACTAAGTTAAATCTGCAGCTGAGTTTCATTAAAACTTTTGTTTCCACATTTGATATTCTATATTTTAGAAGGATCTTGATATAATACTAAGCCAGAAAAAAACAATATAGAACCAGCAGATTTACCACAGATTGTTTAGAACTTGTCACAAAAAGTAGATCAAATGGGACAAGGATTACGTTATCTAAAGGTGGAAAATCAATTACTAAGGAACATTATTAGAGATTTAATTGCAGTTAAAAGTCCTCAACAAAGGTTTCTATGCCTGACACATTTGCTGGGAATAGGAAGGCATACCGACAGTTTAAAAACACTTGTCAGCTATTGTTTAACTCGAAACCAAGAAGTTATCCTACAGAAAGAGTAAAAAGTTCTCACAACAATATCCTTTCTTAGGGGCGATCCTAGAGTCTGGGCAGACAATTTCTTTGAGACCGATGACCCTATTTTGGGATCTCTGGATGATTTCTTCTCAAGCATGGATGAGCTCTATTTAGATAGAGATATTCAATTACCTGCCTCATGGAGGCCTCCATGAGGAATTTTAAACAAGGAAAGAGAGCTGTGGAGGAGTATATTCTTGAATTTAAACAGTACGCAACTGACACACAGTGGAATCCCATAGCTTTACGAAACCAATTTTGCTTGGGACTTTCGGAAGGCTTAAAAGATGAACTTGCAAGAACTGATCTCCCAAAAACATTAGACGCACTGATGAGGCTGGTTACCCAGATTGACAGACGACTTTGTGAGAGAAGGGCAGAACGAAATTCTACAGACAACCAAATGAATAAATATTCTAAGGCATAATCAGAACCTATGGAGCTTGGAGTGTTGAGAGGCCCACTATCGGCTGAAGAAAGAACCTGCAGAAGAATCAGAAATCTCTGTATGTATTGTGCTTGCCCTACACACTCAGTCAAAGATTGCCCTGTTCTCCAGAAGACTAAGAAAAGTAAGTTCATTTCTATTCATTCATCACATAACACTGAAATCAAGTATTCTTACTGTATCTTATCTCTCCTCTTACAGTGGGATCAAAACCAACTGACTACTGATGCTATTATTGATTCTGGTGCTTCCGGGAATTTCATTGATTCTACTATTGTACAAATTAATAAAATTCCTTTGATTCTCAAGAAAACTCCAGTTTCTGTCCGAGTTATTGATGGCAATCAGTACTTGGCCTATAACACATCACACTATACCTATATTAGGCCTAGATTTAGAGTTTGGCGGTAGCCATGAAAACCAGCGTTAGAGGCTTCTAACGCTGGTTTTAGGCTACCTCCGGTATTTGGAGTCACTCAAAAAAGGGTCTAACGCTCACTTTTCAGCCGCGACTTTTCCATACCGCAGATCCCCTTACGTCAATTGCGTATCCTATCTTTTCAATGGGATTTTTCTAACTCCGGTATTTAGAGTCGTGTCTGAAGTGAGCGTTAGAATTCTAACGACAAAACTCCAGTCGCAGAAAAAAGTCAGTAGTTAAGAGCTTTCTGGGCTAACGCCGGTTCATAAAGCTCTTAACTACTGTACTCTAAAGTACACTAACACCCATAAACTACCTATGTACCCCTAAACCGAGGCCCCCCCCACATCGCCGCCACTCGATTAAAATTTTTTAACCCCTAATCTGCCGACCGCCACCTACGTTATCCTTATGTACCCCTAATCTGCTGCCCCTAACACCGCCGACCCCTATATTATATTTATTAACCCCTAATCTGCCCCCTCAACGTCACCTCCACCTGCCTACACTTATTAACCCTTAATCTGCTGAGCGGACCGCACCGCTATCATAATAATGTTATTAACCCCTAATCCGCCTCACTAACCTTATAATAAATAGTATTAACCCCTAATCTGCCCTCCCTAACATCGCCGACACCTAACTTCAATTATTAACCCCTAATCTGCCGACCAGAGCTCACCGCTATTCTAATAAATGTATTACCCCTAAAGCTAAGTCTAACCCTAACACTAACACCCCCCTAACTTAAATATAATTTAAATCTAACGAAATTAATTAACTCTTATTAAATAAATTATTCCTATTTAAAGCTAAATACTTACCTGTAAAATAAATCCTAATATAGCTACAATATAAATTATAATTATATTATAGCTATTTTAGAATTAATATTTATTTTACAGGTAACTTTGTATTTATTTTAACCAGGTACAATAGCTATTAAATAGTTAAGAACTATTTAATAGCTAAAATAGTTAAAATAATTACAAAATTACCTGTAAAATAAATCCTAACCTAAGTTACAATTAAACCTAACACTATACTATCATTAAATTAATTAAATAAAATACCTACAATTACCTACAATTAAACCTAACACTACACTATCAATACATTAATTAAATACAATACCTACAAATAACTACAATGAAATAAACTAACTAGAGTACAAAAAATAAAAAAGAACTAAGTTACAAAAAATAAAAAAATAATTACAAACATAAGAAAAATATTACAACAATTTGAAACTAATTACACCTACTCTAAGCCCCCTAATAAAATAACAAAGACCCCCAAAATAAAAAATGCCCTACCCGATCAGCCAATAGAATGCAAGCTCAATCTGATTGGCTGATTGGATCAGCCAATCGGATTGATCTTGATTCTGATTGGCTGATTCCATCAGCCAATCAGAATATTCCTACCTTAATTCCGATTGGCTGATAGAATCCTATCAGCCAATCGGAATTCAAGGGACGCCATCTTGGATGACGTCCCTTAAAGGAACCGTCATTCTTCAGTTGGACGTCGCCGGATGAAGATGGGTCCACGGTGGAGGTCTTCAGGATGGAGCCGGTCCTCATCGGATGAAGATAGAAGATGCCGCTTGGAAGATGATGGTTGCCGGTCCGGATCTACTCTTCTTCCCGGATAGGATGAAGACTTTGGAGCCTCTTCTGGACCTCTTCAGCCACCGGATGATGGCTCGCCAGCCCCCGCTTGGGTTGGATGAAGATTTTGGAGCCAGGACCGATCGGTGATACCCGGTGAGGTGAAGACAAGGTAGGATGATCTTCAGGGGCTTAGTGTTAGGTTTATTTAAGGGGGGTTTGGGTTAGATTAGGGGTATGTGGGTGGTGTAATGTTGGGGGGGGGTATTGTATGTGTTTTTTTTTACAGGCTGGTAAGGTAAAAGAGCTTTGAACTTTAGTAATTTAGAATAGGGTAGGGCATTTTTTATTTTGGGGGTCTTTGTTATTTTATTAGGGGGCTTAGAGTAGGTGTAATTAGTTTAAAATTGTTGTAATATTTTTCTTATGTTTGTAATTATATTTTTTATTTTTTGTAACTTAGTTCTTTTTTATTTTTTGTACTTTAGTTAGTTTATTTCATTGTAGTTATTTGTAGGTATTGTATTTAATTAATGTATTGATAGTGTAGTGTTAGGTTTAATTGTAGGTAATTGTAGGTATTTTATTTAATTAATTTAATGATAGTATAGTGTTAGGTTTAATTGTAACTTAGGTTAGGATTTATTTTACAGGTAAATTTGTAATTATTTTAACTATTTTAGCTATTAAATAGTTCTTAACTATTTAATAGCTATTGTACCTGGTTAAAATAAATACAAAGTTACCTGTAAAATAAATATTAATCCTAAAATAGCTATAATATAATTATAATTTATATTGTAGCTATATTAGGATTTATTTTACAGGTAAGTATTTAGCTTTAAATAGGAATCATTTATTTAATAAGAGTTAATTAATTTCGTTAGATTTAAATTATTTTTATGTTAGGGGGGTGTTAGAGTTAGGGTTAGACTTAGCTTTAGGGGTTAATACATTTATTAGAATAGCGGTGAGCTCCGGTCGGCAGATTAGGGGTTAGTAATTGAAGTTAGGTGTCGGCGATGTTAGGGAGGGCAGATTAGGGGTTAATACTATTTATTATAGGGTTAGTGAGGCGGATTAGGGGTTAATAACTTTATTATGATAGCGGTGCGGTCCGCTCGGCAGATTAGGGGTTAATAAGTGTAGACAGGTGGAGGCGACGTTGTGGGGGGCAGATTAGGGGTTAATAAATATAATATAGGGGTTGGCGGTGTTAGGGGCAGCAGATTAGGGGTACATAAGGATAATGTAAGTAGCGGCGGTTTACGGAGCGGCAGATTAGGGGTTAAAAATAATATGCAGGGGTCAGCGATAGCGGGGCAGCAGATTAGGGGTTAATAAGTGTAAGGCTAGGGGTGTTTAGACTCGGGGTACATGTTAGGGTGTTAGGTGCAGACGTAGGAAGTGTTTCCCCATAGCAAACAATGGGGCTGCGTTAGGAGCTGAACGCGGCTTTTTTGCAGGTGTTAGGTTTTATTTCAGCTCAAACAGCCCCATTGTTTCCTGTGGGGGAATCGTGCACGAGCACGTTTTTGAGGCTGGCCGCGTCCGTAAGCAACTCTGGTATTGAGAGTTGAAGCTGCGTTAAATATGCTCTACGCTCCTTTTTTGGAGCCTAACGCAGCCTTTATGTGGACTCTCAATACCAGAGTTATTTTTATGGTGCGGCCAGAAAAAAGCCGGCGTTAGCTACGTGGGTCCTTACCGACAAAACTCTAAATCTAGCCGTTAGTGAACACACTGAGTTAATTTCCTTTGATGTTTTACCATCTCCACATTTTTCTGTTGTATTAGGTATCAACTGGTTACAATTACACCAACCAACGATTGACTGGTCCACTTCTCAGGTATGTTTAAATTCCGGTTACTGTTTAAATACTTTCTTCCCGCAGCATACTCTCTTACATTCAGAATTGGACAATGTTTTTCTACCTACCGAATACAATGATTTCACAGATGTTTTTAGTAAAACCGAAGCAGAATCTTTACTACCACACCGTATCTAGGACTGCCCTATCCAAGTACAACCAGGTGCTAGTATTCCTTATGCTCATTTATATCCTCTGAGTCAACCAGAGTTAGATTATCTCAAAGAATACCTAGAAGAGAATTTATGTAAAGGTTTTATTAGGGCATCCACTTCTCCTGCAGGAGCAGGAATGCTCTTCGTCCGAAATAAAGATTCAACACTCAGACCAATAAATGATAACCGTGAACTAAACAAACGTACAATCAAGAACAGGTGCCCACTACCTCTTATCCCTGAAATGATAGAATGATTGTCCAAAGCCACCATTTTTTCTAAACTAGATCTCAGAGGAGCATACAACCTCATCCGGATAAGAGAAAGTGAAGAGTGGCTCACGGCATTCAGGACAAGATACGGCCTTTATGAATATTTAGTGATGCCATTCGGGCTATGCAATGCCCCAGCCGCATTCCAGCATTTTATTAACGACGTGTTTAGAGATCTTTTAGATGTCTGTATGGTTGTCTATCTTGATGATATCCTAATTTATTTAAAAACCAAATCAGACCATATTAAACACGTTTGTTGGGTACTTTCTAGACTCAGAGTACATAAATTATATGCAAAGCTTGAGAAATGTGTATTTCACACAAACAGTATCTCATTCCTAGGCTATACTATAACACCAAACGGAATTCAAATGCAGAATGAAAAGGTCGAAGTAGTTAAAGATTGGCCACTACCAAAAACAAAGAAGGAACGCCAACGCTTCCTGGGTTTCTTTAACTATTATCGGAAGTTTATTAAAGGTTTTCCAAAAGTAGCAAGGCCACTCACCAAACTTACCAGTTCAACAATAACCTTCCATTGGACTCAGGAAGCTACTACTGCATTCAACAAATTGAAGAATTGTTTTACCTCTGCTCCTATACTTAAATTTCCCGACCCGAACCATCAATACATCCTGGAAGTGGATTCATCTAATTTCGCTGTTGGTGCAGTACTATCGCAGAGAGTATCATTAACAGAACCTACTCAACCCATATCTTACTTTTCAAAAGTAATGAATCCATTTGAAATAAACTACCCTATGGGGGAGAAAGAACTCCTAGCAATAAGACGCTCCTTGGAACATTGGCGTCATCTGCTAGAGGGCACCAAATTTCCAATTATCATATATACAGATCGCAAGAATCTCCAATATTTACAGAATAATAAAACATCTGCAAAACAAGTTTTTATTTTTCCTGATTCAATTTCAACATAATATACAGGCCTGCTTCAAAAAACAGAAAAGCTGACACTCTCTCACGTTCTTACCTGCTGACGCTCTCTCACGTACTTACTTGCACAACAAACATAATTCCTTCTGAACGTTTCATAGGAATTAAATCCCAAATCCTCTCAGAGATAAGACGTTCCTCGGAGCATGAAAAGGAAATTGTTCATAAATCTCTAATAAAAGATGCAGGAATCTACTATTATAAAGACAAGATCTTTGTTCCAACCGAATTAAGGTTACAGTTGATAAAAAATTATAATGACTCACCTTTGTCTGGCCATCCACTTTGGAACAGCTCACTAGGAATTTTTGATGACCAAATATGAAAAACTCAGTGAATGAATATATACAAACCTGTCTTATTTGTGTTACAAGGAAATCAGAGAAAAAACCTCCATAAGAACTTTTAATGCCCTTGCCGATACCCGAAAAACCATGGCAACATATAGCCATGGACTTTATTGTAGACTTACCCGTTTCAAGAAATCAAAATACAATTCTGGTCATCATAGACCTATTCACCAAGATGGCACACTTCATACCCTATAATAAACTTCCCACATTCTCAGAAACGCTTTTCCTTAATAACATTGTGAAACTCCATGGTCTACCTCAGATTGTTATGACTGATAGGGGGACCCAATTCACCTCCCACCTTTAGAACAAACTATGTGAAATAACCCAGATAGACCATCGGTTTACCACTGCATTCCATCCTCAAACTAATGGTCAAGCAGAAAGAGCAAACCAATGGCTTGAGCAATACTTTAGGTGCTATTGTTCATACCATCAGAATGAGTGGGAAAAATACCTGCCAAGGGCAGAATTCTCTTTTAATAATCGAGTGAATTCATCTACGAAAATGACCCCCTTCTTTGCAAATGATGGGTATCATCCTTTATTCTCTATTATCTCCAATACTGCATCAATCTCTCCACTAGTTGATGAATTGCATAACTCTTTACTGGAAAATTTTAAGATTATTAAAAAAAAACGTAAAAAAAGGCCCAAACCTCCCAAAAACATTTCTATGATATACGAAGGAGGACACCCCCAAAATATACAGTTGGAGACCTCGTCTGGCTCTCCACAAAGAACATGAGATTGCAAATCATTAGTAAAAAGCTTGCTACACCGGACCGGCAACCGGCAACCTTCATCGGCCCATTTCCAATCCAAAAAATTGTTAATGACAATGCAGTCACTTTGGAATTACCATCTACTATGAAGATACATCTGACTTTTCATGTTTCCTTAATTAAACCTCATATATCTACGAGAGATCCTGGTACCTTATTACCTCCTACACCTCAAATCCTGCAAGACGACGAATACAAAGTGCAAACCCTCCTTGATTCACGATATTGTAAGGGGGAATTGCAATATCTAGTTCACTGGAAGAACTATACGTCGGAGGAAGATACCTGGGAACTAACTTTCCAATTATACGTTCCGTATACGTAAGAACTCTCAGTGTCATACTGTAACAAAGTATAGAACTGTATCCATCAATATAACTGCAACTTAATTATTCATTTGAGCTTTGTTATGCTGTACTTTGATTTACCTTAGGATTGCTGTTCCTTGTCATGTACCACGTATAGTACTTCTGACGTCAGCACTAACTCCTCCTACTACTTACCGGAACTTACTGCATCCATTCCTCAGCCGTAGCTCTGAGACCAGAAGGACATTATTTCCTTTACCAAGGTAAATAACAAATTAACTCTGCTTCATGACAAGGTTGAGTATTCTGAAGCTATCACTGTTAAGTTTACTATACTATAACAACTTGTTACTGTTCTCAGATAATCATTTCCTGGCTTCTTGTCGCAGTAAGATTTAAATAAAATTTACTTCTTATAAAATATAAGCAGAAAATATGATGGTTGTACATATATGCCTCATTTTCACCAAGATTACAATTTGTGCGCTAAACCGGGTACATAAATAACGCAAAAAAATTAGATTTATCGCACTTTCCCTAGCGCAGCCATTACAAGTTAAGCCAAACCCTCCTTTTGTTGTGCGGTATGGTTAGTTAAGCTCCATACCACACAAAACCAAACTTTACGTGCTTGTGCATGCTTTCCCCCATAGACATCAATGGGGAAAAAAAGTGTCAGAAAAAATCTAACCCCTGCGATTACGGAATGGCGATCGCCGAAATGCAACCCATTGATATCTATGGGGAAAAGAAAGTTATGTTAAAACCAGGGCCGGCGCTTGCATATAGGCAGACTTAAAGCGCTTCTGTAGGGGGGCGCAAAGTCAACATGGAAATTTTAATTTTATTTTTTATGTGGTGGTACGATCAGGGCTGTGTCTATGAGTGGGGGATAAAAAGTGCACCCAGAGGAAGCGGAACACCAGTGGCAAGCCGCAAGCCTTATGTCGGATTCAGTGGCGGAACAACCAGGATCGCAACTCGCAACAACCGGACCTTGGAGATTCGCCACTTTGGGGGGTCCCATTGTTGCTCCTATGGCCTCCTGTAATGCCGTCCAGCAGAAATTGGTAATCTACATTTGACGGCACTATATGTGGCTAGAATTCTGGCTAGGCGTTGAAATCACCTTTTGTAAAACCACGCCCCGTCATTTACATCATACTCTGCTGACTGTTGTTACCATGCAAGTGACGCGACTTACTGTCCCAACTGAGGATGTGGAAGTTTTCATCCGGAGGGGCTCAAGAAGCTGTAGCAAGGCCGGCCGCCTAATGTGTCCCCTAATGTGTCTGGTTGGTACTTGGCAGCGCTTCATTATGTGGGGAGGGGACCTTGGAGTTTCTTGTGTCGAATGTCGGTGAGTTTTATGATGTGGACTCGGAGAGGGGGGATGGGAATGTTTCAAACATTCATGTTAGCATCCAGCCAGCCAGAGTTACTGGAAACCCCCAAAATAAACTATTAAAATAGTAGACAACATGTTAACAATGAATCACACATCTAAGAAGAAAGTAATATTATATTATATTACTTTTACAGTTCACAGTTCACAGTTTATGAATTCAAATAAGCCCCATGTATATAAATCTTACACAATTTAAAAAAATATGTCTTCTTGTATATACAGGTTAAGTTATTTAAACAATGTTTATTTGAGTGGCTGGTGTGTTAAGCAAATGGGTCATTGACTGTTATTTATGTGTTGCTGAGTGATACTATCTGTTTCTGTGTAAAATACAGAATGGTAGTTTATTGTTAGGTTAGGGTTTTTTTTTATTTTGGCGTGGCTTTTTTGTTTTTATAGGGCTATAGGTGTAATTTTTATTATTTTGGATAATTTTGTTTATTTTTTTTGTAACCTTAGTGTTTTTTATCTTCCGTAATTATAGCGTTTTTATGTTTTGGTAATATTAGCTTTTTTTTTTTTTTTTGGTTCAAAAAGCTTTATTAAAGTTCAGGTAAATGTTACAAACTTTTTAACTTTTTCACTTTTACATTCTATAAGTGAATCAGGATTACATCTTCAGTTAGTATATGAGTAACCCATTCTCTGTAATGCTGTAATGCTGTAAGTAACATGAGAATATACCCACATCAAACAATATAAATAAAAGTATATAAATTCAAGGTTGATTCTCAATGCAATTTAGTGTGTGGCGTCCTTCTCATCAAGGTGTGTATTACACAAGATATTCTGTAGTATATAAGGGATTAAACGCTTACCGGATCCTTCCCAGCTGAGGAGGGAGAATCTTAACCATAACTTAACTTAAATAACTATTTACATGTGCATGTAGTGCAAAATAACGACAGACAACTTTATATGGGAGAAATTTTTGACCGTCACAGGTCAGAAATTTTATTAACCTAAATCAACTAGTAGAACCGATAGAACTGAATATGGCGGCATAGAGACCAACTAACCCAGTACAGCAAGGAGATTTCCGGACCAACGGGAACAGCAGCAGAGGGGTCTCTGCCCTAAGGAGATGACGCTGAGGGGTTGCAGAGATCATGTGACCATCCCTCAAGAGGGAGGAAGGAGGGTTACCATCACGTGCACGTGAGGCCTACCCTCCTCCCCAAAATTGTGGTCATCACTCACCCCTAGCGACCTTCTCCTATGCAACAGGACCGGGATCTCCCCGCCACAAGGAAGCATTTTAATGGTCCCTTGCCGCCACACCCACAGCCCGACTTACAGGAGGGGTGAAACTGCTCTTTGGATATCTGCTATGAATAGATCTAAACCCACATCAGAGAGATGAACTTTATCCCTTCTGTAAAGTTTGGTTCTATCAGCCGAAATGGCTTTGTGCCGTACCACGAAGCCACCTGAACCTGTGACGGTTTTTGCCAATGATGCATTGATCTTATCCGATATGCCGCCGTATGGGCAGACATATGCCTCCAGTGGAGATGGAGGACTATATTGGACCATCCTATCATGACTCCTGGAATGCGCACTCTCAACCAACTTATGTCTGCCTGCATAACTTTTATTAACTGTAGAACTGGCATGGCACCCACATCGTTACCCCCCAGGTGAAGGATCAGGATATGAGGCTTACCTCAACGTACAAGGGCCTCTGATATTGTTCCCGCTAATTGTGGTCAACACATCCCCCTGTCCCCCAACCACCTAATGGATACTTTGTTGGAGGGAAAACCTAGGGATTGGACAATTGGAAGGGATGCACAACAAAGGGAGGCCCAGTGAATGAAGGAATGTCCAACAATCCAAATTCTTTTCACTCCTGGGACAGTGCCTGTGGAGACCAATATTTTAGTACTTGGAAATTAACCATAAAACATTAAACAATTGGCCGGACATACTTTTTGAAAGAATTGGACCGCCAACGCCCAATCCGTTTAATGTCCTCGCTCGAGGACCCCACTTGCACCGCATCTGTAGCCGCCCCTATCCGGAAGGAGTGTGGGGACAGTTTGCTAGCATCCAACCCTGCCCTGGCTGCTGCCAGCTTCAGAACCCTCCCAAACTGGAATTTTGAAAGGGATTTGCCGTCCGCGTGGACAAAGAACTGTCAGAAATCGGCAGATCAACTAGAATTCTCTATCAATTGAATAGAGGTAAATGTAACACTATTCAAGAAAGGAAACACTAGCTTCAAAGTGAATCCACATAGAACAGTGTAAGTTATTATTCAATACAGAAGTCAGGATATACTGACTGGTAACGTTATTAGATGTCTCTTTTGTCCTTATTGAAGAACAGGAGACAATATTGCCTTAATATGATTTAAAGTCATGAACAGGAATTGGTATACTTCTTAGAAATTAGCAGCTGAGATACACAGGAAATGACAGTTCAATTGATTAATCCAAACAGATCACAAGTTTGAAGCAGTGTTTCAAATAAACAAAATGTCCCAGATAACTCTTGTAATGTAATACTCAGATGGAGTACAGTTGACAACTTAATAGAAAAGTTTGCTAAGTACTCACAGTGTCTTGTTATGTGGCAGTGAAACTCCGGTGTCTGTACGAAAACTGGCAGCAATCCAGATACTTCCTGTCTGAACAGCGAGAGGAGTTGCAGGCTGTCAGAGTGACGTCAGCGGTTGAACGCTGTGAGAGAGCAGGGGAGAGATAACCGGAGAGCTGACAAGTTTCCAGGTTAAAAGGCACACTTACTGCAGATACGGTTAGTTACCCTGTGTTTGTAATAAAGCTGTCCAGAAGTAGGTCCTGTGTTAGAGATTCCAGGCTGTAAGAGGTTTTGAATTTATTGTATGATTAGGTTCTTTAGTAGTTCGGCAACAATTCCTCCTGTATAGGAAAACAAACAAGCTTAGTTAAGGAGAGTTCAGTTAGATAATGAATATCCAGTGAAACTAGGAAGTCTCAAGGAAAAGGCTCAGTGTTGCTCTGGCAAGGAGAAACAAAATACTAAGCAAGGTTAGTTAGGTATTCAGGTGTTATATAGGCGTTGTCAGAATATGATTGGTGATCCAATTAAGAGTAGAAACAACCTGATCCCTGACATGATCCCCCCGTTAAACAAGCTGATCCTCAGCTTGAGGCCGAGGAGAATCAGGGTATTTTTGATGGAACCTAGATACCAGTCTGGGGGCATATATATTACTCGATGGTTCCCAAGTATCGTCGTCCTGGGAGAAGTTTTTCCATCTCACCAGGTACTGTAGTTCCCCTTTGGAAAATCTTGAATCCAATATCTGATCAACTTCATAAACATCGGAATCCTGGAGTTGAATAGTTGAGGGTGTAAGAGATGATTTTAATCTGGTTGGAAAGTATGGTTTGAGGAGGGAAACATGGAAGGTAGCATGTATCTTCATGGAAGGTGGAAGGTCCAAAGTAACTGCATTTGGATTGATTACTTTCAGAATAGTGAAGGGACCGCAATATTTTTGGGTTAACTTCCTACTGGGCACTTGTATCCTCAAGTTTCTGGTTGATAACCAGACTTGGTCTCCAGTTTTGTATTGAGGTGCTTCCCTGTGTCTTAAGTCGTAATGATGCTTTTGTGAATTCTGGGCTTTTTGGATGTTTTCCTTAATAAAATTGAAGTTGTCCATCAAAGAGTTATTGAACTCATCTACCAAGGGAGAATCAGAAGGAGTAGCAGAAAGTGAAGTGAAGGTGGGATGATAACCGTAGTTAGCAAAGAATGGTGTGAGTTTTGTCGAGGAATTCATTAGATTGTTGTAAGCAAATTCAGCAGATGAGATAAATGATATCCAGTCATGTTGTTGATAGGCGCAAAAACATCGTAAATATTCATCCAACCATTGGTTGATTCTCTCAACTTGTCCGTTTGATTGTGGATGAAATGATGTTGTAAACTGATGTTTTATGTTGAGGGATTTACAGAGGCATTGCCAAAACCGTGAAGTGAATTGCGAACCCCGATCGGAAATGATGATATTGGGAACCCCATGTAACTTGATGATGTGATCAATAAATAGTCTTGCAGTTTCAGGTGCTGTTGGGAGTTTATGGAACGGTAGAAAATGGGCCATTTTAGAGAAACTATCAACAACTACCATTATGGTGGTAAAATTCCTTGAAGGTGGTAGATCAACGATAAAATCTATGCCAACTTGTTTCCAGGGTCTATCTGAAACAGGTAAAGGCATGAGTAATCCGTATGGGCTTTTTTTTTCTGTTTTACAGGTTTGGCAAGTAAGGCAAGTTTTTATGTAATCTGATATAGACTTTTTCATGTCTGGCCACCAATAAGTTCTGCTTAATAACTCCAAAGTTCGCCTTTCTCCTGGATGACCAGCCATAGGAGAATCGTGCTGTTCTTGCAAAACTTGAGGTCTTAAAGGTTCGGGTACGAAAATCCGATCTTTGTAGTAGAAAACTCCATTGCGGTTGACAAAAGTTGTCTTGGTTTCTGGTAGTGGTAAATATGAAAACTTTTGTATATCCTTTAGGAAATCCGAGGTTAAACCTATGAATCGTTCAGTAGGTATGATAATGGTTGGATTGGTATTCTGTGAAGAATGAGTAGTCTGACGTGAGAGAGCATCTGCTTTTCCGTTTTTATCAGCTGGACGATAAAGTATCTGAAAATCAAAACGTGCGAAATAGAGACTCCACCTGACTTGTCTGGAGGAGAGGGTCTTATTATTTTGGAGATATTGTAGGTTTTTGTGATCAGTGTATATTATGAAAGTTTTCTTTGCACCCTCCAGGAGGTGCCTCCAAAATTCCAATGACTTTCGGATTGCTAGCAATTCTTTGTCTCCGATTGCGTAGTTCTTTTCAGCTGGAGTCATAGACTTCGAGAAAAATGAAATTGGATGTAGAGGTTCATGGGGCCCCTTTTGTTGGGATAATACTGCACCTATGGCGTAATCCGAAGAGTCCACCTCAAGAACATTCTGGAGATCGGGATTCGGTAAATGTAAAACAGGAGCTTCAGTGAACAACGTTTTTAGTAGTTCGAAGACTGTAGTATGCTTTGGTTCCCAAATAAATGGCTGCGTCGTACCTGTGAGTTGAGTTAAAGGTTTGACTATTCTAGAAAAATTCCTTATGAACTTTCTATAATAATTAGCGAATCCGAGAAATCTCTGTAAGGATTTTCGGTCTTGGGGTTGTGGCCAGTTCTTAACAGCTTCTACCTTTTGAGACTGCATCTGAATACCTTCTGAAGAGATGGTATAACCTAAAAAAGAGATGGTAGATTGGTGGAATGAGCATTTCTCAAGCTTAGCATATAACTTATGAACCTTCAGTCGAGCCAGGACCCATCGGACATGTTTTATATGATCTTTGATGTTCTGCGAGTAAATCAGGATGTCGTCTAGATAGACAACAAGGCAAACATCTAAGAGATCTCGAAATATATCGTTTATAAAGTGCTGAAAGGTTGCGGGGGCATTACAAAGGCCGAAT
This sequence comes from Bombina bombina, assembly GCF_027579735.1. NCBI lineage: Eukaryota > Metazoa > Chordata > Amphibia > Anura > Bombinatoridae > Bombina > Bombina bombina. The sequence goes on along the minus strand of NC_069499.1, from coordinate 266,474,483 downwards.
GGCATCACTAGGTATTCAAATAACCCGTATCTTGTTCTAAAAGCAGTGAGCCATTCGTCGCCTTCCCTAATGCGAATTAGGTTGTAAGCCCCACGCAAATCCAGTTTAGTGAATATTGTAGCGTCAGTTAACCGTTCAATCATTTCTGGTATTAAAGGGAGTGGATACCGATTTTTTACAGTACGTTTATTGAGCTCCCTGTAGTCGATGATGGGACGAAGAGTTGAATCTTTGTTGGTCACGAAAAACATTCCGGCTGCTGCAGGTGAGGTGGATGGTCGGATAAAACCTTTCTTAAGATTGTCTTGTAAATAGACCTTTAAATGTTCTAATTCAGGTTGACTAAGTGGGTAAAGATGACCTACTGGTAAGGTAGATCCAGGAATGAGTTCTATTGGGCAGTCGTATACCCGATGAGGTGGTAAGGAGTCGGCCTCCACCTTGCTGAATACTTCCTGAAAATCCAAATAGTGATGTGGTATACTAGGTAATTCTGTACTAGTTTGTAAAACCACAGGTTGAGGGAAACAGGTGTTTTTACAAAATGATGACTGAAAAGACATGGTGAGTGAAGTCCAATCTATGGTGGGATTATGTAATTGCAACCAGTAGAGACCTAAAACAACTTGGAAATGAGGGGACGGTATGACATCAAAAGTAATATATTCATAATGTCCCTCTTGAGTAGTAACTAATAACGGAACTGTATGATGTGTAATAGGACCATTTACTAAAACAGAGCCATCAATAACCTTGAGTGAGACAGGGTGGTTTTTTGCAACAGTGGGTATTTTATTATTTAGTACAGTAGTTTTATCGATGAAATTCCCAAACGCTCCGGAATCCACAATGGCATTGATTGGCAATCGTCTAAGGTCCCACTGTAATAAAATAGATAAATTGCAGTAAGGTAAAGGTTTTATTACTTTGGTTGTAGTAGTTAAAATAGTAGACTTACTCTTTTTGGTCTTGCGAAGTACAGGACAGTCTGTGACCATATGATTGGGGTTAGCACAGTACATACATAGCTGATTTGTCCGTCTTCTCTGTCTTTCTTCTGCAGTAAGTGGTCCTCTAATAACTCCTATCTCCATAGGAGTGGACTGATCTGATGTTGTGGCTTTTGAGTGAGAGGTGTTATATGATGGTTGTTTGAGAGGACTGTCAGCATGACTGCGTTCCATCTTGCGTTCTCTGAGTCTACGATCTATTTGCGTGGATAGTTTCATTAAAGCATCTAGAGTACTTGGCATTTCTATCCTCGCAAGTTCATCCTTAACTTGATCTGATAAGCCAAGTCTAAACTGATTCCGGAGTGAAACCAGACTCCAAGCTGAATCAGAGGCATATAATTTAAACTCTGTAATATAATCCTCGACGGATCTCTTCCCTTGTCTAAGATTTCTCATCTTTTGTTCAGCAGAGAGTTGAATATCAGAGTCACTGTATAATTCATCCATAGCTGAGAAGAATCCGGAAAAATAATTAATTAATGGATCATTACTTTCATATAGGTGGTCTGCCCATACCCTGGGTTCTGACCTGAGGAAAGATATAGTGGAAAGTACCCTGACCGTGTCTGTAGGGTAGGTGTGAGGTTTCAAGTTAAATAGGAGGTGACATGCATTTTTGAATTGTCTGTATGTTCTCCTATCACCAGAAAAAAATTCGGGTAAACTAACCTGTGGTTCCACAGTGGGGGTGCGTTGTTCTTTTAGATCTTTTATTAATTCCCTGAGAACCTGTGTTTCTAGTTGCAGATCAAGTATTGCCTGCCCCATTTTATCCACCTTTTGATTTAAATTGAAAACAAACTGAGGAACTTCAGCAGGATCCATAGCTGCTGTATGTTTTCTTTTTATGGCTTAGTATTATGTCAGAAATCGGCAGATCAACTAGAATTCTCTATCAATTGAATAGAGGTAAATGTAACACTATTCAAGAAAGGAAACACTAGCTTCAAAGTGAATCCACATAGAACAGTGTAAGTTATTATTCAATACAGAAGTCAGGATATACTGACTGGTAACGTTATTAGATGTCTCTTTTGTCCTTATTGAAGAACAGGAGACAATATTGCCTTAATATGATTTAAAGTCATGAACAGGAATTGGTATACTTCTTAGAAATTAGCAGCTGAGATACACAGGAAATGACAGTTCAATTGATTAATCCAAACAGATCACAAGTTTGAAGCAGTGTTTCAAATAAACAAAATGTCCCAGATAACTCTTGTAATGTAATACTCAGATGGAGTACAGTTGACAACTTAATAGAAAAGTTTGCTAAGTACTCACAGTGTCTTGTTATGTGGCAGTGAAACTCCGGTGTCTGTACGAAAACTGGCAGCAATCCAGATACTTCCTGTCTGAACAGCGAGAGGAGTTGCAGGCTGTCAGAGTGACGTCAGCGGTTGAACGCTGTGAGAGAGCAGGGGAGAGATAACCGGAGAGCTGACAAGTTTCCAGGTTAAAAGGCACACTTACTGCAGATACGGTTAGTTACCCTGTGTTTGTAATAAAGCTGTCCAGAAGTAGGTCCTGTGTTAGAGATTCCAGGCTGTAAGAGGTTTTGAATTTATTGTATGATTAGGTTCTTTAGTAGTTCGGCAACAATTCCTCCTGTATAGGAAAACAAACAAGCTTAGTTAAGGAGAGTTCAGTTAGATAATGAATATCCAGTGAAACTAGGAAGTCTCAAGGAAAAGGCTCAGTGTTGCTCTGGCAAGGAGAAACAAAATACTAAGCAAGGTTAGTTAGGTATTCAGGTGTTATATAGGCGTTGTCAGAATATGATTGGTGATCCAATTAAGAGTAGAAACAACCTGATCCCTGACAAGAACTGACCCTGGACTTGCGGTCTGTGAACTAAATAAATGTTAAATCATTTAACCGGGCAGCATGCGCTGTCTGCCTGTGGATATAGGGGAATCTAAGTTCCCTTTCCATCCTGGTCCGTTTTTGAATGTGGAAGGAAAAGGAGGAGGGACCCAGGAGTGGCCCTAACGTGCTGCAACTGAATCCCCAAACCAGCCTTCTGTTTAGAGGGTGCTACTAATTCACAGACCCTAAGGGCCCCTGCAAAGGCCAAATTAAATGCCGTCTTGAAGAGCACGGCCTCAAATTCCGATAAACAAACTTCATTGAGCGCCTGGACCAAGCGTTCCAAGCGCTCACGAGTAATGGGCTCACGAGAATCGAGTTTACACTGCTGCGATCTACCCCAACCCTTGATGACCTGCCTGATAAAAAAGGAGTTTGTGGGGTCAGGGATGGATAAGGCCCTGTAGAAAAATGATATTGCTGCTAATTTAGACTGTATTGCCCCTTGACAAACGCCGGAAGTGTGTAAACTCACCAGCCAATCACACAATGTGTCCTGAGATCCCCAAGCAGCCTCAATTCCCCTGGAATTACAGAACTTTTCCCATTCAGTCCACATGCGAACATAGGAGTGCCATGTGGATGGTGCAAGGGAGGAACGAACCAACGGAAGCAAGGCTATCCAGGAAGAACGAGCTGCCAAAGGAAATCAGGACAGCGTAAACCCATTGTAGCCGCCCTTGGGACTAACTGCCTAAATTTTTCCCACTCAAAACGTGACAGTGCGTCGGCCACTACATTGTTCACCCCAGGGACATGACGGGCCTGGAATTGGATGTTAAGCCGACAGCGCAACACCAAGTGACGCAACAAAGTTATCACCTTCTCAGAGGTGGCTGTTAAGTTATTGATTGCGAAAACCACACTGATGTTGTCCGTCCAGAACACAACAGTCCCATTCGCCAATTTCTTACCCCACAGCTCGACGGCCAAGACCACGGGAAATAGCTCCAGGAGAGTTAAGTTACGAGTCAAGCCTGCTGGTGGCCAGGACTTAGGCCAAGGTTCTACGCTCCACTCACCCTGGAAATAGGCCCCGTAGCCGTGCGATCCAGCTGCATCCATGAAAAGATGTAATAACTGACTTGATAAGGTAACTGACCGCCACACTCGCACCCCATTGAAATGAGAAAGGAATTGTTCCCAGACTCTGAGATCTGCTACCAAATCATCCCCCAGGGCAATTTTAGAGTTCGGGTTGGACCTACCGCTTAACTGTCTCTCTAGTCTGCGATTAAAAACCCGACCCATGGGGATAACCCTGCAGGCAAAGTTGAGTAGCCCTAGCAACGATTGTAATTGTTTAAGGGAAATGACCGATTGTGAAACGGCCGCTCTGACCACCTCTAGCATGGCTTTGACTTTGTCAAATGGCAGACGACTAAGCTGGGCGATGGTATCTATCTCTATGCCTAGGAAAACCAAACACGAGGCGGGGCCTTGAGTTTTGTCTTCGGCTAGGGGCACCCCGAAGCTGTTCATAATACTGCGCATTTTGTTCATAATGTGTAAGCATTCGCTAGAACCTGCCCTTCCTATGATGAGAAAATCATCTAGGTAATGTGCTATGGAATCGCCGCCCACTTCAGAAGCTACTACCCAATGTAGGAAACTGCTGAACGCCTCAAACAAGGCACAAGATAAGGAGCAGCCCATGGGTAGGCAACGATCCACATAGAACATGCCTGACAACTTGCAACCCATGAGGTGGAATACTGAAGGGTGGAGTGGAAGAAGCCTGATTCGATGTCGAGTTTCGCTAATAAAGCACCTGGACCCGCCTTCCTAACCAGATCCAGCGCGCTATCAAAGGATTGATATCGCACTGAACTGAGGTCTGGGTCAATGGCGTCGTTGACTGAACCACCTTTAGGGTATGACAGGTGCTGAATGAGACGAAACTTTCCTGGTTCTTTTTTTGGGACCACCCCCAGCGGAGAAATGACCAAATTAGCTAAGGGTGGAGAAGTAAAGGGGCCAGCCATTTGGCCTAAAGCCACCTCCTTATCAATCTTTTCCCTTGCCCAGAGCAGAATCTGCAGACGTGCCTGAAGGCACATGAGCTGCCCTTATCACACTTTTTATCCTGAAAAGGCCAGCATGTGCCCCCCCTTTTCCTATTTCTATTGGCACGAAAGGACTGCTGTGGAGGGGTAATAGCAGGGGAGGAACCCCTTTTGAGGTCCATCCGCTGCCATAATTGGTTATCCATGGAGTCGAAAGTTAGAGTAGGGTTGCCCGCCATTTTCCTTCTAAACTCCGCATCATACTCCCTTCACACTCCCTCACTGTGATTACGCTGAATCCAGTGAATGGTGTCAGTGTATTTGAGGATTGCCAGGCTCTGAGAGGGATATTTCTCTATATAACAAGAGGAGAACACCCTAAAGCATTGCAGCCATTCATCAAAAGTATCGGGGCGCTTAAATTTTTTGGGGCCTGTACCTTCAGCACTTCTCTCCCTCTGCCTATACGCCTCCACAGAGAGGTCAAATATATTAACGTATTTACCTCGGTGTATTCTGCTAACCACTTTTTTGCGAAAGTGCCTGTGCAGAGAATAAATTTTACCTGGGCTTGCATCCCCGTATAGGGCCGCATGTCTTTCAGAAATTGCCCTGGGGGGTAGGGAGTCTGGCGCGGCCTCCGTAAGGGGTTCTGTGGAGGGAAGGGCTAGCATTGTTGCACTATCACGCTTCTTTTTTTTTTTTTCTTTTTTTTTATTTATTTATAATGATTTTTATTGAAGATTTCAAAGATACATCAAAATGAAAATACAAATAATAAAACTTCAAAAGGAAAAAAAGTAAATACACTGTCTCACAGGCATAATTGGTAAGAAAATTTGACACGTTTCTTTTACAAATATGAAGTATCAAACCAACAGAGTAGCCCAGGATGGACCAAACATAATTGACTAAGCCCAGTGTGAGCTGTGATATAGTGGGTATGTGTATGGGCAATCATGTTCAATATATAAAAGAATTTTACATAACATGTCTTGTGGGTACAGTGTTTGATTTTTGAAGGAATAGAATATAAGAAAGGAAAGAAGATGAAGAGCAGTAAGAAGTAAGAGGAATGGGTAGGGGCGGGGGAAGGAGGGGGATGAAGAGGGAAGGAACAAAAAAAAAAAAAAAAAGAGGTGGGGGGAAAGGGAAAAGGGCTGGGTGGAATGCAGGACAGGGCCGCACCTATGCAGTTATGTGTGTTAAATGTTGCATATTATACTCGGTCTGTTTATGTGCTTTCAGTCAAAGGGAGCACAGTCAGTCGAGCAGGCGGGTTGGATTTCTCCCAGGTCTCGGTCAGTAAGATGTGTAAATCTAGTTTGTTCGTTTTCATGAAGTGAAAGCGCTCCAGCATGATTAGATCTGCTACCTGTGTTCGCCAAGCATTCAGCGTCGGAGGAGCCGCTAATTTCCAGTTTTTTGGGATGAGCTTTTTTGCCCCATTAATCATTATCAGAAGCAATGCCCTTGCGGCCATGTTTTGAATTTTGGGGATGCCCAGAAACATTAGAGAGTGTATATGAGGTGGTAAGGTGGTTTCTATTATATCTGAGATCGCAGAGAACACTGCTTCCCAGTATGGTACTATCACCGGGCACGTCCACCATATGTGGAACATTGTGCCGCCCATGCCACAGCCTCTCCAGCACTTATCGGTAATCTGTAAATTAGTTTTATGCAGTCTGGCCGGGGTCAGGTACCATCTGCTCAAGAATTTAAAATGCATTTCCTGTATAGTAGCAGAAGAAGATGCTCTAGCAGCGATCTGAAATGCCCGGCTCCAGTCAGCAGGCTGAGTGTCTGTGTTGGTCTCTCTGTCCCATGCTTGTGTGTATGTAGGTAGTGCCTGGTCATCATTCACAAGCAACAGCTTGTATATTAGGGAAATGGTGTGTCTTGGTGGGTTTTGTTGGACGCACAGAAGTTCGTAAGGCGTGAGTTCCCTATTTAGCTTGCTCTTGTGTCTGTGAGTGATTATGAAGTGTTGAATTTGGGAATGCTCAAACCAAGACGAGAACCATTGTTGAAGGGCTTCCAATGAGACTATGTCCCCCCCTTCTAGTGCAAAATGTAAGACCCCCTCTCTCAGCTTATATGTTTGTCTATGTGCTATTCTTTGATGTGCCAATGGGATCCCAGGATGTTCCCTCAGGGGCAAAAGTGGGGAATATGGTGTGGAAATATGTCCAGGTACTGAGATGGCTTTGTCCCATTCTTTAAATGTCTCCCTTGTGACGGGGTAAAATTTCAAGATCTGAGGTCTATAGCGCGGTGCTATCCATGCCATAGTGTCCATATTTCCTTTAGAAAAGATCTTATTGTCTATTTGCACCCACGCCTTCTGTGTGTTATTATGACTCCAGTCTACTATGTGTTGTAGTAATATCGCTGTGCGATATAACTTGAGATTGGGGAGACCCATGCCTCCTCGATGCTTTGGCATGTACAGTGTTTGCCTATTTATCCTGCTCTTTTTTTCCTGCCAGATATAGTTGTCAACGATTTTTTGTAATTGGTTAAGGTAGGTAGGGGGCAGCGGGACAGGTAGAGCTTGAAAAATATATAGGATCCGTGGCAGGATGTTCATTTTTATTATGCCCATCCTGCCCAACCAGGAGATGGGTTTGTTGCTCCAAAGTTGAAGATCGTTCGCGATCTCACTTTTAAGCTTTTGATAATTGTACAATATAATGTCGTTATCTTTACTTGCTAAATTGATACCTAGGTACTTCATGTATTTTTTGGCTATTTGTATGTGAAGGGTTTCTTCCATTAGGGTGATGGTTTGCGGTGTGGCAGAGTTCCGATTTTGTTACATTAAGGTGGAAATTAGAGATCTGGCCGTATCTGTGTAGTTCCGCTAATATATTTGGAAGGGTAGATTCAGTGTTGAAAATAGTGAATAGTATGTCATTGGCATACATGATCATTTTATGCTCCCTGTCCCCTACCACAACGCCCGTAATGTTGTGATTGAGCCTTATCGAGACCGCTAAGGCCTCGATTGATAGCACAAACAGGAGGGGGGAAAGCAGACACCCTTGTCGTGTGCCATTCGTTATAACAAATGGATCTGACAGCGTGCCATTGGCCTTTATTCTAGCGCTGGGGTTGGAATATAAAGAGAATACCATGTTAAGAAAGGGGGTGCCGAAATTCATTTTGAGCAATACTTTTTTGAGGAAACGCCAATCTACTCTGTCGAACGCCTTTTCGGCGTCCGACGAGAACAGAGTCAGCGGGATTGATTGTTGTTTGGCGTGGCTGATTAACTGAAGGACTCTTAGGGTGTTGTCCCTGGCTTCGCGTCCAGGGACAAAGCCTGCTTGATCGGGGGATATTAGATCACTAAGTCTTGCTGCTAGCACTTTTGCCAAAATCTTGATGTCAGTATTCAAGAGGGATATGGGTCTGAAATTCCCTGGTCTATCTGGTTTCTTGCCGGGCTTCGGCAAGACTGTTATGTGGGCCTCGAGCATGGGGGTAGGGAGAGACCATCAGGTCCCAGGCTTTTCCCTGTTGGTAGATTTTTTATCGCTGCACATATTTCCTCTGGGGTAATGGGTGTATCTAGAGACCCAGAGTCCTCTGCTGTCAGTCTGGGTAATGGCAGGTTTTGTAAGTAGTCGGTAGTTAGTAAGTCCTTTGTGTCTGTATCAATCTGTGCATTAGGTGTTAGTGTTGGGGAATTTAGATTGTAAAGACTATTGTAAAAATCTCTTAATGTGTTTGCTATCCCCTTGCTATCTTGTACCGCCGTTCCTCTCCCATCTGTGAGTGTATGAATAAAGGTTTTGAGTCTTTTACGCTTTATTGACCTGGCCAAGGGTTTGCCCGGCTTGTTCCCTTGGTCAAAATACAACTGTTTCAGGCGTAGGGCTTGTTGCTGGGATTCAGCTGTTAATAGATCCCTGAGATCGTGTTTGGCCTGCTGTAGCCTGCAAGAGATGTCTGCGTCTCGTGGGTTTACTTTGTGTAATGTCTCTAACTGAGAAATTGTTGTGTGGAGTTGGTCGTACCTGATTCGTCTCTCTTTCATTTTTTTAGCTTTTAGCTTTAAAATTTCGCCTCTTATGACGCACTTGTGCGCCTCCCAATTTGTGGTGTGAGAGGTGTCTGTATGATTGTTGAATGTGAAATACTCTGTTAAGATAGTATCAAGTGAGATTACCACAGTCGGGTCTAAGAGTAAGTGGTCGTCCAGGCGCCAGATATAGTCAGTCAAGGGGGCTTCTGGCCATACAATATCACATACTACCGGTGCATGGTCTGTCCATGTAATCTTTCCTATGTGGCATGAGTGCACTATAGAGAGATTAAGTGAATCTGTAAACCAATAGTCAATGCGAGAATATTTGTGAAAGACATTGGAAAGGTGAGTATAATCTCTCCCTGTCGGATGGAATGTTCTCCACACATCATGGAGATTTAAATTAGACAGCGTGGTTTTAATCGATTTCAATGTCAATTTAGGGACACTAGATCCTGAGTTAGATGTGTCCAATGTTGGCTGTAGTGGGACATTAAAATCACCGCCCAGGAACACTGCACCCTTTGCTTGGTCCAGGAGCAACCCTGATAATTTTCTGAAGAAACGGTGTTGCTGTACATTAGGAGCGTACACATTTAGGAGAGAGATAGGTCTGCCAAACAGAAGACCCACCAAAAGTAGGTATCTGCCTTCTGGGTCTTTATGTGTGGATAATGTTTGGAAATCTATTGAGTTGTGCATCAAGATTCCCACTCCATTCTTTTTTAGGGGGCCTGATGCAAAAAAGGCAACTGGGTAATTCTGAGATGACCATTTGGGCTCCCTTCCCCTCTGAAAATGGGTCTCCTGCAAGAAGACTATTGAACTACGGAGTTTAGAGAATTCTCGCATTGCTATTGAGCGCTTTCCTTTACAGGAAAGTAGGGTATAAGGTTAGATGGGTGTAGGGTGAAACAAGTGATAGGTAAGAAAAGGTAGAGAAGTAAGCAGCCCTTAGGCCAAGTGATCCAAGATTGTTTAAAAAAGACTACAGATTGTTGGTCTAGACTGCTTAACAGTGAAAGGTTTTTAAAGAAATAGAATTGCTAATAAGAGATAAAGAATCTCCTAGCTGAAGTGCACTATGAGAATTAAGTACACTAGTGAGGATGTGTCCTGACAAGAACTGGAGGACAGCCATTCTTAAATTTAAGAGTTATTTAGGATATGTGGCTTAGAGCTAGTTTCTTGCAGTGGTTCGTAGTGTATTGTGTAACTAGGTAATGGTACTAAGCCTGTCGTCAGACATATGTGATGTAATTGTGCTATATATACAGGGAGCAGGGGCGATGTGGTGTATGTGTTTGCCGGGAGATGAGTGTTTGAAGTGAAAACTAGGTGTGTGTGTATTTCCGGACCTCCCGTCAGGATGTCTCGGATAGAAAAAGAAGTATTAACCATCAGCATTCCATTTATAACATTATGCATATCCTAGAACAGTAAAATTACAGTAAAACAGTTAATAAACATTCGGATAACATTAGAAAGGCAAACTTTTGTGTTCTAATATATTATAACTAATATCAAACTTGCCCCCTTCTTGGAGGGCACCCCCCGAAGCCGGGTGCCCAATTACGAGAAAGGGTGGTATTATTCCCACATTGCCTTCCTAGAGGCGGACTCAGCATGCATGTGAACAATGTTTAGGAATAAGTTAGGTAACCACATCTTATAACGATAGCGCTTTGCGTGGCTGGTGAGTGGTGTGTGGGTGATCGCGAGAGATGTGTGTTATATTTGCGTTGTATGTTCAGGAACCAGTGTTGAGGTGGTGTAAGTGTTTGTCAATGAACGTGTGTATGTGGCTAAGAACAGGTGATGTGTGTATGTGTGTCCAGGATTCCTGTTATGAAATCCCAAGTAGAAATAAATGTGTTAGTGTTCCATGTTCTATACCTAGCGCTATACAAATGAACAGTGCAAGTACTGTTATGCTGCTAATGCAGCCATCCAAAGACTCAGAGAAACTATGTGTTTGATTAAATTATAGCTGCTCTCGAACTTGTCCCCTCCTCGAGGAGCATTCCCCTCAACCAGTTGACAAATTATAAGTGAGTACAACATCATTCCCATATTGCTGTCCTAGTGGCAAGCACAACATTTTTGTTAACAACATTTAAAGGTAACTTAAATAACTATATATGTATAATGTCTCTATTGCTAGTCTCTGACAACTGTGCAAACATATCAGGGTACACAAAGCCAGTATACTTGCGCCTTCAAAGCAGGATTGCAGCTTCCCAGGAACAGACAGCAACAGTATCCATGGGGTCAGTGTGTTCCAGTTTGTTTCAGTCCCCAATTTCTTTGTGCAGGGTTGCAGCTTGTGTAGGTGTTCCATCTTTTTCTTGCGTCCCTCCCTGAGACCTATGTGCTGCCTCCTCGGCTAGTTGTGGGGGGGTTGGTGGTTCAATGGAGAGTTGTGTGCAGACTCTGATAAGGTCTTCTCCCGATTTATACAGTGCTGTCCTATTGTCTCGAGTGGCAACTATGGAAACAGGGAACCCCCATCTATAAGGTATCTTGTGTGCCTGTAAGACCGATGTAAGGAATGATAGGGACCTACGTTTTTGCAGGGTGATAGGGCTAATATCACTGAATATTTGTATATTAATACCAGCATGGCTGACTGGCTGTTTTGCTCTGGAGTTTCTCAGGATGTCTTCTTTATCAGGGAAGTGAAGTAATTTAACGATAATGTCCCTAGGTGGTGCCTTGGGTGGGGTTTTTGCCCTGAGTGCCCTGTGGGCTCTTTCAATTGGTATGTCTGGGGCCCCAGGTGTCCCCTTTATGGTCCTGAAAAGGTCTTGCAGGTATCCTATAATTGCAGTGGGGGCTATAGATTCCGGTGTCCGCCTAATTCGTAAGTTATTGCGGCGGCTACGGTTTTCTAAGTCCTCTATTTTCTCATTTAATGCATCAATAGAGTTCTCTTGTGCCGCAACCTTATTTGTGAGCTGTTTAAGTCCAGTTGAAACTGTAGAGCTTTGCTCCTCTATTGTTGTTACTCTGCCTTTAAGGGTAGAAATATCTCTATGAAGGTCTTTGTACAGTGTGCGTACTTCATGCATTGCCACCCTTATGTCTTCTTTAGAGGATAGCAGACTCAAATCAGCTTTGGTGACATAGCCTGTAGGTAGTGCTTCTATTATGGGTTCCTGTGCTGGGGTTATAGGTTGACTGTCCTCTAATGCATCAGGCTGTGAGGATGTAGAATGTTCTATTGTTTTCAGGTACTGCCCTATCGTTTTGTTATTAATGCTCTTTTCCATTTTTTGGCCCTTCTTTTGAGGCATAACCACGTAGATAAAAGGAGATGTCCCTTCCTACTTGTTAAATTGTACAAATCAGGGATCTTTGTCTAATGAAGGGGCCTGCAGTTTGCCCATGCAGGTTTATTGTGGATAAGAGAGAAAAAAAAATGTCTCGTGTTTATTTCTTATTGGCTTCCTGCCAACACCCTCTTATACCACTGCTGTGCTTTCTTTACAATCAATCAAGTGTGCCCTGCAGCGTCCCTGTCTGTTTATATTGCCTTCTCTGTGTTGTGGCGTGTCATATATTAGGGGATACCCCACATGGCCCGCTCCTACAGTTCAATTGGTAGTGTTTATTTACCTCCGCGTGTGCGATGTGCTGGGTGATTCCTGGTCAGCAGTATTGGCCAAAACGTGGGGTGCATGTTAACACTTGCCTGTTATACTGCCCGGTGCCTGAGGTTTGGGCTCTGTCCGTATCGCACACTGATGAGTCTATTTGCGGAAGCCACGTGGCATGCCGAGGTCCGTGTAAAGGCCCCTGTAGCCTGTCACTTATCTGCAGTTGTAGGTTTCAGATGTGTCTCTCTAGCTGGTCCATCTGTTTAGGTCACCACTGCTTTCAGATTGAGGTAATTTAGCCACCGTTACATATTAATTGCTGTCCTCCAAAGATGCCAGGCCTAAGAGCTCTAACTCTTTGCTGCCATTCAGCTCCATGGCTAAGCTCCGCCCCCACTATCACGCTTCTTATCTGGCGCTGTCCCCCTTTTTAAAATTTTCTTAATCATTTTAAACATTTTCTTCTGCTCTGACCCTTGCAAACCCATTGAAGAGTCACTATTTGACCCTGTGTCAGAGGTGGATGTGTCAGAGTTGTTATCATGAGTAAACAAATTATTCTCACCGTGGGTATTGGCAGCCAGTCCTTGTTCCACGGTGCTAGCGACTTGGTCTGAGTGTTGATTGGGAACAGCTACGGTGGCGGAAGAGCCCTGCTGTCCATTCGAAGTGGTAGCAACAGCTTCAGCATCCCCTGGGTTAATCCCAGTGGCAGGCGGTTGTTGGCCCTTTGTTGGCTCTGTTGAGCAAAGTACTCCCTGTAAAAGAGATAACAAGTCGCGAGCACTTTGTTCTTGTGTGTGTGGGTTATCAATAGCAGGAAGTTGGGCAATACTATTAGCATTATGTACCGTATTAGACACAATTGTATTGGCAGTATTATGGGCAATACCAGTGAAATTCTGCCCTGAATTAGCTGCAACTGCATTATGTGCTGAAGTGGCCCTAGCTGTGTGACACCCGTGACTAACTGCCTTACCCAGACCTATTGTTTGCATACATCCCTCTTGCAAGCCTGCATTTGCAACCATGGAAGATGAATCATGATGTTCCGCCTCATGTATACCACAATCAGGCCTTTGGGGGTTAAGAACTACTGCAGTTGTCTGTGCAGCCGTCTGACATATATTGACATCATTCAAACTACATTCATACATCTGATGGTTAATGAAACCTGATGGCTGTGCAGCCGTTTGTGGTGCGCCACAATCAGCTCCTTGAGGGTTAAGAAATAAAACCTCTTGCTGTGGAGGTGTTACTAGAGCGCTACTTATAGCATTTAATACGTTAGTGGATGCAGCCTGCTGCTTGTTTGTTTGCGCTGCAATTGTATTGTGAACTTGAAGCCCCTGCATAAATTCCAAAGGCCTTTTGGTCCTATAGGGTTAATACCGCGAGCACCTCTTCCCCTACTGTGGCCTGCCTGCCTGGTATTGCCTCTAAACTTTGATCTCCCTCTTTGCGCTATTTTAACATATTGAGCCTTTTTTCCCGCCTGCTTTTGCTGCACACTTTCACAAATGCTGCCCATCTCCCCGCCTATTAATACCCCACCCACGGCCAAGGACAGCTCTCGGTGCTCACCTGCATGATGTACCGCACCGGGAGCCGATGTCTTTGCGACCGCGTGGGGATTCGTCAAACCGGAAGTGCCGACGGGCACTTCCGGTGACGTCACACACCCGCCATCAGCCCTGGGGATAGGCCGCGCCATGCGCGGTTGGAGTTCAGCTAGGCCGCAAGACTCCGGAGACACCACCGGAGGCCCCGCGGCCCTAGCAGGGGTCCTACGCTTGGTAAGTGTGGCGGTAGGAGTGGCGGTCAGTATGACACTGTCTGGTCCGGGAATATCTCTGCCAACGGCCGCCTCCGCCTGTGTCCTGGTCTGTATTTTTTATTTTGTGGGCCTTATGGCTGTTAATACACCTTTATTAACAATGGATGGGGTGGCGGTATTATGTTGCGACTGCAACAGAGTAATTTGGGGCATAGGTGAACTCTGGGGACTAGCAAGGCAAGGTGACAATGTAGGATTAGGCCCAGGAGCCACATGAACGCTAGGCAGCATAGATGGTTGCTGAGTGCCATGCTGAACCGGCATGCCAGATTGGCTTAAAACTTGTACAACCAGTTCCTGGGAGTTACTTTGGGAAGCAGCCATTGCTGCAATTATATTTTGTAAGAATCCAGACACTGCAGACACTGCTGAGGGAGGAACAGCAGCAATAAGAGAGGCCATGTGGCTAGCTGCTATATTTTCCAAAGGCAGGGTTGTCTGCTGTTGTGGGGGATTCAACTGATCTAATTGCTCATTATCTGATTCTAGCTCTTCTATATCATGTACCTGAGCTGTAACTACATTTGAGAATTGAGTTGAAGGAATAATATCTAAATCATCAAAATTATCAGATTGTACACTTATCTGTCTGGTCACATTTGCAGATCCAGATGGAGATTGGTCATTCTGAAAACGTCTGGGAGGCAAAGTAGAACGTCTTGAACGATTCATATCTGCACTGATGAGGACAAAACTGCTTCAGTCAGGATCCGGAGTAGAAGAGGAAGTTGCAAGGGGAGATTCAGCTTTTCTACAGGTAAGGAGGGGCCTACCCTGAATAGCAACAATGTTGCACCCTAACACAGCCCTCTCTCTTCTATCCCACTCTCCTACAGCCTTAACCCTTAGACTGCTCCAGGCTTATACTAATCCCTACACTGCATTGTTGGCAAGAAGATTGAATGATGGAACAGAGAATAAAACATACAGAGACATATCATCAATATGCTAAGAACCCCAAGTTATCTGTGAGCTAAATTATTGGTGTTGTATGGCTCTCTCTATTCAAAATTTAGTATCCAACGTTTACTAAGTCAGTGTGCCTGTGCTATTGGCCTGTCTAACCTGTGCTGTGCATTGTCTGTGTTTGGTCCACTGCCCTAACATTGTCTCGTGTGTATCCGCAGTTCCCTGTATTATGTGGTGGTATCTTTCTAAGTGAATCAGGGTATCTACCTGATTTTGCCATTCTTCAATGGTGGGGACTACTCGAGATTTCCAATGTTTTGGTATCAGTAGCTTGGCCCCATTCAGCATGACCAGTAACAGTGCCTTCCTCGCCTTGCAGGCAAGTTTGGGTAGTGATAAGTATAACAGTGTTTTTGGACTGTGTTGTATGGATTTCCCTAGGATGAGCTCCATATTGTTGAGTACCACAACCCAATAATTATCTAACCTAGGGCAGTCCCACCATATGTGTGTTGGCGTGCCGTCTCTCCCGCAATCCCTCCAGCATTTGCCCGACGCTTGTTTGTATATATGCTGCAGCCTGCTGGGGGTGAGGTACCATCTCACCATGAATTTGTAACTGTATTCTTGCACCTTTGTAGATATAGAGGTGGTTTTGGTTATTTGGAAAGCTGCCTGCCAGTCTTTGTGTGGTATATCAGTGTGTAATTCCTTCTCCCATGCTTTTGTGTATGAGGGGAGTGCTTGCGTGTCTTCTGTCAGAAGAAGTTTGTATGTTAAGTACATTGCATGAGCTGTTGGAGTGCTCTTCAAACACAAGTTCTCGAATGTAGTGAGTTGCCTTGTAAGGCAATGTTTATGGCTATGTATCACAAGATAATGGTTTAGTTGTGTATGCGAGTACCAGCTCATAGCTAGGCTGGGCTTCTCTTCCAAGATGTCTAAATATGTTTTAAGTTTGTCCCCCCTGATCAGTGCTGATAAAGTGCATTCTTTGAAGGGTGTTTTATGGGTTGTTCCCTTCTCTGAACGGTTCCACGGCACTGTGGTGTTCTGGTATATGGGAGTCAGTGGTGAATGCTTATTATTATTATTATTATCAGGTATTTATAGAGCGCCAACAGATTCCGCAGCGCTGTAAACATAGTCAGTGTACAGGATAGCTTTTGTAGGGGTCAAGTGGGTAGAGGGCCCTGCTGAGAGTTTCACTGTTGTAGTCAGCTCTTATGCTTATGCATAGGCTTACAATCTAAGGGGTTCAAGGGGAAAGCAATGGCGTTAGGAAAGGTTAGTGTTGGTTGTATGCATCCCTGAATTTGAGTTTTTTGGGAGTGCTTGAAGCTGTTAAAACTAGGGGAGAGTCTTATGGAGCGAAGCAGGGAATTCCACAAGATGGGGGCCAGTCTGGAGGAGTCCTGTAAACGTGAATGTGAGGAAGTAACAAGAGAGGAGGAGAGGAGGAGATCCTGAGCTGATCGAAGGGGACGGGAGGGAGAGTATCTAGAGAAAAGTTCTGAGATGTAGGGGGGAGCAGTGCAGTTGAGAGCTTTATATGTCAGGGTGAGGATTTTATTTTTAATCCTAGAGGCAAGAGGAAGCCAGTGAAGGGATTGGCAGAGAGGTGCAGCAGATGAAGAGCAACGAGCAAGGAAGATGAGCCTGGCAGAGGCATTCATAATGGATTGTAAAGGAGCTATGTGGCAGCTAGGTAGACCAGAGAGGACGGAATTGCAGTAGTTGAGGCGGGAAAGGATGAGAGAGTGGATTAAAATCTTGGTTGTATCTTGTGTAAGGAAATGTCTAATGTTAGCAATGTTTTTAAGGTGGCAGCGGCAGGCTTTAGTCAAGGACTGAATGTGAGGAGTGAAGGAAAGATCTGAGTCAGGTGTGACCCCAAGACATCGGGCATGCGGGGTAGGGGTAATGATGGAATTATCAACAGTTATAGAAATTTTGGGGGTGGAGACATTGGAAGAAGACGGAAAAATAAGAAGGTCAGTTTTGGAGAGATTTAGCTTAAGGTAGTGAGAGGACATCCAAGATGAGATGTGAGAAAGACAGTTAGTGACACGGGTTAGTAAGGAAGGAGGTAGGTCTGGTGCAGAGAGGTAGATTTGGGTGTCATCGGCATACAAATGGTATTGAAACCAATGGGACTTTATTATGGAACCTAGTGACGACGTGTAGATTGAAAAGAGAAGGGGACCAAGGACAGAGCCTTGAGGTACCCCAACAGAAAGTGGTAACGGGGCAGAGGATGCTCCGGAGAAGGCTACACTCAGATAGTCAGATAGGAAGAGAACCACAAGAGAGCTGTGTCACAGATGCCGAAGGATTGGAGCGGTGCTTAGAGGATATGTTCGTCGTGGTGTGTATTATCTTATCCCATGTCATGTAGAAGTCAGCCAGTAAAGGATACACTGTCGTTGCTGCATGTCTGTCTTTCTCCGGGTTCCAGGCCCCTAGGCTTGCGTTTTTTGTACCCATTATGTCACAGTCCAGCTGCACCCATTTTTTATTAGGGTCATTGGAACACCAGTCAAGTAGTCTGCGTAGTGTGATCGCCTGTTTATAAATTTGGATGTTTGGGATCCCAAGGCCTCCTCTGTCTCTTGGTAGGTAAAGTGTTTTCTTAGCTACTCTGGGTCTGATCCTACCCCAGATATACTGTTCTATTATACTTTGCAGCTTTTGTAAGTAGTTCCCCGGGAGTAAGACTGGTGTGGTTTGAAGTAGGTATAGTAATCTGGGGATCACGTTCATTTTCACTACTTTGATCCGGCCTATCCATGAAATTGTCTTATTCTTCCAACTGGACAGGTCTGCTACCAGCGTGAGTTCCAGTCTTTTGTAATTTTCTTGGAAAACAATCTGAGGGTCCGGGGATATATATATTCCCAGGTACCTCATCCTATCCTTTTGCTGCTTCAAGGGGCAGTTGTGCAGCACTGTGTCTAACTCTTCTGCGTTATATGTAATATTCAGTAACTCTGATTTCACTATATTAAGGTGAAAGTTGGAGAATTGCCCATATTCTTTAAAGGTAACTAAGGCTCTGCAAAGGGAGGTGTCAGCACTGGTCAATGTCAGCAGGACATCGTCCGAGTATAGCGCCAATTTGTGTTCGCATGATCTGGTAGATATTCCAGAAATCTGCTTGTCCTCCCTGATCCTCTGAGCCAGTGCCTCTATTGACATGGCGAAGAGGAGCGGCAAGAGGGGGCATCCCTGTCTGGTGCCGTTTCTGATAGAAAATCTGTTAGACAAGAGGCTGTTTACTTTCACTCTGATGGTGGGATTTCTGTATAATGCAAAGATATGATCTATAAAGGTCTCGCTAAATTTCAGTTTGGTCAGGATCCCTTTTAGGAATAGCCAGTGTACTCGATCGAACGCCTTTTCGGCATCCGTCGAATCCAGGATTAGGGGTATGTGTTGCTGTTGGGCGTGTGCTACTAGCTGCAACACTTTCAGCGTGTTGCTTCCCTTCCTGGCACAAATCCAACTTGGTCTGGGTGTATCAGAGCAGGGAGGAATTTGTTAATTCTATTGACCAAGACCTTGGCGTATATTTTGATGTCTGCATTTAGAAGTGAGATTGGGCGAAAGTTCTCTGGTCTGTCTGGATTTTTCCCCTGCTTAGGTAGAACGGTTATGTTTGCCTCAAGCATCTGATCTGGAAACCCTCCCTCCTGTAGTAGTGAATTAAAAAGGAATGTTAAGGGTATTAATAAGTGATGGGCATATGTTTTGTAGTATTTGATTCCTAACCTGTCCGGGCCTGGGCTTTTGCCATTCGGCATACTTTTAATGGCTGCTTTGACCTCTTCGGTAGTGATTGGCCTGTCTAAGGACTCAGCGTCCTCTGAGGAAAGTGTGTGTAGCTTCACACCTTCTAAATATTTATCTATGTCAGTTTGTGAGCTAATGTGTTTGAGGTTATATAGTTTTTCATAATACTGTCGGAATGCCTCTGCTATCTTCTCACTGTCATTCTGAGCCTGTCCTGATGTGTCGGTCAGTGTATATATATATATGTGTGTTCAGCTGTTTGTTTGTTTTTTAATTCTGATTCCCAGTATCTAATCTGGGATAAAGAGGAATTTACAAACTGTCTGTTATGTTTAACCTCCCTTGCTTTAAGTTTTATGAACTCCCCCTTGCCACACATTTGTGAGCTTCCCAAGTTGCGGAGGTAGGTAGAGCGTCCAGAGGGTTGTCCTCAAAGAAATGTCTCAGAGTTGTGTCTATGTCCAGTTTGGTCAGGGGGTTGTCTAAGGCTTGTTCGTCAAGCCTCCATATGTAGGGGAATGTGGGTATGTCAGGCCAAATTATTATGCATTGGACTGGTGCATGGTCAGACCACATTATTGGTAGTATATTGGCACTGTTTACAAAGGATAACCCTAGTTGGTCTGTTATGCTGTAGTCTATCCTGGTGTATAGGTGATGTGGGTGTGAGTAAAATGTGTAGTCTCATACTTTGGGGTTTGTCGATCTCCACACATCATGTAACGTTTGAATAGAGCTGTGCGTTTATGGCTTTGATTACTTTTTGTGGTGTGCTTGTCTTTCCTGTCGAGGTATCCTTAATGGGGTCTAATGGCAGATTGAAGTCCCCTGCCAGATACAGTACACCCTTTGTGTGTTCCAATAATAATTGTGTCAGTTGTTTAAAAACTATATGTTGCCCCTGATTCGGTAGATACACGTTGGCTAATGTGATGTATGAGTTATACATTACTCCTACCACTAGTATATATGAGCCGTTGGGGTCCCCCAGCACTTGGGTTGGTTGAAAGGGTATTGAGTTCTTGATGAAGATTCCCACCCCTCCCTTCTTTGAATTGCCTGATGCTAGGTAATAAGTTCTGTACTTATAATTGATACATCTGGGTTCTCTCCCCTTTTTAAAATGCGTCTCCTACATGTATATAATATCCCCTCCGTCCCTGGACAATTGAGTGAATGCAATAGATCTCTTCTCCGGGCTGTTGAGCCCCTTTGCATTTATTGTAATCAGCTTAAGGGGGTGTGGCTGCATGTTTCCTGTGTCTAGACGGTCTCCTTGATACGTGCGTGAGATGTGTGTCAGGGACGTTCTTTCAATGTGCTTGTGTGGGCAAGTTGAATGGTTTACACCTCTCGGGTATCTAGTGCTTCTATCGCCTCCTATGTGACAATGTATTAGCTATTCTCTAAGTCCTTACGTGTGAGTGAGCAAATGAAAATTGCCAACTATGAACAATATTTTAGAATAAACTTAGATGTACAAACTAATGTGCTATGTGAAAAGTATAAACTGTACTATTAACAATATGATGATAACAGTAAAACAATAATAATAATAAACAGACAAATAGTTAGGGTAGTATCCCCGCCACCAAACCCAACATTAGATATGTAAACATTTAAATCCCATTATACGACCTGTAGCCCTGCCTCACGAGCAAGCGTCCACTCGAGACTGTGCTGGCAATTCGTCCAGTGTCTGATGTGAGTCCTCTAGGTCCCCAGCTACAGTCGCTGCAGGGGAATGCTTAATATTGCCCCGTTCTGCTGCGAACGCCGCTGAGGACATTGCCTTGCCCCCAGGAGGGTGCTGTGTAGGGAAGCCATCTTTTGATTGATCCCTGGTCTGTATATTTATCTGTAGTGCTTCGCAGAAGCAAGGCAGGTCCTCATGGTTCTTGTAGACTGCTGTGGTGTTGCCACTGGTCGCAATGATACTAACTGGGAAGCCCCAGCGGTAGGGTATTTTCTTTTCTTGAAGTGCAGTAGTAATATGGCTCAGTTTCCTCCTCTTCTGAAGTGTGGTGGGGCTCAGATCTGTAAAAATCTGTATGCGATTTCCAGCATGTGTAAGGTCTTGCTTTTGTCTTGAGTGTTTTAGAATTTCTTCTTTATCTTTGAAGTGCAACAACTTTAGAATCACGTCTCTAGGTGGGTCCTTGGGTGGTGGCTTAGCTCTTAATGCCCTGTGTGCTCTCTCTATAACTACTTCTGGTGCACTGTTATCCCCTTTTTCTGTGCGAAACAGTGCTTGGAGATATCTTTCTAGGGCCCCTGGTTGTATGGATTCTTGTATCCAGCGTATTCTAAGATTGTTCCTCCTGCCCCTGTAATCCAAATCTTCCACTTTTTCAAGCAGGTTGTATATGGTTTCTTCCTGGTCATAAACCAGACGGGACATGTGATGTATAGCATTGCAAGTTGTATTGTGGTTCTCTTCTAAGTTGGTGACCCTCTGCATCACTCTTGTCAAGTCCCTCTTCAGATCTCCATACCATCCTTTCACTTCAGAAAGCATTTCTTTGAGGTCATGCTTAGTGCATAAAGATTTTAAATCTTCTTTTGTGATTTGTGGGATGCCAGGCATAGCAGATGATGTGGTTTGCATAGTGTTTCGCATGTCATCTGCAGGTGTATTGTTGTTAGAGGTATGTTGTGTCTGGGCAGGGTTTGCTTCAGCTGGTTTCAACAATTGCTGCATGGTTCTGGGATGCATATTACTGTCAGGCTTATTAGATCTTCACCCGGGCATAGCTGTGTGCTTTTAAGTATGGGAACAGTCCTGTGACTATGCTGCTCCATAGTTGCCAACATTTCAAAAAAAATTCCAGGGACACTTTGCTGCAGAGCAAGCAAGCGGGTTACTGGAGTATTGACGACCTACTGTTCAACTGCTCCGCCCACTCAGTTCTGCAATCAAAACACACCCATTTGAAAGTAATAGTATAATTTAGACTTATCCATAGTTTATTATACAGATTACAGCTCCAAGCTCTTACACCTACCCAGTCTCTGGAACACATTCTGGGCATATGGTTATTTTTACAGCACAGAATCAAAATTAGAAAGACAAATAATATGTGAACCCATTCAATAATAATAATAATATTCCATTAGGAATGAATTATATGTAAATAATACACTATATCTATCATCTATCTATCTGTATATATATATATATATATATATATATATATATATATATATATATATATGCAAACAACAAATGTTGTGCAAAAGAGATTTTCAGAGACATTTCCAGGGACAAAAAAAATCCAGGGACATACAACAAAATCCAGGGACTGTCCCTGGAAATCAGGGACTGTTGGCAACTATGCTGCTCTGAGTGGCAGTTGCTGATATGGGTTTCAGTTGTGAGTTGATGGAAAGCTATGCACCCTATGTGCGCAGTCACACGTGCTATGCAGCACCCTTTTGCAGTGTATTTATAGCTGTGCAGGTTTGATGTACAGTGTCGTCCTGCGCCTTTAAGGGAGCAATGTGTGACTCTATCTTATATGCCAACTACCTCTGTGGCCTGTCTACTGCTTAATAAAGATTAGGGGGCTGGCGTGTTGTTTAGTTATCTGAGGTGAATCCTCCTGCAGCTGAGAGCTGTCTCTCTTGCTTATATTGGCCTAGATATGGTTTGTGCCCCTCTTTCTCACTGTGTGTGTTTCAATTGTGATTCATGCACAGTCACCTCTGCTGACCTGTTATAGCGATCCTCCACTGTGTGCTCTGTGTTCTGCGGCTCACTGTGTTCTGCGTCTCTGGGTGCCGATTGTACCAAGCCTAAACTTATGGCAGAGCTGACCGCTTTTTTAGTGGGGCTATGTGCTATCGTATTTTCTGATAGCCTTTACGTTATCTGCGCTGTGGTGGTTACCTGTTGCTACCGGCACTCTAGGTCCGCTCAGGCCTGTACCAGGATCCGGCCCCTTGGAGGCTTTATGATGTGTCGCACTTGTTTACCTGCGTAGCCGCGACGGTCGGTTAGAGTAAATTATGACCTCCATTGAGATCACCAGCCACAGGGAGATGTCCGCCAGTGTAGAGGATGTCAGTTCGGGCTTAGGTCCCCTATAACTGCTGGGTTTGGTGTAAGTGGGCCTAGGAGCTGTTCCTCTATGCGGCCATTTCCCTGAACGGCCAAGCTCCACCCAGTGTTAGGTTATTTTAATCTTGTAATTTAGATTTTGTATTTGTAGTTTATTTGATTTTCTTAAAATAGTTTTATGTTAGGTTTATTTATAGTTTAATATTATTATTTTTTTTATTTCACAGGAAAGTTTTTATTTTAAGATAATTATATTGTAAATTTAATTTTAAGTTAGGGGGTGTTAGGTTTAGGGGTTAATAGTTTAATTTAGTGATTTGTGATGTGGGGGGCCGGCGGTTTAGGGGTTAATAGGTTTGGTTTAGTATTATCGATGTGGGGCGCAGCAGTTTAGGGGTTAATAGGTTTATTATAGTAGTAGCGATGTGGGGGGGGGGGCGGTTTAGGGGTTAATAGCTTTATATAGTGTTGGCAATGTGGGTGACCATTATTGCCCACAGGAGTGAGCACAATGTTATCTGTATGCACACATGAACTAGCACTACCTGGCTGTAAAAAAAAAAAAGTACATACTTACAAATGAGTTGCATACAAGGTTGGATTACCAATATGTTAGCAATGGTATCAATCAATGTGAAGAGACCTTGTAGGATAAGGAGTTGTGGTATGGGGGGGGGGTAGTAAGGACAACCTGGATTGGGGGTCTCGTTATCTCTTTGTTAAACAATAAAAAAATCAAGTAGACTGCCCCTTTAGTTCAGAAGACTAGAGGGCTATATGGTTTCCTATTCCATTGTTTATTTAGACTCTTAATAGATCTTTAATGTCAATTTTCTTTTAAAGACAAGCAGTTTAACCTGGATGAATCTGCATTGTTGGCTGTTAGAAAGCCAGTCATGAGCCCTTCATTTTACATTTGCAATTTGAAGTGTGCCTCATAACAGTTGTTTAAACATTGCAGGCTAATTATGATGTGCGTTCTTCAAAATTTAAGTCCAAAGAATATGGTGATGGTCTTCTATTGGGGACAAAAACAAAAACAGTTTGATAAGTAAAGGAATTTTTAAAGTAGTACAAATTTGGTAATGATTTCTTCTGTGTACAGTATGTCTTATGCTTGTCAGATGTTTCAATTATAAGCTTGATTTTTCAAATGCTTTTTAACCAGATGGGAATAGACAATTTATTAGTATTTTAAAAGTGGTTGACATTGCAGTCACTATAATAATGAAAATTTAATGTTGATGGGTTTGGTAGTGTTTAAGATATATATATACACACAGTATATATATATATACACACACATACAAAATATTTTAAAATGAGAGCCATTGAGATATGATCGCTTGATTGTATATTAATTTTAAGATAAACCAAGTGCCTAATTCTGCAGTAAAAAAACGCTTACTTACATTATTCATGCCATTTCAGTTCTCACATGAGCCGAAAAGAGCAATAATGCAATTCTTTAAAGTACTAAAGCATTTAATTATTGCACTGTTGATTGAGCAGAATTGTATGTTTAACCTTTGCAAAGGTGTTAAACACATAGGGCTAGATTGAAGTGGAGCTCTAACGTCTGCACGCAAGCGATAAGGGGTTAATCACGAGTGTTTGCGCTCTTTGGGCTAACTGCTGGTATTACGAGTTGAAAGTAAACACGATTGCTTAAGCACAATCGCAATTTACACTAGAATCATTACCGTGTCCTCAGAGCTCTGGTTAACTGTTTCCCAAAACAAAAAAGTGTCACAAAACACATCACAAATACATTACAAAGTACAGTTACACTCATAATAACACCATCTAAAAAAAATATTTTAAAAAATATTGCACACAAAAGTTATAAAGGCTCAAATATATGAGATCTCAGGAGATATAAAAAAAATGCAGTCAAAGAGCTTTAACATAGAGATACATACATATTCATCTATAAAGATGGATATGTATGTATATATTTATATCTATATACAGTATGTGTACATATGTATTTATGTGTGAGTGTGTATATATATATATATATATATATATATATATATATATATATATATATATACAGACATATATACATATATAAACATATTGGAGCCCTTTGCAGTTAAGTAGATAAAAACATATTTATGCAAAATTCATATTTAATAAAGTGTTAGACTGAGTAATTGCTATAAATATTTCACATTCCAATGTTCTGCACATAGGGCAATATGTTCTAAGTATTTTTAAATATATATTCCTATATATAATCATGTATATTTACGGATGGATGAAGAAAGAAGATGCCGTTTGGATGAAGACTTCTGCCCGTCTGGAGGACCACTTCGCCCAGCTTGGATGAAGACTTCTCCCGGCTTCGTTGAGAAATTTGGCCCGGTTGGATGAAGACTTCTGCCACTTCCTTGAGGATGGATGGCCGGTCTTCAGAACTGTAAGTCGATCTTCAGGGGGTTAGTGTTAGGTTTTTTTAAGGGTGTATTGGGTGGGTTTTATTTTTTAGATTAGGGTTTGTGCCGCAAAAGAGCTAACTGCCCTTTTAAGGGCAATGCCCATCCAAATGCCCTTTTCAGGGCAATGGGGAGCTTAGGTTTTTTTAGTTAGTATTTTATTTGGGGGGTTGGTTGTGTGGTTGGTGGGTTTCACTGTTGGGGGGGTTGTTTGTAATTTTTTTACAGGTAAAAGAGCTGATTACTTTGGGGCAATGCCCCGCAAAAGGCCCTTTTAAGGGCTATTGATAGTTTAGTTTAGGCTAGGGTTTTTTTTATTTTGGGGGGCTTTTTTTATTTTGATAGGGCTATTAGATTAGGTGTAATTAGCTTAAATATTTTGTAATTTGTTTATTATTTTCTGTAATTAAGTGTTTTATTTTTTTTTGTACTAATTTAATTTAATTTATTTAATTATTAATTTAGTTAATTTATTTAATTATAGTGTAGTGTTAGGTGTTACTGTAATTTAGGTTAGGTTTTATTTTACAGGTACTTTTGTATTTATTTTAGCTAGGTAGTTATTAAATAGTTAATAACTATTTAATAACTATTCTACCTAGTTAAAATAAATGCAAACTTGCCTGTAAAATAAAAATAAACCCTAAGATAGATACAATGTAATTATTAGTTATATTGTAGCTAGCTTAGGGTTTATTTTATAGGTAAGTATTTAGTTTTAAATAGGAATTATTTAGATAATGATAGTCATTTTTATTTAGATTTATTGTAATTATATTTAAGTTAGGGGGTGTTAGGGTTAGGGTTAGACTTAGGTTTAGGGGTTAATACATTTAGTATAGTGTCGGCGACATTGGGGGCGGCAGATTAGGGGTTAATAAATGTAGGTAGGTGGTGGCGATGTTAGGGACGGCAGATTAGGGGTTAATAATATTTAACTAATGTTTGCGAGGCGGGAGTGCAGCGGTTTAGGGGTTAATATATTTATTATAGTTGCGGCGACATTGGGGGCGGCAGATTAGGGGTGAATAAGTGTAGGTAGGTAGATAACGGTGACATTTGGGGCAGCAGATTAGGGGTTAATAAATATAATGTAGGTGTTGGTGATGTTGGGGGCAGCAGATTAGGGGTTCATAAGTATAATGTAGGTGGTGGCGGTGTCCAGAGCGGCAGATTAGGGGTTAATAAATATAATGCAGGTGTCAGGGACGGCAGATTAGGGGTTAATAAGTGTAAGATTAGTGGTGTTTAGACTCAGGGTTCATGTTAGGGTGTTAGGTGTAAACATAACTTTTATTTCCCCATAGGAATTAATGGGGCTGCGTTACTGAGATTTACGCTGCTTTTTTGCAGGTGTTAGACTTTTTCTCAGCCGGCTCTCCCTGTTGATTCCTATGGGGAAATCGTGCACAAGCACGTACGACCAGCTCACCGCTGACTTAAGCAGCGCTGGTATTGGAGTGCAGTAAGGAGCAAAATTTTGCTCAACGCTCACTTCTTGCCTTTTAACGCCTAGTTTGTAAAAACCCGTAATACCAGCGCTGCAGGTAAGTGAGTGGTGAGAATAAAGTGCTCGTTAGCACCGCACAGCTCATAATGCAAAACTCGTAATCTAGGTGTGTAATACATAGATATATTTATATATATAAATATATCTATGTATGTGTATATATTTGTTTTTATGTATATATATATATATATATATATATATATATATATATATATGTGTGTGTGTGTGTGTGTGTATGTGTGTGCACATACATATTTACACAGTATAAACACATAAATAAATATGCGCACACATATATAGACATATATAGACATGTATACATACACATATACAGACATATATATATATTGCGTATATATTGGTTAATTGGCAACGACGAGGTTACGTGAGGAGACACACCTCCCAGCACCACGGCGGGACGCCGTATTCGAATAAGCAGAGAGCCAGGGGATCACGGAGATCACGGTGGTTATCCAGACGCTGGAGACACTAGAAGAGCGGTGAGTGGGCGCAGCATATTTCTGCATTTGGGCACGGGCTGCTCTAGGAGGTCCCACCTTGCACCGCAAGTGTCAGTAACACCGGGGACTGATATCCGCCTCTGCTTGTTTCTTGTTTATATAATTGGGGTTTTTTTTGAATGTGTACTACTAAGTGAACTTTCACGCATATCACAGAAGGAGATACACATCACGCTGAGTCTTGTTTACAGTTGTATACTATATTGTGCAGTTTATTGAACACTATTTCTTTGCGACTATATATATATATATATATATATATATATACTGTATATATATATATACAGGTGGCCCTCGTTTTACAACTGTTCAATTTACACCGTTTCAGAATAACAACCTTTTTTTTCCAGTCATGTGACTGCTATTGAAAAGCATTGAGAAGCAGTGCATTTATTAAAATAGTCAGTGTGTGGAGCTGTCCGCCTGTGTTGCAGCAAAGCCAGGCTAGCTGAAATTAATCAGTTTAACCAGACCTGAGCTATCAAGCAGATTTCAAAGGAACAAGATCTTCCTGTCTATGCATAGAAAGAACTGTTTGCAGAAAAATACAAGTGAAGGCTGTGTTGCGTGATTATTTTATTAGGTTTATAATGCTGTTTAGCAAATGTTTTTGTTTATTTATCTTAGTTTAATTATATATTCTGTGTTGTGTGATTACTTTATTAGGTTTATAATGCTGTCTAGCATTTAAAGTCTTCATTTCAAAGCTTTAAAAATAATGTATTAGGTGTTACTTATGACAATTTTGAGAGGGGCCTGGAACCTATCTCCCTCACTTCCCATTGACTTACATTATAAACTGGGTTTCAATTTACAATGGTTTCAATTTACAACCATTCCTTCTGGAACCTAACCCCGGCGTAAACCGAGGGCTACCTTTTTTTTACCCTTTTTAGTCAAATACCTTGCCATATACCATATTTAAAACTTTTAAAAACGTTTTAGCTAAAATATTTAAATGTTTTTATTAATATTATTATTATTATTAAAAAGTGTATAAATGAATGTAATATTTTATTTTAATATATTTTTGGTGTGTTTTGTGAAATACTAAATATTGTAGAGTAGTTTAGACTTCAGCTCGAGTGCAAACTATGGCCTAGATTTGGAGTTTTGTTGCTAACGCCGGCTTTTTTCTGGCCGCACCATAAAAATAACTCTGGTATTGAGAGTCCACATAAAGGCTGCGTTAGGCTCCAAAAAAGGAGCGTAGAGCATTTTTAACGCAGCTTCAACTCTCGATACCAGAGTTGCTTACGCAAGCGGCCAGCCTCAAAAACGTGCTTGTGAACGATTCTCCCATAGAAAACAATGGGGCTGTTTGAGCTGAAAAAAAACCTAACACCTGCAAAAAAGACGCGTTCAGCTCCTAACGCAGCCCCATTGTTTGCTATGGGGAAACACTTCCTATGTCTGCACCTAACACCCTAACATGTACCCCTAGTCTAAACACCCCTAACCTTACACTTATTAACCCCTAATCTGCCGCCCCCGCTATCGCTGACCCCTGCATATTATTATTAACCCCTAATCTGCCGCTCCGTAAACCGCCGCTACTTACATTATCCCTATGTACCCCTAATCTGCTGCCCTAACATCGCCGACCCCTATATTATATTTATTAACCCCTAATCTGCCCCCCACAATGTCGCCTCCACCTGCCTACACTTATTAACCCCTAATCTGCTGACCGGACCTGAGCGCTACTATAATAAAGTTATTAACCCCTAATCCGCCTCACTAACCCTATAATAAATAGTATTAACCCCTAATCTGCCCTCCCTAACATCGCCGACACCTAACTTCAATTATTAACCCCTATTCTGCCGACCGGAGCTCACCGCTATTCTAATAAATGTATTAACCCCTAAAGCTAAGTCTAACCCTAACACTAACACCCCCCTAAATTAAATATAATTTACATCTAACGAAATTAATTATCTCTTATTAAATAAATTATTCCTATTTAAAGCTAAATACTTACCTGTAAAATAAATCCTAATATAGCTACAATATAAATTATAATTATATTATAGCTATTTTAGGATTAATATTTATTTGACAGGCAACTTTGTAATTATTTTAACCAGGTACAATAGCTATTAAATAGTTAAGAACTATTTAATAGCTACCTAGTTAAAATAATTACAAAATTACCTGTAAAATAAATCCTAACCTAAGTTACAATTAAACCTAACACTATACTATCATTAAATTAATTAAATAAAATACCTACAATTACCTACAATTAAACCTAACACTACACTATCAATAAATTAATTAAATACAATTCCTACAAATAACTACAATGAAATAAACTAACTAAAGTACAAAAAATAAAAAAGAACTAAGTTACAAAAAATAAAAAAATATTTACAAACATAAGAAAAATATTACAACAATTTTAAACTAATTACACCTACTCTAAGCCCCCTAATAAAATAACAAAGACCCCCAAAATAAAAAATGCCCTACCCTATTCTAAATTACTAAAGTTCAAAGCTCTTTTACCTTACCAGCCCTGAACAGGGCCCTTTGCGGGGCATGCCCCAAGAAGTTCAGCTCTTTTGCCTGTAAAAAAAAAAACATACAATACCCCCCCCCCCAACATTACAACCCACCACCCACATACCCCTAATCTAACCTTAAATAAACCTAACACTAAGCCCCTGAAGATCTTCCTACCTTATCTTCACCATACCAGGTTCACCGATCCGTCCTGAAGAGCTCCTCCGATGTCCTGATCCAAGCCCAAGCGGGGGGCTGAAGAGGTCCATGATCCGGCTGAAGTCTTCATCCAAGCGGGAGCTGAAGAGGTCCATGATCCGGATGAAGTCTTCATCCAAGCGGGAGCTGAAGAGGTCCATGATCCGGATGAAGTCTTCTATCAATGGCATCTTCAATCTTCTTTCTTCGGGAGCCATCATCTTCCATCCGACGCGGAAAATCCTCTTCTCCCGACGCCTACTAGCCGAATGACGGTTCCTTTAAGGGACGTCATCCAAGATGGCGTCCCTCGAATTCCGATTGGCTGATAGGATTCTATCAGCCAATCGGAATTAAGTTAGGAATATTCTGATTGGCTGATGGAATCAGCCAATCAGAATCAAGTTCAATCCGATTGGCTGATCCAATCAGCCAATCAGATTGAGCTCGCATTCTATTGGCTGTTCCGATCAGCCAATAGAATGCGAGCTAAATCTGATTGGCTGATTCCATCAGCCAATCAGAATATTCCTACCTTAATTCCGATTGGCTGATAGACGTCCCTTAAAGGAACCGTCATTTGGCTAGTAGGCGTCGGGAGAAGAGGATGTTCCGCGTCGGATGGAAGATGATGGCTCCCGAAGAAAGAAGATTGAAGATGCCGTTGATAGAAGACTTCATCCGGATCATGGACCTCTTCAGCTCCCGCTTGGATGAAGACTTCATCCGGATCATGGACCTCTTCAGCTCCCGCTTGGATGAAGACTTCAGCCGGATCATGGACCTCTTCAGCCCCCCGCTTGGGCTTGGATCAGGACATCGGAGGAGCTCTTCAGGATGGATCGGTGAACCTGGTATGGTGAAGATAAGGTAGGAAGATCTTCAGGGGCTTAGTGTTAGGTTTATTTAAGGGGGGTTTGGGTTAGATTAGGGGTATGTGGGTGGTGGGTTGTAATGTTGGGGGGGGGTATTGTATGTTCAGGGCTGGTAAGGTAAAAGAGCTTTGAACTTTAGTAATTTAGAATAGGGTAGGGCATTTTTTTATTTTGGGGGTCTTTGTTATTTTATTAGGGGGCTTAGAGTAGGTGTAATTAGTTTAAAATTGTTGTAATATTTTTCTTATGTTTGTAAATATTTTTTTATTTTTTGTAACTTAGTTCTTTTTTATTTTTTGTACTTTAGTTAGTTTATTTCATTGTAGTTATTTGTAGGAATTGCATTTAATTAATTTATTGATAGTGTAGTGTTAGGTTTAATTGTAGGTAATTGTAGGTATTTTATTTAATTAATTTAATGATAGTATAGTGTTAGGTTTAATTGTAACTTAGGTTAGGATTTATTTTACAGGTAATTTTGTAATTATTTTAACTAGGTAGCTATTAAATAGTTCTTAACTATTTAATAGCTATTGTACCTGGTTAAAATAATTACAAAGTTGCCTGTCAAATAAATATTAATCCTAAAATAGCTACAATGTAATTATAATTTATATTGTAGCTATATTAGGATTTATTTTACAGGTAAGTATTTATCTTTAAATAGGAATAATTTATTTAATAAGAGTTAATTAATTTTGTTAGATTAAAATTATATTTAATTTAGGGGGGTGTTATTGTTAGGGTTAGACTTAGCTTTAGGGGTTAATACATGTATTAGAATAGCGGTGAGCTCCGGTCGGCAGATTAGGGGTTAATTATTGTAGGTAGCTGGCTGCGACGTTGTGGGGGGCAGATTAGGGGTTAATAAATATAATATAGGGGTCGGCGGTGTTAGGGGCAGCAGATTAGGGGTACATAAGGATAACGTAGGTGGCGGCGCTTTGCGGTCGGCAGATTAGGGGTTAATTATTGTAGGTAGCTGGCTGCGACGTTGTGGGGGGCAGATTAGGGGTTAATAAATATAATATAGGGGTCGGCGGTTTTAGGGGCAGCAGATTAGGGGTACATAAGGATAAGGTAGGTGGCGGCGCTTTGCGGTCGGCAGATTAGGGGTTAATAAGTGTAGGTAGGTGGAGGCGACGTTGTGGGGGGCAGGTTAGGGGTTAATAAATATAATACAGGGGTCGGCGGTGTTAGGGGCAGCAGATTAGGGGTACATAAGTATAACGTAGGTGGCGGTCGCAGATTAGGGGTTAAAAAAATTTAATTGAGTGGCGGCGATGTGGGGGGACCTCGGTTTAGGGGTACATAGGTAGTTTATGGGTGTTAGTGTACTTTAGAGCACAGTAGTTAAGAGCTATATGAACCGGCGTTAGCCCAGAAAGCTCTTAACTACTGACTTTTTTCCTGCGGCTGGAGTTTTGTCGTTAGATGTCTAACGCTCACTTCAGACACAACTCTAAATACCGGAGTTAGAAAGATCCCATTGAAAAGATAGGATACGCAATTTACGTAAGGGGATCTGCGGTATGGAAAAGTCGCGGCTGAAAAGTGAGCGTTAGACCCTATTTTGAGTGACTCCAAATACCGGAGGTAGCCTAAAACCAGCGTTAGGAGCCTCTAACGCTGGTTTTCACAGCTAACGCCAAACTCCAAATCTAGGCCTATAAGTTTTAACTTGTAATACCATTGCTATTTAGTGTGGTCGTGATAGCCATTGATTATAGGTTGCTCTAAAGGAATGTAAGCCATGCTAACCCATCTCTAGTAAATCTGATTTACCATGGACTTGTAATATCAAGTTGCGCACTAATGTTAGCGTGCTCTAGCGGAGCTGCTTATCGTGACCAGTGCTATCATTAGCGCGCCACTTGTAATCTCGACCAAATTTTGTATTATTTGCTAAATTTAAAATTTGTTGTTAAATGACTGGGTACCTGGTAAGATAATACCATCTTTTTCCATTTGTGCCTATATGAAACATCCAGTGTTGAAAGTAGAGTTTTTGGAATTTAACCCCTTAGTGACAAGAGCACTTTTCCATTTTCTGTCCGTTTGGGACCAAGGCTATTTTTACATTTCTGCGGTGTTTGTGTTTAGCTGAAATTTTCCTCTTACTCATTTACTGTACCCACACATATTATATACCGTTTTTCTCGCCATTAAATGGACTTTCTAAAAATACCATTATTTTCATCATATCTTATCATTTACTATAAAAAAATTATAAAATATGAGGAAAAATGGAAAGAAACACACTTTTTCTAACTTTGAACCCCAAAATCTGTTACATATCTACAACCACCAAAAAACACCCATGCTAAATAGTTTCTAAATTTTGTCCTGAGTTTAGAAATACCAAATGTTAACATGTTCTTTGCTTTTTTTGTAACTTATAGGGCCATAAATACAAGTAGCACTTTGCTATTTTCAAACCATTTTTTTTCAAAATTAGCGCTAGTTACATTGGGACACTGATATCTTTCAGGAATCCCTGAATATCCATTGACATGTATATATTTTTTTTTAGAAGACATCCCAAAGTATTGATCTAGGCCCATTTTGGTATATTTCTTGCCACCATTTCACCGCCAAATGCGATCAAATACAAAAAATCTTTCACTTTTTCACAATTTTTTTCACAAACTTTCAGTTTCTCACTGAAATTATTTACAAACTGCTTGTGCAATTATGGCATAAATTGTTGTAAATTCTTCTCTGGGATCCCCTTTGTTCAGAAATATTAGACATATATGGCTTTGGCATTGCTTTTTGGTAATTAGAAGGCCGCTAAATGCCACTGCGCACCACACATGTATTATGCCCAGCAGTGAAGGGGTTAATTAGGGAGCATGTAGGGAGCTTCTAGGGTTAATTTTAGCTTTAGTGTAGTGTAGTAGACAACCCCAAGTATTGATCTAGGCCCATTTTGGTATATTTCATGCCACCATTTCACCGCCAAATGCGATCAAATTAAAAAAAACGTTAAATTTTTCACAATTTTAGGTTTCTCACTGAAATCATTTACAAACAGCTTGTGCAATTATGGCACAAATGGTTGTAAATGCTCCTCTGGGATCCCCTTTGTTCAGAAATAGCAGACATATATGACTTTGGCGTTGCTTTTTGGTAATTAGAATGCTGCTAAATGGCGCTGTGCATCACACGTGTATTATGGCTAGCAGTGAAGGGGTTAATTAGGTAGCTTGTAGGGAGCTTGCAGGGTTAATTTTAGCTTTAGTGTAAAGATCAGCCTCCCACCTGAAACATCAGACCCCCTGATCCCTCCCAAACATCTCTCTTCCCTCCCCTACCCCACAAATGTCCCCGCCATCTTAAGTACTGGCAGAAACTCTGCCAGTACTAAAATAAAAGGAAAATTTGGGCTTTTTTGTGCATTTTTTTTTGCATATTTACATATGCTTCTGTGTAGGATCCCCCTTAGCCCCCAACCTCACTGATCCCCCACCAAACAGCTCTCTAACCCTCCCCCTCTGACTTAATGTGCGCCATCTTGGGTACTGGCAGCTGTCTGCCAGTACCCATTTTAGTGAATAATATGCTTTTTTTTAATTAAAAAATGTCCCTTTTCTGTAGTGTAGCTCCCCCCCCCCCCCAATACCAACCCTCCACCCCTTCCAGATCCCTTAGATCGTTTTAAAAAAATAAGTATTTCATTTTATTTGACATTTTACTTTTACATTTTTTTCTGTAGTGTAGCGGTTCCCACCCGCTCCCGCCCGTGCACGCGCCCGCCCTCCACCCCCCGTGCACGTGTGCGCGCCCGTGCGCGCCCCCGAAGGCTCCGCCCCCGATCCAGCCCCCCTTCACCTTCCAGATCTCACCGATGGCCGCCCACCCGCCTCCCAAGTCGGCTCCCACCCACCAACGATACCGGCCATCGATGTCCGGTGCAGAGAGGGCCACAGAGTGGCTCTCTCTGCATCGGATGGCCAAGGGGGGTTATTGCAGGATGCCTCCATATCGAGGCATCACTGCAATAACCGGAAAGCAGCTGGAAGCGAGCAGGATCGCTTCCAGCTGCTTTCCAGACCAAGGACGTACGCCACACGTCCTCGGTCATTAACTGCATTTTTTTTGAGGACGTGTGGCGTACGTCCTTGGTCGTTAAGGGGTTAAGTGAGTGTCGTCCAATAAGCATGTAAGCTTCACTTTTGTTTCAGATAAATACTGAACCTATTTAAATATATATTATCTATTTTAGTGCTGCTTCTGACTTGTAGCAGTAGAACTAGCTACAACTTTATTTAAGGTAGTTGGGTTTTTTTGCACAGACGCTCCTTGCCCTAAAAATCTATCCCATAGGAATGTATTTTCGTTAACAGACAAATTATGAATTCTATGACCAACTATTGGTCTACAAAACATTCTATCCATCAAGTCAAATATTAAGGACACTGAAAATTTTCAAAAGAAAAACTAAACACATATTTTACTTTTTAAAATATGACGCAATCTGGTATTTGAGGGGACGTATTACTTAATATGCATGTGTTAAAGGGAAAGTAAATACCTTGACATTTTTTATAATAAATATTTAGTTATGCATACTGAAATACCATTGTAATATTCTTTCATTGTTTGTCTTGTAATTGAGGACTTTCTAATTCTCAGAACTTGAAATGCCCCCTGCAGACTTCTCAAGGCTAACCCTACTACACATCTGTCCCTATTTAGCATTAACTGATAACAACTGCAAAACAATGTACTTTATACTAACATAATCGTCGCTAGCCTTGCTGTCTGCAAACTAAAGCTCAGATTGGCTCCTCCAAATAAGGTAAATAGTAAATTCAGTTTGGCTATCGAAAAACAATTGCAATAAAGTAGTTTATATTGAAAGATTATTTTATAGCAACACCGTAGAAATACTTTGTAATTACAAGGTGTTTACTGTCCCTTTAACAAAATACGTTTAGAAATAGCTTCTACAGCTACTTAGATAATTTTTGGGTGCACAGTACATGCTGAGAATATAGTAGTGGTTGTGGGTATGAATATTCCTTTCTTATGTATACTCCAGGCTGAGGTCATACAATAGATCACTGAGAAGGATCCTCAGCAAGAGAGAAGGTTACAGCAAAGTTCATGTTATGTTGAGGTTCTCTGCAACTTGCTTCATAAGGTCCCAAAAGAGTCTTGTTACACATTTAAGGCTTCATTCCCTATTATTTCTCCCTTATTAACTCAGAGTTTCTTATATTCTTGCATTTTGCATTGGAAACATAAAAAAAAGGGGAAATGTGTTTAGCTTGTGCAATGGGTATTACATTCTAATCTGCACCAGCATTTTAAACAGCTTATTCTGCTTACCTGTTGTTGACATATTTTAAAAAGAACAGAATACATTAACTGTAATTATTGTACTTTCTTCTGTTTATTATTATGCACTGATACCTTTTTGCTTGTATCGTTTTATATTTTTAAATTGCTGGTAAAAAAAGCATCTAATACAACTATAAAAACATTAAGAAAGTAGAAAGTGTAACTTGCTATGTTCTACTATATAAACTACATAGCACAGCTAATAAATGAAAGCTAATATATATGTTGAATTATAGTCTAGAGAGCGCTAACACCTGCATGTTGGATAGAGAGGGTCTTTAGGGCACAGTAAATTTAATATCAGATATCATTCAATCACTAAGCCAATGGACCTCCAACAATCCACTCAATTAGTTCTTCATTTATATCTGTGCTTTAATAAAACCTAAATGCATAGTCAACTCCAAAAGTGATATTGTCTTTATTACCCATTCCCTAGTTTTGCATAACCAACAGAGTTATATTAATATACTTTTTACTTTGATTACCTTGTATATAAGCCTCTTTTGATAGCCCCCTGATCCCATGGCTATTTATTTATTATCTATTGACTTGCATTTTAGCCAATTAGTGCAGCATCAGCCACAACTCCACGGAGAGAGCACAATGTTATCTATATTGCCCACATGGGTTAGCAGTCTCTTGTTGTGAAAAGCTAATAAAAATCAGATGATAAGAGGCGGTGTGTAATGGCTTAGAAACAGGCAGAAATTTAGAGGTTTAAATGTTATTAAGCATATTATTATAACAATGTTGGTTGTGCAAAGCTGGGGAATGGGTAGTAAAGGCATTATCTATCTTTTTAAACAATTTCAGTGTTGACTGTCGCTTTAAGCATGAACACTCCACACATACATACACATTCACACACATACGCACACACATGCACATACACACACATACATACATACATACATACAAACACATACATACACACATACAAACACACACATACACACATACAAACACATACATATACAAACACATACATACATACATACATACATACACACACATACATACACATACATGTACACACATACATACACACACATACATACACACATATACAAACACACTCACATACATACATACATACACACACATACATACATACACACACATACATACATACACACATGCAGACACACACATACATACATACTCACAACCACACACACAAATATACACACACACATACATACGTACACATACATACACAAACACACACACACATACATACACACATACATAAACACACACACGCAGACACACATACATACATACACACACATATGCATACACACATACAAACATACATATACATACACACATACATACATACATACACACACATACATACATACACACACATACATACATACATACACACATGCAGACACACACATACATACATACTCACAACCACACACACAAATATACACACACATACATACGTACACATACATACACATACACACACACATACATACACACATACATAAACACACACACGCAGACACACATACATACATACACACACATATACATACACACATACAAACATACATATACATACACACATACATACATACACACACATACACACACATACATACACACACACATACACACACATACAAATACACACACAAATGTAAACACACATACATACAAACACACATACACATATACATAAACATACACATACTCATATACACACACATATACATACATGCACACACATGCACACACACATACATACATACATACATACATACAAATACATTCATACATACATAAACACATATACATACACAAACATACACACATACATACTCATACACACAAACACATGCAGACACAAAAATGCACACACACATATGTACATACACACACACACATACATGCACACACTCATACATGCACACACAAATGTATACATAAATACACATACATGCATACACACACATACATACATATATACACATACATACGTACACATGCATACATACACATACAAACACATACATACACACACATACATACACATACACATACAAATGCCAACACACGTATACATAAATACACACACATACATGCATGCATGCATACACATACAAATACACACACACACACATACATACAAACACACACATACATACAGACACACATACACACACATACATACACCCACATACATACACAATCACACACATACATACACACCTATACATACACACATACATAGTCACGCAGACACACACACATACACACACATATACACACACACACATACATACACACATTTACATACACAAACATATTCATACGCACAAACACATGCAGACACAAACATGCACACACACACATACATGCACACACACATATACATTCACACACACACACACACATACACAAACACACACACATACATATACATACATACAAACACATACATATACAAATACACATACATACATACATACACACACACTTACATACACATACACACACACATACATACACATATATACACACACACACACAAATAAAATACACATACACACAAATACACAGATATACACACACACATACATATATACATATATACACACATACCCATACAGACATACACACACACCTTTGACCCCTTCCCAGTCCTGTCCCTTGGCATATACCTTATCCCTTCACTTCTTGCACAAAACCTTTTTTGCATTAATAAACGTTTTATAAGTATTACGTCTAAATATTACTTAAATCATTAATTTACTAGCATTCTTATATCTTTTGTTATGCCCACTAGCATGCAAAAATTGTTTACTCATAAAACACTATGGGCTAGATTACAAGTGGCGCGGTAGATTGCAAAAACTCCTCTAGAGTTAAGCTTTTTGTGCTAGTCGTGATACGTTTGTATAACAAGTTCCAAGAAAACTTATTTTGCGCAAGCGTCAACCTGAATAGGGCAAAGATCCTAACTTTTTGCGTGCACGTGCATGTATTCCCCCATAGAGATCAATGGAGAAAAAAAAGAGAAAAAAACTAACATGCAAGATTGCACTAACACCATCGCATTTTCTCATTCCCCATAGAAGTCAATGGAGAAAAAAAAATTGGTGAAAAAAAACCTAACACCCATTGTGCAAACAACATAGCATGTTCACATTAACGAATGTGAAATATTTACAATAAATACATGATTAAAATAATTATTAAACATGAATATTGCATAAATATGTTTTTACATCTTTTCATCTACTTAATAGCAAATGGCTACAATGCCCTTATATATATGTTTATATGTGTGTACATATATATTTATGTGTTTATATGTGTATATATGTCTTTCAATACATATATGCACATATAAATACATAAATATATAAAAAATGTGTAATGAAACACAAGAGGGCTCTAACTGATTAAACCCTTGATAATGGTAACAAAATGATAATAAATTAATATTAATTATTAATAATAATGATGAAAATAATAATAAAAACTTAAAACTAAAATGGAACAAGGAATTTCATATAGCTAAATGAATTTCAAACGAGTTCAATATAGTGGAAGTCCTTCAGTAGTTATCCGAATCCACTGTGGGATCACAGAATATAATGTCCGAAACACAAACTTCAGATGTGTAGAATGGGCAGCACTCTCCTTTCTCTTTAACAGGTATTCATTCTAAAAGACAGTCCAAAGACAGAGGCGCCTCTTTGTCTTTGGACTGTCTTTTAGAATAAATACATAAATACATATGTACACATATATAGACATATATATATACTGTCCATACAAATACATTTTAGCTATTTGAGCTCTGAGATCATGGTAAGGATTGAAGCAAAAATGGCAAATGCGATTGTGCTCAACTTGTAATATCAGCGCAATTAAAAATGCTTGTGAAAAGACAATATCGCTTGCGCAAAACAGTTTGCGCCTCACATGTAATCAAGTCCTATATTTTAAAGTAGTATTTTGAATTGCAATTAAGTACAACACTTAACGCGCCACTTTTAATAAGAGTGCAATAAGCATGCTAACAGCGCTCACTGCTTTATTCATTAAAGTTATATGGCCTGCTAAAAAGTTTCAGCTGCATTAGGATGCTTTGGGTACATTTTAAACCATCAACTTGTAAAAACAAATTGTGCATCATTCATTGCACAAGACTATACATAAGATAAGTCATGCTGCACATTCGACTTTGCTCCATTTATAATCTAGCTCATACTATATGTATATACTAGGGGCTAGATTACAAGTGGCGCAGGTGGCAATAACTGCATTGGGTTTCACATTTGCGCTAACAATTTATTTACAACTTGTACTAAACGCGCTAACCTGCATGCATTAAAACTTTACTTTTAACAGCGTTTGCACGCGAGTGGGGGGAAAAAATTTGTGCAACACTGAACCTAAGTGTGATTTAATGATGTTATTGTCCATCTGTTAAGCTATTACTCCTCCTTGAATTCTTTACAGTGCATTTAGTTTTAAAAGCTAGTTTTATACTGGTGCTAACTACCCAACAGCATCTGCCAGTATACCGCCTGTCCCCTTGGCTATCTCTCAATGTGCAGCAGGCCGGGTCTGAGTGACAGCCTCTCTAGCCTTTGTCAGTTAAGCTGATGGGGGGAGAGAAGATAATATGAAGTTGAGGTGTGCAATTACCAGAAAAATATCACTTTGAAAAGTGTCAGAAACACTGACAGAGGAAAGAGGTGATTTTGTGAATTAAGCCTCTGAAGAGAAAGTTATAGAAAGTTTAAAGTGTACAATAGATGATGGATGATAAATGAGATGCCAGCTAAAACACAATGTATTACAGAAGCAAGGCTCTAGGTTTCATTAAGGTGGGAGATGTAAATTGTTCTTCTTGGAGTTCATTCCGCTTTTTGATATAATGAGAAGCTTGCGAAATGCCTCCTTTATGAAGATAGGAAATTGTTTTCTTTTGTTAATTCTTTATTTTCTAATGCTACTCTACATATTACTTATATTACTTTAGTTTTGTTCCTGTACTGAATTACTCAGCAAAAGTTTTCACATTACATTTTTTAATAAAATATTTTTTTAATAATATAATAAAAAATAGTGGCTCATAAAACTGTTCAGTATACATACATATATAATTTTTTGGTGAAATACACATATTAACACACATATTAAAGCCCCAAAACTGCCTATTTTGAAAGCATTTGGGACAAATTAACCAGAGATCTGATATCTGTTTAATTTTTTGGAGCGCTAATTGCTACCACAAGCTCGAGGTTGCAATAATCAGCCACTTGTAATGGCTGGTTAATTATTGTGCTCGTGCACACGGGCAAATTTGCCCTTTGCAGGAGTGTGATAATTGAGCACTCCACTTGTAATCTAGCCCTAATTGTTTCATGTCTCCTAAAGTTCAGTTATTTATCATCTTTTTAAAAAGAAAAATAATAAATTATTTGCTTTAGGTCTAAGGGTGAGATTCATAGACAATGTAAGAAATAAAAAATGAAAAAAGAAAAATAGACAAATGATTAAATCATTTAAAAAAAGTGATAGGCACTCTCAGGTCTTATATGAAAAGTATAAAGAAAAACAATTTTATTATCATAAAATGTTTAAAAAGTTCATTAGGATGCGCATTGTGACATAGTGTTTATAAAGTACACAATGACCACTGACAAGCAGGACAGTAATCATACTAAGCCTAAACTAAGCTGCTAACTTTGACACCTATATTTAGAAGAGAGGTCATTAAAACCTGACCTGTCAAGGCCTCTCAAGAAATGCAGTTGGGTCCATCATAAGCACAAGTTGTTATGACATTCCAATGCACCCTTCATTTTTATGCTGACATGCTAACTGTACAATGGCTTTAAATAGCTTTATATTGTTGTTTCTCTGTAAACATGTTTTGTGTGTGTCTTGCATCATAAAAACCCATGCCATATCTGTCCATGAAGTGCTTACCCTGCCCGGCTATCTCACAGAACCATTTGATGCAACTTGCCACATGCTGTGCCTAAGTATGTGCTTAGTCTATCATGAAATTACAAGGTATGTACTGAAGTATTTCTTAAATTTTCCCACACATAAATGTTTTGAAATGACCCCCTGTTATTACATATCTAAGTAGCCTTTAGTAGTAAGTACAGCAGACGAAAACCCTTTCTATCAGTCTGCAGAACTATAGTCAAATAACAGGATATGTTACTTATATTATCACTACAAAACCTGAAGTATGTAATAACTAACATATTGTAATTGTTAGCATCTCAGCTTATCTGATTAAACTGCATGCTCAGAAGCGCTAGGACTTGATGCTTCCAAATAATTCTCGCACCAACATTTATATTCTCTATTTATTTATTGTTTGGATATTTTAATGAAATTAAAGACATTTGCAGAAGTTTGAGTGCCTAGGGCAGCACCAAACCTAAATATGCCACTGGTGTGTGTGTGCCTGTCGGTCTTAATTTATAAGTTATTTCTTAATATTTTAAAGGGACACTGAACCCAAATTTTTTCTTTAGTGATTCAGATAGAGCGTGCAATGTTAAGCAACTTTTTAATTTTCTCTTATTATCAATTTTTCTTTATTCTCTTGCTATCTTTATTTGAAAAAGAAGGCATCTAAGCTATTTGTTTGGTTCAGAACCCTGGAAAGTACTTGTTCATTGGTGGATGAATTTATCCACCAATCAGCAAGAACAAACCAGGTTGTTCACCAAAAATGGGCCGGCATCTAAACTTACATTCTTGCATTTCAAATAAAGATACCAAGAGAATGAAGAAAATTTGATAATAGGAGTAAATTAGAAAGTTACTTAAAATTGCATGCTCTATCTGAATCACAAAAGAAAAAATGTGGGTTCAGTGTCCCTTTAAGAAGTAATCATTGGAACTAGATATGGTACTTGAAAGAGATCAGTATTCTGAGTTAAAAGTGCATATTTCAAGTACTCAAAACACTTAATAATAAGGATTACATAAAACATGTTCCACCCTTTTCAACTGCATACAAAAAGAATGAATGTGCCCT
Source organism: Bombina bombina (assembly GCF_027579735.1). Classification (NCBI taxonomy): domain Eukaryota; kingdom Metazoa; phylum Chordata; class Amphibia; order Anura; family Bombinatoridae; genus Bombina; species Bombina bombina. The sequence continues at coordinate 266,430,918 of NC_069499.1, read as the reverse complement.
GTGTACGTGAATATGAATGGATTCATTTGAAAGTAAAATGTTCTAGTCACTGCAAATCTGCTTAAAGGGACATTCCAGCCAGAATTAGAATCCGCATGGATGCATTTTAGTTTGAATAGAATAATTTTTGTAATATACATGCATTAACAAAAATGCTTCTAATATAAGCTATAACTGTTTTAAACGTGTATTTAAGTATGCACCGTGCACCAGCATTTTAAACAGCACTTGCTCAGAGAGCATAATGTGCTTGTACCATCTGGTAATGACTCAAGTTGTTATTTGCTGACAAGATACAAGCCCCACTGGTGCTCTGAAATTTTGACCGGAATGTCCCTTTAACTGTGCATAGTTGACAAACAATTAATCACCAAAGATCTAGGCTAATCAATATATATTCCTTAAGGCTATTGAGTACTAAATTATATATGCATTTTGCATTTTTATATACGTGTCCAATTAACTATGGCCTAGATTACAAGTAGAGTGTAATTGTTACAGCGAAAAGCTCAAACGCAATTGCAAAGTTGCTATATTTTTACCTCTAAAACTCATATTACGTATTCAGTTGCGCATGAAAAACTTTATCACAACCTCTCTTGCAAAAGTTCACAGTTACTAACGCTCCCTATACTTTCAATGACAAATGCAAAAGTGGGATCTCATGCTCATATTACAAGTCCATGATTAACCCTTGCACTCGAGCGATAATAAAATGAACTCTGTAAATGTTAACCAATGTGAAAAATTCTGGAAATGTCAATGTGACTGCTCATACAGGGATATCTATGTGAAATGACCCTTTAGGTATATATTTTTAATTGAAATAGCTGTCTCAGATAATGGTCACCAAAACCCAATCAAACTAGCTGAACTTTCAGGGAGAGCAGATTTAATTAGCTTTATATTTACACAAAATACTCCTTATCTTTTCTCTTACTGTATACACAGTGAGACCAGTACATTGAGAAAACAATGAAAAAATGTGCATTTAATTATCTCTCCCCACTGGGAGCTAGTTTTTTTCTAAACATTCTCGTTTACACAGCATTTCTATAACCAGTACATAAGTATTGAAATGTATAAAAAAAAATACAAAATAAACTTTAAGGGGCTATTTGTAAATTTAATACACTCCAGTATTTAAAATGGATCACCAACATTATTGTTTAATCCATTTTAGCTGGAGCATTATGGGTATACAATACATATGTTTATGATATGCAATTTATATGCATTATACTGTAAAATTGTTTAATTAATTTTATGTTCATTTACTATTTTGGTGAGGTTTTGAGGTCTTGAAAGAATGTGTGGGATATTAACATATTTCATAATAAAATGGCCTTTAATACATTTATCACCCTAAAACTTGTTTTGTAAAAAGGTGAATTCTACCATTGAAACTAATAGCCAGGTGTTTCTTGCAAAACTATAATTTCTCGCTATACTGATGGTGTTCCTACAGTAAGTGGTTACTACAGTAAGAAATTACAGATGTGCAAGAAAGATACGGCTTATTAGTTTGAATGGTAGAAATCACGCCTTTTTACAAAAACATGTTTTACAGTGTGTTTTACAGTGGGAGAGATTTTTAAAACCCCACTATTGTGATTGGAATTTTGTTTTTTTAAGCAAGATATTTATATCCCATACTGTTAATTTTGTTTCTAGACCAAAACTTGTCAAATTAAATAACAATTTTACAGTAGAAAGCATATAAATTACACATCATATATACATGAATTGAATACCAAGATCTGGCCAGATTACAAGTGGCTTGCTAAATAATTTTTTTCACTTACACTCTAACTGCACTCAAAGGAAAAATGTATTGTTGCCCGGTTAGCGCGCGTAATACAAGTTGAAAGTAAGAAAGAACCAACCAGTTATGGCTCACGTGCTAACCCAACACTGCGTAAGACCAACTGCGCTAAACTCAAAGTGAGTTAGCAATACTTTAAATTCATATGTTCTTCACATAGAAAAAAATCTTATTATTTTTTTAAAATCTATCTTTCTTTATATTTATATTTGAATATTTTTTTGTAAAATATATATCTATATGAATATTTATCCTCTCCAAGAACACAGGCACTCACTGGTCAATCCATTAAAACGATAATAATACCATGACGTTTCGGCACACCATCGTGCCTTTATCAAATGTATCAAAATATTAAAAAGCTTCATATCAAACTTACCCCAAATCACCTCTTAAATACTACTGGAATATAGCACATGTCGCCAGCTCATCGTGTGTAAAATCGGCGTCTGACGTCATCAGGGAGCGCTGATCTGTGCGCCCTGTGAGATAGTAGAGCCGACGTGGCCATGGCAACATGTAAACTATACACAGTTACTCGGCGAATGTGCAATAGGCCAATAGATATATTTGCATATCGAGTGTGTCGCCGATTACACATATTGACGGAATTCCCCATACTTATTATAATGAGGCAAAGTACCGCAAGTCTCCAAAATATTGGACAAAAACGATGTCTATATCAGCGCAACACTCCCAGCAAATAATACTAAAAACAAAGTGCGTAAAAAACATAGTGTATAAAATTCAAAAATGTGTTAGAAAGGAGCATCTATATAACATTGTATCTATATCATAATGAGTGAAAAGTATCAAAAAAGCATTTGATGTCATAGTGACAGTAAACTACTTCAATTTACATATAAGGTGAGATACTAGTTCGCATTCATGCCTACTAGTATTATGGTAGAAACATAGGAACAATATGTGAGAGATGATTATATGTCCATTTTTAAGACCCATACGCTATAACAGGACAAATCTGTGTACTCTGATTATGTTGCAAAAACAGAATTTATCTAGTAGAAAGGGCTGAAGTCCAGTGAGGTATTGAGGCCATATGGAGAGATGGTATTTAGTCTGTAGATCCACTTGGTTTCGCATTGTAGTAACAGGTTCCCCCTGTCACCTCCCCTTGGGAGTGGGGGTATATGATCTATAAGCATTGTGCGTAAACTTGAAACCGCATGTTTATGTTGGATACAATGCCTGGCTACTGGTTGTTCTGATTCACCAGTGCGTAGGGCCTCCCGTATAGCACACCGGTGGTTTGCCATACGCTCGCGGAATGTTGTTACGGTTTTACCGATGTATACACTGGAACATGGGCAAATAATCATGTATACTACATATACGCTGGTGCAGGTAAGGCAATGCCTAATGTCAAATCTTTTGTTGCTGTGAGGGTGCTGAAACGAATTGCCCCTAAGCATACCATTGCATTTTACACATCCAGAACAGGGAAAACAGCCCATCTTTGTGGGTTTAAGCCAAGTATCCTTTTTGTAATTCCTTATTGGATCTGACTTAACCCATATGTCCCTTAGGTTATTTGCTCTTCGGTATGCTATTCTGGGGGCAGCCACCCTCCCAAATGGTAGCAAATAACCTAAGGGACATATTGGTTAAGTCAGATCCAATAAGGAATTACAAAAAGGATACTTGGCTTAAACCCACGAAGATGGGCTGTTTTCCCTGTTCTGGATGTGTAACCTGCAATGGTATGCTTAGGGGCAATTCGTTTCAGCACCCTCACAGCAACAAAAGATTCGACATTAGGCATCGCCTTACCTGCACCAGCGTATATGTAGTATACATGATTATTTGCCCATGTTCCAGTGTACACATCGGTAAAACCGTAACAACCTTCCGTGAGTGTATGGCAAACCACCGGTGTGCTATACGGGAGGCCCTACGCACTGGTGAATCAGAACAACCAGTAGCCAGGCATGGCATCCAACATAAACATGCAGTTTCAAGTTTACGCACAATGCTTATAGATCATATACCCCCACTCCCAAGGGGAGGTGACAGGGGGAACCTGTTACTACAATGTGAAACCAAGTGGATCTACAGACTAAATACCATCTCTCCATATGGCCTCAATACCTCTCTGGACTTCAGCCCTTTCTACTAGATAAATTCTGTTTTTGCAACATAATCAGAGTACACAGATTTGTCCTGTTATAGCGTATGGGTCTTAAAAATGGACATATAATCATCTCTCACATATTGTTCCTATGTTTCTACCATAATACTAGTAGGCATGAATGCGAACTAGTATCTCACCTTATATGTAAATTGAAGTAGTTTACTGTCACTATGACATCAAATGCTTTTTGATACTTTTCACTCATTATGATATAGATACAATGTTATATAGATGCTCCTTTCTAACACATTTTTGAATTTTATACACTATGTTTTTTACGCACTTTGTTTTTAGTATTATTTGCTGGGAGTGTTGCGCTGATATAGACATCGTTTTTGTCCAATATTTTGGAGACTTGCGGTACTTTGCCCCATTATAATAAGTATGGGGAATTCCGTCAATATGTGTAATCGGCGACACGCTCGATATGCAAATATATCTATTGGCCTATTGCACATTCGCCGAGTAACTGTGTATAGTTTACATGTTGCCATGGCAACGTCGGCTCTACGATCTCACAGGGCGCACAGATCAGCGCTCCCTGATGACGTCAGACGCAGATTTTACACACGATGAGCTGGCGACATGTGCTATATTCCAGTAGTATTTAAGAGGTGATTTGGGGTAAGTTTGATATGAAGCTTTTTAATATTTTGATACATTTGATAAAGGCACGATGGTGTGCCGAAACGTCATGGTATTATTATCGTTTTAATGGATTGAATAAAGGATTACCTTTTATAAAGACCAGTGAGTGCCTGTGTTCTTGGAGAGGATACGAATTGGCTTGCAGTGCACCTTGGCAGTTGAATTGGTGTAAGATTGTGCTGTCCTCTATCTGGACTGTATATATGAATATTTATATATATATATATATATATATATATATATATATTAATAAAATGATTTATTTTTCTATGTAGGAATGAAGGAATTTCAAGTACAGGTGGCCCTCGGTTTACGCCGGTTCAATTTGCGCCGTTTCAGAATAACAACCTTTTTTTTCAGTCATAGGACTGCTATTGAAATGCATTGAAAAGCAGTGCACTAATTAAAATAGCCAGTAGGTGGAGCTGTCCGCTTGTGTTTCAGCAAAGTTAAAGGGACATGAAACCCAATTGTTCTCTTTCATGATTTAGAAAGAGCATGCAATTTTAAACAACTTTCTAATTTACCTCTATTATCTATCTTGCTTCATTCTCTTGATATCCTTTACTAAAAAGCGTATCTAAATAGGCTTAGTTGCTGCTGATTGGTGACTGCACATAGATGCCTCGTATGATTGGCTCACCCATGTGCATTGCTATTTCTTCAGCAAAGAATATCTAAAGAATGAAGCAAATTAGATAATAAAAGTAAATTGGAAAGTTGTTTAAAATTATGTTCTCTACCTGAATCATGAAATACATTTTTTGGGTTTAGTGTCCCTTTAAGCAAGTTTAACAGCCTGAAATTGATCTGTGTACACAGATCAGACCAGATCTATCAAGCAAGATTTAGCAGACACTTCCCTATTATCTTCCTGTCAAGCTGCTTGAGGTGAGGGTGCCTAACTGCCTATTAATCACTGCAGATTGAAATGCATAGGTGCAGACCCAATATTATCCAACATGCTAACAATGCAGAGAACTGTTTGCAGAAAAATGCAAGTAAAAAAACTTTTCTGTTCATTAAACTTAGTTTGATGATGATGCAATATGGTGTGTAATTATTTTATTAGGTGATGTTTAGCAAATGTTTTTGTTCATTAAACTTAGTTTGATGATGATACAATCTATATTATTAGGTTTATAATGCTGTTTAGCATTTCAAGTCTTCATTTCAAACCTTTAAAAATAATGTATTAGGTGTTACTTATGACAATTTTGAAAGGGGCCTGAAACCTAACTCCCTCACTTCCAATTGACTTACATTATAAACTGGGTTTCAATTTACAACGGTTTCGATTTACAACCATTCCTCCTGGAACCTAACAGGGCTAATTAATTAAAATAGTTTGCATAAACAATTGTTTAAACATTGCTGGCAAGTATTTTAAAATAATTTTCAAAAATAAGCAAAAATACTTAAATAGCCATGCTGTCTGGAGCAGTCTACTCCACCCCCCTTATCAGCCCTTATCAGTGTTTAGACACAGGTATTGTATTTCAACTGAGTTCACAGCTTCTAGGCATGCTCCAGCAGATAATCCCTGCTCACTTTTGCATTCTGCCAATACAACAATAGATATAGATACAGCCATAGAAGGAAATGTGTGGGGGGGAGTTAGAGCTTTACAATTCGGAAACTTAAAAAAAGGGTTAATGGCCAGGCACTGCAGTATAAATTTACAGGTAAAGTAATTAAAGTACATATTATTATATTGTTTCTCTAACCTAACTTGTTTTATGTCCCTTTAATATATAAATGCGCAGATATGTAAAGTTCGTATGTGTGCACATATACTGTATATTAACACCTATAAACACATATATAGACATGTATACACACATATATATGCATACAAAAAGAGAAGCGCTCTACCAGGAATAAACAACAGTTTAATGGTTTGTTCTATGGTGAGTTACCACCTAAGAGCATAATAATGCTTTTCACAGAGGAGAACGTTCAGTGTAATCCTTTACAGTTTACTTCAGACCTGAAGTCGCACTAAATATTCTAGCACAGTTTTGGCTTTTGCTTGAACGCAAACGATAACTTTCAACTTGTGATGCCAGTGCAACCCTTCTCTGTTAATTCAGAGCGTCAGCAAGCGTCAAGTCGGATTGTGGTTCATCATCACGGCTACAACAAAGCCTGCTCACCCAGTTCGTAACAGCGGATATAAACAGAGGCAAAGGCTCGCGGAATTCTATGATCACACGGTGAAAACTTTCATTGCATTATTTTACTGACTTTTTGTAAGTCTGTTTTTATCTTGTGCTTTTAAGTGTATAGTAAATGTTTTACTCTTAGAGTGGGTTGTGCTCATGTTCCCTTTTGTCTTTAATGCAGTGATTTACCAAAGGGCTTATCACAGATACCACCTTCATTACACAGAGCAGGATCCACAGTATTGCCTTCACAGGATATAACCTTTATCAGATGGACACTTCCAGGTATTCTGGGCATTGACTGTGTAATTATATTAATATTTGTAAGACACTTTTCTCCTTCTCTTACTTATTGTGACTGGGAGATTCTCACTATATACTTTATTTATATTTATCATTGTGTATTTACCCATATATTAACAATTGGAATATTTTTTATTCCGTTAGCGTATCCGTTAATATAGCCACCTAGGAAGCGCTGGTCTTTTTCTGTTTCAATTTGGCTTTTCTATCCCTTTAACATATTTTTTTTTAAGCCAAACTCCGCCCAGCATTGGCCTTACGTTTAGGAGCCTATCTAAGCTTTAGTCACCAGACATCCAGGCTACCCACTGTCACTCATAAGATAGGTATAAAATGTATTTACTTGCAGTTGTTATCAGTTAAAATCTATTTAGGAACAGATATCCAGCAGAGTTAGCCTTGAAAATCAGCAGGTGCATTTCAAGTTCTGAGTATTAGAAATTGCTCAATTCAGAGCTAAATTACATGAAAAGGAGACAAACATTATATATAAAAATCTCAAGTTGTTTACTGTCCCTTTAATAAAGGCCTGCGATATTCTATAGATATTTTAGTAATTTCAAATAGGCTGTTTAATAGTTGGCTTTTAATGTAAATCTGTTTCTATAATATGTGACTTCAATATACTGTAAAAAAAAATCACATCAGATCGAAAATATGTAAACCCCACCTCTCCAATTTAAACATATCATAATATTTAAGGTAAAATATTTTTTTTTAACATCTGTTTGTATAAAAATCATCAAGAAATTCCATGCTGTTCTGCACCTGACTTGTGTAGCATTTGTTTACCAACTAACTCCAGGTAGCCTTGCTCACTAGTCCATCCTAAAAATTACATTGAGTAGAAAAAAAAACTTGTCTTAAAAAAGGAAACTGCATTTTCCAAGAAAAGTAAAGTATAAGAAAATGTGAACAGTCTCAACAACTGCATGATATATGTGTGCACCATAAAACAAATAGGGAAATAAAGATAGACGGGAGCAGAAAATGAATTTGGTTCTGAAGGTGGTGCATTGCTTTGCAAGTAATTATTCTCAGCTTGTAAATGGTATCTCACCAACGAAGCATAAAACAAGGAGAAAAAGATGAGTCTTACTCTCGCTTCATTTCCTCTTCTTTGTAACTGACAAAGCTCTCTCTAGGTGTTAAGTTTACATGATGACAAATGCTGAAATCGTGCAGGGACCATATTCTCTGTATGCTGTAAAACAATTTTAACCCATGTATTGCTGGATCAAAGCATAATATTGTGTTATATGTCTGTCAAATCAATGTGATCAGGTTGACAAAAAATGATTGCACCTACTAAATCAAGTAAACTTTGTGTTATAACAACATGTAATCTTTCTATGGTTCATAAATTAGTTATTAATGTTGAATATTATAAAATCATATTTATTTTTAAAAAAAACATGTCTGAGGTAATATTATGCTTGGACTTATGCACCCAAAAAATAATGACCAATAATTTATTGGAATCACAGAATTTTTGTATTTATTTATCTATCATTTATATAATTGACCTATTTCGAAAATAGATATTTTTTCCCCTGAAAAAATGTTAAGCAAAAGCATTTATGCATGTAAAAAACTGTATCTGTATACATTTTAAATACTGCAGTATTTGTGTTGTATTTACTACTAATTCTCATTGGCTGATAAATATGTCTATATTACTGATAAAGAGGGACATAAATTTGTTTGTATGACAAGAAAACATTATTATTATTTTTATTATTATTATTATTATTTCAGGACAAGAACATGAGGTTAAAAAATGCATTTTGGAATGCCCTATTTCATTTGAACAAAAAATTGTCCCTTTAAGCTCCCATAGTTTTGCATGGTTTGTTCTGTGAGGTGTGATATTGCCTTATTTGTGGAGGGAACCATATCTCTCATCATTTAGCAACTATGAATCCTGTAAAGCTCTAATAACCATCAGTAGTAATTCAGAAATATGCCTGAAAAAGCTAGGGATGGCTGTAACAGCTGCTCCACATAGCTAAATGTGTGTGTTTGGGAGGGGTGTGGATATTTGAAAATATTGCCTCATTTACCACTATTATTGTGCAAACGCAAATTGAAGCATTTCTACAACTGACCTGTTCCTACAATTTGCTCATAATCACATAGAAGAAAATACGGCATAAAGAAGACATTTCAATTACAGCTGTTAGACTGTGGATTTCACTAATCACCCCTGGATTTTTATATCCCAAGAATTCAATGACGAGGAATAATAGCAATCATGAAAGATTAAGAAAAGTGCGACATATTTCTGTAACCTGTCCTACAAAGAGCACAATGTTACCTTCAATCTGAGCTATTATTTGACTTTTAGAAATATATATTATAATTGCTGTGATTAATTCACATTAGGGTAACACAATATGTTGTATGCTTTCAAATCCATGAGTAAAACGGGGGTCTATTGTGTCGTTTTTCAAATTCAATTATGAAGATACAAAAATTGTCACTGTACTAATATTTTGGCAGATTATCTTTTTTTGTAAGTTCATTGAGGTACAATGCAATATTAATAATATGATCGCTTGCACAAACCTACAGTATGCAGCATCAGAATTTGGTAATAGGTTTAAAAATATTTTAAAATGTATTTGTCAGAGTTTACTATCATAACATCTTTACTCTCCCATATTGATCTATCTTTGTAAAAATCATTGTTTTAAAAATTATTTCTGAACTCTCTTTTTTTTTTTCTCCCTCTCACTTTTCTTCTCTAAGCTGCAGTGCTCATATTAAAGGGCCCTGGAAGTAAAAAATATACTTTCATTGTTTAGAAAGAGCGTGCAAGAATTTTTCAATTTACTACTAATATAATTGACTTTGTACACCTTATATCCTTTGTTGAAAAGCAATCCTATGTAATCTCAAGAGCAGCAGAAGACTACTGGGAGCTAGCTGCTAATTGCTGGCAGCACACATTTGTCTCTATTCACTGGCTCAACAGCTGTGTTCAGCTAGCTCACAATAGTGTATTTCTGGTCTGGAGCAGATTTGAACTATGTGTTTAACTCCTCTGAGTTAAATGCATCCCCACAACAGTGCAATAATAACTAGGGTTGCACCGATACCGATACTAGTATCGGTATCAGTGCCGATACCAAGTATTTGCATGAGTACTTGTACTTGTGCAAATGCACCGATACTTAAACCGATACCTCCAATTCCTACCTATATGCCATCTTGTGGCATTTTTCAAACTGTATGTTCCCATTTCCTTTTAAGCTGGAGTGGAGACTTAACTAAAAATTGTTCACTTCTGTTCTGCCAATACAAATTGCTGTTATTTGTATTATTTATGTCAGAGCAGTGCTTTAAAAGCTGCTACTTTACAGCTCGAAGCCTCTCATCTTGCACAATTATGCTCAAAATATGCTGTACTCTGAGGAACACCCTTAGCCAGGGCTGGGCTGGGAATAAAAAGCAGCCCTGGAAAAATATGAAGACCAGCCCTATTTTCTGTTGAGTCAGTAGAATACAAATGCCCCATTTTTTTCAAAGGGGATTACTGGGATACTTCTTCCCCAATATTATTTTCAGAATTAAATTATACAACTTTGTATTAAGTGCAAGTGTCAGATTTATCAGTTATATAGGCACCCTACAACTCAATTGCATCCAGTAATCACCCCTTTAAATTGTAGCTTTCCAGTCAAAGCTGCTGCAGCTGTTATTTATTGTTGTTATTATTTATATTTGTTATTGTAATAATTTTATTTATAAACATGTTGAACTTTGTGACAACAAGCACATAAAACTGTTTTATTATTTCAAAATGTCTTTTGAGATACAGTTCATAATTATAAAGAAGCAATCTTAAATCATTAGTCTGTATTGTGCTTGGTAAACTGTCATGACATTAAAAAAGTATCGGTAATTGGTATCGGTGAGTATTTGAAAAAAAGTATCGGTACTTGTACTCGGTCTTAAAAAAATGGTATCGGTGCAACCCTAAATTAATAACATTTTCTTTTTACACTTTACATCTCTTTAAGGTAATAAATTCTTACCTTGTGATTTTTGTCATTTAGAGCATGTACCATTTTGAAATGTTATAACATTGGACACAGATGAGGAACAATATACATAGCAGTGCTTTTATTACTTGGGAATGGATGCTCCCAGGTATATATGCTATAAATTACATTCCCATTCCAAAACTACTAATACTTTAAGGTATACCAGTCAACAAGAAGATCTTTGACTTAAAAAAAAAAAGTTTGTGTAGAAAATAATAAACAGCAAAATCTAATGAAATCCACTAAAATCCAACTAAACACTATAAGAAATAGGCATAGTGCCAATATTTTCAAGTTTTTCCAAGGGTTCTCGAGGCCTTCATGGAAGCAAAGAAATTGCTACAAACTAAAAAGTAAAAAATGACAGGTCATCATTACTAAGTAGTATTTTTACTTAAAGGAACAGTCAACACCAGAATTTGTGTTTAGAAAGATAGATCATCCCTTTAGTACCTATTCCCCAATTTTGCAGAACCAACACAGTTATAATAATAAACGTTTTACCTCTGTGATTACCTTGCATCTAAGCCTTAGCAGACTGCCCCCTTATTTCAGTTCTTTTGACAGACTTGCATTTTAGCCAATCAGTGCTGACTTCTAGGTAACTTCACGTGCGTTAGCTCAATGACACATATGAACTAACGACCTCTAGTGGTGAAAAACTGTCAAAATGCATTCAGATTAGAGCCGGCCTTCAAGGTCTAAGAAATTAGCATATGAGCCTACCTAGATTTAGCTTTCAACTAAGAATACCAAGAGAACAAAGCAAAATTGGTGATAAAAGTAAACTGGAAAGTTGTTTAAAAATACACGCCCTATTTGAATCATGAAAGTTTATTTTGGACTTGACTGTCCCTTTAACAATTATATTAATTAATATATAATGTCATATCATCTTGTTTAAAGTTCTAATTTGCATTATTAAACCTCACTTTGTTGCAATCGTAAACTTGCGTGAACTTTATTTTGAACTTTTTATGAAACGAAAAAATAAAACATTCTGGTAATTAATGTGAAATGAGCAAGCACAAGAGCTTTAAAAAGGCATAAAAGTACAAAAAAAGAAAATGCTATAATGTGTTAGAACATTTTATAATTGCCCTTTTGTTTGCAGATAACTATGGGCTAGTGGCACGCTATTTAGCACTCCCGCTAAAAAAAAAACACTAGGATAAATCTATGTGCGCAGGTTATTGTGCGTATCACAAATTGAAAGTAGAAGTTTAGCATGCGTGCAAAACTCAACACGTGCTAACTTCAGGACCTCGGATATCGCGACTGTGCTAAATATTTTCTCCCCATAGAAAAAAACTAGCACTTATCACTTGCGCGTTAATCCGACAGGAGTCATTAATATTTCACATTACAATGTTCTTCATTCACATTACAATGTTCTTCACATAAAGAACAATAGGAATGTAAAATATGCATAACGAGATTCGGGTTTCACGCTTTCAGTCAAACACGGTATCGGGTTAGTGCACATGAAGAATTTGTTATCTTAAGGCACATTATTGAAATATTATATATATATATATATATATATATATATATATATATATATATATATATATATATATATTTGGATACAGGAATACAAATTTAGCCAAAGATATGTACAGGCATATAGAGAAATATGTATTTTAAAAAAAAATAACATTGTCTTATATGTGAAGAACATTGGAATGTGATTTACAGTAAATACACAGTAAAACACATTATATATATATATATATATATATATATATATATATATATATAAAATATTATAGTATTTGCAGTCAAATACTTGCCATATACCTTTGAACCCTTATAAAAATTGTATCAATATTTATATGCATAATGTTTATCAGATAGTGTTTATATGAGTGTAACAGTATTTTTAATGTATTTATGTTGTGTTTAGTGCAACTTTTATTTTATCCCTAACGCTTTATTAAAGGTCTTCAGCTGCGATAACCCGACACTTTACTTTAAATAAATATGCATGCAAATTAACGCGTCTGCGATATTCTTATATTGTGCACGCTAACGTTAGCGTGGCACTTGTAATCTAGCCCTAGGCGTTTAAACCCTGTAAAGGAGTTAAAATATAGTTATGGTCAGTTTCAAAGCAGCAATACACTACTGGGAGCTAGCTGAACACATCTGGTAAACCAATGGCAAGAGGCCAAATAGAATACAGTCGCCTAGATTACAAGTTATGCTCGCTATAGGGAAATTAACGAACGCAAGAAAAGTTGCGTTATTTAACCCCCTATAGCGCAGCCATTACAAGTTTTTCAAAACCTGGCTTGTGCGTGCGATATGGGGTTTTTAAGCTTCATACCGCACACAAAACAAGCGCTGTTTTGACGTGCTCGTGCACGCTTTCCCCATAGACATTAATAGGGAGAGCAGGTCTAACACCTGCGATAGCGGAAAGAAAAGCTGCGTAACGCAGCCCCATTGAAGTCTATGGGGAAAAAGAAACACCCTAACATAAACCACAGAGTCTAAACACCCCTAATCTGTCGCCCCCTACATTGCCGACACCTAAGTAAACTTATTAACCCCTAATCTGCCGCTCCCGATATCACCGCCACCTAAATAAAGTTATTAACCCCTAATGTCCCTAACCCGATATTGCCGCCACTATACTAAAGTTATTAACCCCTATACCGCCACACCCCAACATCGCCGTCACTATATTAAAGTTATCAACCCCTATCCCGCCACTCCCCGACATCGCCTCAACTAAATAAAGGTATTAACCCCTAAACCTCTGGCCTCCCACATCACTACCACTAAATAAATCTATTAACCCCTAAACCGCCAGCCCCCCACATCGCAACAACCTTAATAAAACTATTAACCCCTTCACCTACCCCTAAACCTAACCCTAACACCCTAACTTTAACATAATTAAAATAGATCTAAATTAAATTTACAATTATTAACTAAATAAAACCTATTTAAAACTAAATACTTACTTACATACCTGTAAAATAAAACCTAAGCTAGCTACAATATAACTAATAGTTACATTGTAGCTAGCTTAGGTTTTGTTTTTATTTCACAGGTAAGTTTGTATTTTTTTTAACTAGGTAGACTAGTTAGTAAATAGTTATTAACTATTTACTAACTACCTAGTTAAAATAAATACAAACTTCCCTGTGAAATAAAACCTAAGCTACCTTAAACTAAAACCTAACATTACAAAAAATAAAAAACCTACCATTACAAAATATAATAAAAAAAACCTACCATTACAAAAAAAACAAACGTAATTATCCAAAAAATAAAAAATATTCCAATTCTAATGCCCTTTAAAAAAAAAAAAAAAAAAACACCCTAAGATAAAAAAGCCTAATCTAGAATAAACTACCAAGGACCTTTTGTAGGGCATTGCCCTAAGTTAAACAGCTCTTTTGCTACAAAAAAACACACCCCTTAACAGTATACAAATCCCCACCCCCTTGGAACTACCAAGGGCCATTAAAAAGGCCTTTTGGGGGGCCCATAAAGGGCCTTTTGTAGGGCATTGCTACAAAAAAACACCCCCTTAAAAAATACATTACACAAAATAACAAACAAATTTTCAAAAATAATAAAAATGATTCCTATTCTAATACCCATTAAAAAAAAAAAAAAAAACTAATCTAGAATAAACTACCAATGGCCCTTAAAAGGGCCTTTTTTAGTGCATTGCCCTAAAGATATCAGCTCTTTTCATGAAAAAAAAATACAAATACCCACTAACATTACAAACCCCCCCAAACCCACAAAATAAAAAAAACTATCTAAAAAACCTAAGCTACCCATTGCCCTGAAAAGGGCATTTGGATGGGCATTGCCCTTAAAAGAGCATTTAGCTCTTTTACATGCCCAAACCCTAAACTAAAAAAACACCCAAAAAAACCTTCACTAACCCCCGAAGATCCACTTACAGTTTTTTAAGTCCTGCTTGAACGATCTTCATCCAGGCCGGGAGAAGTCTTCATCCAGGCAGCCTCTTCAATCTTCATTCCGGCGACGAAGTCCTCATCCAAACGGCGAGAAGTCTTCATCCAGGCAGGCTCTTCAATCTTCATCCAGGTGGCATCTTCTATCTTAATCCCGGCGGCGCGGAGCGGATCCATCCTGAGACATCCGTCACGGAGCATCCTCTTAATATGGTCGCCGACGTACACTGAATCTTCAATGCAAGGTACGTGATCCAAGATGGTGTCCCTTGCATTCCTATTGGCTGAAAATTTTGAATCAGCCAATAGGAATTAGAGCTGCTAAAATCCTATTGGCTGTTAGGATTAAAGCAGCTCTCATTCTATTGGATGATGATTTGAGCAGCCAATAGGATTTAAGCAGCTATCATTCTATTGGATGATTCATCATCCAATAGAATGAGAGCTGCTTAAATCATATTGGCTGATTTCATTACTTTTGGGAAATACAGAACCTGGCCACCAGGAGGAGGCAAAGACACCCCAGCCAAAGGCTTAAATACCTCCCCCACTTCCCTCATCCCCCAGTCATTCTGCCGAGGGAACAAGGAACAGTAGGAGAAATATCAGGGTGAAAAAGGTGCCAGAAGAAAATAACTTAAACTTATGCCGCCCACCGGAGAGCACGGGCGGGAGATGTGGACTTTCCTGTATAGAAGGAAAGGAAATTATCAGGTAAGTCATAATTTATGTTTTCCTTCTAAATACAGGGAGAGCCCACAACTGCATTCATTACTTTTGGGAAAACAATATCCAAGCTATAGAGGACACTGAATGCTAACGGGAGGGGTAACAAGAGAGGTGGACCCAATCTGAGGGCACCACAGCCTGAAAAAAAACCAATCTCCCGAAAACTGCTTCTACAGAAGCCAAAGAAACAAAAAAATGTTAGAAGGACCAAGTAACCCTCCTGTGAAGAAAGGCAAAGAATGACTGGAGGATGAGGGAAGTCGGGGAGGATTTAAGCCTCTGGCTGGGGTGTCTTTGTCTCCTCCTGGTGGAAAGGGTCTGTATTTTCCAAAAGTAAAGAATGCAGCTGTGGACTCTCCCTGTATTTAAAAGGAAAATATAAGTAATTTGGAAGCTTTAAAAAAAAAAAAGTGTGTTCTATTTGAATCATAAAAGAAACAAATTGGTTTTATGTTCATTTAAAGTGACATAACAATCAAAATTGAATTGTGCATGAGTGCATATCAGTTTTGAATAGAGCCATTTTTGCAACATACACGTAGAAAACCCTTTATTCAAATTGCTTGGGACCGGAAAAGGTTTGTATTTCAGAATAGTTTGGATTTTCGAATATTTGCACCTTTAAAATGGGACAGTTTGGAGAGAGGGTCGAACCGAGTGTAAGCAACAATATCCTATGTCGTGTAGGCAATATTTACATGTAAGGGGATATCTATCAAGCCATCAACTGCAAATACGCTGGAATTCTGCAGCGTTATTGTGGCAAGCTTGATTTGACCTAGTTATCAAACCCTACAGACTGGCAAAAGTTGAAATCTGTGACGTAACATTCGATCTGCCGGTCTCAATCCGACACAGATCAATGCTTACGTCATTACAGATGTTCCGAATATACATTCAGCACTATTTGACACTTTTTCAAAGTTATTAAAAAGTTAACCGGTACGCTCGCGGCTATTCCAGCCCTGCGTACCTGGTTTTCAATTTGCCACCCTGGAGGCCACGGATGCCATAGGAATCAATGGGAGTCTGAAAGCAGCGAAAGCTTATGTTCGATGCCGCCAGATATATTCCATTGATTTCTATGGTAGAAAACCAGTAACGTTTACACCTAACACCCTAACATAAACCCAGAGTCTAAACACCCCTAATCTGCCACCCCGACATCGCCACAACCTAAATAAAATTTATTAACCCCTATTCCGCCGCTCCCAGACCCCACTGCCACTAAATAAAGTTATTAACCCCTATCCCGCCGCTCCCGGACCCCACCGCAACTAAATACAAGTATTAACCCCTATCCCGCTGCTCCCGGACCCCACCGCAACTAAATAAAAGTATTAACTCCTAAACCCCTGGCCTCCCACATCACTACTACTAACTAAACCTATTAACTACTAAACCGCCAGCCCCCCACATCGCCATAAACTAAATTAAGCTATTAACCCCTAAACCTAACAATCTGCTAACTTTACATTAAAATGACATCCCTATCTTATAATAAATTAAAACTTACCTGTAGAATTAAATTAAACTATATTAAACTATTAATTAACCTACCCTAACTATTATAATAAAATTACATTAAACTACCAATTAAATTAACTATATTACATATTTAAAAAAAAAAACTAACCCTACTCAAATTATTTAAATCTACAATTAAAAATTACTAAATTACAAACAAAAAAAATGCTAAGTTACAAAAAATAAAAAACACTAAATTACGGGGGAAAAAACCACAGTATCAAAAATAAAAACAAATTACACCTAAATCTAATAGCCCTATCAAAATAAAAAGCCCCCCTAAAATAAAAAAAAACCCTAGCCTACAATAAACTATCAATGGCCCTTAAAAGGGCCTTTTTCGGGGCATTGCCCCAAAGAAATCAGCTCTTTTACCTGTAAAGAAAAAAACACCCCCCAACAGTAAAACCCACCACCCACACAACCAACCCCCCCCCAAATAAAAACCTTTTTAAAAAAAATTAACTCCCCATTGCCCTGAAAAGGGCATTTGTATAGGAATTGCCATTAAAAGGGCATTTAGCTCTTTTACATGCCCAGACCCTACTCTAAAAATAAAACCCACCCAAAAAACTCTTAAATAAAGCTAACACTAATCCCCGACGATCCACTTATAGTTTTTAAAGTTCCATTTGAAGGATCCATCCAGCCGGCAAGATGTCTTCATCCGGGGCGGCCTCTTCCATCTTCATCCAGTCGGCAAAGCCTTCATCCATCCGGCGCGGAGGGGGTCCATCCTAAACACATCCAGCGCGGAGCTCTTCTTCAATACGGTCTCCGCCGTAAACTGGATCTTGAATGCAAGTGATGTCATCCAAGATGGCGTCCCTTGCATTCCTATTGGCTTAAATCTTCCAATAGGATTAGAGCCACTAAAATCCTATTGGCTGTTCCAATCAGCCAATTGGATTTGAACAGCTCTCACCCTATTGGCTGTTCCAATCAGCCAATAGGATTGAGCTCTCATCCAAAAAATTGTAATTTTAATGTAAAATTAGCAGGTTTTTAGGTTTAGGGGTTAATAGCTTAATTTAGTTTATGGCGATGTGGGGGGCTGAGTGTTTAGGGGTTAATAGGTTTAGTTAGTGGTAGTGATGTGGGAGGTCAGGGGTTTAGGGGTTAATACTTTTATTTAGTTGTGGTGGGGTCCTGGAGCAGCGGGATAGGGGTTAATACTTTAATTTAGTTGCGGCTGGGTTCGGGAGTGGCGGGATAGGGGTTAAACATTTTAGTATAGTGGCAGCGTTTAGTGACAGGATATAAATAAAGTTGGTAAAAATCCGAATAGCAGCGAGATCGATGACTGTTAGTTAACAACAGTCCGCTGCTCATCTTTATGCCGGCTTTTTTGATAAATATGGAGATCGTATTCAGGTCCGCGGCCGCAATGTTAGGCGAGCGTATTGGTGCCGTCGAATGCAACAATGTTGACGGCTTGATAGATATATATCCCCAGTAATCATAAAGCTTTTACATATAATCTAACGGTAGTTTTATATAATTTCTAATACTTTTGTATACATAGTTCCCCTTAATAAAGTACAATACTGTTATCCGAAAGGTAATATTTGTGGTTTGAAATAAATATGGACTATATGCATTTTAGAACCTCAAAACAACAACCCAAAGAAACAGACAGAGAAGATTGTGACTTAGAGGTGGGGAAAATAGTTATTTTTGATATATTTTTTTAAATATTAATTAAAAAGTTTGGATTCGGAATAAGTTTGGATTTTAGAATTTCCGCATTTAGGGATTTGTACCTGTATTTGTATTAACAGACATGTAAAAGTTATTATTTTTTTTCGGGGGTATATTATGCTGTCTGTTCAAAGAAATTGTATCAGTGAAAATTCAATGTGCATCAAGCAAACCACCATCAGTTATCTAGACAGACACAGTATTCGAATGCAGGTTCACGGACCATGCCCGGCATACGTACATATGCTCTTAAAGGGACACTGAACCCAATTTTTTTCTTTCATGATTCAGATAGAGCATGCAATTTTAAGAAACTTTCTTATTTACTCCTATTATCAATTTTTCTTCGTTCTCTTGCTATCTTTATTTGAAAAAGAAGGCATCCTAGCTTTTTTATTAGTTCAGTACTCTGGACAGCAGTTTTTGATTGGTGGATGAATTTATCCACCAATCAGCAAGAACAACCCAGGTTGTTCACCAAAAATGGGCCGGCATCTAGACATTCTTGCATTTCAAATAAAGATACCAAGAGAATGAAGAAATTTTGATAATAGGAGTAAACTAGAAAGTTGCTTAAAATGTCATGCTCTATCTGAATAACGAAAGAAAAAAATTGGGTTCAGTGTCCCTTTAAAACAATCCATTTTACTAGAAGAATATTTGCTATCAAGAATATATTACACAAATGCTTCTATTCAAAATTGAAATGCTCTCATGCACATTTCAATGTTGACTATTATTTGACTATAAGGAAATTAATAAAACAAGTATGTGCCTTCTGAGACCCTTCTGTGTTAACAGGATAGAAAATGGCTTTGCAGAAGAGCTTTGATTTTTTGGCTGGTGATGCATCTTCACATGATAGGAAGATTCCTCAGAAACCATTGTGCTACTTGCAGCATGATCAGGAAGTGTGGTTTGCATGGAAAATTCACATTATGAATCAGCACCTGGGTAGCGCTTGCTGATTGGTGGCTACATTTAGCTGTATGTCGAATGGTGAGGGGGGGTGGCGTCATCTCCCATGGAGCACAATAAAAACAGTTATAAGATAATATAACAATAAATGAAAACAGACAGAAACACATATTTGATTCGTTTTCTGCTTGTTTTCAGACACTCTACCCATGTGTGTTAGTGTTAAAGTGGGAAAAGTAGTTTGAGATTCAGGACATGGAAAGGTAAGTTGTAGTCCTTTCTTCAGCTCACCAGAGTAAGAGCTCTGTGACCAGTTATCCTTCAGCTACTCTTTTTCTCTGTCAGCCGCATGGTGAAAAATACAACAGACAATATACAACAGCCAATCAGCATCAACAGTGCAGAGTTTATATTGTGTTTTACTGTGGATTTTACCATAATGTCATGAGATTTCATAGTAAACTTCCTAACAATAATCGGGAAAATAAAGTGACTGTGCATGTGCATGCCAGATGCATGCTCCCTTATAAGTCCGGGACAAGCATTTTGATTGGACACCTTTACAATGGGATGTAGCTACTAAGGACATTTTGAGGTAAAATATCTTTTAACACAGGTATGTTCATGTGATATTTTCTAGTCAGATTTTTGACTAGTAAAATAATATTCTGCATTACTTTCAACTGATTTAGCATATAGGAATATGCTCTTTTAAATGATCATAAAACTTTGTTTTATAATTCTACTGACTTAGGGTTCTGATCTCTAACAAATTCTAACTTATCCTTACCGTTGTGATGTTGTTGAAATGTTTATACTCCAGGGTTTAACTTATTTTTATTGTTTAGCTGTAAACAAAGGTAATTTTGTTTTTGATTTTTGCAAATTCGGGCGAGATTACATACGCGGTGTTGCCCGCAAAAGCTGGCATCACCAGTCTTTAGTCGGGTATTGCAATCACATATACGGTGCCGCATATAAATGCGGCGCGCATATTTCACCCTTTGCCCGCTATTTTTACTCCCATAAACTAACATAGAACTTTGTCACAAATCGGTATCACACATTCAGCGCAAGGACTTAACGCCAAACCCCCACTTCGCAATCTACCTAATAAATGTATTAACTCCTAATCCGCCAACCCCCCCCCCCACATCACAATAAACCTAATTAACCTATAAACTCCTAAACCACCAACCCCCACAACGCAATAAACTAATTTAATTACTAAGCCCCCTAACCTAACACCCCCTAAAAAAAATTAATATAAAAGAGGTGTTTAACTTAGGGCAATGCCCTACAAAACGCACTTTTTAAGGCTATTGGTAGTTTAGTTTACATTAGGGGGTGTTTTTATTTTGGGGGGCTTTTTAGTTTCATAGGGGTATTAGATTAGGTTTAATTTTTGATAATTCGGGTTATATTTATCTGTCATTTTAGACATTTTTATTTTTTGTAATTTTAGATTTATTTAATTTAATGTTAGGTAATTTATTTTTATTGTAACTTAGTTATTTTTTGTATTTGGGGTTAATTTAGGATGTGTTAGGTTAGGGGGCATAGTAATTAAATTAGGTATTTGCATTGTGGGGGGTTGGAGGTTTAGGAGTTTAGGAGTTAATAGGTTAATTAGGTTTAATGCGATGTGGGGGGTTGGCGGTTTAGGGGTTAATACTTTTATTATTAGTTGCGATGTGAGGTAATGATGGATATAGGGGTTTTGACGTGTCTGGTTTATTTTTGGGAGACGGGTTAGACTGTTACGGGAGATTTAACTTTTTTCTTTTTTTTCTTATGTGTTGACAGTTTCAAAACTGCTGTAAGTCACTGGCGACTCTAGAAACGTGAATTTACTCACATTTCTGAACATCGCCAATTTATCCGACTTACGGCAGTATATGAACTGTCGGCGCGGTTTATGTTATTCCCCGATGTGCAAGGAGAAATTACGGGCGATGCGGGTTTCAGCAGTTACGCTGAAGCTTGCGTTGCATATGTAATCTCGCCCTTGGTCTTTTTCAATTTCTCATATTTGTGTTTGCTATATATCTGATGCTACTCAGTGGATCTGATTTTTTTAAATATCTGAATTGCTTCCTATTAATTCAGAGACAGAATATGTGCACAATAAGTATAATAACAAATAAATAAAACACTTTTCAGCCATTTTTTGTAAATGCCTAAAATGGCAGAATTTAGAACCAACGTGCCCTTATTTTTAAATATCTGAACATTTTGTATCATTATACCCAAAATAAAAAGTCACATTTTGTACTTACATTTTTATAACTAAAAAACAAACAAAAAGCTCACAATTAAACTGCGGCTTGTTGTAATGTTTGTTTCATCTCAGCATGGCTAAATGGCAAATTTGACTTTGCTGTGTCCATAATTATGGACACTGTATGAGCTTTAGGCATAATTTTCTTGTTTTCCGCTAGTGAGTCCCTAAAACTACTACTCAATAGGCAGTAAATGTTAGGGTCGGATTTGAGAAGTGTCAGCTAATTTCACTCCATAACGATTTGCCAGCACAAGCAATGAAATAGTAGCTAGTACTGAATTTGGATAGTATTGCTCCAAAAGGAGAAAAAGTTTATCCAGCTTTATTAAACGAGTTGGGTAAGAAATTTGAATAGAAGAACATTAAATACATAGTAGTAGGGATGATGAGTTTAAAATAGTAAAATATATAAATGCAAATTATCCAGTCATAAGGCAATGACAATTTAAAGTGAAATAATGTCCTCAACAGCATTGGAGCGTTTATGCATATTCCAGTGACAGTCCCTGTCATTATAAATTAAACAAACCTAACAAAGGATTTACTATGTGTGTCATTAACACTATCCTTATACAACAGTGAAAAAAATGTGAAGTGTGGATGAATTGGAAACAAACTAACAAAGATGAGTATCCAGTGTTGTTAGATCTCTTGAAAGGTGTGACTTCAAAGCACACATTCTCTTATTACTCTCAAATTGACTGTTATTTCTACAAACCAATCAACATAGTGATTTTTTTCGGTGGCACAGTCTTACTATGTCTTCATACTTAAAAATGGTTATACTTAATGACATTTTAACATGCACTGAAAATGCAGTGTTTTTACATAAGGCAATTTTATTTTTTTTAAATGAAATTATATTAATTTAAAGTTCTATGGCTACATGGTAACTTCAAAAGGTACAATGTGCTATTGTTACATTGTTTACAATATCTTTATACATTCCATCTAGATGAGGGTATATTAAATGTATAACAAAATAAAAAGGCTACTGTTGTGATTATAATTATTTTCTTGTCAGACTTGTAGACAGACAGATAGATAGATAGATAGATAGATAGATAGATAGATAGATAGATAGATAGATAGATAGATAGAGATAGATAGATATATAATTAGACAGATAGAAAGATAGATAGATAGAGATAGATAGATATATAATTAGACAGATAGAAAGATAGATAGATAGATAGATAGATAGATAGATAGATAGTTAGATAGATAGAAGGAGGAAAGGAGAAGGATGTATAAGGAGGAGGGTAGAAGTGAGAATGTGTACAGAGGGAAATTAGGATGTGTAAGGAAAAGGTGAAAAGTGAGAATGTGTAAGGAGGAGGGTAGAAGTGAGGATGTGTAAAAAGGAGGGTAGAAGTGAGGATGTGTAAGGAGGAGGGTAGCAATGAGGATGTGTAAGGAGGAGGGGAGAAGTGAGTATGTGTAAGGAGGAGGGGAGATGTGAGGATGTGTAAGAAGGAGGGTAGAAGTGAGGATGTGTAAGGAGGAGGGGAGAAGTGAGGATGTGTAAGGAGGAGGGGAGAAGTGAGGATTTATAAGGAGGAGGGGAGAAGTGAGGATGTGTAAGGTGATGGGTAGCAGTGAGGATGTGTAAGGAGGAGGGTAGAAGTGAGGATGTTTAAGGAGGAGGGGAGAGGTGAGTATGTGTAAGGTGATGGGTAGCAGTGAGGATGTGTAAGGAGGAGGGTAGAAGTGAGGATGTGTAAGAAGGAGGGTAGAAGTGAGTATGTGTAAGGAGGAGGGTAGAAGTGAGGATGTGTAAGAAGGAGGGTAGAAGTGAGTATGTGTAAGGAGGAGGGTAGAAGTGAGGATGTGTAAGGAGGAGGGGAAAAGTGAGGATGTGTAAGGAGGAGGGGAGAAGTGAGGATGTGTAAGGAGGAGGGGAGAGGTGAGGATGTGTAAGGAGGAGGGGAGAGGTGAGGATGTGTAAGGAGGAGGGGAGAATTGAGGATTTATAAGGAGGAGGGGAGAAGTGAGGATGTGTAAGGTGATGGGTAGCAGTGAGGATGTGTAAGGAGGAGGGTAGAAGTGAGGATGTTTAAGGAGGAGGGGAGAAGTGAGTATGTGGAAGGAGGAGGGGAGAAGTGAGGATGTGTAAGGAGAAGGATAGAAGTGAGGATGTGTCAGGAGGAGGGTAGAAGTGAGGATGTGTCAGGAGGAGGGGAGAAGTGAGGATGTGTAAGGAGAAGGATAGAAGTGAGGATGTGTAAGGAGATGGGTAGCAGTGAGGATGTGTAAGGAAGAGGGGAAAAGTGAGAATTTGTCAGGTGGAGGGTAGACGTGAGGATGTGTCAGGAGGAGGGTAGAAGTGAGGATGTGTAAGGAGGAGGGAAGAAGTGAGGATGTGTAAGGAGAAGGGTAGAAGTGAGGATGTGTAAGGAGAAGGGTAGAAGTGAGGATGTGTAAGGAGGAGGGTAGCAGTGAGGATGTGTAAGGAGGAGGGGAGAAGTGAGTATGTGTAAGGTGATGGGTAGCAGTGAGGATGTGTAAGGAGGAGGGGAGAAGTGAGGATGTGTAAGGAGGAGGGGAGAAGTGAGGATGTGTAAGGAGGAGGGTAGAGGTGAGGATGTGTAAGGAGGAGGGGAGAAGTGAGTATGTGTAAGGAGGAGGGGAGAAGTGAGGATGTGTAAGGAGGAGGGTAGAAGTGAGGATGTGTAAGGAGAAAGGTAGAAGTGAGGATATGTAAGGAGGAGGGGAGAAGTGAGTATGTGTAAGGAGGAGGGGAGAAATGAGGATGTGCAAGGAGATGGGTAGCAGTGAGGATGTATCAAAAAAGTCACTGGATGATGGAGACTTCCGGTGAGGGAGGTGCTGTGCAGACTACCTGCGCACAGGTGTTGTGAGAGAACGTCGTTCTATGGCTCCCCGCTCCTAGCCACTTATCCTGGAGTGCTAACCAGGTGTTTTTTGTGGCGCTCTGCGAGGCTTCGGCCCGCCCGAGTTAAGGAGTCTCTGATTAGCTGGAGCAGCAAGCGACCTGGTCGCGAAGAAATCTTTTTTTATTTCAAGGGACCCTCCCTGTAAGCGGCCCCCGGAGGGAAAAAGGCTACCTTGGTACATTGAAGCTCCTACCGATAAAGCGGACCTGAACGGCTGAACGGGGTAAATAGCGGCGGCGGTGTAGATCCTGGTTATCTACTGCAGCAAGCTCCCCGCTGACGCCCCGAGGAGGAACAAGGGGGAATAGAGGAGGCGGTACCAGTTCCTGTCTATCCGTTACAGCAGACCCGCTGTAGACAGACGCTCGAAGCACACGGACACAGACAGTGATTAGCAGGGCACTAGCTTACCTGTGTGGCTGCACCAAGGAGAGGAGGTGTGCAGCTGAGAATAAACTGCAGGTGCTCCCCAGTGCCCTATGAAGATCAGAGAAGCGAGAACTGGGGTAAGACAGACTTGCGCTGAGAGCATATATTGAGTGTGGAAATACATGTCATGACAAGACACAGTGTTAAAAGCATAAGATAATAGGTTACCTATATCGCAGAACTCAGCTTTACTCTGTGCCCTTGCTGTACTTGACTTACCTAGATTGTATCTTCGCTTTGCCGGTGATCCTCTGGCTTACCCAGAAAAGGCTGGGAAAGAAAGTAACAATCCTACATCCTGTAAGGATAAGTTGGATAAAGTGGAGCTCTAAGTTTATTACGGGACCTGCTGCTACAATTATCCCTCTAAATATCCCTCTAAGTCATAGTGAAAAGACCCGCCACTGAAATACGCTAATACTGGATATAAATGCTCCTATTTACAGCTGGCCCCTACATACCATGACTGCAACAAACTGCTACTAACCATCATCTATAATAGTGAAACTGATGTTCTTTAAGACATTTATTACTGGCCTTTAAAATTGACTGCCTGATACTCCACATCCTTTGGATTAATATATGGGAGACTATTTAAAATATTATTCAGTGCTGTTATAGGCTTTTTTTGTCTTGAAAAAGAGGAAAAAGGGGCTTAAGCCCTAAAATATAGGCATGTCTTGCTAGCATATTCTACTGATCTGGAAATATAATCGCTGGTTACAGCTGGTTACCTTTGCAATAATCTTATCTGTTACAGGAATTTATGAAACCTTGTATTTTCGTTAGCATAAAAATCTTGTTGACTAAGGTTGTGCTGCTATAGGTATTTATGTGTTTGCTGGTCTAAACTATCTACTTAAGATGTTGCTCATGTAAAGTATTGTAAACCGCAAAATTAAGTTAAAACTATCCTTTAGTATTGTTATACAACTTAATTATATGGTATCTTGAACTAGCTAGTGTGTATCATTCAGATAAGACTCTGATACTTGTAGCAATTAATACCCGCCCGCAGAGTTGAAATTTAATTAAAGGATAAGGTTAAAGAAGAGTTAAAGGGGTAAGGATTAGGAAGGTATAGGAAAGGGGAATCAATATCGCTATAAGTGAGACTTAGTATTGTTGACAATTGAATGCAGGCTTGATAAAACACTCAATAACACACATACACGAGCACTGTAGTCTAATCCCCTTCAGGGATAGTAGTTCTTCACTATTCCCCACATCAAGGGGGAACACAACCAATCTTCTTTTTTTTTTTTTTTTTTTTCTTTTTTTTTTCGCCCACCTACTGGTGGCTCCTGATCACTTGCTTTTCCCACCATCCCGTATAGCACATCCACATATTGTTTATTTTTTCTTTTATGCACATAATTAAATGGAAAAATTTGTCACTCAGGTAAAATATCACTCTCCCACTATGCCTGCTAAAACTAAAGAAAAAAAAGCTAAGGTCACTGACACTAGTTCTGATTGCATTGAAACACCTCTACCCCCTTTTGATATGCAAACCCTAGTAATGCAGTTAAGTAACCTCTTCTCCCCACAATTTGACATGATTAAAAAAGAGTTATCGGGTATATCTTCTGAACTAATCGCATTAAATACTGAGGTAAAACAGTTTGCTACTAGGATGACGGAAGTGGAGAATAGAGTCTCCGACTTAGAGGACCTAGTGGGGTCACATGAATCAGCCCTAACTGTACAAACAACTAAGATTCAAAATATGCAAGCCCGTCTGGAGGATCTGGAGGATCGCTCCAGACGCAATAATATAAGAATAATTGGATTACCTGAAACCCAAGAATATACGGATTTAATAGAATTTACTAGTAAGATCCTGCCCCAAGCACTAGGATTTCCTGCGCACTGTCTCCCCCTTCCCATTGAGAGAGCACACAGAATAGGTATGGGTAGACACACAGAAAATAACCTAAGACCTAGAATGTGCATCTTTAAACTATTAAGATACCAAGACAAATTAGAACTCTTAAAACTGTTCAGGAAAATGGATACACTTATAATAGGGGGGGGAAAGATCTTGCTATTCCAAGACTTTTCTGTAGAGACATCCCAGAAAAGAAAGAATATGGCCCCTATTTGCTCGTTAATGATTGAAAAAGGTTTAAAAGCCCGAATGATATACCCAGCCAAAATCATAGTGGAAGAGAATGGTAGTAGACACACATTTAGTGACACTAATGAGGCTAAAGAATTCTTAAGATCTAGATAACTGTTTATTAGGATACAGAGTACTTGCAAAAGGGTATAAATGTATTAGAACCTGATGTTTAATAAGCTCTATCTTATATACATATTTTTCGGCAATGTCATTATAAAATACATATTCTTTTTGTTTTTTTTCCCCCGGGGGGAGGGGGGGTTCCGACCCTGTTCATTTTCTGTGGTGTTTTCTCTTTTTCTTTTTTTCTTTTTTTTTTTTTTTTTTCTCTTCCCTTCCCCCTGTCTCCCAGTTAAATAAGAGAAAATAGGAGATGATGTTTAATGACTTGAATGTGCTTTCATGGAACGTAGGGGGCATCACCTCACCAATCAAACGTAAACTTATAATTAAAGAACTAGGCAAACATAATCCAAGTATTGTCCTTTTACAGGAAACGCATTTAAAGGAGACTGAAATCTCTAAATTAAAAACCAAATGGGTTGGTGAGGTGTTGGCCACTCCTTGTGTTAATAGAAAGCTAGGTGTTGCTATATTGTTAAATAAAAACTTAACCTATGAAATCAATAGGATTGAACTAGATAAAGAGGCAAGATATATGATTATACAGATTCAGGTTGATACAGTTAAACTTGTACTTTGCAATATTTATGCTCCAAACAAATTCTCAGAAGAATTCTGGGAAAAAATTAAGGTTAAATTATTCCCATTCACATCCGCCAATCTAATTGTTGGCGGTGATTTTAACATGTCCTTATTTCCAGAAGCAGAAAGATTCACTAAAAAAAATATGAAAATTCACAATAAACATGCCAAATACTTTAAGAGCCTTTGTTCCAAACTCAAGCTCCTCGATATATGGCGTATTAAAAATCCTAATTTACATACTTTCACATGTGAATCCAAATCATATAAATCTTTCTCGAGAATTGATTTTTTATTGGTTTCTGAATCTCTTTCTTTAATGAGGATTGAACCCCTGATAAATGATATCCTGATATCGGACCATGCGATCATCTCATTGTCTTTCCAGTTAGGAAATAGGCTTAAACCTGATATTCAAAGTATTCCTTTTCCACGACATCTATATAATAACACGAGATTTGCCTACTGGTTAAAACAGAAATGGAGAGATTATTGTACACATAACATTTCATACCTCAATAAAGTTCAAATTTTTTGGGAAGCATCTAAAGCGGTGTTAAGGGGAGAAATTAAGGCGTACGTGAATACCAGTAAAAAGAAATCACTAGCCCGGGAAAGGCAGCTTTCTAATCAGGTTAAAAATGCGTATAAGAAATTATATAATAATCCATCAGATATAAATTGGGGGAATTATAATAAGGCGAGACAGGAAAGGGATATCGTGCTAAGACAAAAATCCCAGGAAGAAGAGCAAAAGATTAGCACCAAGTTTAAAGGATTTCATGGATGCTCGGCTAAGTATCTAGCTAGCATAATTAAAAATAGAAAGAAGAAAAATATTATTCCAGCTATTAAAGATGCTGACCAGAGGTACACAGACTCTAGAGATATTAGCCAGGTATTTTTTAATTACTATCAGAAGTTATATACAAATACTAATGGGAATGAGATTAACCAAGAAAATTTCTGGTCACAAGTCACAATAC
The DNA here is from genome assembly GCF_027579735.1 of Bombina bombina. Lineage (NCBI taxonomy): Eukaryota > Metazoa > Chordata > Amphibia > Anura > Bombinatoridae > Bombina > Bombina bombina. Next base: position 266,401,531 of record NC_069499.1, on the reverse strand, counting down.
CTCGAATTAACGAGGAACAGCTTACAGCCTTAAATTTACCGATCACTGTACAAGAGATAACTAAGGCAATCAATGAAGCTAATTTAAATAAAGCGGCAGGCCCAGATTGCCTGCCAGTTGAATATTTGAAAATTTTGGTAGAAGAGGTTAGCCCAATATTAGAAAAACTTTTTAATAGCTACTTTATTTATAACAACCCAATATCAGCCTATTTTTCAGCGGCAAACATTACATTAATACTAAAAAAAGTTAAAAACAGCGAAGATCTATCATCATACAGGCTGATATCGGTCTTAAATGCAGACTATAAAATTTTAACATCAATTGTGGCTGCTAGATTAATGAATTGTCTCGATGGAATCATATATTCGGATCAAACGGGCTTCATGGCATCTAGAAAATCTTCAAAAAATATCCGTAAAGTGATAACCTTTATAGATTATATATGGAACATTAAAAATTCTAAAGGGAAACATTCAAAATATGATACAGCTTTGTTAACCCTCGATGCCGAGAAGGCCTTTGACTCGATTGAGTGGGACTATCTCTTTAAAGCATTGGAAAAATTTGGATTCAAAAATCATTTTGTTCATTTTATACATAACTTATATAGGAATCCAATATCCTTTCTACTGATTAATGGGACATTAACTAAGGCAATTTCATTAAAAAAGGTACAAGGCAGGGCTGCCCACTTTCCCCCCTACTGTTTAACATCGCCCTCGAACCTCTGGCCATCCGGTTAAGACAGGTATGCATAGGGACCCCACTAGTTACACCAACACTAAAAATTCTCCTGTATGCCGATGACATTATAATTTTTCTTTATAACACTTCTCAGGTAATACCTATAATCCTAACATACTTAAACCTTTTCAGCTCGTTTTCAGGGTATAAAATAAACTATACTAAAAGTGAACTGATGTGGCTCCAGAAAACTAAATTTAGTATACGGGAACTTCCGTTTAAAGTTGTCGACACGCTTACATATCTAGGTTTACATCTGCATAAAAATCCCCAAAACTGGTATAATTTAAATTACCAAAAGCTTATTCAAAAAATCAAGGTAAATCTAGAAATATGGACAGCGTTTCCCTTATCTATAACAGCTAGAGTCAGTTTACTAAAAACAATTATCTTTCCACAACTGTTATACCCTCTCCAGAATCTGCCGTTACTTCTAAAGAAATCAGATATTAATGAAATAAATGCCATGTTTAACAAGTTCATATGGCATGGTAAGAAAGCGCGTTTGTCTCTCAACAAATTGACTCAAAAACGTGGCACTGCGGGCCTTGCACTACCAAATATTAGTCTTTATAATCTGGCCGCTTTGGTCAAAATTGCATTCGACTGGCTAGCAGAAACCAATTGGTTTTCTGCAACTGATCTTGAGAGCTATATGATCTATCCTTATTCACTTAAAGCTATTTTACATAATTCCCCAGATGAAATCCCTCTGAGTATACGTTACCTAATATCTTTTAATAATATATTGATAGCTTGGCGTAAATTCTGTCATGTAATTGGAGCAAACTATTTGTTCTCTGAATATCTCCCAATAAGAGGCAATGCGGGATTTTTACCTGGAAATTCCCAGGTAATATTTAAAACCTGGGAAGAAAAAGGTTTGAAATATGTCTACCAATTATTATTAGACTCTGGGCAGGTAACCTCATTTGAATCTCTGGTAACGCAATTTGGTCTTCCTAGAAACAGTCTCTTTGCTTATCTACAAGCAAGGCACTTTATTGGTAGTAAAGATTGGACTCTAGATAGAGATGGTGCATGGTCCGATATTAGAATACATATACAAAAATCCTCAGGTGGAACATCGTCAATATCATTAATATATAACATAATGCTGGCTAAGCAAAGTCAAATTCTTTTAGATAAAATATCCGATACGTGGATACCCTATTTCCCGGATATAAACCATGAAAAAATAAAGTTAAGTTTTCTAGCCCTGAGTAAATGTAGGATTTCAATGAATTGGAAAGAATCACACATGAAATTGCTAAATAACTATTATTACACTCCATCTAGATTAAGTAGAATGTTTACATCATGAACACTCCTCTGCCCACGTTGTAGGTATATAGAAGCAGATATCCTACATATGTTTGGGCTTTGCCCTAAGATTAATCACTTTTGGAAAAAGATTATTTTTTGGCTTAACAAAACTTTTAGGGTTGAGATCACTATTGGGTTAGAAGAGATTATATTTCTTAAAAATCATACAAATAACCAAGCTCTTCATGAAAATGTACTTAATACAATAATACTACTAGCCAGACATTTAATACTGAAAACATGGAAAGGAAAAACAGCCCCCAGCTTCCCACTCTTTATTAAAGAAATACAAAATCAAATCATATTCGAATCTTTTCATACGCAATCAGCAGGTGAAAAAAAAATTAAAACATTTCTCATAAGATGGCTGCCCATAATTAAAACATATCCCACCCAAGTCCAAAAGGGTATATTGAATCCCTTTTTGAGTTCGGATAGCTTTGCAGAGCTAGTATTGCATGGTGAATTTCCAGCATCTTGGATCTCGCTTTACAGAGAAGTTTATTAAGGGTCATCTAAGATCTGGAAGGTCATTGTTCTTGATATAGGTCGTATGGACCTAGGATTTGGTCTATGGGAGACAGGGGGGAACCTGTGAGTTTATTCTTTTTTTTTTTTTTTTTTTTTTTTTTTTTTTTTAATCCCTCTTTCCATTTTCTCGTTTTTTCTTTCTTTAATTATTTTAGGTACAAAAAACTGGTAATCCAAAAGATCATATTTAAATAAGAAGACAGATTTTGAATCTCTGAGGTTAAAGAGTTCATAAACAAAATATACAGATGTGTCTACTGTGTATCCTTTATTGTTTTTTTTTTCCTGTTATTTTGTCGTTATTATGTCTTCCGTTGTACCTGTATATTGGATTGCAACTAATAAAAAAAGAATTTAAAAAAAAGCAGTGAGGATGTATCAGGAGAAGGGTAGAAGTGAGGATGTGTAAGGAGGAGGGGAGAAGTGAGGATGTGTCAGAAGGAGGGTAGAAGTGAGGATGTGTAAGGAGAAGGATAGAAGTGAAGATGTGTAAAGAGGATGGGAGAGGTGAGGATGTATAAGGAGGAGGGGGAAAGTGAGTATGTGTAAGGTGATGGGTAGCAGTGAGGATGTGTAAGGAGGAGGGTAGAAGTGAGGATGTGTAAGGAGGAGGGGAGAAGTGAGGATGTGTAAGGAGGAGGGGAGAGGTGAGGATGTGTAAGGAGGAGGATAGAAGTGAGGATGTGTAAGGAGATGGGTAGCAGTGAGGATGTATCAGAAGAAGGGTAGAAGTGAGGATGTGTAAGGAGGAGGGGAGAAGTGAGTATGTGGAAGGAGGAGGGGAGAAGTGAGGATGTGTCAGGAGGAGGGTAGAAGTGAGAATGTTTCAGGAGTAGGGTAGAAGTGAGGATGTGTAAGGAGAAGGATAGAAGTGAGGATGTATAAGGAGATGGGTAGAAGTGAGGATGTGTCAGGAGGAGGGTAGAAGGGAAGATGTGTCAGGAGGAGGGTAGAAGTGAGGATGTGTAAGGAGAAGGATAAAAGTGAGGATGTGTAAGGATATTGGTAGAAGTGAGGATGTGTCAGGAGGATGGTAGGAGCGATGATGTGTAAGGAGAAGGATAGAAGTGAGGATTTGTAAGGAAGAGGGGAGAAGTGAGGATGTGTCAGAAGGAGGGGAGAAGTGAGGATGTGTCAGGAGAAGGGTAGAAGTGAGGATGTGTCAGGAGGAGGGGAGAAGTGAGGATGTGTAAGGAGAAGGATAGAAGTGAGGATGTGTCAGGAGGAGAATAGAAGTGAGGATGTGTCAGGAGGAGGGGAGAAGTAAGGATGTGTAAGGAGAAGGATAGAAGTGAGGATGTGTAAGGAGATGGGTAGCAGTGAGGATGTGTAAGGAAGAGGGGAAAAGTTAGAATGTGTCAGGAGGAGGGTAGAAGTGAGGATGTGTCAGGAGGAGGTTAGAAGTGAGGATGTGTAAGGAGGAGGGAAGAAGTGAGGATGTGTAAGGAGAAGGGTAGAAGTGAGGATGTGTAAGGAGAAGGGTAGAAGTGAGGATGTGTAAGGAGGAGGGTAGCAGTGAGGATGTGTAAGGAGGAGGGGAGAAGTGAGTATGTGTAAGGTGATGGGTAGCAGTGAGGATGTGTAAGGAGGAGGGGAGAAGTGAGGATGTTAAAGGAGGAGGGGAGAAGTGAGGATGTGTAAGGAGGAGGGTAGAGGTGAGGATGTGTAAGGAGGAGGGGAGAAGTGAGTATGTGTAAGGAGGAGAGGAGAAGTGAGGATGTGTAAGGAGGAGGGTAGAAGTGAGGATGTGTAAGGAGAAGGGTAGAAGTGAGGATGTGTTTGGAGGAGGGGAGAAGTGAGTATGTGTAAGGAGGAGGGGAGAAATGAGGATGTGTAAGGAGATGGGTAGCAGTGAGGATGTGTAAGTAGGAGGGGAGAAGTGAGGATGTGTAAGGAGGAGGGTAGAGGTGAGGAATGTAAGGAGGAGGGGAGAAGTGAGTATGTGTAAGGAGGAGGGGAGAAGTGAGGATGTGTAAGGAGAAGGGTAGATGTGTAAGGAGGAGGGGAGAAGTGAGTATGTGTAAGGAGGAGGGGAGAAGTGAGGATGTGTCAGAAGGAGGGTAGAAGTGAGGATGTGTAAGGAGAAGGATAGAAGTGAGGATGTGTAAGGAGATGGGTAGAAGTGAGGATGTGTCAGGAGTAGGGGAAAAGTGAGGATGTGTAAAGAGATGGATAGAAGTGAGGATGTGTAAGGAGAAGGGTAGAAGTGTGGATGTGTCAGGAGAAGGGTAGAAGTGAGGATGTGTCAGGAGGAGGGGAGAAGTGAGGATGTGTAAGGAGGAGGGGAGAAGTGAGGATGTGTAAGGAGGAGGGTAGAAGTGAGGATGTGTAAGGAGGAGGGTAGCAGTGAGTATGTGTAAGGAGGAGGGGAGAAGTGAGGATGTATAAGGAGGAGGGTAGAAGTGAGGATGTGTAAGTAGGAGGGGAGAAGTGAGGATGTGTAAGGAGGAGGGTAGAGGTGAGGAATGTAAGGAGGAGGGGAGAAGTGAGTATGTGTAAGGAGGAGGGGAGAAGTGAGGATGTGTAAGGAGAAGGGTAGATGTGTAAGGAGGAGGGGAGAAGTGAGTATGTGTAAGGAGGAGGGGAGAAGTGAGGATGTGTAAGGAGATGGGTAGCAGTGAGGATGTATCAGGAGAAGGGTAGAAGTGAGGATGTTTAAGGAGGAGGGGAGAAGTGAGGATGTGTCAGAAGGAGGGTAGAAGTGAGGATGTGTAAGGAGATGGGTAGAAGTGAGGATGTGTCAGGAGGAGGGGAGAAGTGAGGATGTGTAAGGAGAAGGATAAAAATGAGGATGTGTAAGGAGATGGGTAGCAGTGAGGATGTGTAAGAAAGAGGGGAAAAGTGGGAATGTGTAAGGAGGAGTGTAGAAGTGAGGATGTGTCAGGAGGAGGGTAGAAGTGAGGATGTAAAAGTAGGAGGAGGGAAGAAGTGAGGATGTGTAAGGAGAATGGTAGAAGTGAGGATGTGTCAGGAGGAGGGGAGAAGTGAGGATGTATAAGGAGAAGGATAGAAGTGAGGATGTGTAAGGAAGAGGGGAGAAGTGAGGATGTGTAAGGAGAAGGGGAGAAGTGAGGATGTGTCAGGAGAAGGGTAGAAGTGAGGATGTGTCAGGAGGAGGGGAGAAGTGAGGATGTGTAAGAAGAAGGATAGAAATGAGGATGTGTAAGAAAATGGGTAGCAGTGAGGATGTGTATGGAAGAGGGGAAAAGTGAGAATGTGTATGGAGGAGGGTAGAAGTGAGGATGTGTCATGCGGAGGATAGAAGTGAGGATGTGTAAGGAGAAGGATAGAAGTGAGGATGTGTCAGGAGGAGGGTAGAGGTGAGGATGTGTAAGGAGGAGGGGAGAAGTGAGTATGTGTTAGGAGGAGGGGAGAAGTGAGGATGTGTAAGGAGGAGGGTTGAAGTGAGGATGTGTAAGGAGAAGGGTAGAAGTGAGGATGTCTAAGGAGGAGGGGAGAAGTGAGTATGTGTAAGGAGGAGGGGAGAAATGAGGATATGTAAAGAGATGGGTAGCAGTGAGGATGTATCAGGAGAAGGGTAGAAGTGAGGATGTGTAAGGAGGAGGGGAGAAGTGATGATATGTCAGAAGGAGGGGAGAAGTGAGGATGTGTAAGGAGAAGGATAGAAATGAGGATGTGTAAGGAGATGGGTAGAAGTGAGGATGTGTCAGGAGGAGGGGAGAAGTGAGGATGTGTAAGGAGAAGGATAGAAGTGAGGATGTGTAAGGAGATGGGTAGCAGTGAGGATGTGTAAGGAAGAGGGGAAAAGTGAGAATGTGTAAGGAGGAGGGTAGAAGTGAGTATGTGTCAGGAGGAGGGTAGAAGTGAGGATGTATAAGGAGGAGGGAAGAAGTGAGGATGTGTAAGGAGAATGGTAGAAGTGAGGATGTGTCAGGAGGAGGGGAGAAGTGAGGATGTATAAGGAGAAGGATAGAAGTGAGGATGTGTAAGGAAGAGGGGAGAAGTGAGGATGTGTCAGAAGGAGGGTAGAAGTGAGGATGTGTAAGGAGAAGGATAGAAGTGAGGATGTGTAAGGAGATGGGTAGAAGTGAGGATGTGTCAGGAGCAGGGGAGAAGTGAGGATGTGTAAGGAGAAGGATAGAAATGAGGATGTGTAAGGAGATGGGTAGCAGTGAGGATGTGTAAGGAAGAGGGGAAAAAGTGGTAATGTGTAAGGAGGAGGGTAGAAGTGAGGATGTGTCAGGAGGAGGGTAGAAGTGAGGATGTATAAGGAGGAGGGAAGAAGTGAGGATGTGTAAGGAGAATGGTAGAAGTGAGGATGTGTCAGGAGGAGGGGAGAAGTGAGGATGTATAAGGAGAAGGATAGAAGTGAGGATGTGTAAGGAATAGGGGAGAAGTGAGGATGTGTAAGGAGAAGGGTAGAAGTGAGGATGTGTCAGGAGAAGGGTAGAAGTGAGGATGTGTCAGGAGGAGGGGAGAAGTGAGGATGTGTAAGAAGAAGGATAAAAATGAGGATGTGTAAGAAAATGGGTAGCAGTGAGGATGTGTAAGGAAGGGGAAAAGTGAGAATGTGTAAGGAGGAGGGTAGAAGTGAGGATGTGTCAGGAGGAGAGTAGAAGTGAGGATGTATAAGGAGGAGGGAAGAAGTGAGGATGTGTAAGGAGAATGGTAGAAGTGAGGATGTGTCACGAGGAGGGGAGAAGTGAGGATGTATAAGGAGAAGGATAGAAGTGAGAATGTGTAAGGAAGAGGGGAGAAGTGAGGATGTGTAAGGAGAAGGGTAGAAGTGAAGATGTGTCAGGAGAAGGGTAGAAGTGAGGATGTGTCAGGAGGAGGGGAGAAGTGAGGATGTGTAAGGAGAAGGATAGAAATGAGGATGTGTAAAAAAGAAAATGGGTAGCAGTGAGGATGGAAGAGGGGGAAAGTGAGAATGTGTAAGGAGGAGGGTAGAATTGAGGATGTGTCATGAGGAGGATAGAAGTGAGGATGTGTAAGGAGGAGGGAAGAAGTGAGGATGTGTAAGGAGAAGGGTAGAAGTGAGGATGTGTAAGGAGAAGGGTAGAAGTGAGGATGTGTAAAGAGGAGGGTAGCAGTGAGGATGTGTAAGGAGGAGGGGAGAAGTGAGTATGTGTAAGGTGATGGATAGCAGTGAGGATGTGTAAGAAGGAGGGTAGAAGTGAGGATGTGTAAGGAGGAGGGGAGAAGTGAGTTTCTGTAAGGAGGAGGGTAGAGGTGAGGATGTGAAAGGAGGAGGGGAGAAGTGAGTATGTGTGAGGAGGATGGGAGAAGTGAGGATGTGTAAGGAGGAGGGGAGAAGTGAGTATGTGAAAGGTGATGGGTAGCAGTGAGGATGTGTAAGGAGGAGGGTAGAAGTGAGGATGTGTAAGGAGGAGGGGATAAGTGAGGATGTGTAAGGAGGAGGGGAGAGGTGAGGATGTATAAGGAGGAGGATAGAAGTGAGGATGTGTAAGGAGATGGGTAGCAGTGAGGATGTATCAGGAGAAGGGTAGAAGTGAGGATGTGTAAGGAGGAGGGGAGAAGTGAGTATGTGAAAGGAGGAGGGGAGAAGTGAGGATGTGTCAGGAGGATGGTAGAAGTGAGGATGTGTAAGGAGAAGGATAGAAGTGAGGATGTATAAGGAGATGGGTAGAAGTGATGATGTGTCAGGAGGAGGGTTATAGTGAGGATGTATCAGGAGGAGGGTAGAAGTGAGGATGTGTAAGGAGAAGGATAAAAGTGAGGAAGTATAAGGATATGGGTAGAAGTGAGGATGTGTCAGGAGGAGGGGAGAAGCGAGGATGTGTAAGGAGAAGGATAGAAGTGAGGATGTGTAAGGAAGAGGGGAGAAGTGAGGATGTGTCAGGAGGAGGAAAGAAGTGAGGATGTATAAGGAGAAAGATAGAAGTGAGGATGTGTAAGGAAGAGGGGAGAAGTGAGGATGTGTAAGGAGAAGGGTAGAAGTGACAATGTGTCAGGAGAAGGGTAGAAGTGAGGATGTGTCAGGAGGAGGGGAGAAGTGAGGATGTGTAAGGAGAAGGATAGAAGTGAGGATGTGTCAGGAGGAGGGTAGAAGTGAGGATTTGTCAGGAGGAGGGGAGATGTGAGGATGTGTAAGGAGAAGGATAGAAGTGAGGATGTGTAAGGAGATGGGTAGCAGTGAGTATGTGTCAGGAGGAGGGTAGAAGAGAGGATGTGTCAGGAGGAGGGTAGAAATGAGGATGTGTAAGGAGGAGGGAAGAAGTGAGGATGTTTAAAGAGAAGGGTAGAAGTGAGGATGTGTAAGGAGGAGGGTAGCAGTGAGGATGTGTAAGGAGGAGGGGAGAAGTGAGTATGTGTCAGGAGGAGGGTAGAAGTGAGGATTTATCAGGAGGAGGGTAGAAGTGAGGATGTGTAAGGAGAAGGATAAAAGTGAGGATGTGTAAGAATATGGGTAGAAGTGAGGATGTGTCAGGAGGAGGGGAGAAGTGAGGATGTGTAAGGAGAAGGATAGAAGTGAGGATGTGTCAGGAGGAGGGTAGAAGTGAGGATGTGTCAGGAGGAGGGGAGATGTGAGGATGTGTAAGGAGAAGGATAGAAGTGAGGATGTGTAAGGAGATGGGTAGCAGTGAGGATTTGTAAGGAAGAGGGGAAAAGTTAGAATTTGTCAGGAGGAGGGTAGAAGTGAGGATGTGTCAGGAGGAGGGTAGAAGTGAGGATGTGTAAGGAGGAGGGAAGAAGTGAGGATGTGTAAGGAGAAGGGTAGAAGTGAGGATGTGTAAGGAGGAGGGTAGCAGTGAGGATGTGTAAGGAGGAGGGGAAAAGTGAGTATGTGTAAGGTGATGGGTAGCAGTGAGGATGTGTAAGGAGGAGGGAAGAAGTGAGGATGTGTAAGGAGGAGGGGAGAAGTGAGGATGTGTATGGAGGAGGGTAGAGGTGAGGATGTGTAAGGAGGAGGGGAGAAGTGAGGATGTGTAAGGAGAAGGGTAGAAGTGAGGATGTGTAAGGAGGAGGGGAGAAGTGAGTATGTGTAATGAGGAGGGGAGAAATGAGGATGTGTAAGGAGAAAGATAGAAGTGAGGATGTGTAAGGAGATGGGTAGAAGTGAGGATGTGTCAGGAGGAGGGGAGAAGTGAGAATGTGTAAGGAGAAGGATAGAAGTGAGGATGTGTAAGTAGATGGGTAGCAGTGAGGATGTGTAAGGAAGAGGGGAAAAGTGAGAATGTGTAAGGAGGAGGGTAGAAGTGAGGATGTGTCAGGAGGAGGGTAGAAGTGAGGATGTATAAGGAGGAGGGAAGAAGTGAGGATGTGTAAGGAGAATGGTAGAAGTGAGGATGTGTCAGTAGGAGGGGAGAAGTGAGGATGTATAAGGAGAAGGATAGAAGTGAGGATGTGTAAGGAAGAGGGGAGAAGTGAGGATGTGTAAGGAGAAGGGTAGAAGTGAGGATGTGTCAGGAGAAGGGTAGAAGTGAGGATGTGTCAGGAGGAGGGGAGAAGTGAGGATGTGTAAGGAGAAGGATAGAAATGAGGATGTGTAAGAAAATGGGTAGCAGGGAGGATGTGTAAGGAAGAGGGGAAAAGTGAGAATGTGTAAGGAGGAGGGTAGAAGTGAGGATGTGTCATGAGGAGGATAGAAGTGAGGATGTGTAAGGAGGAGGGAAGAAGTGAGGATGTGTAAGGAGAAGGGTAGAAGTGAGGATGTGTAAGGAGAAGGGTAGAAGTGAGGATGTGTAAGGTGGAGGGTAGCAGTGAGGATGTGTAAGGAGGAGGGGATAAGTGAGTATGTGTAAGGTGATGGGTAGCAGTGAGGATGTGTAAGAAGGAGGGTAGAAGTGAGGATGTGTAAGGAGGAGGGGAGAAGTGAGTTTGTGTAAGGAGGAGGGTAGAGGTGAGGATGTGTAAGGAGGAGGGGAGAAGTGAGTATGTGTAAGGAGGATGGGAGACGTTAGGATGTGTAAGGAGGAGGGTAGAAGTGAGGATGTGTAAGGAGAAGGATAGAAGTGAGGATGTATAAGGAGGAGGGGAGAAGTGAATATGTGTCAGGAGGAGGGTAGAAGTCAGGATGTGTCAGGAGGAGGGGAGAAGTGAGTATGTGTAAGGAGAAGCTTAGAAGTGAGGATGTGTAAGGAGGAGGGGAGAAGTGAGGATGTGTCAGGAAGAGGGTAGGAGTGAGGATGTGTCAGGAGGAGGGGAGAAGTGAGTATGTGTAAGGAGGAGGGTAGAAGTGAGGATGGGTCAGGAGGAGGGGAGAAGTGAGGATGTGTAAGGAACAGGGTAGAAGTGAGGATGTGTAAGGAGGAGGGGAGAAGTGAGGATGTGTCAGGAGAAGGGTAGAAGTGAGTATGTGTAAGGAGAAGGGTAGAAGTTAGGATGTGTAAGGAGGAGGGGAGAAGTGAGGATGTGTCAGGAGGAGGGGAGAAGTGAGGATGTGTCAGGAGGAGGGTAGAAGTGAGGATGTGTAAGGAGGAGGGTAGAAGTGAGGATGGGTCAGGAGGAGGGGAGAAATGAGGATGTGTAAGTAGGAGGGAAGAAGTGAGTATGTGTGAGGAGGAGGGTAGAAGTGAGGATGTGTAAGGAGGAGGGGAGAAGTGAGTATGTGTAAAGAGGAGGGTAAAAGTGAGGATGTGTCAGGAGAAGGTTAGAAGTGAGGATGTGTAAGGAGGAGGAAAGAAGTGAGGATGTGTAAGGAGGAGGGTAGAAGTGAGGATGTGTCAGGAGGAGGGTAGAAGTGAGGATGTGTAAGGAGGAGGGGAGAAGTGAGGATGTGTAAGGAGGAGGGTAGAAGTGAGGATGTGTCAGGAGAAGGGTAGAAGTGAGGATGTGTAAGGAGATGGGGAGAAGTGAGGATGTGTAAGGAGGAGGGGAGAAGTGAGGATGTGTAAGGAGATGGGGAGAAGTGAGGATGTGTAAGGAGGAGGGGAGAAGTGAGGATGTATAAGGAGGAGGGGAGAAATGAGGATGTGTCAGGAGGAGGGGAGAAGTGAGGATGTGTCAGGAGGAGGGGAGAAGTGAGGATGTATAAGGAGGAGGGGAGAAGTGAGGATGTGTAAGGAGGAGGAGAGAAGTGAGGATGGGTCAGAAGGAGGGGAGAAGTGAGGTTAAAAAATACAAATTGCTTATTTGGTGCCCAGAGAAGAATTATGGACAACCAATGTTATGTAATAACGTAATTGTTAAATGGTTGTCATAATCTAAATACTTTTTAAGGTATATAGAGGTTATTTCAAATAGATGGCCTCAGGTATATGTATATAAGTTTCTAGTTACCATAAGTGGTTTGGTGCCCAATAGTTACTTGGATATTGTCAGAGGATATATATATACCTGTTGTACCATGGGAGAATGAATCTCTTTGGCTACCAAGGGTAAATCTCTCAAAATGAAGGGATAAACTGGTAACGATTTCAGTGCGATGCCACTAGCTTGTCCTCATTGTGCGAATAGAAAAAGAACAAAGAGCGCATCAAGATTCAAGTGTGTTTTATTCACAAATATACATATGACACACAAACAGTACTGCACTTACTAGAAGTGAAGTATAAAAAAGCATGTAATAGATGAGGTGTACAATTCACTGCTGACCGGAACAATCACCACAAGCCCACAAGGTGATGTCAAGATACCAACAGCAGATATACGGTACAGATACACTCAGATATCACCAGTAAGGTGTAGCGGATACCTCAACGCGTTTCCCCCGTTTAGCGAACGGGCTTTCTCAAGAGGACAGATGAATCTATCCTGTAGTGCTGTTCTTAATATAATTGTTATGTACCAATCAGGTTGCAGTACAGGTAATTGAACTACACGCCCCTTTTGTATTCAACCTCAGTTTAACCCATTCAGTTCATTGTTCCAAAAAATAATAAAAAGCTATAAAAATGCATGCAAAATAGTCTTAAAAATATATATATATATATATATATATATATATATATATATATATATATATATATATAAATATATTCATATATGTTCACCAATTACATAATAAAGTTAAAAACATATATTCCTAAAAAGACATACAGTATTAAAAATACATAAAATTTAAAACTCTATTTATACACCGGTCCCTGATGGGAAAAAAAAGTTTCCATATGGGGCAAAGATATTTACATGCAATGAGGGGTGTTTGAATCGAATATGTTAAATCCCAGATGGAAATATATAGGAGGTTCTTAAATGTAAAACATCAGATAAAAACATGTGTGCTGCAACGTCTATGTCAATATTTAATCCTGATGGAGTTAAGCAATTCATTTTATATAGCCACAGGGTTTCTAATTTGCGCAGCTTCAGGAGTCTATCTTTCTCTTTAGGGGGTACCCAATCTATCACTTGTATGCGTAAACTGCTGGGATCACACTTATGTACCTCCATAAAGTGTCTAGGCACACTATGTTTAAGATGTTTCTCTGTGATGTTATACACATGCTCATAAAACCTCCTTTTTATTTTTATTTTCATGCGACCTATATAAAAGAGGCCACACCCACATTCAAGGAGATACACTACAAATGTGGAGTGACAATTGCTCTTAACATTAATGGTGAACTCTTTTGAATGATCAGAATTTGTGAATGTGGTTGAACCATTAATGTGTGGAAGACACATCACACACTTAGATTTGCCACATTTTAAAAGTTCCTTTTTTACCCATTAACCAGCTGGAATTTATATTTCCCTTATCCATTTGGTTCTTCAGTCTACTAGGAGCTAGAATATTCCTTAAATGTCTACCCTTTTTGAAAGTTAGCTCAGGATGGTTCCCTAATTGATTTCCTAAAATGGGATCTGCCTTAAGAATAGGTCAATGCTTATTAAGGATCCTCCTAATTTGTTTAGATCCTTCATTATATGTTGTTATAAACCTAATAGTAGTCTCCCCTTCTTCCTTATCAATTTTTTTTTTTTTTTTTTAAGCAAGTCTTTTTCTATTCTTTTGTAGAGCTTTTTCTTTTGCTTCTTCTAATAGTTTCTTATCATAACCTTTCTGGACCAATTTGTTTTCTAGAATTTCAGATTCCTTCAGGAAATTTATTTCATGTGTGCAGTTCCTACGCATGCTGAGGAACTGGCTATATGGAATATTCTATTTCCAGCTTTTTTTTATGTGTCCTGGAGTAATCTATTAAACTATTTCTTTCAGTCTTTTTCCTGAAATTGGTAACTGCAATCTTATTCGATTCATCCCTATATAAAATCAGGTCCAGGAATTCAATGGAAATGTTGGAATGATTACCAGTGAATTTCAAATTGAATTCATTGTTGTTAATATAACCATAGAATTCTTGGATCTCTGCTTCATTGCCCCGCCATAAAATAATAATATCGTCCATAAAACGACTATATTTAATAATGCTTTTCTCAAAGGTATTATTAACCCATATGTACCGATTCTCAAAGTTGTTCATATAAAGGTTCACGTATGAGGGTGCGAAAGTGGTCCCCATTGCCGTCCCTTTAGTTGGTAGGTATATTTTCTCTTCAAAATTGAAATAATTATGAGCTAAATTAAATCTAATGCTATCAGTCAAAAATTGGGCATGTTCTGATGGAAAGTTAGATCTTACCAGCTCCGATTTTACTGCATCCACACCTAAATCATGGGGGATTCACATGTACAGAGCATAAACATCACACGTTATCCAAAACATGTTCTGTTCCCACTCCAACCCTTCAAATGTGTTAATCACTTCTTGCATATCAAGCTCGTGTTTTGCTGACTAAAGGCTGTAAATAAAAATCCACGTATTTAGAAAGGTTGTGTCAGGAGAAGGGTAGAAGTGAGGATGTGTCAGGAGGAGGGGAGAAGTGAGGATGTGTAAGGAGAAGGATAGAAGTGAGGATGTGTCAGGAGGAGGGTAGAAGTGAGGATGTGTCAGGAGGAGGGGAGATGTGAGGATGTGTAAGGAGAAGGATAGAAGTGAGGATGTGTAAGGAGATGGGTAGCAGTGAGGATTTGTAAGGAAGAGGGGAAAAGTTAGAATTTGTCAGGAGGAGGGTAGAAGTGAGGATGTGTCAGGAGGAGGGTAGAAGTGAGGATGTGTAAGGAGGCTGGAAGAAGTGAGGATGTGTAAGGAGAAGGGTAGAAGTGAGGATGTGTAAGGAGGAGGGTAGCAGTGAGGATGTGTAAGGAGGAGGGGAAAAGTGAGTATGTGTAAGGTGATGGGTAGCAGTGAGGATGTGTAAGGAGGAGGGGAAAAGTGAGTATGTGTAAGGTGATGGGTAGCAGTGAGGATGTGTAAGGAGGAGGGAAGAAGTGAGGATGTGTATGGAGGAGGGTAGAGGTGAGGATGTGTAAGGAGGAGGGGAGAAGTGAGTATGTGTAAGGAGGAGGGGAGAAGTGAGGATGTGTAAGGAGAAGGGTAGAAGTGAGGATGTGTAAGGAGGAGGGGAGAAGTGAGTATGTGTAATGAGGAGGGGAGAAATGAGGATGTGTAAGGAGAAAGATAGAAGTGAGGATGTGTAAGGAGATGGGTAGAAGTGAGGATGTGTCAGGAGGAGGGGAGAAGTGAGAATGTGTAAGGAGAAGGATAGAAGTGAGGATGTGTAAGGAAGAGGGGAAAAGTGAGAATGTGTAAGGAGGAGGGTAGAAGTGAGGATGTGTCAGGAGGAGGGTAGAAGTGAGGATGTATAAGGAGGAGGGAAGAAGTGAGGATGTGTAAGGAGAATGGTAGAAGTGAGGATGTGTCAGTAGGAGGGGAGAAGTGAGGATGTATAAGGAGAAGGATAGAAGTGAGGATGTGTAAGGAAGAGGGGAGAAGTGAGGATGTGTAAGGAGAAGGGTAGAAGTGAGGATGTGTCAGGAGAAGGGTAGAAGTGAGGATGTGTCAGGAGGAGGGGAGAAGTGAGGATGTGTAAGGAGAAGGATAGAAATGAGGATGTGTAAGGAAGAGGGGAGAAGTGAGGATGTGTAAGGAGAAGGGTAGAAGTGAGGATGTGTAAGGAAGAGGGGAGAAGTGAGGATGTGTAAGGAGAAGGGTAGAAGTGAGGATGTGTCAGGAGAAGGGTAGAAGTGAGGATGAGTCAGGAGGAGGGGAGAAGTGAGGATGTGTAAGGAGAAGGATAGAAGTGAGGATGTGTAAGGAGATGGGTAGCAGTGAGGATGTGTAAGGAAGAGGGGAAAAGTGAGAATGTGTAAGGAGGAGGGTAGAAGTGAGGATGTGTCATGAGGAGGATAGAAGTGAGGATGTGTAAGGAGGAGGGAAGAAGTGAGGATGTGTAAGGAGAAGGGTAGAAGTGAGGATGTGTAAGGAGAAGGGTAGAAGTGAGGATGTGTAAGGTGGAGGGTAGCAGTGAGGATGTGTAAGGAGGAGGGGAGAAGTGAGTATGTGTAAGGTGATGGGTAGCAGTGAGGATGTGTAAGAAGGAGGGTAGAAGTGAGGATGTGTAAGGAGGAGGGGAGAAGTGAGTTTGTGTAAGGAGGAGGGTAGAGGTGAGGATGTGTAAGGAGGAGGGGAGAAGTGAGTATGTGTAAGGAAGATGGGAGACGTTAGGATGTGTAAGGAGGAGGGTAGAAGTGAGGATGTGTAAGGAGAAGGATAGAAGTGAGGATGTATAAGGAGGAGGGGAGAAGTGAATATGTGTCAGGAGGAGGGTAGAAGTCAGGATGTGTCAGGAGGAGGGGAGAAGTGAGTATGTGTAAGGAGAAGCTTAGAAGTGAGGATGTGTAAGGAGGAGGGGAGAAGTGAGGATGTGTCAGGAAGAGGGTAGGAGTGAGGATGTGTCAGGAGGAGGGGAGAAGTGAGTATGTGTAAGGAGGAGGGTAGAAGTGAGGATGGGTCAGGAGGAGGGGAGAAGTGAGGATGTGTAAGGAACAGGGTAGTAGTGAGGATATGTAAGGAGGAGGGGAGAAGTGAGGATGTGTCAGGAGAAGGGTAGAAGTGAGTATGTGTAAGGAGAAGGGTAGAAGTTAGGATGTGTAAGGAGGAGGGGAGAAGTGAGGATGTGTCAGGAGGAGGGGAGAAGTGAGGATGTGTCAGGAGGAGGGTAGAAGTGAGGATGTGTAAGGAGGAGGGTAGAAGTGAGGATGGGTCAGGAGGAGGGGAGAAATGAGGATGTGTAAGTAGGAGGGGAAGAAGTGAGTATGTGTGAGGAGGAGGGTAGAAGTGAGGATGTGTAAGGAGGAGGGGAGAAGTGAGTATGTGTAAAGAGGAGGGTAAAAGTGAGGATGTGTCAGGAGAAGGTTAGAAGTGAGGATGTGTAAGGAGGAGGAAAGAAGTGAGGATGTGTAAGGAGGAGGGTAGAAGTGAGGATGTGTCAGGAGGAGGGGAGAAGTGAGGATGTGTAAGGAGGAGGGGAGAAGTGAGGATGTGTAAGGAGGAGGGTAGAAGTGAGGATGTGTAAGGAGTAGGGTAGAAGTGAGGATGTGTCAGGAGAAGGGTAGAAGTGAGGATGTGTAAGGAGATGGGGAGAAGTGAGGATGTGTAAGGAGGAGGGGAGAAGTGAGTATGTATAAGGAGGAGGGGAGAAGTGAGGATGTATAAGGAGGAGGGGAGAAGTGAGGATGTGTCAGGAGGAGGGGAGAAGTGAGGATGTGTCAGGAGGAGGGGAGAAGTGAGGATGTATAAGGAGGAGGGGAGAAGTGAGGATGTGTAAGGAGGAGGAGAGAAGTGAGGATGTGTCAGGAGGAGGGGAGAAGTGAGGATGGGTCAGAAGGAGGGGAGAAGTGAGGTTAAAAAATACAAATTGCTTATTTGGTGCCCAGAGAAGAATTATGAACAACCAATGTTATGTAATAACGTAATTGTTAAATGGTTGTCATAATCTAAATACGTTTTAAGGTATATAGAGGTTATTTCAAATAGATGGCCTCAGGTATATGTATATAAGTTTCTAGTTACCATAAGTGGTTTGGTGCCCAATAGTTACTTGGATATTGTCAGAGGATATATATATACCTGTTGTACCATGGGAGAATGAATCTCTTTGGCTACCGAGGGTAAATCTCTCAAAATGAAGGGATAAACTGGTAACGATTTCAGTGCGATGCCACTAGCTTGTCCTCATTGTGGGAATAGAAAAAGAACAAAGAGCGCATCAAGATTCAAGTGTGTTTTATTCACAAATATACATATGACACACAAACAGTACTGCACTTACTAGAAGTGAAGTATAAAAAAGCATGTAATAGATGAGGTGTACAATTCACTGCTGACCGGAACAATCACCACAAGCCCACAAGGTGATGTCAAGATACCAACAGCAGATATACGGTACAGATACACTCAGATATCACCAGTAAGGTGTAGCGGATACCTCAACGCGTTTCCCCCGTTTAGCGAACGGGCTTTCTCAAGAGGACAGATGAATCTATCCTGTAGTGCTGTTCTTAATATAATTGTTATGTACCAATCAGGTTGCAGTACAGGTAATTGAATTACACACCCCTTTTGTATTCTACCTCAGTTTAACCCATTCAGTTCATTGTTCCAAAAAATAATAAAAATCTATAAAAATGCATGCAAAATAGTCTTAAAATATATATATATATATATATATATATATATTCATATATGTTCACCAATTACATAATAAAGTTAAAAACATATATTCCTAAAAAGACATACAGTATTAAAAATACATAAAATTTAAAACTCTATTTATACACCGGTCCCTGATGGGAAAAAAAAGTTTCCATATGGGGCAAAGATATTTACATGCAATGAGGGGTGTTTGAATCGAATATGTTAAATCCCAGATGGAAATATATAGGAGGTTCTTAAATGTAAAACATCAGATAAAAACATGTGTGCTGCAACGTCTATGTCAATATTTAATCCTGATGGAGTTAAGCAATTCATTTTATATAGCCACAGGGTTTCTAATTTGCGCAGCTTCAGGAGTCTATCTTTCTCTTTAGGGGGTACCCAATCTATCACTTGTATGCGTAAACTGCTGGGATCACACTTATGTACCTCCATAAAGTGTCTAGGCACACTATGTTTAAGATGTTTCTCTGTGATGTTATACACATGCTCATAAAACCTCCTTTTTATTTTTATTTTCATGCGACCTATATAAAAGAGGCCACACCCACATTCAAGGAGATACACTACAAATGTGGAGTGACAATTGCTCTTAACATTAATGGTGAACTCTTTTGAATGATCAGAATTTGTGAATGTGGTTGAACCATTAATGTGTGGAAGACACATCACACACTTAGATTTGCCACATTTCAAAGTTCCTTTTTTACCCATTAACCAGCTGGAATTTATATTTCCCTTATCCATTTGGTTCTTCAGTCTACTAGGAGCTAGAATATTCCTTAAATGTCTACCCTTTTTGAAAGTTAGCTCAGGATGGTTCCCTAATTGATTTCCTAAAATGGGATCTGCCTTAAGAATAGGTCAATGCTTATTAAGGATCCTCCTAATTTGTTTAGATCCTTCATTATATGTTGTTATAAACCTAATAGTAGTCTCCCCTTCTTCCTTATCAATTTTTTTTTTTTTTTTTTTTTAAGCAAGTCTTTTTCTATTCTTTTGTAGAGCTTTTTGTTTTGCTTCTTCTAATAGTTTCTTATCATAACCTTTCTGGACCAATTTGTTTTCTAGAATTTCAGATTCCTTCAGGAAATTTATTTCATGTGTGCAGTTCCTACGCATGCTGAGGAACTGGCTATATGGAATATTCTATTTCCAGCTTTTTTTTATGTGTCCTGGAGTAATCTATTAAACTATTTCTTTCAGTCTTTTTCCTGAAATTGGTAACTGCAATCTTATTCGATTCATCCCTATATAAAATCAGGTCCAGGAATTCAATGGAAATGTTGGAATGATTACCAGTGAATTTCAAATTGAATTCATTGTTGTTAATATAACCATAGAATTCTTGGATCTCTGCTTCATTGCCCCGCCATAAAATAATAATATCGTCCATAAAACGACTATATTTAATAATGCTTTTCTCGAAGGTATTATTAACCCATATGTACCGATTCTCAAAGTTGTTCATATAAAGGTTCACGTATGAGGGTGCGAAAGTGGTCCCCATTGCCGTCCCTTTAGTTGGTAGGTATATTTTCTCTTCAAAATTGAAATAATTATGAGCTAAATTAAATCTAATGCTATCAGTCAAAAATTGGGCATGTTCTGATGGAAAGTTAGATCTTACCAGCTCCTATTTTACTGCATCCACACCTAAATCATGGGGGATTCACTTGTACAGAGCATAAACATCACACGTTATCCAAAACATGTTCTGTTCCCACTCCAACCCTTCAAATGTGTTAATCACTTCTTGCGTATCAAGCTTGTGTTTTGCTGACTAAAGGCTGTAAATAAAAATCCACGTATTTAGAAAGGTTGTCACAAAGTGAGCCAATACCAGGCACAATGGGTCTTCCAGGTGGATTGGCTACATCTTTGTGAACCTTAGGTAAATGGTAAAACAAAGCAGTGGTGGGGAAGGGGTTTGACACAAATCTGAATTCATCATTATTTAAAATACCATCTGTTTTTGCTCTCACCAGGAGTTTCTCTAAGTCTTTACTAAATTCAACAGTTGGATCTGATTTCAGAACTTTATAGGTGGAAATATCATTCAAGAGTTTAAATGCTTCCCCCATATAGTGGTCTCTTTTTTTTATGACAATACCACCGCCCTTGTCGGC
The DNA here is from genome assembly GCF_027579735.1 of Bombina bombina. NCBI lineage: Eukaryota > Metazoa > Chordata > Amphibia > Anura > Bombinatoridae > Bombina > Bombina bombina. The sequence goes on along the minus strand of NC_069499.1, from coordinate 266,381,370 downwards.
GGGGCGGATCACAACATCCCTATTGTTACTCAAATTCTGTAATGACTTCCTTTCCAATAGAGTAAAGTTGTCATTGTGTTTATTTATAAATTTATTATTATCTTTAAAAGCTGTTTCTAAATCTTTTAATACCATTTTGGTAAAAAGGGGAATTTGTTCTCCTTGTGACCCTGTAGGGTTAAACACAGACTTGCCCTTAAATTTAGAATGGTTAATTTCTGGTCCCGTATCATGCAAGGAGATGTTAAATAAAGCCTCAAGTTCTGTATCATCAACAGGACTAAAATCTATATTTCCATTCATTTGTTCCAAAGTCCCTTCACTCTCTAGATCATGCAGGAAAAAGACCTTTAGAAATAGACGTGGAGCAAGAGCTGGGAGAAGAATACAGGCATCAAGAAAGGAGAAGGAAAAATTAGAGAATGTCAAAACAGACATTTTTAATATAGCCAATATTCCCCTAAGTAATAATGATTTCCGTATGTTAAGTAAAGGGTTAAACTTTGCACCAAAGTCAAAACCCAACCTATAAAGTTCTGAAATCAGATCCAACTGTTGAATTTAGTAAAAACTTAGAGAAACTCCTGGTGAGAGCCAAAACAGATGGTATTTTAAATAATGATGAATTCAGATTTGTGTCAAACACCTTCCCCACCACTGCTTTGTTTTACCATTTACCTAAGGTTCACAAAGATGTAGCCAATCCACCTGGAAGACCCATTGTGTCTGGTATTGGCTCACTTTGTGACAACCTTTCTAAATACGTGGATTTTTATTTACAGCCTTTAGTCAGCAAAACACAAGCTTTTCTGAAAGATACGCAAGAAGTGATTAACACATTTGAAGGGCTGGAGTGGGAACAGAACATGTTTTGGATAATGTGTGATGTTTCTGCTCTGTACATGTGTATCCCCCATGATTTAGGTGTGGATGCAGTAAAATTGGAGCTGGTAAGATCTAACTTTCCATCAGAACATGCCCAATTTTTGACTGATAGCATTAGATTTATTTTAGCTCATAATTATTTAAATTTTGAAGAGAAAATATACCTACAAACTAAAGGGACCACGATGGGGACCACTTTCGCACCCTCATACGCAAGCCTTTATATGAACAACTTTGAGAATCGGTACATATGGGTTAATAATACCTTCGAGAAAAACATTATTAAATATAGTTGTTTTATCGACGATATTATTATTTTATGGTGGGGCAATGAAGCAGAGATCCAGGAATTCTATGGTTATATTAACAACAATGAATTCAATTTGAAATTCACTGGTAATCATTCCAACATTTCCATTGAATTCCTGGACCTGATTTTATATAGGGATGAATTGAATAAGATCGCAGTTACCAATTTCAGGGAAAAGACTGAAAGAAATAGTTTTATAGATTACTCCAGCGCACATAAAAAAAGTTGGAAACAGAATATTCCATACAGGGAGTGCAGAATTATTAGGCAAATGAGTATTTTGACCACATCATCCTCTTTATGCATGTTGTCTTACTCCAAGCTGTATAGGCTCGAAAACCTACTACCAATTAAGCATATTAGGTGATGTGCATCTCTGTAATGAGAAGGGGTGTGGTCTAATGACATCAACACCCTATATCAGGTGTGCATAATTATTAGGCAACTTCCTTTCCTTTGGCAAAATGGGTCAAAAGAAGGACTTTGTTTTCTAGAATTTCAGATTCCTTCAGGAAATTTATTTCATGTGTGCAGTTCCTACGCATGCTGAGGAACTGGCTATATGGAATATTCTATTTCCAGCTTTTTTTTATGTGTCCTGGAGTAATCTATTAAACTATTTCTTTCAGTCTTTTTCCTGAAATTGGTAACTGCAATCTTATTCGATTCATCCCTATATAAAATCAGGTCCAGGAATTCAATGGAAATGTTGGAATGATTACCAGTGAATTTCAAATTGAATTCATTGTTGTTAATATAACCATAGAATTCTTGGATCTCTGCTTCATTGCCCCGCCATAAAATAATAATATCGTCCATAAAACGACTATATTTAATAATGCTTTTCTCAAAGGTATTATTAACCCATATGTACCGATTCTCAAAGTTGTTCATATAAAGGTTCACGTATGAGGGTGCGAAAGTGGTCCCCATTGCCGTCCCTTTAGTTGGTAGGTATATTTTCTCTTCAAAATTGAAATAATTATGAGCTAAATTAAATCTAATGCTATCAGTCAAAAATTGGGCATGTTCTGATGGAAAGTTAGATCTTACCAGCTCCTATTTTACTGCATCCACACCTAAATCATGGGGGATTCACTTGTACAGAGCATAAACATCACACGTTATCCAAAACATGTTCTGTTCCCACTCCAACCCTTCAAATGTGTTAATCACTTCTTGCGTATCAAGCTCGTGTTTTGCTGACTAAAGGCTGTAAATAAAAATCCACGTATTTAGAAAGGTTGTCACAAAGTGAGCCAATACCAGGCACAATGGGTCTTCCAGGTGGATTGGCTACATCTTTGTGAACCTTAGGTAAATGGTAAAACAAAGCAGTGGTGGGGAAGGGGTTTGACACAAATCTGAATTCATCATTATTTAAAATACCATCTGTTTTTGCTCTCACCAGGAGTTTCTCTAAGTCTTTACTAAATTCAACAGTTGGATCTGATTTCAGAACTTTATAGGTGGAAATATCATTCAAGAGTTTAAATGCTTCCCCCATATAGTGGTCTCTTTTTTTTATGACAATACCACCGCCCTTGTCGGCGGGGCGGATCACAACATCCCTATTGTTACTCAAATTCTGTAATGACTTCCTTTCCAATAGAGTAAAGTTGTCATTGTGTTTATTTATAAATTTATTATTATCTTTAAAAGCTGTTTCTAAATCTTTTAATACCATTTTGGTAAAAAGGGGAATTTGTTCTCCTTGTGACCCTGTAGGGTTAAACACAGACTTGCCCTTAAATTTAGAATGGTTAATTTCTGGTCCCGTATCATGCAAGGAGATGTTAAATAAAGCCTCAAGTTCTGTATCATCAACAGGACTAAAATCTATATTTCCATTCATTTGTTCCAAAGTCCCTTCACTCTCTAGATCATGCAGGAAAAAGACCTTTAGAAATAGACGTGGAGCAAGAGCTGGGAGAAGAATACAGGCATCAAGAAAGGAGAAGGAAAAATTAGAGAATGTCAAAACAGACATTTTTAATATAGCCAATATTCCCCTAAGTAATAATGATTTCCGTATGTTAAGTAAAGGGTTAAACTTTGCACCAAAGTCAAAACCCAACCTATAAAGTTCTGAAATCAGATCCAACTGTTGAATTTAGTAAAAACTTAGAGAAACTCCTGGTGAGAGCCAAAACAGATGGTATTTTAAATAATGATGAATTCAGATTTGTGTCAAACCCCTTCCCCACCACTGCTTTGTTTTACCATTTACCTAAGGTTCACAAAGATGTAGCCAATCCACCTGGAAGACCCATTGTGTCTGGTATTGACAACCTTTCTAAATACGTGGATTTTTATTTACAGCCTTTAGTCAGCAAAACACAAGCTTTTCTGAAAGATATGCAAGAAGTGATTAACACATGTTTCTGCTCTGTACATCTGTATCCCCCATGATTTAGGTGTGGATGCAGTAAAATTGGAGCTGGTAAGATCTAACTTTCCATCAGAACATGCCCAATTTTTGACTGATAGCATTAGATTTATTTTAGCTCATAATTATTTAAATTTTGAAGAGAAAATATACCTACAAACTAAAGGGACCACGATGGGGACCACTTTCGCACCCTCATACGCAAGCCTTTATATGAACAACTTTGAGAATCGGTACATATGGGTTAATAATACCTTCGAGAAAAACATTATTAAATATAGTTGTTTTATCGACGATATTATTATTTTATGGTGGGGCAATGAAGCAGAGATCCAGGAATTCTATGGTTATATTAACAACAATGAATTCAATTTGAAATTCACTGGTAATCATTCCAACATTTCCATTGAATTCCTGGACCTGATTTTATATAGGGATGAATTGAATAAGATCGCAGTTACCAATTTCAGGGAAAAGACTGAAAGAAATAGTTTTATAGATTACTCCAGCGCACATAAAAAAAGTTGGAAACAGAATATTCCATACAGGGAGTGCAGAATTATTAGGCAAATGAGTATTTTGACCACATCATCCTCTTTATGCATGTTGTCTTACTCCAAGCTGTATAGGCTCGAAAACCTACTACCAATTAAGCATATTAGGTGATGTGCATCTCTGTAATGAGAAGGGGTGTGGTCTAATGACATCAACACCCTATATCAGGTGTGCATAATTATTAGGCAACTTCCTTTCCTTTGGCAAAATGGGTCAAAAGAAGGACTTGACAGGCTCAGAAAAGTCAAAAATAGTGAGATATCTTGCAGAGGGATGCAGCACTCTTAAAATTGCAAAGCTTCTGAAGCGTGATCATCGAACAATCAAGCATTTCATTCAAAATAGTCAACAGGGTCGCAAGAAGCGTGTGGAAAAACCAAGGCGCAAAAAATAACTGCCCATGAACTGAGAAAAGTCAAGCGTGCAGCTGCCAAGATGCCACTTGCCACCAGTTTGGCCATATTTCAGAGCTGCAACATCACTAAAGTGCCCAAAAGCACAAGGTGTGCAATACTCAGAGACATGGCCAAGGTAAGAAAGGCTGAAAGACGACCACCACTGAACAAGACACACAAGCTGAAACGTCAAGACTGGGCCAAGAAATATCTCAAGACTGATTTTTCTAAGGTTTTATGGACTGATGAAATGAGAGTGAGTCTTGATGGGCCAGATGGATGGGCCCGTGGCTGGATTGGTAAAGGGCAGAGAGCTCCAGTCCGACTCAGACGCCAGCAAGGTGGAGGTGGAGTACTGGTTTGGGCTGGTATCATCAAAGATGAGCTTGTGGGGCCTTTTCGGGTTGAGGATGGAGTCAAGCTCAACTCCCAGTCCTACTGCCAGTTTCTGGAAGACACCTTCTTCAAGCAGTGGTACAGGAAGAAGTCTGCATCCTTCAAGAAAAACATGATTTTCATGCAGGACAATGCTCCATCACACGCGTCCAAGTACTCCACAGCGTGGCTGGCAAGAAAGGGTATAAAAGAAGAAAATCTAATGACATGGCCTCCTTGTTCACCTGATCTGAACCCGATTGACAACCTGTGGTCCATCATCAAATGTGAGATTTACAAGGAGGGAAAACAGTACACCTCTCTGAACAGTGTCTGGGAGGCTGTGGTTGCTGCTGCACGCAATGTTGATGGTGAACAGATCAAAACACTGACAGAATCCATGGATGGTAGGCTTTTGAGTGTCCTTGCAAAGAAAGGTGGCTATATTGGTCACTGATTTGTTTTTGTTTTGTTTTTGAATGTCAGAAATGTATATTTGTGAATGTTGAGATGTTATATTGGTTTCACTGGTAAAAATAAATAATTGAAATGGGTATATATTTGTTTTTTGTTAAGTTGCCTAATAATTATGCACAGTAATAGTCACCTGCACACACAGATATCCCCCTAAAATAGCTATAACTAAAAACAAACTAAAAACTACTTCCAAAACTATTCAGCTTTGATATTAATGAGTTTTTTTGGGTTCATTGAGAACATGGTTTTTGTTCAATAATAAAATTAATCCTCAAAAATACAACTTGCCTAATAATTCTGCACTCCCTGTATAATGAAGGATCTAAACAAATTAGGAGGATCCTTAATAAGCATTGGCCTATTCTTAAGGCAGATCCCATTTTAGGAAATCAATTAGGGAACCATCCTGAGCTAACTTTCAAAAAGGGTAGAAATTTAAGGAATATTCTAGCTCCTAGTAGACTGAAGAACCAAATGGATAAGGGAAATATTATATAAATTCCAGCTGGTTAATGGGTAAAAAAGGAACTTTGAAATGTGGCAAATCTAAGTGTGTGATGTGTCCACACATTAATGGTTCAACCACATTCACAAATTCTGATCATTCAAAAGAGTTCACCATTAATGTTAAGAGCAATTGTCACTCCACATTTGTAGTGTATCTCCTTGAATGTGGGTGTGGCCTCTTTTATATAGGTCGCATGAAAAGAAAAATAAAAAGGAGGTTTTATGAGCATGTGTATAACATCACAGATAAACATCTTAAACATAGTGTGCTTAGACACTTTATGGAGGTACATAAGTGTGATCCCAGCAGTTTACGCATACAAGTGATAGATTGGGTACCCCCTAAAGAGAAAGATAGACTCCTGAAGCTGCGCAAATTAGAAACCCTGTGGCTATATAAAATGAATTGCTTAACTCCATCAGGATTAAATATTGACATAGATGTTGCAGCACACATGTAATTACATCTGATGTTTTACATTTAAGAACCTCCTATATATTTCCATCTGGGATTTAACATATTCGATTCAAATACCCCTCATTGCATGTAAATATCTTTGCCCCATATGGAAACTTTTTTTCCCATCAGGGACCAGTGTATAAATAGAGTTTTTAATTTTATGTATTTTTAATATGTCTTTTTAGGAATATATGTTTTTAACTTTATTATGTAATTGGTGAACATATATGAATATATTTATATATATATATATATATATATATATATATATATATTAATACTATTTTACATGCATTTTTATAGCTTTTTATTATTTTTTGGAACAATGAACTGAATGGGTTAAACTGAGGTAGAATACAAAAGGGGTGTGTAGTTCAATTACCTGTACTGCAACCTGATTGGTACATAACAATTATATTAAGAACAGCACTACAAGTTAGATTCACCTGTCCTCTTGAGAAAGCCCGTTCGCTAAACGGGGGAAACGCGTTGAGGTATCCGCTACACCTTACTGGTGATATCTGAGTGTATCTGTACCGTATATCTGCTGTTGGTATCCTGACATCACCTGGTGGGCTTGTGGTGATTGTTCCGGTCAGCAGTGAATTGTACACCTCATCTATTACATGCTTTTTTATACTTCACTTCTAGTAAGTGCAATACTGTTTTTGTGTCATATGTATATTTGTGAATAAAACACACTTGAATCCGGATGCGCTCTTTGTTCTTTTTCTATTTTCATATTCTCGTTGGTGGAGTATCTAAGATCTTCACATCTGCAGAGCTGCATTAGGTTGTGCCGCACACAGCGTGGCCGTGACGTCATCATTAGGCGTCTGAGAGGAACAAACCGGGCAAGAACGCCAACACTGTGCAGGACTGTCACGGTGTTCATTGAACCAAGACTAATCGTACTACACAACAGATCTCTGTCAGACACCCATTTGAGATAATTGGTCATCACTTTAAGGACCTGTGGCTGTGTATGGAGGTATTTATGACTATATAACGTTATACCTACCAGCTTATATTAAGATTCTTTTGAGACGTTTATTGCAACTTGAGCCTAATTTTGAAACACATGAGGAGTGTTTGGGGTGTTTCATCTTCTTAGCGCGGACTGTTTCCTTGGTTTGTTTTCCTTATTGTGGGAGTACACATTAGTAGTACCATAAGTATTCCCCTCCGAATAGGGGAGAGAAAAAATGTCTGCGTTACCGTATAAAGAGAGAAAAATTATACCAACGGATACCCTAGGTACCTGGATATCTTTAAAATCGTTTATATATTCCCCAACTGAGGAAAGATGTTTTCTTTATGGTTAATAATGGTATGTATTGGTTAAAATCTCCTAATTAAGTTTACCTATTAGTACCGTAGAGGAGAGGTTACCTATTAATACCACGAGTATTACTGGAAAATGTTAGAGTATATCAATATTAACTGCTGTTGAAAATAGGGGCACCTATTAATATCAAACATATCGCTCAGCAGATGGAAGAAAGAGGTGTCTGAGCCTGTTATTACCCAGAGTCATGAGTTCTGTTCTCCTGATGAAAATAAAGGGAGTGTATGCCTATTATAATATCCTGATAGGGGATAGTACACCTGTTGGAACTGTACAGGAAAAGTTACCTATTGATAAGTAAATGAGTGTACCTGTTAATACCATCAGGGAAATTACCAATGGATACCGTGAATTTCAATCAGAAATAGAAAAGTGTGTCTCTGTTATAAATCCCTAATAGGGGTAAGTATACCTATTGATACCTTACAGGGGATTACCAGTTAGTATCGTGAATATCACTCAGAAATAGGAGAGTATATATCTGTTATAATCCCCTAATAGGGGTTAGTATACCCATTAATACCATACAGGAAAAGTTACCGATTAATACCGTTAATATACTGGTTAATACCGGTTGTATCTTGTTGTGGTCCCCTAATTACGAGGGGTTTACCTATTGATACCTTAAGGGAAAAAATACCCGTTGATACCGTATTACTTAAAAAATGTGTGGAGAGGTATATCGATCGGTAGGTATACCTATTGATACCATGGGATGAAAAAAGGCTAATTGATACCAAAAGTATCACTAAATAAAATAGAAGAATAAAATATATGTACCTATTAATACCAATGGTAGTTATGTGGTTGTCTCCCTATAGGGAAAATTATACCTATTAATACCGTGCAAAGAGATTACCTGTTAATACCGTGAGTATCATTTGGCAATGGAAAGGTGTATGCCAGTTATGATTCCCTAATGGAAATGGGTATACCTCTTAGTACCGTAAGGAAGATGTTACCTATTAATACCGTAAGTATTCCTCACCCTTGAGTTAGAAAATTATAGTATCAATTGATACTTTTGGTCATTGATAAAAAATGTATATTTGCTGGGAATTAATCTCCACAATGGAGAAAAATATACCTTTTAATACTGGAATTAAGTAAATACCTATTAATACTGTGAGTATTACCAAATGGAGATAGGTATACCTGTTAATACCAAGATGGAGTAAATACCTATTAATACCGTAAGTATTACCTATTAATACCAGAATGGGGTGAATACCTATTAATACCGTGAGTATTACCAACTACTCAGAATAATATACCTTTTAATACCGAGGGTAGCAAATAGACAAAATGCTAATTAAAAAAAGGGAGAGGGAGCAGGGATGCCACTGACGCGTTTCGCCATGGTGGCTTTATCAAAGGACACAATGAGGACACGCTAGTGGCATTGCACTGAAATCGTTACCAGTTTATCCCTTCATTTTGAGAGATTTACCCTCGATAGCCAAAAAGATTCATTCTCCCATGGTACAACAGGTATATATATATCCTCTGACGATATCCAAGTAACTATTGGGCACCAATCCACTTATGGTAACTAGAAACTTATATACATATACCTGAGGCCATCTATTTGAAATAACCTCTATATACCTTAAAACGTATTTAGATTATGACAACCATTTAACCATTAGGTTATTACTTAACATTGGTTGTTCATAATTCTTCTCTGGTCACCAAATAAGCAATTTGTATTTTTTAACCTTTACTTACCCTATGTTTTTAACATCTTTATTATCTAATAAAAGTTAAGTTTTATTTTGAGTTGTGTTTAGCATTAACTTTATGACTATATATTATCAAACGTTGTGAGTGCTACATTTGTACTTCTAGTTTCAGTTCTTCACTGATTGACCCTTTAGAAGTGAGGATGTGTAAGGAGGCTTGGGAGGAGCGCTTTGGATTATTGTGCCCTTTATATGCTCTTTCAGGGTTGAGGTCATAACCATACAAACAACCTATTTGGTCTGTTTATAGCAGCCAATAAATAAATAAAAAAACAAACAAAAAGAAAAAAAACAATTTTTATGCTGAAAGCTGTTTTATTTATGCCATATACTAGTCATGTTCCTATAATATTAGATATCATTACTTTACCAGTTTTCATAACCAGCATTAACTTATGATTTCCCTCACCCTTAACGCTTACCAGTGCAGAACCCCCAACCTATGCACAATTTTATCTAATCCCACTATTTCTTGCCAAACTCAGCTCACGTTAACCAACCTACATTGTCTCCCCTAGCTACAATTAACCCTAATATTCTATTATTGTCTAATCTGACTTCTCTTAATGATAATAACCTTGTCTCCTAACCCATATTAACCATAAATGCTAAAAACTCAACCTCTCTTTCACCAAAATTCTTTGTCGCTTAAACCTTAAAAATCATGCCTGCAGTGCCATTAGTACCCTGGTCCCTTATTTCATCAGTTCTGTTCTGCCTAAACCAATAAGCATTTTTGAGAAAAAAAATGCTGTAAAAAGCAAACAATCTGGACAAAGCATAGATATATAGGGCCTAATTCTCTAAAGCTCTCCAGTTTGAGCTTGTGCGGTTCTATAAGAAATATTGCCAGTACTATGAAGCCCCTGCCGTAAAGGGAACAGTGTGTCTTGCAAAGGGGGTGTTTCCTGTACTTAAAGGGATAGAAAGGTAAAGATTCAAATGTGCACTTGTAGAAAAATGCTTATAGTCAAACTTATTACTGTTTTTCAGCGGCATATGCACGTATTCTGTGAGGGCGCATGCACCAGTTTTCAAACATCACACCTTCTCAGGGAGTCAGCAGTGGCCTGGATGACAAAAATGAAGTCTTCACGGACATAATACACCCCACTGCCAGCTCGTTAAGCTTGAATACTGGTGCACGGCCCCTACATGTACTAGAAGCATTTTTGCAAAATGCTGCCATTTTAAATTAAAATGCATCTATCTAAAGGGATATGAAACCCAAAAATTGTATTTTGTACTTTAGACAGAGCATACAATTTAAAAAAAGTTTCCAATTTACTTCTGTTATCAAATTTGCTTATTTCCCATGATATTCCATGTTAAAGAGATACCTAGGTAGTCAGCTGAAGAATTACATGAGCACTAAATGGCAGGACATAGTGCTTCCATCTAGCACTCTTGTAAATAGAGAACGTTCTTAAAAAACTGCTGCCATATAGTGTTTCAGAAATGGGCCAGCTCCTAAGCATACGTTCCTGCTTTTCAACAAAAGATACCAAACGAAGAAAGAAAAATTGATAATAGAAGTAACATAGTAGATAAGGTTGAAAAAAGACTGAAGTCCATCGAGTTCAACCTATACAAATCTAAAATACTTACAAAAAGCTCCAGTTAAGCTTAAATAACCCCATTAAAATGTGACCCATTTAATACTAGCAATCATATCCATGAATTTTGTTTATATACAGAAATTTATCCAGACTATTTTTAAATGTATCTATGGTATTTGCATTCACTACCTCCTTTGGTAATGAGTTCCACAATTTTATTGCTCTTACAGTGAAAAAACGTTTCCGTTGCAGGAGATTAAATCTCCTTTCCTCCAACCTTAAATTATGACCTCTTGTCAGAAACAATTTTCTTGGAATAAACAGAGCTTCTGCCATCTCTGTATATGGGCCTTGAATATATTTATATAAAGTAATCATGTCACCTCTCAAGCGCCTTTTTTCTAAAGAGAACAGACCCAGTTTGGCTAGCCTCTCCTCATAGGTTAAATTCTCCAATCCCCTTATTAGCTTTGTGGCCCTTCTCTGAACTTTTTCTAGTTCTGCAATATCTTTTTTTAGCAATCGGTCCCCAGAACTGCACTCCAAACTCAAGGTGAGGTCTTACCAGAGCTTTATATAATGACAGAATTATGCTTTCCTCCCTTGAATCAATGCCTCTTTTAATACATGCTAGTATCTTATTAGCCTTTGAAGCCGCTGCCCTGCATTGTGCACTCATCTTTAGCTTGTTATCTATTACTACTCCCAAATCCCTTTCCTCCTGTGTTTGGCTAAGTCTTGTCCCATTTAAAAAATACGTAGCCTGCTTATTTTTACTTCCAAAATGTAGAACCTTGCATTTTTCCGTATTAAATCTCATTTTCCATTCACTTGCCCATAGTTCTAATTTTAGCAAATCCCTTTGTAAAGAGAGTTCGTCCTGCTCTGACCTAATGACCTTACTTAACTTAGTATCATCTGCAAAAATAGAGATGTCGCTATTTAATCCTTGCTCCAAGTCATTTATAAAAATATTAAAAAGAACAGGGCCCCGTACTGATCCCTGGGGGACGCCACTGATTACCTTTGTCCAATCTGAGTATTGTGTGATATTGAGATTATCAGTTGGTATGAACCATATCAACCTGTTGTTATGTGCACAATGGTAGAGTCAGGAAGTGCCTCTTGCATAGTGTGTGTGTGTATAGCATTCTTAATAAAGTTTACAGTTATGAAGACCTGTGCTTGATCTCCTTATATAAACTAAGATAAAACATGGTGTCAGAATAAGGAGTTCCCTGCTTCCATCTGAACTGACAAGCAAGGACTCTGAGGAATCCATAAGAAATCTTTGCAGCAAATTGAAAGAGTGAGAGTCAAGGCTCTGGCAGAGTGTCTACAGCTTCTTCTCATGAGCTGAGTAAGTGCATCATAACTTGTACAACTGACTAATTCTAACAGCACTACAGACTTTTATATTAATACTGCATAATTCAGAACATTAAGATGGAAAAGTTAAATCCTCCACCAGAATTGAAAATGACTGGTAATATGGAAGATGCATGGCAGAGGTTTAAGCAAAGATTCCAGCTATTTGTTAGAGCTATAGGAGCTCAGGAGCAAGATGATGAACAAAAGGTTGCACTTTTTCTGACTGTAGCAGGATCAGCAGCAATAGATGTATACAACACCTTCACATTTACAGATGAAGAAAGGGATGTTTATCAGGTTGTTCTAGACAAATTTGAACAGTACTGTGTACCTAGACGCAATGAAACCTATGAAAGGTATCTTTTCAGATGTAGAATGCAGAATGAAACAGAGACTATTGAGGAGTATGTAACAGACTTAAAACTGAAGAGTAGATCATGTAATTATGGAGCAATGTGTAACTCATTAATCAGAGACCAGTTAGTCATGGGCAGCAGAAATATAAGGGTTAAAGAACGCTTGCTCAGAGAGAAAGATTTAACACTGGAAAAGGCAGTAGAAATTTGTCAAAGTTCAGAGGCAGCACAGGAACAAGTGCGCACACTCTGCCACAGTACAGCAGCAACACCAGTAATGTCAGTTACAGTGGGGAAAAACAAAGTGCATCCACATTATGAAAATAAAATGAAAGGAAAAAGTTTTATCACACAAACAGCAAATTCTCAGCCTGAATCAGACTGGCTATGTACCAGATGTGGAAAGCAGCATGGCATAAGACAATGTCAGGCTTATGGGCAAATCTGCAGAAAATGTGGAAAAAGGAATCACTTTCAAAAGATGTGTAAAGCTAAAAAAACGGTTCACATTGTTGACCAGTCAGAAAGTGAGGAATCAGAAGAATTCTTTATTGGAATACTTGACTTAACCAAAGCTACAAATAAGGAGTGGGTCATTGAAGCTATTACAAATGGCACTAATATTGCTTACAAAGTAGATACAGGTGCACAAGCTAATTTGATGCCTGAGAGCAAGTATCACCAATTGAAGAACAAACCAGAACTTCTGAAAAGCTCAGTTAAACTAAAGACATATAATGGGGATTTTATCCCAGTGCTTGGCAAGTGCAGTGTGTTCCTGGAATATGGAAATCAAATGCATAAAATGAACATTCTGGTAGTTCCAGGAAACAAACCAGCTCTACTGGGTCTTCAAATGTGTGAAACTTTAGGACTGATTAAAAGGGTAAATGCTATTGATGGAACTAATAAAGAAAAGGACATAGAACATTTATTAACAGACTATGCTGCAGTATTTGAAGGAATAGGATGTCTTCCAATGCAACATAAAATACAACTAAAAGAAGGTTCTCGTCCAGTAGTGCATGCCATGCGAAATGTTCCAGTTGCTCTAAGGGATCGTCTTAAACGGGAACTTGCCAGGATGGAGGATAAAGGTATTATAAAGAAAATCAAGACACCTACTGAATGGGTTCATTCTATGGTGTTGGTGGAAAAACCGGATGGGGGTCTCAGAATCTGTATTGATCCCAAGGAACTGAATAAAAGCATCTTAAGAGAACACTTCCATTTACCAACAAAACCAGAATTGCTTGGGGAGCTAAGTGGAGCAACTTTATTCAGTAAACTGGATGCATCCTCAGGATTTTGGCAAATTCCACTGGAGGAGGAAAGCATGAAACTCTGCACTTTTAATACTCCTTATGGGAGGTACTGTTACAAACGATTGCCCTTCGGCTTGTGTTCAGCACCAGAAGTGTTTCATAGTACCATGCAGCAACTTCTTGAACGAATACCAGGCACAACCGTATTCATTGATGATATTCTGATCTGGGGTAAAACCAAGCAAGAACATGATGAAAGGCTAAAGATGGTCTTAGATGTTGCTAAGGAGAATAATTTGAAGTTCAATAAGACAAAGTGTCAATTCAGAAAAACTTCAATTCAATATTTTGGAGAACAACTCACAGGAGGTGGTGTTTTACCAGACATGAAAAAGATTAAGGCAATTACAGAAATGCCACAGCCAGAAAATAAGCAAGATATACAACGCTTACTAGGAATGGTGAATTACCTTGGCAAGTTCATACCTAATTTACCAGACAAAACTGTACTAATGCGACAACTACTCAGAAAAAACTATGCCTGGGAATGGTCAGAGAATCACCAGAAAGAATGGAAGTTTTTGAAGGACATGCTTACTACTGCACCAACTCTGCAATTCTTTGATCCAACAGCAAAAACAAAGTTGTCAACTGATGCTTCACAAAATGGATTGGGAGCAGTTCTATTTCAAAATCAAGGCTCGGGATGGATGCCTGTGGCTTATGCATCTAGGGCATTGACAGATACTGAAAAATCATATGCTCAAATTGAAAAGGAAACACTGGGACTAGTTTACGGATGTGAAAAATTTCATGTTTATTTGTATGGAAGAGTATTTTCCGCAGAAACTGATCACAAACCTTTGATTCACATCTACCAAAAGGGCTTGATAGATGCACCTCCAAGAATTCAACGTTTGTTGCTGAGACTTCAAAGATATGACTTCACCTTGGATTTTATACCTGGCAAGGAGTTGGTGGTAGCGGATGCTCTGTCACGAGCTTACTTACCATTTAACAATGAGGACTTACAGTTGCAGAAAGAGGTGACTGTTCACGTCAATCTGATCTTGAAGACAGCCCCGTTTAGTCATGCAATGTGGGCAGCAATAGAACAGGCTACAGAAACAGATGCTCTTTTAAGTCAAGTGAAGAAAGCAGTTTCTAGTGGCAAATCTAAGACATTAATGCCATCACTGTATAGACCATACATTTCTGAAATTTCTTTGATAAAAGGGGTACTTTTGAAAGGACAAAAGATAATTGTACCAGCGAGTTTGCAAAGTCAAATACTGAAAAGACTACATGAAGGTCATTCAGGTATAGAAAAGACAAAAAGACGAGCTAGAGACATTTTGTACTGGCCAAATATGAATGAAAACATTGAGACAATGATCACTCAATGTCGGACTTGCCAAAAATTCAGACCTCAGTTACCTAAAGAGCCTATACTGGATACGGACTTCCCGTTGGCACCCTGGGAAAAGTTAGGAATGGACTTGTTTGTTTCAAAAATCAGCATTATATCTTAGTAATGGATTACTTCTCTAATTACCCAGAGATAGCATTATTGGAAGATGAGTCAGCATGTACAGTGATCAAAAAAGTAAAAGCAATTTTGGCGAGACATGGCATTCCAAGAGTAATAATATCAGACAATGGTCCTCAATTCAATTGTAGAGAGTTTAGGGTTTTTGCCAGTACCTATTAATTTGAACATCGAACATCCAGCCCGGGATATCCACAAGCAAATGGATTAGCAGAAGCTGGAGTAAAAATAGTGAAAAACATACTTCGTAAAGCAACAGATGCAGACGAGGATCCATGTCTGGCTCTTCTTAGCTATAGAGCTACTCCTTTAAAATGTGGGAAGTCACCAGCAGAATTATTGTTTGGCAGACAGCTGGTCACACGAGTACCAGTTGTGAAACCTTGGAAAAGGTTCCCACAAAAACATGTAATAGAAACCAAATTGAAACTCAGAGAAAAAAGGAATGAATACTATGACCGAGCTGCAAAGCCTTTGGAGAATCTTCAGGTACAAACTCCTGTGCGAGTACAAGGTTCAAACAGCTGGAATACTGAAGGGATAGTTATCCAGCAATATTCTCCAAGATCGTATGTGGTTCAAACCAATGATGGGCAATGTTTACATAGGAATCGTAGACATTTGATGGCTATTCCATCAGTTCACAACAATTCGGCAGTGAAGGAAACCTATGAGGATACATTGAACACTCCATTGCAGTTGGAGAATGAAGATGCCAGAGAAACTTTGCAAAGCTCGACTGACTTGCCTGCCAGTGATGCAATGCAAACAAGGTCAGGTCTATATATCAAAAAAACCTAATCGTCTAATTGAACAATGTTAAAAGGGACTGAAGTTTTTTTACATAGACTACAGTTAAAAAAAAATGTACTTTAAGTTTTCTGTTGTTTAAAAAGAAAAGAAAAAGGGAAATGTGTGATATTGAGATTATCAGTTGGTATGAACCATATCAACCTGTTGTTATGTGCACAATGGTAGAGTCAGGAAGTGCCTCTTGCATAGTGTGTGTGTGTATAGCATTCTTAATAAAGTTTACAGTTATGAAGACCTGTGCTTGATCTCCTTATATAAACTAAGATAAAACAAGTATGATCCATTTACTACTACTCGTTGCTCCCTATCTTTTATCCAGCTATTTATCCATGAGCTAACATTTTCAGCTATTCCCAGTCCCTTAATTTTGTGCATTAATCTCTCATGTGGCACTGTATCAAATGCCTTTGCAAAATCTAAGTATATCACATCAACTGATTCCCCTTATCTTCCTCGTAGAATCTAATTAGATTAGTTTGACATGATCTATTTCTCCTAAAGCCATGCTGATTAGAACTCATAATCTTGTTTACACGAATATGCTCATCAATATAATCTCTTATAATCCCTTCAAATATCTTCTCCACTATTGATGTCAGACTAACTGGTCTATAGCTTCCTGGATCATCCCTGCTTCCCTTTTTGAAGAGTGGCACCACATCAGCTTTACACCAAACCTGGGGTACCATGCCTGAGGATAATGAGTCTTGAAAAATTAAGAGTAAAGTTTTGTCTATAACAGTGCTAAATTCCCTTAACACCCTTGGGTGTATTCCATCTGGGCCTGGAGTTTTATTTACCTTAATATTTTCCAGTTTTTTCCTGATATCCTCTAAACAAAACCCAGTTAGTGGTATGGACTGGCATGTTCTATTCTGTTCCAAAGTATCATTCAATGGTTCCTCTCTTGTGTATACTGAAGAAAAAAACTGGTTTACTACCTCAGCCTTCTCCCTGTCATTATTTATCATGCTACCCTCCACGCATTTTAATGTACCTATATTATCCTTCTTAGATTTTTTGCTATTTATGTACTTAAAGAACCTTTTAGGGTTAGACTTAGAATCCTTGGCAATTAATTTTTCATTTTCAATTTTGGCTAATTTGATTGCTTTTTTGCATGCTTTGTTACATTCCTTATAAATATTGTATGCTGAGTCTGTACTATTTTCTTTTAATAATTTAAATGCCCTACGTTTTTTCCTAATTTCTCTTAACACATTTTTATTTAGCCATAATGGCTTAGTTTTTTTATTTTTATAACCATATGGTATGTGTTGATATGTATATTTATTTAACACATTTTTAAATATTATCCATTTATCCTCTGTATTTTTATTAGAAAATACATTGTCCCAATTTATATTATTTAATGATTTCCTTAAATCTTTGAATTTTGCTTTCTTGAAATTAAAAGTCTTAGTTAAGCCTTTAAAACACTGCATATGAAAAGAGATATCAAATGTGACCATGTT
Organism: Bombina bombina; assembly: GCF_027579735.1. Taxonomy (NCBI): domain Eukaryota; kingdom Metazoa; phylum Chordata; class Amphibia; order Anura; family Bombinatoridae; genus Bombina; species Bombina bombina. Next base: position 266,363,539 of record NC_069499.1, on the reverse strand, counting down.
ATGATCACTGTTACCCAAATGTTCTTTAACTTCTATGTTTGATATTATATCAGTATTGTTTGATAGCACTAAATCCAATATAGCTTTACTCCTAGTTGGCTCCTCTATTAATTGTGACAAGAAGTTATCCCTGAGAACATTTAAAAATCTATCCCCCTTAGCTGAATTACTAGTTTCATTGGCCCAGTTTATATCATTGTAGTTAAAATCTCCCATAATTACAGTACAGTTATTAGCAGCCTTACCTATCTGGATAAGTAGTTGAGTTTCCTCCGGGTTACTAATGTTGGGAGGCTTGTAGCATGTTCCTAGTAATAATTTTTTAGGATTTTTCCCCCCACTCTTTATTTCAACCTACAGGGTCTCTACATTGTCACTTGTATCATAAATATCTTCCCTTATTGTAGGTTTAAGGTTAGGTTTAATATACATGCAGATTCATCCACCCCTTTTATTATTCCTGTCCCTCCTAAATAATGTATACCCCTCTAAGTTAACTGCCCAGTCATGTGAATCATCCCACCAAGTTTCAGTTATACTGATAACATCATAGTCCTCTTCTGCAACTAAGAGCGTCAGCTCCCCCATTTTACCTGTCATGCTTCTTGCATTTGTCAAAATAAGCAAAATACTCATTACCCAATAGAAATAATAGAATATATACTGTCATTCTTTATGTAGGACATATTGAAAGTTGAGAAAGGGGTGGGCCATACAGGAAGCAGGCCAGGCGGGGAAGGCAAAATAAGGGGGCTAAGGGGCCACACAAATTTCAATTGATCACTCTAGTGATTGTAAGATACTATACACTGGACACAGAGTAATCTAATGAGCTACATTACTTTCTATGGGAGACTTGCAGGTACAGCAATTCACAGGGACAGACCCTTTTTTTATTTCAAGAAAAATTCAACCACACCCATTGCTAGCAGGTGCATAAGATTAAGCACATAGCCTTGAAATCTCCATAGGATAACACTGACAGTACAGTGAATCATACTGAAGAGTTCAGTGACTATAAACGTGGCACTGTCATAAGAAGCCTTTGCCACAAATCTGCCCCTTCTTGATCTGCCCTGGTCAACTGTAGGTGCTATTATTATAATTTGGAAGCATCTGTGAGCAACAACAGACCAGCAGTGAAATGGTAGACCATGTAAACTCACAGAGTTAGGTCACCGAACTCTAGAGCATATAAAAATCCCCTATTGGAACTCGATTGTGAGTCAGACCTTTTCGTCCAACATCACTGCCTGACCTCACAAATGCACTGCAGAAAATTGTATAATCATGAGCTGCATTTCTTTCTAATAGCCAATGGGTTTAACCCCCATAGTGACAAGCATGTTAATTAAGTATAAGTGATCTGCTAGTCTGGGATGAAATAACAAAAAACAATATATTTTACCCTGTGTACATGTAAATCTGTACTCTGAATCAGCTTTTTAGAAGGATTCAACCACTGGAGATCCATTTGGATTTTGTATCATCATTTTACACACATTTTGCTTGATGTGCTCTATTTTTATATACAGTAATCAAATGTATTATTCAGAAACATACTAAAAAGACACTCCTCCAAAAACACTCTACAGAATAAAATGCATTTTCTTTCAGGCTTGTGAAGCCTTATAGACTACCAATTAGTATTTATCCAGAAAAATAAGAAGAGAACACATAAGGTATCTTAGGGCACACTTAACATAATAGACTTAATTTATTAAATAAGAAATGGATAGGGAGGACTGATATAACTAATTAAAATATAACTTTTATTAGTCAATTATTAAGATGATATAAAATTGGGCAAACAAGTGCATATATTACACAGATAGATAATATGGAGATGCAGAAAAACCTATAATATGTGTGTCAGTGTTACTATATCTTTACTGATTGTATATGGTGGGATTTAAGTGGTCTGTGAATTACACATAGATGTATCTGCAAGATTCGAAAATCGAACAATCTCTTGTTGCACAAGTTCCTGGATCCAATATTAATGTTATAAAATATAACAGGACCCAACCACAGTGACATCCAAATTCCAACTCTCTATAATCAAAAATATATCTGACTTTAGGTCAGACTCCAAAATATCTCCAGTGTATTTAAAAAGTGAATGATATCGGGATCATCCATTAAAGTACAGAGAAAATGAAGTTTAAAATTGTGTTCAAGAGAAGAACACAAAGATATTTCATACACAAGCTTCTCCTGTAATGAAGTGGTATAAAAGCATATACCTTAGTCTATAATTGCTACATATAGGGGAGAAAACATATATAGTATATACAAGGTCTCATATATGGGTTTCTACTTCTACCTCAAAAAGACTAAGGCCTAGATTTGGAGTTTGGCGGTAGCCGTGAAAACCAGCGTTAGAGGCTCCTAACGCTGGTTTTAGGCTACCGCCGGTATTTGGAGTCAGTCAAAAAAGGGTCTAACGCTCACTTTTCAGCCGCGACTTTTCCATACCGCAGATCCCCTTACGTCATTTGCGTATCCTATCTTTTCAATGGGATCTTTCTAACTCCGGTATTTAGAGTCGTGGCTGAAGTGAGCGTTAGAATTCTAACGACAAAACTCCAGCCGCAGAAAAAAGTCAGTAGTTAAGAGCTTTCTGGGCTAACGCCGGTTTATAAAGCTCTTAACTACTGTGCTCTAAAGTACACTAACACCCATAAACTACCTATGTACCCCTAAACCGAGGCCCCCCCACATCGCCGACACTCAATTAAATTTTTTTAACCCCTAATCTGCAAACCGCCACCTATGTTATACTTATGTACCCCTAATCTGCTGCCCCTAACACCGCCGACCCCTATATTATATTTATTAACCCCTAACCTGCCCCCCACAACATCGCCGCCAGCTACCTACAATAATTAACCCCTAATCTGCCGACCGCCACCTACGTTATACTTATTTACCCCTAATCTGCTGTCCCTAACACCGCCGACCCCTATATTATATTTATTAACCCCTAATCTGCCCCCCACAACATCGCCTCCACCTGCCTACACTTATTAACCCCTAATCTGCTGAGCGGACTGCACCGCTATTATAATAAAGTTATTAACCCCTAATCCGCCTCACTAACCCTATAATAAATAGTATTAACCCCTAATCTGCCCTCCCTAACATCGCTGACACCTAACTTCAAACATTAACCCCTAATCTGCCGACTGGAGCTCACCGCTATTCTAATAAATTTATTAACCCCTAAAGCTAAGTCTAACCCTAACACTAACACCCCCCTAAATTAAATATAATTTAAATCTAACAAAATAAATTAACTCTTATTAAATAAATTAATCCTATTTAAAGCTAAATATTTACCTGTAATATAAATCCTAATATATCTACAATATAAATTATAATTATATTATAGATATTTTAGGATTTATATTTATTTTACAGGTAACTTTGTATTTATTTTAACCAGGTACAATAGCTAAAATAGTTAAAATAATTCCAAAATTACCTGTAAAATAAATCCTAACCTAAGTTACAATTAAACCTAACACTACACTATCAATAAATTAATTAAATAAAATACCTACAATTACCTACAATTAAACCTAACACTACACTATCAATACATTAATTAAATACAATATCTACGAATAAATACAATGAAATAAACTAACTAAAGTACAAAAAATAAAAAAGAACTAAGTTACAAAAAATAAAAAATATATACAAACATCAGAAAAATATTACAACAATTTTAAACTAATTACACCTACTCTAAGCCCCCTAATAAAATAACAAAGACCCCCAAAATAAAAAAATGCCCTACCCTATTCTAAATTACTAAAGTTCAAAGCTCTTTTACCTTACCAGCCCTGAACAGGGCCCTTTGCGGGGCATGCCCCAAAGAATTCAGCTCTTTTTCCTGTAAAAAAAAAACCCTAATCTAACCCAAACCCCCCTTATATAAACCTAACACTAAGCCCCTGAAGATCTTCCTACCTTATCCGCGTCGGAGGTCTACAAGATGGATCCGGAAGAAAGAAGATTGAAGATGCCGTTGATAGAAGACTTCAGCCGGATCATGGACCTCTTCAGCTCCCGCTTGGATGAAGACTTCAGCCGGATCATGGACATCTTCAGCCCCCTGCTTGGGCTTGGATCAGGACATCGGAGGAGCTCTTCTGGATCGATCGGTGAACCTGGTATGGTGAAGATAAGGTAGGAAGATCTTCAGGGGCTTAGTGTTAGGTTTATTTAAGGGGGGTTTGGGTTAGATTAGGGGTATGTGGGTGGTGGGTTGTAATGTTGGGGGGGGGGGTATTGTATGTTTTTTTTTACAGGAAAAAGAGCTGAATTCTTTGGGGCATGCCCCGCAAAGGGCCCTGTTCAGGGCTGGTAAGGTAAAAGAGCTTTGAACTTTAGTAATTTAGAATAGGGTAGGGCATTTTTTTTATTTTGGGGGTCTTTGTTATTTTATTAGGGGGCTTAGAGTAGGTGTAATTAGTTTAAAATTGTTGTAATATTTTTCTGATGTTTGTAAATATTTTTTTATTTTTTGTAACTTAGTTCTTTTTTATTTTTTGTACTTTAGTTTATTTCATTGTATTTATTTGTAGATATTGTATTTAATTAATGTATTGATAGTGTAGTGTTAGGTTTAATTGTAGGTAATTGTAGGTATTTTATTTAATTAATTTATTGATAGTGTAGTGTTAGGTTTAATTGTAACTTAGGTTTGGATTTATTTTACAGGTAATTTTGTAATTATTTTAACTATTTTAGCTATTGTACCTGGTTAAAATAATTACAAAGTTGCCTGTAAAATAAATATAAATCCTAAAATAGCTATAATATAATTATAATTTATATTGTAGCTATATTAGGATTTATTTTACAGGTAAGTATTTAGCTTTAAATAGGAATAATTTATTTAATAAGAGTTAATTTATTTCATTAGATTTAAATTATATTTAACTTAGGGGGGTGTTAGTGTTAGGGTTAGACTTAGCTTTAGGTGTTAATAAATTTATTAGAATAGCGGTGAGCTCCAGTCGGCAGATTAGGGGTTAATGTTTGAAGTTAGGTGTCGGCGATGTTAGGGAGGGCAGATTAGGGGTTAATACTATTTCTTATAGGGTTAGTGAGGCGGATTAGGGGTTAATAACTTTATTATAATAGCGGTTCGGTCCGCTCGGCAGATTAGGGGTTAATAAGTGTAGGCAGGTGGAGGCGACGTTGTGGGGGGCAGATTAGGGGTTAATAAATATAATATAGGGGTCGGCGGTGTTAGGGACAGCAGATTAGGGGTACATATCGATAATGTAAGTAGCGGCGGTTTACGGAGCGACAGATTAGGGGTTAATAATAATATGCAGGTGTCAGCGATAGCGGGGGCGGCAGAATAGGGGTTAATAAGTGTAAGGTTAGGGGTGTTTAGACTCGGGGTACATGTTAGGGTGTTAGGTGCAGACGTAGGAAGTGTTTCCCCATAGACAACAATGGGGCTGCGTTAGGAGCTGAACGCGGCTTTTTTGCAGGTGTTAGGTTTTTTTTCAGCTCAAACAGCCCCATTGTTTCCTATGGGGGAAACGTGCACGAGCACGTTTTTGAGGCTGGCCGCGTCCGTAAGCAACTCTGGTATCGAGAGTTGCAGTGGCGTTAAATATGCTCTACGCTCCTTTTTTGGAGCCTAACGCAGCCATTCTGTGGACTCTCAATACCAGAGTTATTTTAAAGGTGCGGCCAGAAAAAAGCCAGCGTTAGCTATGCGGGTCGTTACCGACAAAACTCTAAATCTAGCCATAAGAACAGCTAGGTGAGGAGAAAAGCTAGCAATATATTTCCCCAGAGCTCTCTAAGAACAGCTAGGTGAGGAGAAAAGCTAGCAATATATTTCCCCAGAGCTCTCAAGCACATAACCCATGTGCAGATCTCTAGATTAGAATTTAGCTGTGCAATACAATTACATTAAAATATACAGCTCTTTTGCCAATAAAATACACCAAATACTACCTAACATTACAACCCCCCACCTCCCGAAACCCAACAAAAGAAAAAAAAAAGAAAAAGAGTAATCTACCCATTGCCCCGAAAAGGGCATTTGTATGAACATTGCCCTTAAAAGGGCATTAAGCTCTTTTTCAGCCCATAAAAAATAAAAAAGCCATAGTCTAAAAACAAAAACCCACCCCAAAAATAAAAAAAAACCTAACTCTAACCCCAAAATCGGTACTCACTATTGCTGAAGTCCAGTGAAACATCTTCATCCAGGCGGCTCGATCTTCATCCATCATGGATCCATCTTCTATCTTCAAGGTGGAGGTGGAGCAGTCAGCAAAGGTGGAGCAATTGGGGGAGGCAGAATTTATAGGCAACACGGAGGTCCTCTTCATGTGATCGTCCTTTGCACACTGAAGATTGAAGGCAAGGTACCCCTTTTATATGGGGGTACCCTTGCATTCATATTGGCTAAAAAAATCAAATCAGTCAATAGGATGAGAGCTGCTTAAATCCTATTGGCTGATTTGATAAAAGTCAAATCAGCTAATAGGATGTAAGCAACTGAAGATAGAAGATGAACCTGCAATAGATAAAGATGGAGCCGTCTGGATAAAGATGTTTCGCCGGACTTCAGCAATGGTGAGTACCGATTTTGGGGTTAGTGTTAGTTTATTTTTTTATTTTTGGGGGTTGTTTTTTGTTTTTAGATTAGGGATTTTTTTTATTTTATTTTTATGGGCTGAAAATGAGCTGGATGCCCTTTTCAGGACAATGCCCATACAAATGTCCTTTTTGGGGCAAAGTGTAGATTAGGCTTTTTTTTAGTTAGGTTTTTATTTTGCGGGGATGGGAGGTTGTAATGTTAGGGGGTATTTGGTTAATTTTATTGGCAAAAGAGCTGTTAACCTTATGGCAATGCCCTACAAAGGGCCCTTTTAAGAGCTATCAGTGGTTTAGAAAGTAATAATAAGTTTATTTAGTGTTGGCGATGTGGGGGGTGGTGGTTTAGAGGTTAATATGTTTAGTGTTGGCGATGTGGGGGGATGGCGGTTTAGAGGTTAATAGGTTTATTTAGTGTTGGCGATGTGGGGAGATGGAGGTTTAGGGGTTATTAGATGAGAGGTTTATGTTAGGGTGTTAGATTTTTTGATAACTTTTTTTTGATAACTTTTTTTTAAACTGGGGAAGCTTCTCCTTGGTATGTGGCAGGCCAAAGAGCTCCTCTTTATGTGTCTCTGTCAGATAGCTTGGTAGCTGGGCTAGGCCATGACTGGTTTAACATGGGTTAGTTACTTGGACCCGAATTTCTGCCACCTGAGTATAAATTGAAGAGTTTAGGACAGATGTCCTGATGATCCTGAGTTGGATAAAAAATACAACCCATGGGTCTTAAACTTCCAATTCCTGTGTCAGTGTCTTAATTTGCTGTTTATTATTACTGTTAAGGTTTGGTTTAAGTGTAGTTAATCTCAGGGATGATATGGCATTTAATCCTGATGCCTGAAGAAACGGCTTTGTTTAGCAAGAAATGTGTCACAAATAAATTTGTTTTTATACAGTTTAAAGGTCTCCTGGGTGTGCTCTCCCCAAAGTTTATCTTTTTAGGAGACATTTCTAACCACGTTCCCTCGATCCTGTATCCAGTATCCACTAAAGATGTCATCAGGAGCCGACATCCAGCGATTGCCAGACAAGATCTGACAGCGAGCTGACTACTATTAAGATCTAATTGAAGATTTGGCTACTCTATAAGGCGCCCCTTTCTCTTTTGTTTCATTTAATCTCTAATGCTTTTATGAGTTAGGGCATTTCCTTAGTCCACTTTAGAAAAAGGCAGCTCTGGAGTACTAGTGCATAGCCCATCCAGAGCTAAACACAAGCCATGTCCTGCTCTGGAGTGGAAGGGAATTGCAGCCTTAACTGTGGCCTATATTACAAGTGGATCTTTTGTGCGTTAACATTGCTTGAGCACAATCACATCTATTTTTGCCCTCATATTACAAGTCCAAGATTATTTTTCATCACTTGAGCAATGGTCTTGGGCACGATAATATATTCATGTCGCAAAGCATGGGTGCACTAAATCCTCCACATAACAGATTTCTAGAGGGGTGTGCAGTTAAATTCAGGTTGTTCAATCCCTAAGCCAGATGGTGAGCAAGTAGCAGAGCTCTTCTTGTAATTCTGAGCTATACTATTAATAATAATGGTTTACTTCAGGTCTTAAAAAGCACTTCATTATACAGCTGTATTTTGTACTGAGCTCAAGCACATCATTTAACTCTTGTAATACAAGAGCAATGAGCGTACTATCCAGTAAAAGTACAGGGCTATCGCTAAAAAAAGTTTGGGACATGTTAAGATGTTTTGGCTAAAATATTTATTAATCTACTTGTAATATCAGATTTTATATGTTTATCTCTGTTTTCTGAACTTCCATGGGATTGATAGAAAACATGCTCACATTTCCTTTAATTAGGGTGACCATATTGCCGCTTTAAAAAAGGGACACATATGAAAAATACATATGTCAGGGTTGTTTAAGGAAATGTTTTGTATAAGAACCCTGACATATGTATTTTTCATATGTGTCCCTTTTTAAAGTTGCAATATGGTCACCCTACCTTTAATGGGGCATAAAACCCCAAAATTTTCTTTCATAAGTCAGATAGAGCATACAATTTTAAACAACTTTTCAATTTACTTCTATTATCAAATTTCCTTAATTTTCTTGTCATCCTTTGTTGAAAAGCAGGTATGTAAGCTCAGGAGTGTGCACGTGTCTACAGCCCTATATGACAGCAGTTTTGCAACAATGTTATACATTAGCAAGACCACTGGATGGCAGCACTATTTCCTGTCATGTAGTGCTTTAGGCATGTGCACGCTATACCTACCTAGGTATCTCTTCAACAAAAAATAACATGAGAACAAATCCAATTTGATCATAGAAGTAAATTGGAAACTTTTTTTAAATTGTAATCGCTATATGAATAATGAAAGAATCATTTTGGGTTTCATGTCCCTTTAATCTAGGGATACTTATCAAGAATAAAATCTAGGGATACTAATCTACTAGAGTATACAAATTGTTTCTTGGTCGTACATTATTTTAAAAGCATTTTTAAACTAACTTACCTATTACTATGTTTATTGATTATCTTAAGTTGTATATGTTTTATTTTAAGAAATACATAGCCAAGAGAATGCACCTGAACCTGATTTTTCTTCCTCTAGGAAGTACAGTATTCAGTACGCGTTCTTATGTGGCCAATCTTACAATGACCATACAAAAGCAGATTTAAATCTTTAATGTAAAACATATGAAATGTTAGCGCAATCTGTGAGAAATGAAGGAGGCTGGCGTGGATTTTTTGCAATGACTGTGATTATATGCTAGTGCTTTTATAGGCTTTTGTGCCGCACATAAGGCTTCAGCAGCGTGAGTTTTTCAGATCCTATTATACCATCTATATGTTCAAAGAAGCCAATTGCTTTGTTTGTAATGCACTCTGTGTAATGTATAAATTACCGCTGGGGTTTGTGTCAGGGAGGTTGTTAAGGTAATAGTGGTAATGTTAGAAAAAAATTGTCTTTGTTATTCCCACATTCTAGTGTGAATGCTTTTCTGCTGGTTAAGCTGTTCAGTGGTTAAAGCTCAGACATTTTCTATAAGCAGCATGTACTGAATACTGGCGTACATATGTGTGTGTACAGTTTGCACAATAAGGAAAGCAGCACGGAAAAAAACATTTATTCATCTCAGCATTAAACTGATTTCTAACCTTTTAGTGCTTTAGGTACAAGATCACTGAGATTAGCTGCAAATACTTAATGGACCAAAGGCTTTTTAAAGGAGGACAAAAAGGTTAAACTTGCTTTGGCATTGTCAGCTGGGACACTGCAGGGAGCTGATAGGATTTTCTCCATCTCTTAGAAGATTGACAATATCGCCTCTAAAGCCAGTATAATAACCGCTTCCCTTGGTTTTAAGCATAGGGCTTCAGTCAAGTCGAGTCTAATGTTCCTGTGTCAAAAGGAAACATGTTGTATTCACAGCCAAGTAGAAGGCCGAGATTGCAATATTTCTAAAGAAATTCAAAAACTAGCAAAAATCGCGGGCAGCTTCCTCCTGTCCATTTTTTTTCATCCCTTTTTGTCTTTTATCTATTTTTTATTGTATAATCTGCATCAGGGATTTAACCTTTAGATTTCATCCTTGATTATTACTGCATATCTCAAGTAGCTATATACAAGGGTGGAAATAATATCAACTTAGTTTTCAAGTCAGAGGGAAGTTACTAGTTAGAAGAGAAAAAGTTATTTGTCTTCTCAATATTAACAATAAGAAGAAGCCTTGTCCCATCCCCTGCGGTTTCTTACTAGGACTGGTGGATTAGTGGAGATTTTCCAGTCTGGCTATATGTTTACATATTGTCATTTATAATGTAAATACATGTATATTTTTTAATCTGTACTCTGGTGATACCTAGTTATAAGGGTTAATTGGTTTTGACCATGTAGAATGAGAAAGAGTAGGGTATTATGAAGGTGTTATGGTTAATCCATTGCAGAATTATAGCTTTACAGAGTTCTGCCACTGCCAGAAAAAGAGAATTATGTCACACAGCCTTAATCAGTTTCAAACACTTTATGTGTGTGATATTTGTGATCTTGCTGTGAACTAGGACAAATTAAATTATTTTTCAGGGAAAACTCACAGTTAGTCAAAGGTATGTAATCACAACCTCCATTGGAGATCCTCAGCTTGACATATTTTACAGTAAAGGCCCCATTTACTGTTTAATCTAACCTTTAGTGGTGGAATTTACCCATTTGTAATTTTTAGGCCACTTACTTTACAATATTTTTTATCAACAATAGTTTTATATAACTTAAATACAATATTTCAAGCCTTAAAGTGAAGGGAAACTTTGATGAATGAAAGCCCTTTTTTTAAAAATACTATTAAAAACAGGGACACTTTCATCAAAGTTTAGAAAGCAGCCGTTTTGTTTAAAAATGTGCCTTTGTTCTTTTCATAGCCAGTGCAGCTTCCCCCACCTGGAGATCCTCTGTTCTCACGTCAGCAATGACTAATCCGGCTTCCTCTAATCAAGGCATGGCCTCAGGCAATGACTCCCCTGGGGGGAAAGCCGTGATTGGAGGAAGCCGGATTTGTTATTGATGACGTGTGAAGAGAGGATCTCCATGTGGGGGAAGCTGCTCTGGCTGTGAAAAGAATAAAGGTAAGTTTTTAAACAAAACAGCTGCTTTCTAAACGTTGATGACTGAAAGTGCCCCTGTTTTTAAAAAACGGGCTTTCATTCATCAAAGTTTACAATCACTTTAATCATCACAATTACCTAATTGTTCCTTTTTTTAAGGGATATGAAACAGTGCTCCTTTAGTAAAAAATAAGATTCTGTTCTAAAACAGCAACAAACTTACTTGTTTTGTTGCAAAATTAGCAATTAGAAATTCTCATTGTAGTCAGATAAGGAGGGCGATCAGGCAGCTTCCATGATAGAACATATATTCAAATGAGCATGGGAAGGAAATTGACTAGAGCTAGTGCACATATCTCCTGTAGAGACCACAGCCCCCTTGTAGGGTTGTGACAATTAAAAAAAAATAAATAAATAAAAGGTAAAATTATTTTAAATGGTGAATAATACATACAGAAATTGTTTCTATTAAATATAATCAAGTGGTTTGTGCTTTTTTTTTTATTACAATGAAACACACAATTTTACATCCCTTTAATTCTGCAATATCATTTTAGAAAAAAACATGGCATATTGCCAAAAATGTAATGCTGTGCAAAAACACATTGAGCTAGATTACAAGTGGAGTGCTAACTAGTACTTTTGCTAGAGCGCTAAATTGCGTGAGTCAGGTTGTGCTGGTATTATGAGTTGAAAGTAAAATCTTATCACTCTAGCGTTAACCCGACTCGTGCAAAAAGCCGAACTTACAATATCATTAGCGCGATAACCTACTATCATTCAATGCAGCAAAAAAAGTTTAAAAAAACTAACACCCTACACGTGCGCTAACTGAATTACCATAAGCCCCTGCTGTAATAACCCCTAAACCGCCAAATAGCCCACCGCAAAGTCCCCACTACAATATTAACCTCTAATCTGCTCACACTATTAACCCCTAAACCATCAGTCTCCCACATCGCAAACTAAACATCTACACTATTAACCCCTAAACCGCCAGCCCCCCACATCGCAAACTAAATATCTAAACTATTAACCTGTAAACCACCAACCCACCATCGCAAAGTAAAACACTAACATCTAAACCCACAAACCTAACACCCCTTAACTTAAACCAAAATAAACTACCCCTACCTTTACCAAAAAAAACTAACTACCTTAAAAAAATATAAACTTACCTGTGAAATTTAAAAAACAAAAAAACAAACTAATGTTATCTTTTAAAATAAAAAATCCTAACATTATCCAAAAAATGAATTATTGTTAAAAAAAAAACCCTACCATTACAAAAAATAACAAAGTAATTACCAAAAATAAAAAAAAGATTTATGCCCATTCTAATACCCCAAAATAAAATAATCCTATTCTACAACTAAACTACAAATAGCCCTTAAAAGAGCCTTTTGTAGGGCATTGCTCTAAAGCAATTAAGCTCTTTTTTTTTTTTTTTTTTTTTTAAAACGGCAACTCTCTAACATTAAAGGTAAAGGAAGGAGTAGTTTATTTTGGGTTGTTAGGGTGGTGGTTTGGCGGTTTAAGGGTTTATTGTGTAGATGTTTAGGTTGTGATGCGGCGGCTTAGCAGTTATTAGTGTATGTGTTTAGTTTTATTTTAAATGTGGAGGGCTGGCGGTTTGGGTGTTACTAGTTTAGAGACTTACTTTGCGATGCCGGGTGCGGCAATTTACGGGGTAAATAGTGTAAAAAGGTAGTTTGCGATGTGGGCGGTGGCGGTTTAGGGGTTTATAGTGATGTTTAGTGCAACTATTTAATTTGGACAAACCCTTTATGCGACCTTTCAGGTAAAAACTTTGAGTGGTAAATGCGATTACATTTCAATGATTGCATTTACTTTCAACTTGTAATACGAGTGCATATTAGCGCTCTACAATATCCATAGAAAATATGGGGAGTGTAAATTGCCGCAAGTTCAGGCAAACAGATTTGCAGTAATTCAAACAGTGCGCCACTTGTAATATGGATTTGAGCGTAAAGAACACCACAATCTCGCGATTGTGTTTATGCTCAGCGCTAACGATAGCGCTCCAGTTGTAATCTAGCCCATTGTTTATAATTCAATTATTTTTATTTTATATTTCATTTTTATTTTAAATATGTTTTTATTGAACTTTTCAACATATACAATCCCAAATGTAGAGATAAACAAATGGTCAACACAAGTCTAATAGGATGAACAAATGCAAGCTCAGAATGTATATGCATGACAGTAAGCTTCAAACAAAGGGGTTTCATTATCAAGCAGCATACACTGTTGGGGCATTTAACATTGCACAAGAATTTCTGGTGAAAACAAAATTAGTAGTAATTTGAAATTCAGAGTAAGTGATATTGCATTGTATTTCTATTGTGCCTTTGTAGATTATGCAATTATACTCTATTTATAGGTCCTTTAATAAAGTGAGCAAGAGAAGGAAAGAGCGAGAGAAAAAAGGGGGGGGGGCAAAGAGGAGAAAAAGGAGGATCTTGTTTCATCTGTGAACCTAGATTATTTTTGCTGCAGAAAACTACTTACTGATTTTCTACATGTAATCGATTGTCCCTGCCTGCTGATAGTGGTGTTGAAAGGCTTACCAGACAATGAGCACTGATACCTGAGTATCACTTGTGCATAAATCTGCAGTTCATGTAAGCGTTAATATCAATTTAAACTACAATCTTTTAGTGTAAAGAAAAACTGTATGATAAATTATTGTTGAGTTTAATATACCTTTGATGGGGTGTCCTTATTTCTTGAATGAGACAAAGGGGCCGATTTATTAAAGTGCGAGCGGACATGATACGATGTAGAGTATCATGTCCACCGCACATCGATAAATGCTGACAGCATACGCTGTCAGCATTTATCAATGCACAAGCAGTTCTTGTGAACTGCTTGTGCAATGCCGCCCCATGCAGATTTGCAGCCAATAGGCCGCTAGCAGGGGGTGTCAATCAGCCCGATTGTATAGGATTGGGCGTATTGAAGACTGCAGCCTCAGAGGCAGCGGACCAGTTATGGAGCAACAATCTTAAGACCGCTGCTTCATAACTGCTGTTTCCGGTGACCCCGAAGGCTCGCACGGAAACAGGGGCATCAAGCTCCATTCGGAGCTTGATAATTCGGCCCCAACTTTGGAAACACCAAGAATATTTACTGTGGGCTTTTTTTTCAATAGCATGTGGATCTCCACACCTGGATGATGAGCAACATCCCACTGCGTTTAATCTATAGAAGGCTTTGGCCTCTATTTATCAAGTCGTCAACCGCAAATACGCTGGAATACCGCAGCGTAATTGTGGAGAGCTTGGTTCGCCTTATTTATCAAAGGCTACAGACCGGCAAAAGTAGAATTTTGTGACGTAACATACGATCCGCCGGTCTCAGTCCGACACAGATCGATGCTTACGTCACTACAGATGTTCCGAATGCAAATTCAGCACTATCTGACTACTTTTGCTAGTTATCAAATTTCTACCAGGTACGCTCGGCACTATTCCGGCCCAACGTACCTGGTTTTCAATCCGCCGCCCTGGAGGCGGCGGATGCCATAGGAATCAATGGGAGTCTGAAAGCAGCGAAAGCTTATGTTCGCTGCTGCCCGATATCTCATTGATTCCTATGGGAGAATAAAAGTTATATTTACACCTAACACCCTAACATGTACCCCGAGTCTAAACACCCCTAATCTGCCGCCCCCTACACCGCCGCCACCTACATTATACTTACTAACCCCTAATCTGCCGTCCCTAATGTCGCCGCCACTATATTAAATGTATTAACCCAAAAACCTAAGTCTAACCCTAACACCCCTAACTTAAATCTAATTTAAATAAATCTAAAGGAAATTCCTATCATTACCTAAATTATTCCTATTTAAAACTAAATACTTACCTATAAAATAAACCCTAAGATAGCTACAGTATAACTAATAATTACATTATAGCTAGCTAAGGGTTTATTTTTATTTTACAGGCAAGTTTGTATTTATTTTAACTAGGTAGAATAGTTATTAAATAGTTATTAACTATTTAATAACTACCTAGCTAAAATAAATACAAATTTATCTGTAAAATAAATCCTAACCTAAGTTACAATAACACCTAACACTACACTACAATTAAATAAATGACATCTTTAATACAGTGGCGGCGACGTTGGGGATGGCAGATTAGGGGTTAATAAGTATAATGTAGGTGGCGGCGGTGTAGGGGGGGCAGATTAGTGGTTAATAACATAATGAAGGTGGCGGTGGGCTCCGGGAGCAGCAGGATAGGGGTTAATAAATTTATTAGAGTGGCGGTGGGCTCCGGGAGCGGCAGGATAGGGGTTAATAAATGTATTATAGTGGTGGTGGGCTCCGGGAGCGGCGGTTTAGGGTTTAATAACTTTATTTAGCTGCGGCGGGGTCCGTGAGCAGTGGGATAGGGGTAAAACAGGGTAGTATAGTGTGGGTGTTTAGTGACAGCATACCAATAAAGCTGGGAAAAAGCCAAAGAGCAGCGAGATCGATGACTGTTAGTTAACAACAGTCCGCTGCTCATCGCCCGTACTTGGTGCGCAGCTTTTTGACAGCTTTTTTGGTAACTTTGTAGCGATGTTAGGCGATCTTAGGCGAGCGTATTGGTGACGTTGAATGCAAGTAAGTTGACGGCTTGATAAATAGGCCCCTTTGTGGTTAGAGTTAAGAGCAAGAAGACAATCTCTAGGCAACAGCTGGTATCTTTAAGACACACCATTCATCTTTTTTATTCTTTTTTATTCTTAAGTTCCTAGAGTAGATATTACAATTAAAATGGGGATTTTAATTCAATTTCACAAAATTTGGATTAGTCTTTTAGACCATGTTAGTCCTTTAGACCATGTTAGTCCTTTAGACCATGTTAAAAAAATTGTGACTTATAATTAGCAAAGTGTTGAAACAATTTCTCGAGCTTTATTAATATAAGGCACAATTTTAGATTTCTTCCAACAAGTTTATAATGTTCTGGGCCCTAACAAAGATCTATGTTGCAAGAAGCACCCTCTCTGCTAGAGGTATACAGTCCATGCCTCTGCATTTGTGAGAAGAAAACCATGTTGGGCGACAGGTCAATAAAACTCCTGTAACTAATGTTTATATATTATTTTATACTATATCCTAATGTCAGTAACCTTCTTAAACCTGGTAGAGGTTTCATGTGTGTTTTTGGAGCCAATGTTACCTCTATGTCCCCAAATATATAGAAATTCAATTCTCCAAAAATCATATTCCCTAACATTTGTGGGAACTTGAAAAATCAATCATGATAATAGTGACTCACTAGAGCAGTGATGAAATATGCAAATTAAAAAAAGTTAAGTTAAATCTATTTAAAGTGAACTAACAACCTACAATCAATAGCCATATAAGCAGTAAATGTTGGGGTTGGTTCAAAACATCACAATGCCAAACAATCTGCATGTTAATAACTATATAATATATCATACTGATTTGTTTACTGGGAACACTGACAGTCTCCCAAGTTTTTGGCCCCCAAAAAAGGGGCAGGGTCAACTATTATTCAACCTATCCCCACTTTCCTGCTTATGATTGGAGTAAGAGCACTGTTGTTCACTGGGTTGTTCCATGTAGCACCAAGTGGTACATTTCATTATGTTTTATCACATAACAGTTTGGGTTATCCCAGTAAAATATGTTTATTCTTTGGCACATGCCTAAGTTTTTTATTACTTTATTTACAATTAATATAAACTTACATAATGATAATAGAACATTTTTGTGTACCTGATAGACCAACAAAGGGCTAGTTTCCATTAAGGTGGTAAAGTTTGGAAACTGTGGTAAAAACATGTATTGTATCTCCATTAAGGTCTATGGAAAATGTTTATGTTACCACCAGTTTCCATACTTTACCACCTCAATGGAAACTAGGCCAAAGTTTCTAAATTAGTCTTTGTATATTCAAGAAATATGATGATCGCTTCCATAGGAACTAATGTGTTTTCCTGGTTGTAACTTATTGCATTAGTCTGTTCTTCTGATTTACAACATTCTTGTCATGATAATATTATTATTTTTAAACAAACATTCCATGTTAAGTTCTTCCAAAGAACATACCACTGCTATTTCGGATATAAAACCAAAAAAATGTCTTTCATGATTCAGACAACTTTCTAATTCCGGAGCATTATATGGCAGCAATTTTGCAAGAATGTTATCCATTTGCAAGAGCACTAGATGGCTACACTATTTCCTGCCATGTAGTGCTCTAGATGCCTACCTAGGTATCTGTTGAACAAAGAAAATCATGGGAACAATGCAAATTTTATAATAAAAATAAATTGGACATTTTTTAAAAATGGTATACTATGAGGCCCATTTATCAAGCTCTGTACGGAGCTTGAGGACCCGTGTTTCTGGCGAGTCTTCAGACTTCTAAAGAACGCTGCTCCATAACCCTGTCCTCCTGCTCTGATGAGGCGGACAGGAATCGCCACAATTCAACCTGATCGTGTACGATCGGGTTGATTGATACCTCCCTGATGGCGGCCGATTGGCCGCGAGTCTGCAGAGGGCAGCGTTGCACCAGCAGCTCTTGTGAGCTGCTGGTGCAATGCTGAATACGGAGAGCGTATTGCTCTCCGCATTCAGTGATGTCTGTCGTACCTGATCCGCACTGTCGGATCAGGTCCGACAGACATTTGATAATTCGGCCTCTCTGAATCACAAAATACATTTTTTGGGTTTCATATCCCTTTAATATTATGTGCAGTGAAAGCATCAATCTATGTCCATGAGGATAATCATCACTAGTGTATTCCTATCTCCTTGGCAATAGGGCTAATTAATTATTTGTGTAAAATCATCATTGCAATATATTACATATATAAGTCTAAACATATTTCTTCCAAAGAAATCAATTACTAACAAATAAAAATACTCTTTTCAAATTATATGTCAATAAAGGTTTTAAAATATAAAATGTTCTTGGGAAGATACTCCTGTGTGTTTTTATCACCAACACTGACTAAAGGAAGAGACTGTATTTTTTGCTATTTTCAGCAGATTTGGTTTGAAACATGACAGCTATTTACATCAAATTATTTTTTTAAAATATTAAATATTAACTGCATTTAAATTAGATAACTTGTATTGAGAAATTTCATCTTTCCCGCATAGTTCTGCTGGTGTCATTAATGAGATAAGAAATTATATTGGAACCGTGCAATACATTTAAATGAAGCATAAATCAATTACCAGAGTAGGAGTTTTTTTTCAACATTGTAATGATTATTGCAATAAATTGAGTCTTTAGCCATTTTCTTAATGGCATCCTCAGTGGCAAAGGAATGATAAGATTAATTTATTTATTTATTTTCCAAAAATAAAACCCAATGATGTGTAAAGCCAGAGATGTGATCGTCCTACATTATACTCTGATCTTTACTTTGAAAGTCTTCTCAGAAATATTTAATGACTTTAAATGACTGAATCAATACTCTTTCATCTGAAGACTGTAACCTTAAAGGGACAGTCCAGTCAATATTAAACTTTAATGATTCAGATAGGGCATGCAATTTTAAACAACTTTTCAATTTACTTTAATCATCAAATCTACTTTGTTCTCTTGGAATTCTTTGTTGAAAGCTAAACCTAGGGTAGGCTCATATACTAATTTCTAAACTCTTGAGGGTCACCTCTTTTCTCAGTGCATTTGAACAGTTTTTTCACAGTGCTTGCACATGTTTGCCATATAGATAACATTGTGCTCTCTCCTGTGGAGTTATTTATAAGCTAGCACTGATTGGCTAAAGTGTGTGTCTGTCAAAAGAACTGAAATAAGGGGGCAGTCTGCAGAGGGTTAGATACAAGGTAATTACAGACAGGGCCGGTGCTTGTGTAAGGCAGGCTAGGCAGTCACCTTAGTGCGCCTCCAGCAGGGAGGCACTAGATCTGCCTTGCTGCCGGCATTGGCAAAGCAGCATGAGTGAAAAATGATTATGTGTGCACAACACACTGACTGAGCTGAGCCTGCAACTTCCAACATAATTGGTACTTGCTAATTTTGCTATGCTATGTATATGGGCAGCATGGGCAGGAGAGGGCATGTGTGAAGCTCACTTGCATAACAATTATCTGAGAGACAGTGCATGCTCAGTCAGTGATGTGGAGGTGGTGGAGCCGAGTCTGAGAAGGAAACATGTGGTGGATGCGGGAGCCTCATGACTGACTGTCACAGTGAAAATGATTTTGAGCCACGTAAATGAATCCCACCGAGATGGCTAGACTGGTACTGAAGTGAGAGGTAGGATGGTAGATTACAATTCCTGTATTATTTAATTTTACCATATCAAGCAGTTATTGCGATTTCATTTACATCAGGTTTGAAGAAGAGGTCAGTGTGCCACTTTTAATAGCATTTTAGTGTTTATATTATAGATGTGTAGAAATAGATGTAGTACCACTGTTTGATTTGCTATGCAGCACTACCACTGTCTGATTTGTTATACAACACTACCACTGTTTGATTTGCTATACAGCACTACCACTGTCTGATTTGCTATGCAGCACTACCACTGTCTGATTTGCTATGCAGCACAACCACTGTTTGATTTGCTATGGAGCACTACCACTGTTTGATTTGCTGTGCAGCACTACCACTGTCTGATTTGTTATGCAGCACAATCACTGGTCTGATTTGCTATGCAGTACTTCCACTGTTTTATTTGCTATGCAGCACAACCACTGTCTGATTTGCTATTTAGCACTACCATTGTCTGATTTGATATGTAGCACTATCACTGTTTGATTTGCTATGCAGCACTACCACTGCCTGATTTGCTATGCAGCACTACCACTGTTTGATTTGCAGTGCAGCACTACCACTGTCTGATTAGTTATGCAGCACTACCACTATCTGGTTTGTTATGCAGCACTACCACTGTTTGATTTGCTATCCAGCACAACCACTGTTTTATTTGCTATGCAGCACTGCCACTGTCTGATTTTCTATGCAGCACTATCACTGTTTGATTTGCTATGTAGCACTACCACTGCCTGATTTGCTATGCAGCACTACCACTGTTTGAATTACAATGCAGCACTACTACTGCCTAATTTGCTATGCAGCACTACCACTGTCTGATTTGCTATGCAGCACTACCACTGTCTGATTTGCAATGCAGCAAATGGGCTGGCTCCTAAGCTTACATTCCTGCTTTTCAAATACAGATACCAAGAGAATGAAGAAAATGTATAATAGGAGTTAATTAGAAAGTTGCTTAAAATGTCATGATCTATCTGAATCATGATATAAAAATTTACCAATGGGATGGTATGTAATCGGGGAGGGGGGCGGCAAAATGTATGAAAATATCTATGTTGGCTACTCAAAACTGAGGAATGGGTTAAAAAGGGATTATCTATCTTTTTAAACAATAACAATTCTGGAGTAGACTGTCCCTTTAACTCATGTAAAACTGTGTGAGTCACAGCACCCTTTCTATTTTGTAAAAAAACATTTTTTAGAAGAACCTTGATTAATTTGGCCACCTGCATTCATTCATTTGAATGTGCTTTATTTTATAAATTTAAACTGATATTTTCTTCATATTTTACTTTATCGAGTTTACAAATATTTTCCTTTATCCATTTGGAGTCTCTCCTAAATTCAGGTTTGTGTGTTATCATAGCTAAATTTGCAGAAAAGAAGCTGCTATTCCAAGCTTATAAAGTGACTATAAAACTCACCAGTAAAATAAGTACCTATTATTATTATTATCAGTTATTTGTAGAGTGCCAACAGATTCCGCATCACTATAGACATGGTGCTAATATACAAGGAAGCATTTATAGGTAACAAATAGTTAGAGAGCCCTGCCAAGAGTCGCACTGTTTTAAATCGGCTCTCCTGAAGGTGATCTATAAAACAGCTTTGCTTGTAGGCTTACATTCAATGGGATGAGAAAGGGAGGAGAGAAGCTGAGGTAAGAGAAGGTTAGCGTATATTGTATGTATATTGTCTTTAAAGAGCACTTGAAACTTTGAAAACTACACAATAAAACCATGGTGCCCCATTATGCATAAGGAGTATGAGGTTTAAATTAATATACTCAAAATGAATGAAGTTTATTTTTTAAGATTTTTTTTTCTTAAGGAGATCCAGAGAACCAAGATAGATGATAAATAAAAAATGCATTAAGGGATCTCCACCAAAGGGTAATGGTAAGAGCCAGCCAATTACAATACACATTTATTTGCAAAAAACATGCCAGTGCTGACTTTAATCATTTTTACTGTTGTTCATGTGATCCAATGAGCACACAGCAGTAGGTCACATGCAAACATATTTATTTTGCACTGACTGAGTATCAGGAATCTTTTTTGCAAATATTATATATAAAGCAACAATCATTCTGTTAAAATCCTGGAATTTACTTCAAGTTCATGAATATTTAATTACTTAATAAGCATTATAAATTGATATAAAGGGAAAAAACATAGGGATCCTGTACACCCAAGATAGGTACAATAAGTTGTACTGTGGTAAATTAAGAATAAAGACATATATGTTAATCTTTATTTTTACTATTTCCATTTTTTTTCTACAGATATATTTTATAATTTACAGTCAAGTCCCAAATATGTGGGTGTTTATGTGTAAGAACCAAATTATACACATTGATACCTGATTCAGTATAATTTAGTGATTAAACATGCACTTGTGACATTGGACACAAATAACCTAAACACTCTACAGACCTCCTCATGGACTTCTGATCCTAGAGATAGCATACTATGGGCCAGATTACATGTGGCGCACTAACAGTTGCGCGCAAGCGATATCGGGTTTATCGTGGGCTGTTTGCGTACGTTGGCAGTAGTGTGCATATATCAAATTGAAAGTAAACGCGTGCAAATTGAACATAACGCGCATTGAGTAAGCTCTACAGCAAAGCTCTGGTTAACTTTTACTCTTGAATAAAAAGTTGTACAAAAAAACATTTAAAAGTACAGTTGCACTCATTCTAACACTATCTAAAAAACATTATTTAAAAAGAAATTGCAATAAAAAGTTATAAGGGCTCATAGATAGGTGAAGAAAAGGCTGCAAAGGGCTTTAACATAGAGATACATACATATACTGTACATGTCTAAATATGTATCTGCATGTATATATGTTTATATGTGTATACATATGTATTTATGTATTTATATGTGTATAGTTGTATACATGTATTTATAGACATATATTTGCATATAAACACATATGTATACATAGATAAACATATATATATATAAGTGCTTTGGAGCCCTTTGTATGTAAGTAGCTGAAAACATGTAAAATAATTTTTATGCAATATTCCTATTTAATAAAGTGTGTGTGTTGCACTGTCAATATTTAAAAGTCCAATGTTCTTCACAAATGGGAATAAATATTTTCAAATAGATATTCCTATATACACTGGTGTTCAAAAGTTTGGGGTCCCTTAGACATTTCTTTATTTTCCATGAACACATACATGAAATGAGTTTGAATAGGAATTATATTCATTGACAAGGTTAGAAATAAATTGTAAGTAAAATCATGATTGTGTTCTTCAAACTTTGCTTTCGTCAAATAATCCTTCATGTGCAGCAATTACAGCCTTGCAGAACTTTGGCATTCTAGTTGTCAATTTGTTGAGGTAATCTGAAGAGATTTCACCCCATGCTTCCCGAAGCACTTCTTACTTATTATACATACAAGCTGCTCCCACAACAGTGCAATAAGGTTGAGTTCTGGTGATTGTGCAGGTCACTCCATTAAAGATAAAATACTAACTGATTGCTCCTTCACTAAAGGGAAAGCATAGTTTGGAGCTGACCGTTGGGTCATTGTCCTGTTGTAGGAGGAAACTGGTTCCATTCAAGTGTCGCCCACAAGGTATGGCACGGTATTTCAAAATTTAGTGATAGTCTTCCTTCTTCAAGGTCCTGTTTACCCTGTATAAATCTCCCACTTTACCACCACCAAAGAACCCCCAAAACATCACATTGCCTCCAGCATACTTGACAGATGGTGTCAACCCCTCCTCTAGCATCTTTTTATTTGGTCTGTTTCTCACAAATGCTCTTCTTTGTAAACTGAACACCTCAAACTTAGATTTGTCTGTCCATAATACTTTTTTCTAATATTCCACTGCCCAGTGTCTGTGTTCTTTTGCCAATATTAATCTATTCTTTTTATTGGTCAGTCTGAGATATGGCTTTTTCTTTGCAACTCTGCATAGAAGGCCAGCATCCTGGAGTTGCTTCTTAACTGTTGATGCTGAGACTGGTGATTTGCACATACTATTTAATGAAGCTGCCAGTTGAGGTCCTTGAAGTTGTCTGTTTCTTAAACTAGACATTCTAATGTATTTGTGCTCTTGCTCAGTTGTGCACAGGGTCTCTCACTCCTTTTTCTATTCTGGTTAGAGCCAGAGGAATAGCCTTAATTTTTAAGAACAAGAATAGACTTATGAGTTTCAGAAGAAATATCTTTGTATCTGGCCATCTTGAGCCTGCAATTGAACCCACAATTGCTGATGCTCCAGATACTCAACTAGCTGAATGAAGGCCGGTTTAATGCTTTTTATTTAACAATTTTCGGCTATTCTAACATAATTGCAAAAGGGTTTTTCTAATGATCAATTAACCTTTTTAAATGATAAACTTGGATTAGCAAACACAATATGCCATTGGAACACAGGACAGATGGTTGCTGATAACGAGCCTCTGTATGCCTATGTAGATATTCCAATAAAAACAACAACCGTTTCCAGCTACAATAGTAATTTATAACATTAACAATGTGTACACTGGAAAAAGAGAGAGAGAAGTGAGAGGGAGAGAGGGAGAGTGAGAGCGAGAGAGAGTGTGAAAGAAAGTGTGAGAGAGTGTGAGAGAGGAGAGAGAGATATGTATTTAAGTATAAATAGAACATATTCTGCTATGTGAAGAACACTGGAATGTGAAATATTTATATTTCGTGTCAGGTTAGTGCACTTAAGAAAATATGTTCATGTTTTGCGCAACTTTTTTGGTACTAGTATTTTTTTCCACTGTCCCCACTCCATATAAGTCTATAGGAAAATATGTTAACTGGGATATTGCAACTTTGGCTTTTTCGCTCGTTTATTTAACACCCGGGTGAAAACTGTAATATGCTCGGTATCCGGCATATACAAAACGCTGAAGTCAAGCACAATTAGCGTGTGAGTAGGAGTGATAAATAGCTCTCCACTCGTAAACTAGCCCTATGGCAGCAGTGTTACTTTGCAACAATGTATAACATTTCTACAAACACTGCTGCCATAGAGTGCTAAAGATATGTAAAGGCATTGACTGCTAAACTTTTTTTTTTCCAATAACAGGTAGGCAGCAATTAAGTTCCTAAATAATTATAGCCAAGCATTAGCAGGTCATGGCCTCAGTTACAGTTCTTACTGCAAAACTCCAGCTGAGCTTTTCCCACAAAAATGCATACCAGGCATTCTCAGAAGCTTAGGTCAACAAACCCCCAGGGAGGGGCATTAGCTCTGACCCACTCCGTCCAGACCCTGGCATAAAAATTGGGCCCTGACACTGGCTTCTATGATTACCCATATTACGCCTAGTAACAAACAGGGCAGTGCTAGCCTTTCCACATGCACCCACCCAAGGGAGACAAATATTACAGCTATGGACTTACAAACAAAATAGCTAGTGATACAGCATGTAAAGCAACCCTAAGGAAGCTAAATTCTTAGTGCCACTGTTCTGTATAATATTCCGACCGTGTTACGTTTACCTACCTAGAGTAACAAGTCCAGCCACACTTATATGTAAGGCCCGCAGACGCAGAGGAAATAGAGTGGTTTCATGTTTATATTTGGCTGTTTTGAGCGCAGATCTCGCTGAAACATAAAAAATTAAAACACAAGCACAAAATTTTATGTATGGCATTAGCTTGTGAAGATGGCGTTATTTTATTAAAGGTATTTTTAGTCTATGTAAGAACAAATAATTGAAACATATCTCTAGCCTGAAAAATAAATGTATAAAATTAATGCTATCATCACAAGCTAATAACATACATAATATTTTGTGTTTATCTTTTAATGTTTTATGTTTCAGCGACATCTGCATTCAAAACAGCCAAATATAACCATCACTATTTTAACATCAGCCTCCGTTTCAAACAAACATGGCGGATATGAAAGTGCTCTATCTAGATGTAGGCTTGGCCGTACGCATTACATAGGTAGGAAAACATAACAAGGTAGGCAAATATTACAGAACACCACACCAAATGCTGCCACAAAGATTAGGGTTTGGGAGGGAGGTAAAATCACTTGATTCACAGGATAAAGAGGAAGATGAGCTCACATCAACGACCTTTAAGGTAAGGAACAGACCGTTGCACATCTTAGCAACAAAGTTGCCATACACACTAAACAAAATAATCAATAAATAACATAAAGACCCAGATTACAATGTTCTATTGATAGTGCAGGGTGTATTATCAATATTACGGGACCACGCTAAGATTAGCATGCAATCTGGTATTAAAAGTCCATGGTAAAACAAAATTACCAGAGAATGTTTAGTGCGACCTATACTTTCAATGGATAAGGCAGCCCTGTTAAAGGGACAGTCAAGTCCAAAAAAAACTTTCATGTTTCAAATAGGGCATGTAATTTTAAACAACTTTCCAATTTACTTTTATCACCAATTTTGCTTTGTTCTCTTGGTATTCTTAGTTTAAAGCTAAACCTAGGAGGTTCATATGCTAATTTCTTAGACCTTGAAGGCCGCCTCTAATCTAAATGCATTTTGATAGTTTTTCACCACTAGAGGGCATTAGTTCACGTGTTTCATATAGATAACATTGAGCTCTTGCACGTGAATTTGCCATGGAGACAGCTCTGATTGGCTAAAATGCAAGTCTGTCAAAAGAACTGAAATAAGGGGGCAGTCTGCTGAGACTTAGATACAAGGTAATTACAGAGCTAAAACGTGTATAATTATAACTGTGTTGGTTATGCAAAACTGGGGAATTGCTAATTAAGGGATTATCTATCTTTTAAAACAACAAAAATTATGGTGTTGACTTTCCCTTTAAATATCAAATTACAAGTTGTGAGTTATTTGTTAAGCTTGAACACAGTGTTAAAAACATAGCATGACTTGAGACCTGAAGTAAAGTGTTAGGGCTTGAATAAAAGTATAACAAAACACACATTCGAATAAAGTATTACACTCATATATACAGTATATATATATATATATATATATATATATATATATATATATATAAATATATATATATATATAGATATTAAAATATATGTTTATTATTGAACTACATGTATATAAAGTTTTAAAGAGATATGATATATGACAAAGAGTTGGACTGGGAAGGGCACAAAGGTCAATGTTTATTTGTGTAGCTTTGTATGTGTGTATGTATATATATATATATATACAGTATATATATATATATATATATATATATATATATATGCGCATGCATGTACAGGGAGTGCAGAATTATTAGGCAAATTAGTATTTTGACCACATCATCCTCTTTATGCATGTTGTCTTACTCCAAGCTGTATAGGCTTGAAAGCCTACTACCAATTAAGCATATTAGGTGATGTGCATCTCTGTAATGAGAAGGGGTGTGGTCTAATGACATCAACACCCTATATCAGGTGTGCATAATTATTAGGCAACTTCCTTTCCTTTGACAAAATGGGTCAAAAGAAGGACTTGACAGGCTCAGAAAAGTCAAAAATAGTGAGATATCTTGCAGAGGGATGCAGCACTCTTAAAATTGCAAAGCTTCTGCAGCGTGATCATCGAACAATCAAGCGTTTCATTCAAAATAGTCAACAGGGTCGCAAGAAGCGTGTGGAAAAACCAAGGCGCAAAATAACTGCCCATGAACTGAGAAAAGTCAAGCGTGCATCTGCCAAGATGCCACTTGCCACCAGTTTGGCCATATTTCAGAGCTGCAACATCACTGGAGTGCCCAAAAGCGCAAGGTGTGCAATACTCAGAGACATGGCCAAGGTAAGAAAGGCTGAAAGACGACCACCACTGAACAAGACACACAAGCTGAAACGTCAAGACTGGGCCAAGAAATATCTCAAGACTGATTTTTCTAAGGTTTTATGGACTGATGAAATGAGAGTGAGTCTTGATGGGCCAGATGGATGGGCCCGTGGCTGGATTGGTAAAGGGCAGAGAGCTCCAGTCCGACTCAGGCGCCAGCAAGGTGGAGGTGGAGTATTGGTTTGGGCTGGTATCATCAAAGATGAGCTTGTGGGGCTTTTATCGGGTTGAGGATGGAGTCAAGCTCAACTCCCAGTCCTACTGCCAGTTTCTGGAAGACACCTTCTTCAAGCAGTGGTACAGGAAGAAGTCTGCATCCTTCAAGAAAAACATGATTTTCATGCAGGACAATGCTCCATCACACGCGTCCAAGTACTCCACAGCGTGGCTGGCAAGAAAGGGTATAAAAGAAGAAAATCTAATGACATGGCCTCCTTGTTCACCTGATCTGAACCCCATTGAGAACCTGTGGTCCATCATCAAATGTGAGATTTACAAGGAGGGAAAACAGTACACCTCTCTGAACAGTGTCTGGGAGGCTGTGGTTGCTGCTGCACGCAATGTTGATGGTGAATAGATCAAAACACTGACAGAATCCATGGATGGCAGGCTTTTGAGTGTCCTTGCAAAGAAAGGTGGCTATATTGGTTACTGATTTGTTTTTGTTTTGTTTTTGAATGTCAGAAATGTATATTTGTGAATGTTGAGATGTTATATTGGTTTCACTGGTAAAAATAAATAATTGAAATGGGTATATATATGTTTTTTGTTAAGTTGCCTAATAATTATGCACAGTAATAGTCACCTGCACACACAGATATCCCCCTAAAATAGCTATAACTAAAAACAAACTAAAAACTACTTCCAAAACTATTCAGCTTTGATATTAATGAGTTTTTTGGGTTCATTGAGAACATGGTTGTTGTTCAATAATAAAATTAATCCTCAAAAATACAACTTGCCTAATAATTCTGTACTCCCTGTAGGTAAGCATACATATGTAAATGAACATATACATACAAATATACACATGCATACTAGCACACCTGTGACTTTTGCTCAATAGCGCTAATTCTTTGGCAAAAAATGTTTGCTAAAACATTAAGAACTTTAGGAATGCTAGCCCAAATGTGATAATATACTTTTCAAACAGTAAAGTATAGCTTTGATCAGTTAACAATCACCACAACTCATTTTCCCCGCTCTGCTAGGCTGTACTTTGCAACATTACAAATATTTTCTTAAATAACTTATGGGGGAAAATTATTTTAAACTCTATGGTAACAGCTGCCTAATGAAACATACTGAGGAGAGAATATGCATTCACACCTGGGAGGAAGAATACTTCTTGCAAACTTATTCATAAATATTGCAAAAGTAACTATACTTGTTTGTTTGCAGAAATGTACTTCCTGTTTTTGCATCAAATGCACATACTCATTTACTAATACTCAGGTAGATTACGAGTTATGCGCGTTAGAGGGTTTTTAACGAACGTAACAAAAGTTGTGTTATTTCACCCTCCATAGCGCTGCCATTACAAGTTTTGAAACAGCCGGCTTGTGCGTGCGATATGGTTGTGTTGAGCTCCATACTGCACAAAATACAAGCGCTGTTTTGACGTGCTTGTGCACGCTTTCCCCATAGACATCAATGGGGAGAGCAGGTTAGAAAAAACTAACACCTGCGATCGCGGAATGAAAAGCTCCCCCAACCCCTTTGATGTCTATGGGGAAAAAAAGTAACGGTTAAACCTAACACTCTAACATAAACCCCACATCTAAACACCCCTAATCTGCTGCCCCAGACATTGCCGACACATACATAAATGGGGTACCTTGCATTTCAATCCTCAGTGTGCAGTGGACGATCACATGAAGAGAACCTTTACATCGGATCGATGGACCGCCCTCTGGACTTCCACCTTGGACCTCAGCCTGGACCTCCGCCTTGGACCTTCGCCTGGACCTCCGTGCATTGACCGCTCTGCCTCCACAGGGATGAAGAAGATGCCGGTCCCACAATGGATGAAGATGGAGCCGTCTGGATGAAGACCTCTTGCCGCCTGGATGTCCGGACATCAGGAACTGTAAGTGGATCTTCGGGGGTTAGTGTTAGGATTTTTTAAACTGTTTTTGGGTGGGTTTTTTTTTAGTTTATGGTTTGGGCTTTTCTTAAAAGAGCTAAATGCCCTTTTCAGGGCAATGCAAAAGAGGGCAATGCCCATAGAGGGCAATGGGTATCTTAGGTTTTTGTTAGAGTTAGGTTTTTTTATTTTGGGGGGTTGGTTGGGTGGTGGGTTTTACTGTTGGGGGGTCTTTGTATTTTTTTTTCCAGGTAAAATAGCTGTTTAATTTAGGGCAATGCCCTACAAAATGCCCTTTTAAGGGCTATTGGTAGTTTATTGTAGGCTAGGGTTTTCTTTTTATTTTGGATGGGCTTTTTTATTTTTATAGCGCTATTAGATTAGGTGTATTTTTTTTTAATGATTTCGTTTGTTATTTTTCGTAATTTAGTGTTTGTTATTTTTTGTAATTTAGTATTTTTTATTTTTTGTAATTAGATAGTTTGTAATTTTTATAGTAGTGTTAGGATTTTTTTAATGTGTATTTTTGTTTTCTTTAATTGGTAGTTAGTTTAATTTTAATAATTATATTAGTTTAATTGTTAGTTTAAACTAATTTGACAGGTAAGTTTTAATTTAATTTAAGATAGGGAAATTGTAATTTTAATATAAAGTTAGGGGGGCGTTAGGTTAAGGGGTTACTAGTTTAAATTAGTTTATTGCGATGTGGGGGGCTTTTGGTTTAGGGGTTAATATTTTAATTTAGTATATTTCATTGTGAGGGCTTCCGATTTAGGGGTTAATAGTTTAATTTAGTATATTCCTTGTGGAGGGCGTGCAGTTTAGGGGTTAATATGTTTATTATAGTGGTGGTGGCGGCGAGCAGCGGAATAGGGGTTAATACATTTTATTAGTGCAGAGATGTTGGGAGCAGCAGATTGGGGGTTAATAACTTTAATATAGTGTTTGCAATGCGGGAGGGCCTCGGTTTAGGGGTTAATAGGTAGTTTATGGGTGTTAGATGGTGATACGGATCTTGTCGGTATAGGCTGGAACGCAAGCTTTTTAGCCTCACCGCAAAACTCGTAATGACTGCGCTATGCAAGTCACATGAAAAAACTTAATTTTTACGACTGCAGGACTGACGTTGCGTTAAAAGGCTTGCGGTACAGCTATACCGACAAGACTTGTAATGGCTGCATTGCTGTTTTAATGCTAAAATAACCATTTTGTCAGCGTTAAAACTCAAACGCACAACTCGTAATCTACCTGACTATTTGTCTTAGAAGCTGCTGTCTGACATTGAGCACTACTTTTTAGTTTGTTGCCTTTAAAATATGCTAAATTCCCTTTCATCTCTGTTGCACCAAGTCTCCTCTCACTTAAGTTATAGGTAGTTTGCAAGACACTTAAGCGCCCTACCACAGTATGCTCTCATTGAAAGGAGATAAGTTTTAACAAAGGATATCTACGGGTCAATTTAAAATTGGAAACACTTTTTTTTCCTACACAACCTTTAATGGAAAATATTTTTCAGTGTTCTTAACAAAACTGACTATTGAGTCACAAAACTAGGTTTAACTGGTTTAATGTCTGTTTATGGGAACATTCACAGAATAAATGATGGACTATCTAAGTAAGCTACAGAAACCAGTGTTGTACTTGTGAAACAGATAAGAAGCTTTATATTAGAAAGAAAATTATTTTTAGCCATTTTCTGTCAAAGTAATACATGTAGATGTTTCAGCAAAGTTGTTCCATAACCAATTTTCCTTGCTCAGCTGATTCCCCTAATAGGGCTTTCAATTCAGCTATATTGGCTATTGTACTATCCTCCTTCATGTATTTGATCATTAAGTATATCATAGTGAATGGCCCAGATGTGACCCTCACTTACAATAAGTACAAAAGTGCTTAGAATGTATGGGGTTACTGACTATTTGAGTTACTGATTTCGTACTTATAAAATGTGAAAGTTGCTGATTATCAGAACATTTCTGAATCAAAACTACTACTTCAGATGAACTCTAAAACTGATGTTACCTCCAAAAATGTGACAAATTAAGTATTCATTCAAAATTATAAAATCTAGGTTTACCCTTAATAACATTCGGCTAGATTACGAGTTTTTGCCGGTAAGGCTTGCGGTGCTAACGCTCCTTTTTTTCTCACCGCTCACTTAAAACAACGCTGGTATTACAGGTTTTTTTCAACCCGGCGTTAGCCTCTAAAAAGTGAGTGTAGAGCAAAATTTAGCTCAACTTCTCACTGTAATACCAGCGCTGCTTACGGTAGCAGTGAGCTGGCTAAACGTGCTCGTGCACGATTTCCCCATAGGAAACAATAGGGCTGAGCTGGCTGGAAAAAAAAACTAACGCCTGCAAAAAAGCAGCGTTCAGCTTCTAACGCAGCCCCATTGTTTCCTATGGGGAAATACTTTTTATGTCTGCACCTAACACCCTAACATGAACCCCGAGTCTCAACACCACTAATCTTACACTTATTAACCCCTAATCTGCCGCCCCCAACATCGCTGACACCTGCATTATATTATTAACCCCTAATCTGCCGCTCCGGACACCGCTGCCACCTACATTATCCCTATGAACCCCTAATTAAAACTAATTACAAATAATCTAATCCCCCTAATAAAATAAAAAAGCCCCCCAAAATAATAAAATTCCCTACCCTATACTAAATTACAAATATCCCTTAAAAGGGTTTTTTGCGGGGCATTGCCCCAAAGTAATCAGCTCTTTTACCTGTAAAAAAAATACAATACCCCCCAACATTAAAACCCACCACCCACACATCCAACCCTACTCTAAAACCCACCCAATCCCCCCTTAATAAAACCTAACACTAACCCCTTGAAGATCACCCTATCTTGAGCCGTCTTCACCCAGCCGGGCACAAGTAGTCCTCCAGAGGGGCAGAAGTCTTCACCCAGTCCGGGCAGAAGAGGACCTCCAGACGGGCAGAAGGCATCTTCTATCTTCATCCATCTGGAGCGGAGCGGGTCCATCTTAAAGCCAGCTGACATGGAGCATCCTCTTCTTCCGACGACTCCCGACGAATGAAGGTTCCTTTAAATAACGTCATCCAAGATGGCGTCCCTTGAATTCCGATTGGTAGGATTCTATCAGCCAATCGGAATTAAGGTAGAAAAATCCTATTGGCTGACTGGATCAACCAATAGGATTGAACTTCAATCCTATTGGCTGATCCAATCAGCCAATAGGATTGAGCTTGCATTCTATTGGCTGTTCCAATCAGCCAATAGAATGTAAGCTCAATTCTATTGGCTGATTGCATCAGCCAATAGGATTTTTCCTACCTTAATTCCGATTGGCTGATAGAATGGATGGCGTCATTTAAAGGAACCTTCATTCGTCGGGAGTCATCGGAAGAAGAGGATGCTACGCGTCGGCTGGCTTCAAGATGGACCCGCTCTGGATGGATGAAGATAGAAGATGAAGCCTTCTGCCCGTCTGGAGGTCCTCTTCTGCCCGGATCGGATGAAGACTTCTGCCCCTCTGGAGGACCTCTTGTGCCCGGTTGGGTGAAGACGGTTCAAGGTAGGGTGATCTTCAAGGGGTTAGTGTTAGGTTTTATTAAGGGGGGGTTGGGTGGGTTTTAGAGTAGGGTTGGGTGTGTGGGTGGTGGGTTTTAATGTTGGGGGGGTATTGCATTTTTTTATTTACAGGTAAAAGAGCTGATTACTTTGGGGCAATGCCCCGCAAAAAGCCCTTTTAAGGGCTATTTGTAATTTAGTATAGGGTAGGGAATTTTATTATTTTGAGGGGCTTTTTTATTTTATTAGGGGGATTAGATTAGGTGTAATTAGTTTTAAAAAATTGTAATTATTTTTTTATTTTCTGTAATTTTGTGGGGGTTTTTTGTAAATTATTTAATTTAATTGTATTTAATTGTAGTTAGTTTAGGTAATTAATTTAATGATAGTGTAGTGTTAGGTGTAATTGTAATTTAGGTTAGGATTTATTTTAAAGGTATATTTGTACTTATTTTAGCTAGGTAGTTATTAAATAGTTAATAACTATTTAATAACTATTGTACCTAGTTAAAATAAATACAAAGTTGCCTGTAAAATAAAAATAAACCCTAAGATAGATACAAATGTAAATATTAGTTATATTGTATCTAGCTTATGGTTTATTTTACAGGTAAGTATTTAGTTTTAAATAGGATAAATTTATTTGATTGTAGTAATTTTATTTTGTTTTATTTAAATTATATTTAAGTTACAGGGGTGTTAGACTTAGTTTTAGACTTAGGTTTAGGGGTTAATAAATTTAATATAGTAGCGGCGACGTTGGGGACGGCAGATTAGGGGTTAATAAATGTAGGTAGGTGTCGGCAATGTTAGGGACGGCAGATTAGGGGTTAATAAAATTAAACTAGTGTTTGCGAGGCAGGAGTGCGGCAGATTAGGGGTTAAATATTTTATTTTAGTGTTTGCAATGTGGGGTGGTGGTGGGGGGCTCGGTTTAGGGGTTAATAGGTATTTTATGGATGTTAGTGTACTTTTTAGCACTTTAGTTAAGAGTTTTATGTTACAGCATTAGCCCATAAATCTCTTAACTACTGACTTTTAAATGCGTTAGGAGTCTTGACAGGAAAGGCTGTACTGCTCACTTTTTCCAAGACTCGTAATACCGGCGTTAGGCAAATCCCATTAAAAAGATAGTATACGCAATTGACGTAAGGGGATTTGCGGTATGCTCGAGTCGCGGAAAAAAAGTGAGCGGTACGCCTGTAACTGCCAGACTCATAATACCAGCGGGCGTTAAAAAGCAGTGTTGGGACCCCTCAATGCTGCTTTTTAAGGCTAACGCAAGACTCGTAATCTAGGCGATTGTGTATTACAGGTCCCATAAGGTTCTACAGCAATTTGACAGTTTGATTTCCTTACCTTTGGATGGAACTCTTATCTATATCTAAAGTTAAATGCTGAACTTCTCCTATTCTGAAGAATTTTGTTCTCCATTAGTTATAATAGTGTAACATTCTATGTACTGTACTTTCTGCTAAACATTGGAATTTGCAGGACAGCTAAAAAATCTCCCTAAAAGCCCGATGTTCTGAGCTGTCTCATCAGTACTGCACGGTCCATTACAGAACCTTAGAAACAAATTTTATCTTGAAACTGTTTATTTAGCTATGCAGAGTTCTGGAAGTGGAGAGACACATACATAAAATAATGTTAAATAAAAAGTCATTTCTCTCCATGTTGGCAAGTTTTTGATCATCAGGTCCTAAGGCTGGTATGGAGCATAAAACACACCCAGAAACACCACATGACAAAGCAATATGTTAAATTTGTAAAGGGACAATAAAGTAATTTTTGTAACAGTGTATAGTTTTGCTTAAGAGGTCTCCCTATCTAAAAAATATTTAAAAGCTAACAGCCCTTTTTTCATGAGACATAGATGAGTATAAAGCAATGACATCTATTGTCAACCAAAGATGTTCTTTCTGCCATTATACATTTTCTAACAAACTTAATATACAGTATGTTTGGTGTCACGTAAAAAACTTGGTAAAGAGATAACTAAAAGTTGCAAGATTCCATCAACTCATTGCTAGAGGTGCTCAAACAGAGATCCTATAACACTCATAATAGGTCTCCCTTTCACTTTTTATGTTGTCCTCTATAACTGGATAGATATTTCGTATCAAAGACTGTTTAAATTGTGCCTCCACTTTATATGTCCTCATGTGAACATTATGTAAAACTATGTAACCTATGTGTGTACGCATATATGTATGCTTAAATGTGTTAATGTATATATGTGTATGTATGTGTATGTGTGTGCACACTTACACATGCATATGTACACATATATATACACTCACCGGCCACTTTATTAGGTACACCTTCCTAGTACCGGGTTCAAACCCCTTTTGTGTTCAGAACTGCCTTAATTCTTTGTGGCATAGATTCAGCAAGGTGTTGGAAACATTCCTCAGAGATTTTGGTCCATATTGACATGATAGCATCATACAGTTGCTGCAGATTTGTCAGCTACACATCCATGATGCGTATCTCTCGTTGCACCACATCCCAAAGGTGCTCTAATGGATTGAGATCTGGTAACTGGGGAGGCCATTGGAGTACAGTGAACTCATTGTCATGTTCAAGAATCCAGTTTGAGATGATTTGAGCTTTGTGACATGGTGCATTATCCTGCTGGAAGTAGCCATGTGAAGATGGGTACACTGTAATCATAAAGGTATGGACATGGTCAGCAACACTACTCAGGTAGGCTGTGGCATTTAAACGATGCTCAAATGGTACTAAGGGGCCCAAAGTGTGCCAAGAAAATATCCCCCAAACCATTACACCACCACCAGCAGCCTGAACCGTTGATAAAAGGCAGGGTGTATCTATGCTTTCATGTTGTTTATGCCAAATTCTGATCCTACTATCTGAATGTTGCCGCTAAACTCAAGACTCATCAGACGAGGCAACATTTTTCCAATCTTCTATTGTACAATTTTGTTGAGCATGTGTGAATTGTAGCCTCAGTTTCCTGTTTTTTGCTGACAGGAGTGCCACCTGGTGTGGTCTTCTGCTGCTGTAGCCCATCTGCTTCAAGGTTCGACTTGTGCATTTAGAAATGGTATTCTGCATACCTTGGTTGTAACGAGTGGTTAGTTGAGTTATTGTTGCCTTTCTATCATCTCAAACCAGTCTGCCCAATCTCCTCTAACCTCTGACAAGGCATTTTCATCCACACAACTGCCGCTCACTGGATATTTTTTCTTTTTTGGACCATTCTCTGTAAACCCTAGAAATGCTGGTGTTATTTCAAAAACTGCTGATCTACTGGAATTTTCACACACAAACAACCATGCCATGTTCAAAGTCACTTAAATGCCCTTTCTTCACCATTCTGATGCTCGGTTTGAACTTCAGCAAGTCATCTTCACCATGTCTAGATGCCTAAATGAATTGAGTTGCTGGCATGTGATTGGCTGATTAGCAATTTGTGCTACCAAGCAATTCAACAGGTGTACCTAATAAAGAGGCCGGTGAGTGTACATACACACATAAACACCTTATCATAAACCATATCCCTTTAATTTAATATTTAAACATTTTTATTAATAAGAAACCCCTGTTTTACTATATATATATATATATATATATATATATATATATATATATATATTGTATATATATATATATACATATATATATATATATACGTGTATATTTAAATATATATGCCGGAAGAAGCCCAATGACTTTAATGGGTGAAATGCGTGTAGAAAAGGCTACCTAACGCTACAGTGGATGTCAAATAACCTTTAGTGTGATACCTTAATTATATCAGAAAAGAACTCTTCCTGGATTACAAATACCGTATGAGGATTTGAGTGCCTATGTCATCTGGATAACTAAATAGACAGGATGCAGTTTGAGAACCAAGTGTGCAAGTTGAAGTATCGGGACACTGACAGTATGTGAAAATCAGAGTTAACATCTAGGAGGAAATACACATGTTAAATAGATTTCAAGTGGAGCGCTATTAATAGCACACTCTGTTATTACAAGTGAATGGTAAAAGGTATTTAAGAGAAAATGAAGATATGCTTTAAAAGGATAGCGCAGTGTACAAAACATGTAATATACAGCATAATAAAGTAATTTACACATAAATACATATTTATATATGTATATATATATACATATATACAAATGTTTCAGCACACCTTACAAGGTATCCCAACGTTGACTGGTCCTAACACAGCAATGTGATGCCTTTCCTGCTTCTGTCCGTGGCCTCAGAGCAGGCAGACAAACCCCTTCCTATGTCTTAATAGGAAGGGGTTTTATATAGGCCTGTAACAGCTCATCAAAAAGATCTAGAGACCCACAGAACCCTTTGTATTTAAAGCCAATATCCCTGCCTAGGAGTTTCTGGGAAGTCCATACAGGAAGACCCACTAGTTGCCACTTAGACAATGAGGTCACCATCTCAAGGTTCATTATCTTTAGTCTTATGCCAATTACTTTTTCATCTTAATGCATGGAAGTTTTGATAGCAAAGTGCTGATGAAAATACTCATCATAGATTCTCCATTCTAACCCACCACATGCCTTGTATGTACCTTTAGTTTTACCCAAATAACTAAGGAGGGGAGAAACATTGTTCAATATATGTTTCACCCATAAGTTTGCAAAAATAATATAAAAAAATGTGCAAATAATTACAAGTATGAAATGATTTAGGATTGCTTCTTTTCCTTTCCACGTTTTTTTGTTATCCCCTGTTTTTTCATTTTCTTTGACCTCTGCATAATGGACCAAAGGAAGAAGTAGTAATAGTTAATTTCTCTAGCCTTGTAAGATAAATGAACCTCGAAGGACCCCACCAAACAGGCATAAGAACATCCCTGCATTATTTCAGGAACTTAAAATGAATTATGATTTAAAACTACCTTCTTTTTCTGATCATTTTTCTTCCCTAATAGTGACCCAAACGGACATTTTTGACTGTGTCCAGCACCCACACCTGAGCCACAGAACTGATAGCACAGAGCGCTAGCAGTGCAATAGAAGTAACCTAATCATCAAAATGTACACCTGAAAATACCCAAATCTCCCTCTTCTTCCTTGAGTTCTTCTATCACTGTACCAGCCTTATCTGTTTTCAACTTCACTCCTGGATATTTTTGTAGATGTTCAGGTGCACCAGAGTACAGAAGTATTGTAGAAGAAACCATTTTGTCAGTACAGGTAGAAGACCTTTTATCCAAACTACTTGGGACCAGAAAAGATTTGAATTTCAGAATAGTTTGGATTTTGGAATATTTGCACCTTGAAAATGGGACAGTTTGGAGAGGGGATGGAACCAAGTGATAACAACAATATCTTATATTAGGCAATATTTACATGTAATCATAAAGCTTATACATGAAGCCTAATACATTACTAAAATCAGAAAGATAATAGTTATTGTTTTAAATAGATATAGATTATTATTTGCATTTTAGAACACAATAAATAAACCAAAGACACAAGCAGAGAAGATTATGACTTACATGCAGGGAAAATACTGTAGTTATTTTTGATAATTTTATTTTTAAAAATATAGTAATAGCAAACGGCTAGATTACGAGTTTGCGTTATGATTAAAAAAGCAGCGTTAAGACTCATAACGCTGCTTTTTTACTGCCGCTGCTATTACGAGTCTTGTAGGTACAGCTGTCCCGCACACACTTTTTTGGCCGTACCGCAAATTAACTTATGTAATTTGCGTAAAGTCTTTTTTCAATAGGATTTCCATAGCGCCGGTATTACAAGCTTTTTTTTTAAGCCAAAACGTGAGCGGTACAGCCTATCCCGCATGAAACGCATTCTAAAGTCAGTAGTTATGAGTTTTACACTACAAAGCTGTAGCATAAAACTCATAACTAAAGTGCTAAAAAGTACAATAACACCCATAAACTACCTATTAACCCCTAAACCAAGGCCCTCCCGCATCGCAAACACTTAAAAAAAGTTTTAACCCCTAATCTGCCGCTCCCGACATCGCCACCACTAGCATAAACATATTAACCCCTAAACCGCCACACTCCCGCCTCACAAACACTAGTTAAATATTATTAACCCCTAATCTGCCGTCTCTAACATCGCCGCCATCTATCTACATTTATTAACCCCTAATCTGCCGCCCCAACATCGCCGCCACTATACTAAAGTTATTAACCCCTAAACCTAAGTCTAAACCTAACACTAACACCCACTAACTTAAATATAATTAAAATAAATCTAAAGAAAACCTACTATTAATAACTAAATAATTCCTATTTAAAACTAAATACTTACCTGTAAAATAAACCCTAAGCTAGCTACAATATAACTAATAGTTACATTGTATCTAGCTTAGGGTTTATTTTTATTTTACAGACAAGTTTGTATTGCTTTTTTTTTTTTTTAGTTTTCAAAGCTTTATTTAGTCTTTCAGGAAAAACAAGAGTTACATATATATATAAAAAAAAAACGAAAGTTTGGAGCCCTAAGGTTCCTTCTTATTATACATGTCCATGAAGTATATGTATTTCTAACAGGCTTAATAACACAAGACGTTTAAGTTTTTCCTTCCTCATCTGAATCTTCACTCAGCTCCAGACTGAGTTGCCAATTAAGCTCTGATATTGATATAGACATTTTAGGCTATCAATATAAGACTGATATAACAAAATCGAAAGTAATTATAACAAGAGAAAAGAAAAAAAAACACAGTTGAAAAAACTAACATTAATGTATCTCAACCAAGTTATTTTGCAACAATATTGGTTGCTTTAATCATTTACTCTGTACTGAATCTCAACACTTGCCTTGAGTAATCCTCTCAAAATATATTATATGTAAGAAATATGTTTACTATGTAAGAAGTACTTTACATTAATAGGTCAATGCTATACATCGAGTCCCTCGGCTACCAGGTTATCTGTCTCAGTCCTGTCTTGTGAACTCTCAGGGTTTGGGGTACTATTATGTAGGGAGTCCTCCCACAAGAATCTCATGTCATGTGCGAATGAGAGTTTGTGTCTCTTAAGGTAGCCATATTCCACTAATTCTATAAGTTCCTTTACTTTTTCCACCCATTTTTGGCTGGTTAGGGGTTTTTGCATTTTCCAATTTAAGGCTATTAAGCATTTAGCTCCGTTTAGGCCTGTCTGTAGTAACTGTCTTCTAATCCTGCAGGTGACGGATGATACATCATTCATCAGGGCCATACTGGGTGTCAAATTAAAGTCGTTTGTCAATATTTTGCAAAAGTGGGTTTCAATATATGCCCATAATTGTCTTAGTTGAGTGCAGTCCCACCACATGTGCCTGAAACTCCCTCTCGCTTCACATCCTCTCCAGCAGAGGGTGCTGGCCGACCGGTAGATTGAATGAATTTGGGTGGGGGTCAAATACCAACGTGTTAGGACCTTATAGTTTAATTCAAGTATTTTAGGTGAGGTAGAAGACTTCTGGGTGTTGCGAAACATGGACTCCCACTCTTTGTTTGTGTATGATGTGTCTAACTCTTCATGCCATTTTACCGCATAAGACGGAAGAACAGCCAGCTGCGGCTCCTGCAACAGTGACCGCATCTTTTATAGTGAGTGGGGGAGAGATATGCCGTTCAGGCATAATTTTTCGAATGAAGTAAGGGGTCTAAGGAGATCGGCTTTATGGGCTGATGCAGAGAGTAGATGTGATAATTGCATATATTTTAACCAAGAAGAATATGTCCCTCCCGCGACTCCTGATAGTTGGTTATTTTCTAATAATCTACCTGCCCCAGTAAATTTAGCCAATGGTGTGGTATATGGCCACTCTATTACTCCCAGATAATTACCCTCTAATCCTCCTGTCAGTTCTGTGTTATTTGGGATTGGGAATAAGGGAGACATGAGGCCCGTGATATGTCTATTACGTGTAATCAAGCTGTCCCAAGATTCAAAAAAGTGTCTGTGTACCTGTAGTGTTGTGCATGATGTAGGGCTTGATCCCCTAGGTACCCAACACAGCGCACCCACTGATGGAACTTTTAAAATGAGGGAGTCTGTAGCTATCCAAGCTTTGTTTTCTCCTGCACAGTGCCAATCCAGCACCCTCTGCAGGACTATAGCATCAAGGTATGTTTTAATAAGAGGGAGTCCTAGCCCCCCCCCCATTATATTGGGCCTATGCATTATGGTCTTGTTTATCCTTGGCTTACTATTTCCCCATACAAAGGCATTAATGTGTCTCTGTATCATTTTCGAAGGGATATGGGAAGGGCTTGAATAATATACAGGATTCTGGGTAATGTCGTCATTTTTATACACTGAAGGCGACCCCACCAGGAGATGGGTTTATTTGCCCATGTGTTTAGATCTTTTTGTACACTATGTAAGAGAGAGACAAAATTAGTTTGGAAGAGTTCTTTAGGTTTAGGTGTTAAACATATTCCTAGATATTTTAAATGTTGGTGCTGAAGCTGTAGTGGGCATATCTGTGCTAGGGAAGTGAATTCCTCTGTGGGCATGGATATGTTTAGTATTTCCGACTTGGATAGGTTTACAAGGAAGTTCGAGTGATCACCAAATTTCATTATTGCTCTAATTGAGTGTTGTGGGTCTCTGACTGTGAAAAGGACATTGTCAGCGTAAAGCGCTATTTTAAAGCTGTTTGTTTCCAGTTCTATACACTTAATCTGTTGTTTTTTTCTGACATGTGCCGCTAGGACTTCCATTGTAAGGATAAACAGCAGAGGGGACAGGGGGCAACCTTGTCTCGTGCCGTTACTGATTTTGAATGGACGGGAAAGGAGGCCATTCACCTTTGCTTGAGATGTTGGACAAGTGTAAAGACCGAATATTCTGTGAATCATTTTGGTACCTAATCCGATTGATTTTAGTGTTTCTTTTAGAAATTGCCAATTAATCCGGTCAAAGGCCTTCTCGGCATCTGTTGCCAATAAGACTGTTGAAATTTTGTGGTGTGTTGCATAAGCCATAAGTGTTCAGGCTCTGATGGTGTTATCCCTAGCCTCGTGGCGAGGGACAAATCCCACCTGGTCAACATGTATAATATCTGGAAGGATTTTATTTAGTCGTTTGGCAAGTATCTTGCCTAGTATTTTCAGATCAGTGTTTAGCAGTTATATGGGCCTGTAGCTTTTGGGGTCTGTTGGCGTTTTATTGGGTTTCAAAATTACAGAGATGTGTGCTAACTGTGTCTCTGGTAGTAACGTTTGGTCTTCATCAAGGGCTTGAAACATCTTAAGCAGATAGGGGGCCAGTACGGACTTATATTTTTTATAGTAAGTGTTAGTGAAACCATCCGGTCTGGGGCTCTTCCCTGTCGGAAGGCCTCCTATGGCCAGTAGAACCTCTTGTAAAGTGACAGGGGATTCTAATGCCTTAATCATTGTGGGTGTAATCTTATTAAGATCAGCAGCTTTTATATAGTCTATCATTTCTGCTGTAGTGCCTTGTTGAGATCGTTGTGGAAGGTTATATAGTTCACTGTAAAAGGAACCGAAGTGGTTTGCTATATCTACACTATCTATCAAGTGGCGTTCATCTGAAGTGATCAGTTTGCCTATCTGAGTTTTAACTGTCTGTGATCTCGTGGGCCAATTGTATTGCCTTTGTAAAAGAAGGTTTTTTTTCAGAGCTAATGCTCTACGTTGAGCTTCTTTAGTAAGCAAGGTGCTTAATTCTAATCTAAGTCTTGTGACTTGTGATAACAAGATTCGGTCTGTAGGTGTCTGTTTGTGTTGAACTTCAGCTTTATGCAATTGTGAAGTCAAATAATTTGTCATTGCTATGTTATAGTTTTTCTTCCAAAGAGCCCTGAGCTTTATACATTCTCCCCTGATTACTGCTTTATGGGCTTCCCAAATAAATTTGGGTTGTGTGTTGGTGCTACCGTTAATTTGGAAGTATTCAGTGAGGGATTTACTTATGGCTTCATTCGATTCAGGGTAGTGTATTAGGATTCATCCAATCTCCATATATATGGAGTAATCGGTTTATCTGGCCAGGTCAGGTCATGTTGATAGCTGAGTGGTCTGACCATGGCGTGGGCTGAATGTCCAGTGTCGGATAGCAAGGATAGGTGATATCTATCTATAAACATGTAGTCTATTCATGTGTAGGTTGCCCAGGGAAATGAAAAAAAGTGTAGTTGCGCTGTTCTGGGTGTTGTATCCTCCATGCATCTATAAGCCCCAGCTGATCTAAGCATGTATATAGTGCATTGGGGGCCCTTTTTCCGGGTCTAAAACCGTGCCCAGTGGATGTGTCTATTGTGGGGTCTAGTGTGGTGGTCAGGTCCCTCCCTTGATCAATATTCCTTTTTGATGTTCCGCCACCATCGTAGAACTTTTTGGAAAAATCTATGCTTATTAGTATGTGGAGCATATAAGTTTACTAGGGTAACTGGTATGTTGTATAGGAGGCCCACTAAAATCATCATTCTACCCTCATCGTCTGTAAATTTATTTTCGAGTTGGAAGTGTAAGTTTTTGTGTACAAGTTACTCACCCCCCGTTTTCTTTTTAAATTAGTGATTGTATCCCGTGGGGAACTCCCTTGAGGATAGACGCGGCTCTGCTCCTAATAGGAAGTGTGTCTCCTGTAAGAAGACTATAGAGTCCTGTGTTTTTAGCTAGGCTTTTTAGAACTACAGACCTTTTAGTTGGGGAGTTGATTCCTTTCACATTTGTGATATAATCTAGATTCTAGGGGCCATGTTGGTAATGGTTAGTGGTCTGTGTCATCTGATATGTCATAGTCTTACCTGGCAGCCGAGTCCCGGGAAAGTCATGTAGCATTCTTCTGTGAGCATAGCAATGTTGGCATTTCTACTCCACCAATTGAACTGTAGATTTGAGAGGATAGTTACTGTTATTTATCCTAGGGTACAGAGAGATATGGTTACAGGTTGCAGACTGCATCAGAAACAACAACAAAACAAAACAATAATAAAAATTACACTGAAAAAAGAAACTCAAACTTAAACATTTGGATATTCAATATATCAACTTGTGAAAATTGTCCTTGTGTCCCTAAAAAACTAGGGATTCGGCTTCTCCTTCCTAGGAAAAGGGGGAAGAGAAATAGAGGAAGGTTGGGGGGGACTCATGACAAGTAATGTGTCTGTGAACCCACATAGGGAACTGGGATATACTTTGTAATGTCACGTCGTTTTAGTGTTTTAAAGTCTTACTTCTTTCTGGTGAAGCCAGCTTGCTAAATATTCACTGCGTCTCTGCACTCCTCTCAAGCAATAAACCAGTTGAACTTGGCAAAGTTTTAGGTGGAAAGAGATGGTAAGGAAGGGTTCTGCTGATTCATGTCTCATTGGTTGGAGATTGGCACCTGTGGCTTTTCTTTTTTGGTTGCTGTATTCCAGGTCTCTCTTTGTTGTTTCGGGGCTGTCTGTTGTTTGCGTTTGCCGCCTGTATTTTCATCTAGCCTTGGCAAGGAGAGCTG
Source organism: Bombina bombina (assembly GCF_027579735.1). NCBI lineage: Eukaryota > Metazoa > Chordata > Amphibia > Anura > Bombinatoridae > Bombina > Bombina bombina. The sequence goes on along the minus strand of NC_069499.1, from coordinate 266,319,150 downwards.
AGGTAATGCCTAATTATGTGCAAAAAAGTTCCAGATCATTTGGTCCCTGTACGTGATTACTTTGTCCTCTTTCATTACCTTGATTGAAAAGGGGAATCCCCATCTATATTGTATATCTAGGTCCTGTAAGTGAAGAGTTAGATAGCTTGCTTCTTTTCTTTTCATTAGTGTTATAGAACTTAAGTCGGCATAGATTTGCAGCGATCTTCTCCAAAGCATATTGGTGATTTTTGTTGTGCAGCATGTAGGATTCTCTCTTTATCTGTAAATCTATGACAGCACAGCACAATGTCTCTAGGAGGAGCAGAATTGGGTGGCTTGGGCCTCAGGGCCCTATGGGCTCTGTCTAAGGGAACCGGGTCGCCACTCTTATCCAGCAAGAATTTAAACAGGTTTTGCAAATAAGAGTTTCAATTGTGGGGGCAGAATTTTTTCCGGTATGCGTAAATTCTGCCGATGTCCCTATTATCTAGATCTTCCATCTGGATTTGGAGTTGTCAATAGCTGTGTGTTGTTTCTGGAGCGCCATTGTGGCATTATCAGATTGTTTCTGGGTCTCCTCTAGTTGGTCATCAAGCTCCAAAACCCTGTTTGCCCAGCTCACTTATCTCCCTTTTTACCTTGGCGAGACCCTCTTTTAAGGTTTTATTAACCTGGGCTACTACGGTACCAAAGTCTGCCTTTGTAGGAAGTATTTGCAAATCTGCCTTAGTCATTGGCCTGTCTTCTAAAGTCCACTCATTTTCTTGCTGTGTTGATAACTCAAAAGACCCAGCCTGATTGGGCTCTTCAGGGCTTTTAAACTAGGAGTTTAGTTTGCCTGATGTTGTTGTGGAAGACTTTGGTGTTTTTTCAGGTTTGGATTTGTGCTTGGACGCCATGTTGCAATTGGCATGTTGTTGGAGATGTGTGGTGGGAAAACTTGTCGCAGTATAAGGTCAGATCTTTTGGTATGTTCTGGACCTATTCAATCGCAGTATAGTTCAATCGTAACTGTTTTTATATGCCAAGGCAGTATACGATGCATCTAACTGAGGTGTCTATGGCCGTTATGTAGTTTATGCTATGTGTAGTGCCCACGCAGTGTTTTGTAATGGCGTAGCTCTTTATGCACCCAACTTTCAGAGCTGCCTCTTACCCGGTGTTCAGGCGGCTTCAACGGGTTCTCCAGCTAAGATTTGGTTAAGTCTGTGTTTGTGAAGGCTCTGGTACCGTGGGTCTGTATGTCCGTTTGCTGCGCACCTCTGGTTTCACCCAGTGATAGGCCACAGAGTGACGGCCTGGTCCGCTGTACAACCCGTGAGATCAGCTTCCTCCTTAACATGCAGCATTCAGGGATCCGGTGTATAGTTAGCTCTTGGGTGAGATGGACAATTTTAAGAGGTTGTAGAGGCTCTGGTTCTGTGGGCCTGTATGTTCTTTGCTGCGCACCTCTGGTTTTCACCAGTGATAGGCCCTCAGGGTGACGACCCGGTCCGTTACCTAACCTGTGGGATCAGCTTCCACCTAGACGTGCAGCGTACAGGGGGCCCAGTGTATAGTCGGCTTTTGGGTGAGATGGACGATTATTGAGTGGTCATTTAGCTCCCAAATGAGTTCAGTGTCACGGAGCTCTAGGTTAGTGCGACCATTAGCGTTGCTGGTCGGCTCCGCTCCCCAGGTTTGTATTGATTTTAACTAGGTAGAACAGTTACTAAATAGTTATTAACTATTTAATAACTACCTAGCTAAAATAAATACAAATTTACCTGTAAAATAAAACCTAACCTGTCTTACACTAACACCTAACCTTACACTACAATTAAATAAATTACATTAATTAAATACAATTACCTAAATTAAATACAAATACCTAAATTACAAAAAAAATGCACACTAAATTACACAAAATAAAAAAACAAATTACAAGATATTTAAAATAATTACACCTAATCTAATAGCCCTATCAAAATAAAAAAGCCCCCCAAAATAAAAATAAAACCCTAGCCTAAAGTAAACTGCCAATAGCCCTTAAAAGGGCCTTTTGCGGGGCATTGCCCAAATAAATCAGCTCTTTTACCCTGTAAAAAAAAATACAAACAACCCCCTCAACAGTAAAACCCACCACCCACACAACCAAACCCCCAAATAATACCCTAACTAAAAAAAACCTAAGGCTCCCCATTGCCCTGAAAAGGGCATTTAGCTCTATATTGCTGCCAAACCCTAATCTAAAACTAAAACCCACCCAATAAACTCTTAAAAAAAACTAACACTAACCCCTGAAGATCCACTTACAGTTTTGAAGAGCTGACATCCACCCTCAAACGAAGCCGGGAGAAGTCCTTAGCGAAGTGACGAGAAGTCCTCAACGAAGCTGGGAGAAGTCTTCATCCAAGCCGGGAAAAGTGGTCCTCCAGACGGGCATTAGCCAATAGGATTTTTTCAAACTTAATTCCGATTGGCTGATAGAATTCTATCAGCCAATCAGAATCTAAGGGACGCCATCTTGGATGACATCACTTAAAGGAACCTTCATTCGTCGGGAGTCGTCGGAGGAAGAGGGATGCTCTGCGCCGGATGTCTTGAAGATGGACCCGCTCCGCGCCGGATGGATGAAGATAGAAGAGTCCGTCTCAGTCTTCGCTGAGGATGGATGTCGGCTCTTCAAAACTGTAAGTGGATCTTCAGGGGTTAGTGTTAGTTTTTTTTTAAAGGTTTATTGGGTGGGTTTTAGTTTAGATTAGGGTTTGGGCAGCAATAGAGCTAAATGCCCTTTTAAGGGCAATGCCCATCCCAAATGCCCTTTTCAGGCAATGGGGAGCTTAGGTTTTTTTAGTTAGGGTTTTATTTGGGGGTTTGGTTGTAGTGGGTGGTGGGTTTTTACTGTTGGGGGGGTTGTTTGTATTTTTTTTTTTACAGGTAAAAGAGCTGATTTCTTTGGGGAAATGCCCCGCAAAAGGGCCTTTTAAGGGCTACTGGCAGTTTAGTTTAGGCTAGGGTTTTTTTTTTATTTTGGGGGGGCTTTTTTTATTTGATACGGCTATTAGATTAGATGTTATTAGTTTAAATATCTTGTAATTAGTTTTTTATTTGTGTAATTTAGTGTTTGTTTGTTTTTTTGTAATTTAGGTATTTATATTTAATTTAGGTAATAATATTTAATTAATGTAATTTAATTGTAGTGTAACTTTAGGTGTTAGTGTAAGACAGGTTAGATTTTATTTTACAGTACATGTGTATTTATTATTAACTAGGTAGTTATTAAATAGTTAATAACTATGTAGTAACTATTCTACCTAGTTAAAATAAATACAAACTTGCCTGTAAAATAAAAATAAACCCTAAGCTAGATAGAATGTAACTATTAATTATATTGTAGATAGTTTAGGGTTTATTTTACAGGTAAGTATTTAGTTTTAAATAGGAATTATTTAGTTATTTATAGTAGGTTTTCTTTAGATTTATTTTAATTATATTTAAGTTAGTGGGTGTTAGGTTTAGGGTTAATAACTTTAGTATTGCGGCGGCGACGTTGGGGGCGGCAGATTAGGGGTTAATAACTGTAATGTAGGTTGCGGCGATGTTAGATTGACAGCAGATTAGGGGTTAATAATATTTAACTAGTGTTTGTGAGGCAGGAGTGCGGCAGTTTAGGGGTTAATTATTATATTATTATTATTATACTTTATTTATTAAGTGCCAACATATTCCGCAGCGCTGTTCATGGATACAATTCATTTAAATAAAACAATACAAGACTTGTAAGATACAGGACAAAATTTACAAACACATACAGGAGGGATTGAGGGCCCTATTCCCATGGGAATTTACAATCTTATTATAGTGGCGGCGATGTCCGGAGCGGCAGATTAGGGGTAATAACATTATGTAGGTGTCAGTGATGTCGGGGGCGGCAGATTAGGGGTTAATAAGTGTAAGATTAGGGTGTTGAGACTCTGGGTTCATGTTAGGGTGTTAGGTGTAAACATAAATTTAGTTTTCCCCATAGGAATCAATGGGGCTGCGTTACTGAGCTTTACGCTGCTTTTTTTGCAGTATTAGGCTTTTTTCAGCCATTGATGTCTATGGGGAAATCGTGCACGAGCACGTATAACCAGCTCACCGCTGACCTTAAGCAGCGCTGGTATTGGAGTGCGGTATGGAGCACAATTTTGCTCTACGCTCACTTCTTTTCTTTTAACGCCGGGTTTATAAAAACCTGTAATACCAGTGCTGTAGGGAAGTGAGCGGTGACAATAACGTGCAAGTTAGCACCGCACCCCTCTTACCCGCAAATTTGTAATCTAGCCGAAAGTTTGGATTTCAGAATAAGTTTGGATTTTGAAATTCCAGATTTGGGGATTTGTACCTGTAGTAATGGCATTTTGGGAAGATAATAAGAACAAATGGTAGAGTAACGAAATTACTAGGCAACAAAACCTATCATCATTACTTCACCAATGAAGTACCATTCCCAAAATCAACCGTGTAAACCTGTGGCAAGGACATAATCTGACCTGTGGAATCTGAGGCCAATAACAGTCTAGTAAAAGGAGTATCAACACCATTTTGAAGAAACATACCTCAATTCCCCAAACTGACACACTGGCAGTAAAGATGTTTCACACCCTGTCCCTAAAACTTTCAACCAATCTAGACTTGTCAACAGAAGGAACTGGAATAATTCTTACCGTGCCTCCACATCCCACAAAGAACCATTGTGTGCTGTAGGAGTTCCTCTGTTACAGTTCCTCCTGGGCAACTCACCAACTAAAAGTTCACTCAACCACTCAGGAGACCTGTAATCAAAGTCTCTCCCTTACAATTACAAGCAGCTCCTCTAACTGGGGCTCCATTTCCAAATAAAACTTTTCATTGTTTATTATTATTTTTTGATTAGTATTATTATTATGAAAAATGACTAACACTGTGGCCACAGCTATGTGTTTCTCACACAACTAAGAAAAGGGAATTCATGTGGATTGAGCTATTTACTTTAGTTCTGCCTCCATTTTTCCAGTGATTTCCCCTTGCCGCCATAGCTCTTAAAGGGACATTATACACTCATTTTTTCTTTGCATAAATGTTTTGTAGATAATCTATTTATATAGCCCATAAAGTTTTTTTTTAAATTAATGTATAGTTTTGCTTATTTTTAAATAACATTGCTCTGATTTTCAGACTCCTAACCAAGCCCCAAAGTTTTATGTGAATACGCTCGACTACCTACTCCAGCTTGCTCCTGTTTGTGTAAAGGGTCTTTTCATATACAAAAGAAGGGGGGGGGGGGTCTTATTTGCCACTTGCAGTGGGCTTTCCAGCTACCTTTTCAACAGAGGTAAACTGACAGCTTCTAAGTAAGTTTTTAAACAGTTTTATACTGAATTTTTTATATCAGTATCTGTGCATATTATTCTTTATAGTAGTGTCTATTACATGCAGTTATATGAAAATGAGTGTATACTGTCCCTTTAAGCTCCTACACTCTCTCTATGCTCCAGGGAGCCTTTTATAAGCCTCTGTGACACTAATTCCAGACCTTACATTACTTAAATGCATTTATTTTGGAGTCAAACATGTATGTCCTTTGTGTGGAGGAATCAAACAAAGTATGTATGTAATTCTACTCATATATATCCTTGCAAACATAATATTCAAATTCTTGTTGCTATAAAAAATCAATATATATCTAATATTAGCCTTCTTTAGCTTATATATTATTAAATGCACTGATAAGTTATTTAAAGTTGTTATCATCATGTTATACTGTGATGTCAAATGCTGCAGTGAAGGCAGCACAGAAAAAGGGAGCAGTTCTTTTACAAAGGGATTTGAGTATAAGAACATTTCCAATAAACTCATTAGTTGCTTATTATACAGTATAAATTTGGCAAGATTTCAAAATATGATTGCAGCACACCATGTAAAACATTAAATTAATGATATCTTCTTTTAATGTGTTTTGGATTATAATTTGTTTACCATACTGTGCATTAAATCCAAAAGCAATGTGCATCTGTGAAATATACATAACCGTGCTAATTAAGGAATATAAACTAGATATGTACCATATGCGCTTATTTAACCCATTCTGCTAACGTTACAGTATACTACAATTTATTCAAAAGCTAATAAATGTACATTTCTCATCAGGCATGATAGTGCATCTCCAGCTTTTAGAATCTCGTTTTAAATCCTTACTTAGTTGTGATCTACGCTTAGATTGACATGTTCTGCAAAAGCATTAAAGAGATCATATAAAGAAGTATACAGCTTGCAATCACAGACACATAAAAAAAGCGTTTACATGTAAAAAAAAAAAGTTGTGAATCTAAAGAAGTTTTAGGTCATTTCATGCTGATGATTGATACACAAACATTATCTAATGTTATTTACAGTTTTCGAATGTCATTCGAATTCGAATGTCACATTCAAATTTGAATATTTACATTTATAAAACACAGTATTAGACTAGAAATACTATTTAGAATTTGAATATTACATTTAGAAATTGAATGAATACATAGCTAAACATTCTATTATTCGAATGAATATTTTCTAATTTTATTGAAAAATTCGAAAATAGAATGTTAGAATGTTACATTCAAAATTACATTCGAACGAAGGAATGTATCAAAATTCGTTTTAAATTTCGAATTTTTAGAAACATTCGCCCATCCCTAATCAGCACAGTACTTTATCTGGATGCTTTGCAATATTTTTACAGCTCTCATTTTTTTTCTGGTGATGTCAGATACAGGATTAGGCTCTTGGTCCATCATAGACTAAACTAATTGTTAAACTTACTTTGTCAGTCAGTATGGTCTGTCTGTTCAAAAAGATCAGTTTTGTAAGCATTTGCATAAAACTTTGAACTAACACAAATCTTAAGGCTTTACATTGCCCAGAATTTATGAGATTTATTTTTCTCTAAATCCAGCTAGGAACACTTGACCAGCTGCAGAATTCTCACCTCTCTGAGTTTAAAAACGTTTTTTTATATGGGTTATTGTTGATGAGCGCTAACTGCGCTCAAGGTAAAAAAATTGGCGCTCCCAGGTTAGTTGAAAGTAAAAAGTTAGCGTGCAAGTTAAAGACTCAGGCGCACTAATTTCAGGACTTTTAATATACCTAACTCCCTCCCCCTAGACTTCTATGCAAAGCAAGCCTTTTATATTTATCGGTTGCTTAATAACCCAAAACTGCGTTAGATCAACTGCGCTAAAGCCGAAGATGCGTTAGGAATACTTCAATTCTTATGTTCTTCAATTAGAAGAAATTATTATTTTATTTATTTATATATACACACACCAAACGCGGAAGGGGACTGCACTCTCATACTGGACTGGTTACACATCATATGACCCTGCAACATGCTCAGCCCTGACTGCTCAAAAGCACTCTCAGGAAGCTGTGCTGTCTACAGAGTCCCAGGCAGTTAACCCCAGACAAGCCTTAGTGCAAGGCTCATAGGGAAAATTACAAAATAAATTAATACAACACATAGAGAAAGGGTCAGCACTTACTTGCAAGCTTTTAGCTAAGATTAAAAGCAAAACTGGAACAGTTAGTTTCCCACATCTGGCCAAATGGGGACAAGCCCAGGTACCATGTCAAGGTCTCTTCCAAAACCTGGGTCCCTAATACAGCCATACAAATGCAAGCTCTCAATCAAACAAACTGGGAACAATTTAAGGGTTCACAGACTTATATAATCACCCTAGACATATACAAAACCTGGAAGAGGACTGTACTCTCAGACTGGACTCGGTACACACATCCTATGACCCCCACAACATGCTCAGCCCTGGGTGCTCAATATCACTTTCAGGAAGCTGTGCTGTCCCCACAGTCCCAGGCAGTTAACCCCAGACAAGTCTGGGTGCAAGGCCCATAGGGAAAATGACAAAATAAATAACTTAATGCAACACACAGAGAAAGTCCAGCACTCAAGCACTCACTTGCAAGCTCTCAGCTAAGATTAAAAGCAAAACTGGAAGAGTTAGTTACCACATCTGGCCAAATGGGGACAAACCCAGGTATATATATATATATATATATATATATATATATACACACACACACACACTGTATATGAATTTCAAGTATTTCTATTTAAAAATAACATAACAAATTAAAACTGTTTAAAATGTCTAATATATGTGTGTATCCGAATTCCCGATGTTAACATGCCTGAGGCTTTTGCTCGGGCAAAAACTTATGTTACTTTCAACTTGTAATATGAGCTCAAGAATAGCTCAATAACGCTAATATTTTGTGCTCTATATGTAATCTAGTGCATATAGAAAGAGAAGCGCTCCACTAGGAACAAACAACAGCTTAGTAGCTTGTTCTATGGCGAGTTACCAACTAGGAGCAGCCGCTTTTAGCCCAATTGTGCTTTTCAAAAAGGAGAACTTTCCTGAAGTATATTAGTCTGATCATGCCGAGTAAGGTCAGTCCAGCCTAGAAATACCAGACAATCCTCCACTGAACAAGGAATATGACAACGCCATATGATCGTTTCGGCCTTTATTGGGCCTCGTCAGTGTGATTCAGACATATTACTCTAAGCACATCGGGCAAGGAGCCCACCTCTGGTTTTTCCCATCACCCTTAGAGAGACTTACCCAAGATCATAAATGCATATAGAAAAATCTAATGCTCGCTTAAAATTCAAAGTGTAATTGCATTTATTTTTAAGTTCTGTTATAAAAATACAATGCTTGACCAAGCCTATGATATTTTGAAAAATGATGTGCTGCACTAGTCCTGGATTTAATAAAACAATTATATATTTGGAATCTATGTACTCAGGATACATGAGACACTATATTTCCTCCCTTTTGTTTTGGCTACCATTAAATGCTGCTATCTAGAACAAGAACATTTCTCCAACAAACTGAAGAGCTCTGACCTTTTAAGCCCAATCCTAAACATGTACTTCCTTGTAAGAGAGATTTCCCAATTGAAATTTCAGCGTTAAAACAGCACTGCAGTCATTAATAGTTTGGTCGGTATAGCTGAACCGCAAGCCTTTTAGCTTGTTCTGCAACGTCAGTCCTGCGCACGTAAAAATTATGTTTTTTCATGGAACTTCCATAGCGCTGCCATTACGAGTTTTGCGGTGAGGCTAAAAAGCTTGTGCTGCAGTCTATACCGACCAGATCCGTTCCGCAATCTAAAAGCAGTAGTTATGAGTTTTACGCTAAAAAACTGTAACATAAAACTCATAACTAAAGTGTTACAAAGTACACTTAACACCCATAAACTAACTATTAACCCCAAAACCGAGGCCCTCCCACATCGCAAAATACTATATTAAATGTATTAACCCCTAATCTGCCTCTCCCGACATCACCGCCACTAAAAAGAATTATTAACAGCTATTCTGCCGCTCCCTGACGTCACCACTATAATAAAGTTATTAACCCCTAAACCGCCGCCCTCCTGCATCGCAAACACAAGGTAAATATTATTAACCCCTAATCTGCCGTCTGCCCACATCACCCCAAGGTAAATTTGTATTTATTTTAGCTAGGGTAGTTAGTAAATAGTTAATAACTATTTAGTTACTATTCTAAAATAAATACAAACTTGCCTGTAAAATAAAAATAAACCCTAAGCTATGTAACTATGTTATATTGTAGCTAGCTTAGGGTTTATTTTACAGGTAAGTATTTAGTTTTAAATAGGAATTATTTAGTTATTAATAGTAGGTTTCTTTAGATTTATTTTAATTATATTTAAGTTAGTGGGTGTTAGGGTTAGGGTTAGACTTAGGTTTAGGGGTTAATAACTTTAGTATAGTAGCGGCGACGTTGGGGGAGTCAGATTAGGGGTTAATAAATATAGATAGGTGGCGGCGATGTTAGGGGCAGCAGATTAGGGGTTAATAAATGTAGATAGGTGGCGGCGATGTTAGGGGCGGCAGAATAGGGGTTAATAATTGTAGGTAGGTGGCAGCGATGCTAGGGGAGGCATATTAGGGGTTAATAATTGTAGGTAGGTGGCAGAGATGTTAGGGGCGGCAGATTAGGGGTTAATAATATTTAACTTATGTTTGTAATGCGGGGAGTGCGGCGGATTAGGGATTAATATGTTTATTATAGTGGCGGCGATGTCCGCAGCGGCAGATTAGGGTTTAATAAGTATAATGTAGGTGTCGGCGATGTCAGGGGTGGAAGATTAGGGTGTTTAGACTAGGGATTCATATTAGGGTGTTAGGTGTAAACATAAAATGTGTTTCCCCATAGGAATCAATGGGGCTGCATTACGGAGCTTTACGCTCCTTTTTTTGCAGGTGTTAGGCTTTTTTCAGCTGGCTCTCCCCATTGATGTCTATGGGGAAATCGTGCACAAGCACGTATAACCAGCTCACCGCTGACTTAAGCAGCGCTGGTAATGGAGTGCGGTATGGAGCAACAATTTTGCTATACGCTCACTTCTTGCCTTTTAACGCCGGGTTTATAAAAACCTGTAATACCAGCGCTGTAGGTAAGTGAGCAGTGACAATAACGTGCAAGTTAGCACCACACCCCACATAACGCAAAACTTGTAATCTAGCCGTAAGGTAGCTACAATATAACTATTAGTTATATTGTAGCTAGCTTAGGTTTTATTTTACAGGTAAGTATTTAGTTTTAAATAGGAATTATTTAGTTAATAATTGTAAGTTTAATTTAGCTATATTTTAATTATGTTAAAGTAAGTGGGTGTTAGGGTTACATTAGGGTTAGGCTTACGTTAGGGTTAGGTTTAGGGGTTAATATAGTTTTATTTAGGTTGATGCGATGTGTGGGGCTGGTGGTTTAGGGGTTAATAGGTTTATTTAGTGGTAGTGATGCGGGAGGCCAGAGGTTTAGGGTTAATAGCTTTATTTAGTTGCGGCGATGTCGGGGAGCAGCGGAATAGGGGTTAATAAATTTATTATAGTGTGGGTGATGTTGGGGTGCAGGGGAATAGGGGTTAATAACTTTAGTATAGTGGTGGCGATATCGGGAGTGGCAGATTAGGGGTTAATAGTTTTATTTAGGTGGTGGCGATTTTGGGGGCAGCAATTTAGGGTTAATAACATTATGTAGGTACCCGGCGATGTTGGTGGGGGGGCAGATTAGGGGTGTTTAGACGTGGGATTTATGTCAGGGTGTTAGGTTTAAACGTTCGTTTTTTTTTCCCCATAGACATCAATAGGGCTGAGTTACGGAGCTTTTCTTTCCGCAATCGCAGGTGTTAGACTCTTTTCTGACTCACTCTCCCTATTGATGTCTATGGGGAAAGTGTGCATGCGCACGTCAAAACAGTGCTTGGATTGTGTGCGGTATGGAGCTTAAAACCACCATATCGCACGCACAAGCCGGCTGTTTCAAAACTTGTAATTGCTGTGCTATAGAGGGTTAAATAACTCAACTTTTGTTGCATTCATTAATTTCCCTATAGGGCGCATAACTTTAATCTAGGTGAAAGAAACGAAAAAAAACACCCAATAAAGCACCCTACATAAAACCTAATTCCACCATTGTCCTAATTGTCATCAAACTTAATTGTGGTCTCCCAAAAAATAATGTATTCAGGTTTGAATTCTCAGTTTTTGTTTTTTCTGGTCCTCTAATTAAAAAAAAAAAAAAAAAATTGCATAGAGTCCAATGTTACAATAGTCATTGCTGATAATTATAAAGGGTTGGATCAAAGCCCTATATCTAGAGATGCATTATTGGTCAGTGTAGGCAATAAGCGACTGGAGGGAGAACAACTATGGCATGGGAGTAGTCAATGCACCATAAAAAAATTAAGCAAGTGAGGGTTTCAAAGAACTGGGGGAATTACTGGTTATATTCATAGATACTTATATGTTGTGTGAAGTGCCCAATACAGGATATCTCACACATCAAACGGAACCATTTTCAGCATAAAAGCTAATAACAACCATAAAGCTTAGAAAAGGGTTTATGTAAATGTTTGCAAATGTAAAATATTCTTATGTTGTTATCGTAAAGTAGTGTCACTAGATAGAACAAAAAGGTATCTCCAGGGGCTGACTGTTGTGTTCTGGGACATACTCTATTGCCCTTGTGAAGTATCTTGTCTCAAGGCTGTAACTTGCTGTTCCAAAGCTGACAAGAGTATCTTTTATTTCTTTTTTATTTCTCCGTAACTGTTTCAAGTTTTCTGTTTTATATTTTAGAGCAGAAGTTTTTTCATTTGCATTTGTTATTTCTTTAATGTATGGAGCTGGTCTTGCAGTTTGGAGCTGGGATGACAGATAAGGATCGGTACAAATCTTTATGAACTGAATTTTTTTTGTGATGTATTTTTTCTGTGTGATACTGTTTTGGTTTTTTAATCTTGGCAAATGTAACATTATTATGCTGTGGAAAGCATTAAACTGAGGAGGTTAGGTAATTCAGAAGAAGATTATTAACTTCAGCGGCCTGATGATCTCAAGTGAGATGATCTAAGAAGTCTTATCTAAGTAACCTAATTTCCAGAATCAAGGAGTGCTTGTACACCCCTTACCTTCTTTCTGCACAGTTCTTAAATGGTCGATAAAGATAGCACTAGTTACTCTAGACAGCTTAGTGCAAGTCAGTACAGTATTGTATAAATAAAAAGAGAGAAGCGATCAACCTGGGAACAAACAATAGCATAATAGCTTGTTCTATGGCTAGTTACCCGCCCAAGAAGCAGCCTCTTTTTGCTCAACATGTGCCTTTCACAGAGAAGAACTTTCCTGAAGCATATCAGTTTGATCCTGACTTCACAGTACAGTCCAGCCCCGAAATACCAGGCAATCCCTCTCTGAACGAGAGAAACAGCAAAACCCCAGACGTACGTTTCGACCTATTATGGGCCTCGTCAGTGAGGTGCAGCCATATCCCTCTAGGCACACTGAGAAAAGGGTCCACGTCTGGATTACTGCATCACACTTTTATTTATACAAATTATGACACTTAGGGAAGTCTCCCTAAGTGTGATGTGGGACTCCAGACGTGGACCCGTTGCTCAGTGTGCCTAGAGGGATATGGCTGCACCTCACTGACGAGGCCCACAATAGGCTGAAACGTACGTCTTATATTTTGCTGTTTCTCTCATTCAGAGAGGGATTGCCTTAAATTTCGGGGCTGGACTGTACTGTGAAGTCAGGATCAGACTGATATGCTTCAGGAAAGTTCTTCTCTGTGAAAGGCACATGTTGAGAGCAAAAAGAGGCTGTTTCTTGGGTAGTAACTAGCCATAGAACAAGCTATTATGCTATTGTTTGTTCCCAGGTTTGAGCTCTTCTCTCTTTTATTTATGCAGTACAGTATTGTGTCTGTACCTGGTTCCCTGATTGCATTCCATGGGTTCTTCAATCTGTTGACAGTTACGTGCAAAATTTCCAAGACATTTAAAGCATTTTATTTGTTCTTCATTTTGTCCTTGTCTCTGTAGGAAAATCTTGGTAGCCATTTCTCACCATGTCTCAAACTCTGTACAGGACTTTTTCCTCCGCTGATAAATATCTTCCAATCCTTTTATTTGTCCTGTTATTAGGATGCCTTGAATTAAGTTGAAGATCAATACTGTCCAGGTCCTTAAGAGTCAAATATCATTCAACTAAGCACATCATTCCTTCTGGGACTTTTGGGTCCTCTTGGTTAACCCACTGTTGAAGCCCTGTTGGCAGACTTCTGAGATAGCAATCCATCACAAATATCGCCACAATCTTTTGTAGCTGAGTTAAGCTCTGGCTGTAACCATTTATGTGCAAGTCTCAAGTCTCAATGGACCGGAAACAATATATCAATGAAGGTTTAAAACAACTGCAGAAACAGGATGATTATGTTGTTTTACAGAGAGACCCTACTACCAAGTTTCAATTAGAACTACAACAACTATTGGATGATGGTTTGGAACAGGGGGTCTTGGATAAGGCCACAATGGACTTTTTGTTGGTTGAGTTTCCCAAAACTCCCTTGTTCCACCATTTACCCAAAACACATAAATCCCTAGATATAGTTCAGGGACGACAATCGTGAGTGGGGTGGACTCACTTATGGGGAATCTATCTGAATGGTTGGACTCCATTTTACAACCCCTAGTGGTGTCCCTCCATTTGGGATACAAAACATAGTTTGAATCCTTGACCCCCCTACTTAATAATACCACGTTCATTACTCCAGACCTCATAGATGGTTCATATCTCCTGACTCAACATGCTCACACCCCGGTATATAGACTTTTCCATAACGGACACTTTTGCTCACAGACAGACCTGAACCTTGAATTCGGCCCTCCTTTTCACAAATGGTTCTCCTATTTTCAGATCAGACATGCATACTAACCTCCCCCTATAAGTCAACTCTAACAAGCCCCCTAACACCATTCGAGGTATTATGTACAACCCCTTCCCCTCCAGAAATCTCATATATCCCTGATCCACAAGATTTTACAGAACACCTCCCCTATACCCTTGCCCTCGTACATGACGAAATGGGAGAGGGAACTTACGGTGACTTTTACTCAAAAACAACTCCTGAATATATTCACATCGACAAAAAAATCATCTATATCACCAGTATTAACTGAACTCAATTATAAAATTCTAATGCGCTGGTACCTATCCCCCACCAGGCCTTCATAACATTTTCCCAGGGGGCCTCGTCCCTTTGCTGGTGACATTGCGGAGAGAGTGGATCCCTAATCCACATTTTCTGGCACTGTCCCCTACTCACACACTATTGGCACACAATAAATACACATATCAATCACACCCTTGGCTCAAATATTATCTTAAACCCTACCTTGGTTCTGCTCAATGACCTACCAAATCTTAACTGCCAATACCGAAAGAAATTAATTGCAATGCATGCTTAATTGCGCCAAACGCCTGATCCCTAGGTTCTGAAGAAGACACAGGTCCCCACTCACAAATGTGGATACGTGAAGTTAACCATATCCTCTCACTCGAGAAAATACATTACAGCTTTCAAGGTAAAGCTGACGATATCTCTGATATAATATTTATATGGGAGCAGGCGGATCTGAAGGAATCCCCGGTCTCCTCATCAACCTCATAGGAAGGTACTCATAAAGGCACATAAGATACAGCCTCTAGCACTCTTCGTTGGGCCCTAATCCAAACCTCCCTTCCCTCCCTCCCTACTCATTCCATTCCTCTTCTCCTTTACCATCGTAAGTTTTGTTCACACTTCTTTATGGACAGCCGGGGAATCCGACTGTATTGCAAGTACCCTGTTTACCTTACAAATAGAAATGTGTATATCAGATGGGTAACCTTTCAATGTTCCTGTATTTATGGACTTCACTCAAATCATAAGACTTTTGAACGTCAATCAAGCACCCTGATAGAAAGGGTTGCGTCATCCATGGAGTCTCCTTATTGTTATTATTGTTAATATTGTTAATTTTGTTATCAATGTCATGATATTCTCCTGATTTTGAATTATTATTATCTGTAAATTGTGAAAATTAATAAAAAAGATTTAAAACAAAAAAAAAACATATTTTGAATGTGATAGAGGAGGTTGAGTGGACTCCACAGTCCAAGTGCTAACTGTTGATGCTGTGACCCTCTATTCGAGTATCCCACACTCTAAAGGAGTTGAAGCCATTGCCTTCTTTCTTGAGCAGGGTACAGATTACTCCGATTCATATATTGGATATATTTTGAGGGTCACCTATTTTCTTCTAACACATAACTTTTTCAAGTTTGAGGATGTTTACTATCTCCAGAGATGTGGTACGGCCATGGGGGCAAAGTTTTCACCTTCTTTTGCGAACTTGTTCCTAGGTTGGTGGGAGTTTCTACCACATCTTTGGAGATAGTTATCCGTACAGGTATTGTATCTCCTTTTATAGGAGATACATAGATGACCTCTGTTTATCTGGACAGGTGACATATTGAGTATCCCTTCTTTTATTGACTTCTTGAATCACAACGAAGTTGGCCTGAGGTTTACTTTTGAATTGAGTGACAGTAGCATCAACTACTTAGATCTGACCCTGGAAGGCACTGCAATGGGCACAATTAAAGTCTACTATTTATAGAAAGCCTATCTCTGGCAACTCCTTACTTTTAGGAACTAGTTGTCATCCTAAACATGTCCCCTTTGCCATAGCCAAAGGTGAATATACCAGATTGAAAAGAAACTGCACTCATATGACAGACTATGTTCAGGAATCCAAGAGACTAGAGAATAGACTAAGGGATAGAAAATATCCAATGAAGGTAGTGAGAAGGCCAGGGAACAGGTCCATATGATGTGGGATTGTACGTAAACATTTTCCAGTATTGTTGTCGGGAGACAAATTGGTTGGCACTGTGAAAAAGGACTTAGATGTTCTTATAGGAAAAGCCCTACTTTGGGCTCCATTCTTTCACCCACATTACTGAAATCTGATAAAAAAAGACATGGGATCTTGGCTTAAACATACAGGAATGTACAAATGTGGGCATCGCAAATGTAAGCCTTGTGAAGTTGTCAAAATTACTAAGGAGTTCACTAGTGAGATGAGCAAGAAGAGTTACAAGATAAATTCATGTATGAATTGTAAAACAGAATCAGTAGTTTATCTGATTGAATGTACTCTTTGCAGGATCCAATATATAGGACTTACTTCACGTGACCTCAATACGAGAATCAGAGAACATTTATCTTCATTCACCACTAAAAGGGCCTCGACTCCTATAGTGCAACACTTTGGAGTCTTTCATGACAATAACCTCAAAGGGTTCAGCTGGTGTGCAATTGAGAAGGTGAATAGACCTACCAGGGAGGTGATTTAGAACAACTTCTCGCTAGACGTGAAGCATGTTGGATTTTTACCATGGGCACACGTTTGCCTGATGGGTTAAACACCAGATATGATGTCATGAACCTATGGGAGTAGGGTCCTCTGTTGATTGATTCCTTGTCACTATGGCTTATTTGCCAACCATATGAGAGTTTATATCAATATGGCTTATATTTATATGTATTCAGTTCACATTGTATCACTTAGCTCTAGTTAGGATTTCTGTCAATAATAATAATATTCTAGGTCCTGAGTAACACCACACATGTGGTTCCTGTTATTCTACATTGTTCCTAGTTTATACAATAACTATGACCACGGTTTCCATATACATGATCATTCTATTCTATCCTTGATGTTTCATAACAGTAGAAGACCACTTAATGGTTGATGACTCACTATTGTTATTTATGTTACCAATAACCATTGTTGTTCAATATGTGGTATGTAACTTCCCCTATTTTTGTTCACAGGCAACATAGTGCCTTAGTTGATATGACACAATATATCTGTACCCAATTAGTATAGTGATGGGTATATAGTACCCATACTGAGGTCCTAAGGTTAGAACCTAAGAGGTCTTTCTAAACATTGTTTTTATACCCCAGGCTCCCCGTTTTGTGTGGGTGTGTGTGTCTTCTACCCAAATTATCATGTGAACGATCCTATAGTCATTCTTTTTGTGAAGTACATCCTTTTGTCAAGCGCAACCAGTAGTAGCAGTTTTATTTCATTGGCCGCAGTATGTTACATAATATGTTATCCCTACTAATACAAATATAAATATCAAATATAGGTAATGATGTTTTTTTTAACATGTTGGGGGGGAAACTTCAAGATATGATTGTTCTAGGTTGCAGTGGGATTTGTTTGTTTGACCTTCCGAATCCTCTTATTATATCGTTTGAGTTAGAATTCATCTGCTTATAATCCCCTTATCCCCTAGACGATACTAAGGGTTTTTTATCTTGATTACCTAGTATTCATTTTCCTATTTACTTATTAACTCAGTATAATTACCAATATTGTTCCCAGCTTTTCACTAATAGAACTGTGAGTGCGTGACGTAAGACTTCATATGTTCAGTGAGGTACAGCGCCGCCAATGTAAGGGGCCTATTATGCTACATATTGAATAACAATTATCATGATACAACTTGTTCATATATATGTGTTCACGCAATAGTGTACTATGTTAAGCCTACATTATGATCCACACCAGGGACTTTACTCTGTCTTCACGTAATATCTTTTTGCTGCTATAGAATTAGAATTCCGCTATTGCAACACAGCTTCTTATTTTTGTGTCACACCAAATATTTCCTTAGTAAATTTTAATAAGAAGTATGCATCCGTTGTTAGTTTTTGACAGGAGAGGGGTTTGGCACATTACAGGTTTAGAATTGGTTAAGAGAAGGGGGCAGGTTATATTAGTGTTCACCTATCACATTTGTTTTACTATGATTTAAACAGGTGTGGGGCTCACCACTGTAGGCTATGACTACGGAGCACTTCCGAAACGCGTAAGCCATACAGTGCTGCGCCCTCTATACCATTCTGACTTTGCTGTGTTTACTGCTGTTTTTAAAGATATGAATAAAGGATCTGTTTTTATGGAACAGTTGGAGCCTTGTGTCTTTTGAAACTTACCTTCCGTCCAGATACCGACTGTTCCACTGCTGCAAGTATAACGCAAGGATTTCAAGGAGCATGTGTGCCATTCTTCAAAAGGTATCTGAGTGCGCCAAGGGTGATGCTGAAGAGGCGGGGTCCCACCTGGTTTTCTGAGTGGAGGGGTGAACTGAAATCTAGCCTGAAGGATATCGGCAGGAATAAGTTGAGGTGAGTGAGGAGTTCCACCGCCTCGTTCCTGAGCATACTTCAAGTGGCTATGATCACGCCAGTGCCTGGAGAGGGTACATTAACTGCTGGAGACAGAGTGACCCCCACACATCCACTACTAACCAGTGAGTGACGTTATACGTTTGGGTAACCCCTGCTGTGGCCGAGGAACATTGATTGTGTATATATATTCTTACTGCACATATACAAGCTGACATACTGTGGGCTATTCATTTTTGATTACTAGTATGACAAACTGGGTTTTCTCTCTTTTTGGACAAGTCTCAAGGAGTCATACATCTGCACCCTTGGGGCTCCCCCCCCATCATAAATTAATTTACTTAACCTTTGGGCACAAATTGCTGATGTGACTCCCAGGTGGGTAAAGATTTCATTTTTCAACCTGCTATAATCCTTGACCTGTCTGTAGGCCAAATTCTCATAAGCTTTCTGGGTTTCTCCACATGGGGCTAGCACTGCCCCTGTGGCCACTTTTCTCTAGCAGCAATCCTCTCAAAACTTGTGAGGTAGGCCTCAACAACATCCGCCTCTGTCATCTTATGCATAAAACTATTTATTTTAATGTGCCGTTCTTGTCCATAGTTTGGGTAACTGCAGATGGCAGCAATACTTGTTACAGGACATTTGTTAGTGCAGCTCTGTCTTCCTGCTGTGCTTCCATTATACTGCTAATTTGTGCAGGAAGAAAATGATTAGTCTGCACCAAGGCCTTTATCAGCTCTGACAGTTGCACAGCAAAGTTTTCAATCAAAGCAGATTTCAGAAAACTTTTATACCTACAGACTATTTAGTGTTGTACCCACATTGTACCCTTGCCACCATATTGTAATACAACAATCACACAGGATACCTGTTTTCAGCCAAAACATGGCTTTCTAGGGTATAAACATTCACAGACTTGAAATTACAGAAAAGAGCAGATTTTTATTCCAAAAATAAACACATGCTACGCTTGGCTTTAAATCACAATTACAGGTGATAAAAAAAACAATTACAAACAAAAGCCCAGCTCTTTTAGAGTGTTAATTAAACATTTAGCAATCATAAGTAACCCAGTTAGAATTACCTAATAAAAAATATAACAGTTTTCACCAACCTTTCTGATTAACTATTTTCTCAGATAAGTTTTCACTGCTCACTACTATCCTGCTCTCAGCAGGTAAAACTAAATATTATGGGCGCGATCCGATATACGGCATCATTTTCGGTGCAAGCGAGGGAACCCGCGCCACCCATAGTTTCACCTCGCACATCAGAGTATTACATATATGGCGCCGGCAGTTGCTAAAGTGCCGTAAGTCGGATAAACTAGCGATGTCCAGAAATGAGCGTAACTACAAATTTCTGGAGTCGCCAGTGACTTACGGCACTTTAGAAACTGCCTGCGCCTAAAAAAAACTAACTAAAATAACTAACTGTCTAACACGCCTCCCAAAAATCAGCCCGATACGTATACCCTTATATCCGCAATCCCCCTCTCACTCCTAATAATAATGTATTAACCCCTAGACCGACAACCCCCCACAACGCAATAAGCCTAATTATTAACCCCTAAACCGCCATAGCCCACACCGCAATAAACCTATCCTAGTATTAACCCCTAAACCGCCGCTCCCCGAGCCCACCGCCACCTACATTATATGTATTAACCCCTAAACCATCGCCCCCAGACCCACCGCACCTAAATAAAGTGTTTAACCCCTAAACCGCCGCTCCCTGGCCCCGCTGCCACCTACATTAAATATATTAACCTCTAATCTGACCCCCCTACACCGCCGCCACCTACATTAAATATATTAACCTCTAATCTGCCCCCCCTACACCGCCGCCACCTTCATTAAATATATTAACCTCTAATCTGACCCCCCTACACCGCCGACACCTACATTTAATATATTAACCCCTAATCTGACCCCCCTACACCGCCGCCACCTACATTAATTATATTTATAGTCTTGAGAAAGGCCCTGGCAAGGGGCCGAAACGCGTTGACATATTATGATGAGCTTCATTTCAGTTATTTACAGTTTATCCTAAGCTTTATTGCACTATGTTATTGTTTTTTTCACTTTTAGGTTATCAGGATATATACATTTTTTTTCGAGGGTCTCTTTAAGGATCTCTGGTTAAAGTCCGGATTCCAGACACCAATTGATTGTTATTTGATTTACTGAAGAATAAATTGAGGAACACTACTTATTTCTTTTATCACCATTTTTGAATTTCACATTCACTATTTTTGAAAATGAGACACTTGATTTTTGGAGTTTTCATATATATATATATATAAATATATATAGTATATATATATATATATATATATATATATATATATATAAAGCCAAGATGAGCACTCTCACTTCAAAACTTCTGCAACCAGGGTGCTAGTGGATAATAGATATATGTGGCAGAAAACTTGCACTCACTGGACTTTTTCAAAGTATCAAAATTTAATGTGACGTTTCGGAGATAGAGTATCCCCTTCCTCAGTGCTTTATGTGTGGACAGAAGACTCTCAGCTCCGTAACCATATAAATGGAAAAAATATAAATGGAAAAAACTATCTTGAAGCTCACGCCGCTCTGCTCTGCTTCAAGACAGTTTTTTCCATTTATATGGTTACCGGAGCTGAGAGTCTTCTGTCCACACATAAAGCACTGGACCTTGGAAAATCCACACGGAGCTTGGCTATAATTTCTGTGACAAGATTCAGCATATGACCAGGGATCTACTACAAGCCTGATCCATACTACAAGAGGTGCCTAGCCCATTTGTGAATTCTGCTACATCCTTACCTCATCTGATTGAGGGTTCTAGAAGTAAGTGCACATCCATTAGGGGAAACAGCGATGAAGAACTGCTGATTTTGTGCATTGCTTATATATATGTGTGGAGTCTCATATATATACACATTTATTCTGACTTCTATACATCTGGAACTGTGACACCTACTTGTTTTTAGGATTTTGTTTAACTTATTTTTATCTCCATTTATTTTTTCTTTGTATATATATATTTTCTTGAAATAGATTCTTTTTCCTTTATACTATAGTGCTTAGAGTTACATTGTTAGGGGATTATCCCTCTCCTTTCTGGCACTTTTTATGATATAACATCTAATATTTATATGTATATATACTAGCTGATCTCTTGCGCCATCTCATATTCTTTGTTCTATGTGTAGTGTATTGGAAGTGTTAAGGACGCTTCTTTTTCTTTGGGACTAGGCTGCTAGGTACCCTCAGCTAGTGCGAAGTATATAGGGGTCCTGTTGTAATTTCAGGGCGGCATTATATCTGTATAATTGCGCTATAGGGTGAATTGGGGACTGCTGCCCTCAATTCATATCTCTTTCTTATATATATATATAATAAATATATATATATATATATATATATATATATTTTTTTTTTTAACACATTTTTCCAACACATTTTTTGTTAATCACGTGGTTAACCAGAACTTTTTTCCACCCATTGGATATCAAAGGAATACCTATTTGATGAACTTTCACTTATGACTTTGGACTTTTTTCATTGATGATTTTTCCATTTCTATGTTAATTTTGGTGTCTTTAACCAGAGCCATACCATTCGCCCATTACTGTCATACACCAGGGAATCATCTTTTGACTGTATTTTTTATTTTTGTTTTTGTATGTATATTTTAACATGGATCCATGATGTTTTAACTGTTTAACTATTTAGCTATTGTTTTATCCTATGTTGTATTAAACACTTACCTTTGCCTTGATACTACTTAGGCGCTCCATGGCATCTCAGTTTTTCTATTAAATATATTAACCCCTAATCTGACCCCCCTACACCGTCGCCACCTACATTAAATTTATTACCCCCTAAACCTAAGTCTAACCCTAACACCCCCCCTAACTTAATTATTATTTAAATAAATCTAAATAATATTACTATTATTAACTACATTATTCCTATTTAAAACGAAATACTTACCTATAAAATAAACCCTAAGATAGCTACAATAATAACTAATAAAGTGTTAAACCCCTAAACCGCCACTCCCGGACCCCGCCACACCTAAATAAAGTGTTTAAACCCCTAAACCACCGCCCCTGGACCCCTTCACCACCTACATTAAATTTATTAACCCCTAATCTGACCCCCCCTACAACCGCCGCCACCTACATTAAATTTATTAACCCCTAATCTTACCCCCTCTACAACCGCCGCCACCTACATTAAATTTATTAACCCCTAACACACCTTACAAAAAACCCCACTAAATTACAAAAAATAAAAAAAAAATTACTAGAAGTTTAAACTAATTACACCTAATCTAAGCCCCCTAATAAAATAAAAAGCCCCCCAAAATAATAAAATGCCCTACCCTATACTAAATTACAAATAGCCATTAAAAGGGCCTTTTGCGGGGCATTGCCCCAAAGTAATCAGCTCTTTTACCTGAAAAAAAAAGAACAACCCCCCCCAACATTACAACTCACCACCCACACACCCCTACTCTAAAACCCACCCGATCCCCCTTAAAAAACCTAACACACCCCATTGAAGATCACCCTACCTTGAGCCGTCTTCACCCAGCCGGGCCGAAGTCTTCATCCGATGGGGCAGAAGAGGATATCCAGATCGGCAGAAGTCTTCATCCTATCCGGGCAGAAGAGGACATCCGGACCGGCAGACATCTTCATCCAAGCAGCATCTTCTATCTTCATCCATCCGACGAGGAGCGGCTCCATCTTGAAGACCTCCGGCACGGAGCATCCTTCCTGGCCGATGGACTAACTACAAATGACGGTTCCTTTAAATTACGTCATCCAAGATGGCGTCCCTCGAATTCCGATTGGCTGATAGGATTCTATCAGCCAATCGGAATAAAGGTAGGAAAAATCCAATTGTTTGATTTAATCAGCCAATCGGATTGAAGTTTAATCCGATTGGCTGATTGGATCAGCCAATAGAATGCGAGGTCAATTCTATTGGCTGATCCAATCAGCCAATCGGATTGAACTTCAATCCGATTGGCTGATTAAATCAACCAATCAGATTTTTCCTACCGTAATTCCGATTGGCTGATAGAATCCTATCAGCCAATCGGAATTCGAGGGACGCCATCTTGGATGATGTCATTTAAACGAACCGTCATTCGTCGTTAGTCGGCCAGGAAGGATGCTCCGTGCGAGGTCTTCAAGATGGAGCAGCTCCTCATCGGATGGATGAAGATAGAAGATGCCGCTTGGATGAAGATGTCTTCCGGTACGGATGTCCTTTTCTGCCTGGATAGGATGAAGACTTCTGCCGGTCTGGATGTTCTCTTCTGCCCGGGATAGGATGAAGACTTCTGCCGGTCTGGATGTCCTCTTCTGCCCGGATAGGATGAAGACTTCTGCCAGTCTGGATGTCCTCTTCTGCCCCATCGGATGAAGACTTCGGCCCGGATGGGTGAAGAGTAGACGGCTCAAGGAAGGGTGATCTTCCAATGGGGGTAGTGTTAGGTTTTGTTAAGGGGGGATCGGGTGGGTTTTAGAGTAGGGGTGTGTGGGTGGTGGGTTGTAATGTTGGGGGGGTATTGTTCTTTTTTTTACAGGTAAAACAGATGATTACTTTGGGGCAATGCCCTGTAAAAGGCCCTTTTAAGGGCTATTTGTAATTTAGTATAGGGTATGGCATTTTATTATTTTGGGGGGCTTTTTTATTTTATTAGGGGGCTTAGATTAGGTTTAATTAGTTTAAACTTCTAATTTTTTTTAATTTTTTGTAATTTAGTGGGGGGGTTTTGTACTATAGTTTAGTTTATTTAATTGTATTTAATTTTAGATAATTGTAGTTAATTTATTTAATTAATTTAACGATAGTGTAGTGTTAGGTGTATTTGTAACTTAGGTTAGGATTTATTTTACAGGTAATTTTGTAATTATTTTAACAAGGTAGCTATTAAATAGTTATTAACTATTTAATAGCTATTGTACCTACTTAAAATAAATACAAAGTTGCCTGTAAAATAAAAATAAATCCTAAAATAGCAACAATGTAATTATTATTTATATTGTAGCTATCTTAGGGTTTATTTTATAGGTAAGTATTTTGTTTTTAAATAGGAATACTTTAGTTAATAATAGTAATATTATTTAGATTTATTTAAATAATAATTAAGTTAGGGGGTGTTAGGGTTAGACTTAGGTTTAGGGGTTAATAAATTTAATATAGTGGCGGCGATATTGGGGGCGGGAGATTAGGGGTTGATAAATTTAATGTAGGTGGCGGCGGTGTAGGGGGGTCTGATTAGGGGTTAATAAATTTAATGTAGGTGGCGGCGGTTTAGGGTTAAACACTTTATTTAGGTGTGGCGGGGTCCGGGAGTGGCGGTTTAGGGGTTAAACACTTTATTAGTTACTGCGGTGGGGGATTGCGGTTGACAGGTAGATAGACATTGCGCATACGTTAGGTGTTAGGTTTTTTTTGCAGGCATTTTAGGGAGTTACGGTGCTCCCATACTCAGCGCAAGGCCTGCTACAGCTGCATTTTATGGCGAGGTGAAAATGGATTAAGATTTCTCTATTTTTGCCACGTAAGGCCTGGATATTGGATACCGACTTACGACGTGGTCCATGTTTAGTAATGTCGCAAACCTAAAATTTTGCGTTCGCGAACGGCGAACGCGAACTTCCACAAAAGTTCGCGAACCAGGCGAAGCGCCATAGACTTCAATAGGAAGGCGAATTTTAAAACCCACAGGGACTCTTTCTGGCCACAAAAGTGATGGAAAAGTTGTTTCAAGGGGACTAACACCTGGACTGTGGTATGCCGGAGAGGGATCCATGGCAAACTCCCATGGAAAATTACATAGTTGATGCAGAGTCTGGTTTTAATCCATAAAGGGCATAAATCACCTAACATTCCTAAATTGTTTGCAATAACGTGCTTTAAAACATCAGGTATGATGTTGTATCGTTCAGGTAGTGTATTTTTTTTTTTAAATGTACACTACTGTTTTAGCAGATATGACTTGCACTGGTGTGACACTGTGCCCTGGCAGGACCTGGAACGCACACGTGTGAGGGAAACTGACTGCTATTATTACACAGTAAAAATAGGTTGTTGTTTTTTTAAATGTATGTTCACTACTGTTTTAGTAGATATGACTTGCACTGGTGTGACACTGTGCCCTGGCAGGACCTGGAGCGCACACGTGTGAGGGAAACTGATTGCTATTATTTCACAATAAAAAAGTTTTTTTTTTAAATGTATGTACACTACTGTTTTAGCAGATATGACTTGCACTGGTGTGACACTGTGCCCTGGCAGGACCTGGAATGCACACGGGTGAAGGAAACTGACTGCTATTATTTCACATTAAAAAAAGTTTTTTTTTTTTTTTTTTAAATGTACACTACTGTTTTAGCAGATATGACTTGCACTGGTGTCACACTGTGCCCTGGCAGGGACCTGAAACGCACACGTGTGAAGGAAAATGACTGCTATTATTTAAAATAAAAAAAAAGGGTTTTTTTTATTTTAAATGTACACTACTTTTTTTTAGCAGATATGACTTGCACTGGTGTCACACTGTGCCCTGGCAGGACCTCAAACGCACACGTGTAAAGGAAAATTACTGCTATTATTTCAAATTAAAAAAAGTTTTTTGTTTTTTTTAAATGTACACTACTGTTACACCAGATATGAGTGGTGGCACTGGGCAAGTGGGCACAGTATACGCTGTGAGCCTGAGCTAGCAGGCAGGCTGCAATTAGATTACACAGGGAAAAAAAAAAAAAGCAGACTGATGTTCTAGCCCTAAAAAGGGCTTTTTGGGGTGCTGTCCTTACAGCAGAGATCAGATGAGTTCTTCAGGACTGTAGTGGACACTGAATACACTAGCCTAGCTATCGATTTCCCTATTAAATCAGCAGCAGCTACACTGTCCCTCCTCTCACTAAGAATGCAGGCTCTGAATGAATCTAAAATGGATGCTGTCCAGGAGGTGGGAGGGTCTGGGAGGGAGTGTCTGCTGCTGATTGGCTGGAATGTGTCTTGTGACTGTGAGCTACAGGGTCAAAGTTTACTCAATGATGACGAATAGGGGGCGGATCAAACATCGCATATGTTCGCCGTCCGCTGCAAACGCGAACATGCTATGTTCGCTGCGAATTATTCGCGGCAGAACTGTTCGCGACATCACTATTCATGTTAGCCTATGGGAGTAAAATTTGCGGGCGATGGGTGAAATATACAGGCATAAGTTGTATGCCACGCCTTATATGTGATACCAAACCCGCTCAAAACTCAGCGTTGCCGGCTTTTGCAGGCGACGCTGCATATCGGATGGGGCCTTATCTGCCTAGAATCAGAAACCTGAGAATTTAGCTGCTGCTAATTTATTAATTAGGGAGAGATGACTGGATAGAAACTATGAAGGATTCTGGGTCCTAAATACCTTCATTCCACTATCCTTCCACACACTCTGACAATATATATATATATACAATATACACACACACACATACACATACACATACAGATATATATATACATATATACACACGCACACATATTGCTTTAAATTAAAAGTATAGACGGTGGTAACCGGTCATGATGTTTTATGACAGCAATAAAATTGCAGCCGCATTGTAAAAATATATTTGTTAAATGCAACTGTTGCCTCTTTGTGATTAAGAAGCGTGGCATATGACTTTTTATTCCAAATGAAACCAGATCTAAAATGTGACTGGTATATATTCTACAATACTAAATTGGTCACACAGCAGTATTTTCTGAAACATGGTGTGAAAAAAGGTCAATTGTAAGCAATTTCAAAGTTGAATCCTAAATGTCAGAGTCCTCTGAACTGCCTGAAAGTATAATAAAAAGAGAGGTACTTAAAATGTCACTGATACAAGTACTCTAAATTATTGGTAGGTTTGCAGTGCAATGGATCTTTTACATTATATGAAAATAAGGTGTTTATGGCCTCAATGCTAAGCAGAGGCAAAACACAGGTTAAGGACAAGATTAGTCAACCCACAAAAAAGGAGCTTCTATAAACAAAAACAGGAAATGGTTTCTAGCAGTTTAACTTTTGGCACTGCATCATATCTGAATCCCTATTATTTCTCTTGCGCTGGTATTTCTCTTCCGCTGGTATTTCTAAGTGGAGCACAAATATCGGTTTCGCAGAACACCAGACTAAGGGGCCGAATTATTAAGCTCTGAATGGAGTTTGTCGCCCCTGTTTCCGCGCGAGCCTTCAGGCTCGCCGGAAATAGTAGCTATGAAGCAGTGGTCTAAAGACCGCTGCTCCATAACTTGTCTGCTGCCTCTGAGGCTGCGGTCCTCAATCCACCCGATCCTATATGATTGGGCTGATTGACACCCCCTGCTAGCAGCCATTTGGCCGCGAATCTGCAGGGGCGGCATTGCAAAAGTAGTTCACCAGAAATGCTTGTGCCATGACAAATGCCGACAGCGTATGCCGTTGGCATTTATCGATGTGCGGCAGACATGATACGCTACATCGTATCATGTCCGTCTGCACTTTTGTAAATCAGCCCCTAAGTCTAGACTGACAGTGATGAAAAGAAATGCAATGGACCCTATTGATGCAAACAAAAGAATTTGAAGCTACTGTAGGATGGATTAAAGTGGCTTATTAAAGTAGGGAAATAATTTAAGGTTTTTGGTGCATTATTATTTTTGAGAATGGTGTAGAAATCAGAGTGTGATTGTATATGTTAGCTACTCTGTTCAATGTAGGATCTTTGCATTGGGGGATTGTGCTGCTGTGTGGTGTAGTGCAATGGATCTTTTAAATTGCTGGGGTTGTAGAGGAGATAGGATTGTGAGCGAGGCCAGGTTCAGTGCAGTTAAAAGTGCATAATACAAAGGGGGTTTTTTTTATACGCAAGTATTCTACAAGTCACAGTCTTTAACTTAGCACATTTGTTTTAAAGGAAAGAATTATAGTAATCACATTTTATTATCCTTAAATCAAATAAAGTTTACAAAGCGATATTTAGCGCTCCACTTGTAATCTGGCCCATATTCAGACATGTATGTCTATGTATATATACAATATAGCCCTTAGCAGTCAACTTGTCATATACCATATACCTTTTAACCCTTATAATTTAAAAAAATATATATTTATATGAATATTTTTTTATCAGATAGTGTTTATATGAGTGTAACTGTAATTTTGAATCTATTTATGTTGAGTTTTATGCAACTTTTTTAATGCACTACCCGTTACGTGAAAATGCGATTGTGCTCTTGCAATCACATTTACTTTCAACTTGTAATGCACACACTATTTCGTGAAAACCTGATATCTCTTTTGGGATTTAAATAAATAGAATTTTAACTTTTGCCATGTTTTTTTCTTTTTAGGAAGAAGATTTCATGTTGAGGATATCCCATAGAGGGCTAGATTAAGCGTGGCATTCTTACTGTTGGGGAAGTACAACGGAAGTAGCGCATAAATTGAATTTAAAGCACGTCGGGATAGTGTGATTCTGGTTAACTGTTACACGAGTCAAAAAAGATGCACAAAACAAATAAAAAATACATTTGAAAGTCATAATAACCCTGTCTAAAAAAAATAATAAAAAAAAATATTTACGTCTCAGGTGTAAGAAAAAAAATGCAGGCAAAGGGCTTTAACAAAGAGATACATACATATACATGTCTAAATATGTATGTATATATATATGTGTATATTACAGACATATATACACATATAAACACAGAAATACATATGTATACATATATAGACATATATAAAAGTGCATTGGAGCCCGTTGCAGTCAAGTAGTGGAAAAATCATATTTATGCAATATTAATATATAATAATGTGTTAAACTCTGTATTTACTGTAAATATTTCCCATTCTAATGTTCTCCACATAGGGGTATATGTTCTAAGTAGTTTTAAATAGATATTCCTATACCTGGCATATGGTTAGCGGGCATGCAAAAACTTTTTACTTTCAACTTGTAATATGCGCACTACCTGATGCGTGCAAAAAGCTTACTTATAGACTCTGCTTTGCTACTTCGTATTACCCACTGACTATACCTAGATTCCTTTCTAGTTCTAGGGGAGTGGGCGAACATGCATTTTGTACCGGTGTAACTGCCATCTACCCATGAATTAATCCTCTCTGATTACCAGCCCATTTCAACCGTGCAGGTCACTGCACCTATCCTGAATAAATGTGGGGCTAACCTTGAGGCGTTCAAGCATGCATGCCTAGCTGCGAACATTAGCACCCTGCTTCACATAAACAGAAAGTATGTTAAATGTGCAAATCTCGCTGTCCTGCACAGCAGGTAATGTGATTTATGTACCAGTTGATTCCTGGTCTGTTTTTGAACATGGAACATACAACTGCACAACCTTATTGGCTAGACATATATTATGTGACTGTACCCCACTACCTATGCTGTGTTTAGCTTGTGCTACCAGCTCCCCTAGGCATAGCGCACCAGGGAAATGCAAATGCAGCCCTAAATAGATTGACATTGTAACTTGATGCACTTACCTGTTGCAGATCTCCCATCAAAGTGGCCAATCTAACTGGGGTGATTGGTTTAATGTTGAGTCTGTGGCCCTCTGATCAGGCCTAATCTCGCAGAACCCTCCTTACCAAAAATGAGGTCATGTAATCTGTCTGACCACAGAGTTTTCTAAAGAAGGGCAATGCTTCCAAGCGACTCTGCACCACTCCTTTTATTGTACCTTTTGACCTCAGGAACGCTAACCACAATGTCACCTGACCCTTCTCGCCAGTGGATGCTTCTGAAGATTTGAGGAAATGCTCCCATTCACCCCAGTAATGAATATATGACTTCCAGGTAGTTGGGTCCAATGATGTTTGTATTAGAGGCATAAGGATGCGCCAGCTGTCAAAGATAAGATGATAAGGCATACAATTAGTAGCCACTTGTAGGGAAGACTGCCTAAAAACATGTTCTTTGCCTCTAGAACATGGGTTGCTTTAAATTCAATACTGTTTTGCACGCACTTCACGACCAGGTTCTGTAGATAACACACAACAACCCAGGGAAGAAGCTGAAAGGCAATTGACAGATAGCACCACGCTCAAATAAATGGTCTAGAAAATGATTGCATAAACTATCACTCCAGAGATCCACAGCCACTACAATTGGGAATAACTACAGCAGGCAAAGGTTTTTTTGGTAAACTGTCAGTAAACCAGTTGAGACTTTTAGTTCCATTGTGGACTCAAATGATTAGTAGTGCACCGAGCTATGTCATGGGTCTATGAAATAATTAATGAAGAATCAAATGACTGCTCCTTAGTGTCTAAAAAAAACGTCACTTTTATTTCCACACGCAATTAAAAACAGTGTGTCCAGGAAGGATCAAAAAGTGCAGGGAAAGCAGCAATAACCGACTTACGCATTTTGACCCTCAGGCTGTAGTCATAGCCCTACGGTTATACACAGTGCTCACCTTTAAAAAGGATTAAAACAATTCTTATTGGCTAATACAAAGGTCGCTTATAACTACCTGTTCACTATCAGCAAACACTACACCCTGTATTATAAGCTATGTATAGACTAACGGATAAGTGTATATGTGCATATATACATCAATGAAGAATTCACTCTATGGCTTAAAGGGACAGTAAAGTCCAAAAAAAACTTTCATGTTTCAAATTATGCATGTAATTTTAAACAACTCTCCAATTTACTTTTACCACCAATTTTGCTTTGTTCTCTTGGGATTTTTAGTTGAACGCAAAACCTAGGAAGGCTTATATGATAATTTTTAAGCCCTTGAACGCTGTCTCTTATCACATGCTTTTTTATTTGCTTCTTACAACAGGGGAGAGCTAGTTCATGTGAGCCATATAGATAAAATTGTGATCACGCCCGTGGCTTGTGGCAGACACTGCACTAATTGGCTAAAATGAAAGTCAATAGATAAAAATAAAATGTCATGTGATCAGGGGGCTAACAAAAGATGCTTAGATACAAGTTAATCACAGAGGTAAAAAGTATATTATTTGTATTGTGTTGGTTATGCAAAACTGGGGAATGTGTAATAAAGGGATTATCTATCTTTTTAAACAACAAAACTTCTGGTGTTGACTGTCCCTTTAAAGAGATATACCCATCAATGAATATATATATATTATTACTGTTAATCCCCACCAATTATATATACATACTTAACTATAGAACCGCAACAATATATATCAACATAAGCAACATCTTAAGTACATATTAGCAGTTATGTTTCAATATTATAGGCATATTAAAAAGAGCAATTTATAATTATAAAGAAATTAGTTCATAATACCAATGTCAACAGACCAGCTAGTAATTTTAAATATATCTGAATACAACTACACAATTTATTGCAAAAGAACCAAAGAAAAATGAGTAAATAAAATAAAGTATTACTGTACAACAAGACATTATTCTCAAAAATTGATCAGGTCATATTCTGAATTCAAGCCCAGGGGCAAAACGAGTTTGAAAATCCAGAACATTTTACTGAGAGGTTTAAACCTATCTCCACCTCTTTTATGAAAAAAAAACCCTTTCTATAGCACACCATTTGAAAGTAGCCAAACTCTTATTGTGTTTTTGCACAAAGTGTTGAACTATTGCTGTTGATGATGTGCCCACATTAATTGTTGAGAAATGTTTCCTGATCCAGGATCTAATGTCCCTAGTGGTTAAACCTATATATTGAATTTTACATGGCTCGCAAGTCATTAAGTATATTAAATAAGTGGAATTGTAATTTAAACATCCATTTACAGGGAGTGCAGAATTATTAGGCAAATGAGTATTTTGACCACATCATCCTCTTTATGCATGTTGTCTTACTCCAAGCTGTATAGGCTCGAAAGCCTATTACCAATTAAGCATATTAGGTGATGTGCATCTCTGTAATGAGAAGGGGTGTGGTCTAATGACATCAACACCCTATATCAGATGTGCATAATTATTAGGCAACTTCCTTTCCTTTGGCAAAATGGGTCAAAAGAAGGACTTGACAGGCTCAGAAAAGTCAAAAATAGTGAGATATCTTGCAGAGGGATGCAGCACTCTTAAAATTGCAAAGCTTCTGAAGCGTGATCATTGAACAATCAAGCGTTTCATTCAAAATAGTCAACAGGGTCGCAAGAAGCGTGTGGAAAAACCAAGGCGCAAAATAACTGCCCATGAACTGAGAAAAGTCAAGCGTGCAGCTGCCAAGATGCCACTTGCCACCAGTTTGGCCATATTTCAGAGCTGCAACATCACTGGAGTGCGCAAAAGCACAAGGTGTGCAATACTCAGAGACATGGCCAAGGTAAGAAAGGCTGAAAGACGACCACCACTGAACAAGACACACAAGCTGAAACGTCAAGACTGGGCCAAGAAATATCTCAAGACTGATTTTTCTAAGGTTTTATGGACTGATGAAATGAGAGTGAGTCTTGATGGGCCAGATGGATGGGCCCGTGGCTGGATTGGTAAAGGGCAGAGAGCTCCAGTCCGACTCAGACGCCAGCAAGGTGGAGGTGGAGTACTGGTTTGGGCTGGTATCATCAAAGATGAGCTTGTGGGGTCTTTTCGGGTTGAGGATGGAGTCAAGCTCAACTCCCAGTCCTACTGCCAGTTTCTGGAAGACACCTTCTTCAAGCAGTGGTACAGGAAGAAGTCTGCATCATTCAAGAAAAACATGATTTTCATGCAGGACAATGCTCCATCACACGCGTCCAAGTACTCCACAGCGTGGCTGGCAAGAAAGGGTATAAAAGAAGAAAATCTAATGACATGGCCTCCTTGTTCACCTGATCTGAACCCCATTGAGAACCTGTGGTCCATCATCAAATGTGAGATTTACAAGGAGGGAAAACAGTACACCTCTCTGAACAGTGTCTGGGAGGCTGTGGTTGCTGCTGCACGCAATGTTGATGGTGAACAGATCAAAACACTGACAGAATCCATGGATGGCAGGCTTTTGAGTGTCCTTGCAAAGAAAGGTGGCTATATTGGTCACTGATTTGTTTTTGTTTTGTTTTTGAATGTCAGAAATGTATATTTGTGAATGTTGAGATGTTATATTGGTTTCACTGGTAAAAATAAATAATTGAAATGGGTATATATTTGTTTTTTGTTAAGTTGCCTAATAATTATGCACAGTAATAGTCACCTGCACACACAGATATCCCCCTAAAATAGCTATAACTAAAAACAAACTAAAAACTACTTCCAAAACTATTCAGCTTTGATATTAATGAGTTTTTTGGGTTCATTGAGAAAATGGTTGTTGTTCAATAATAAAATTAATCCTCAAAAATACAACTTGCCTAATAATTCTGCACTCCCTGTATACGGAAGCTTTCACCCGTTACCACAGACACAAACGTATCCGTGACCCATGCATAAGACCATGGCTTACACTTCCTGTGTCCACACCTGTACATACCATTGCAAGTGAGCCATGAACTTTGTCTTTGATCAACCTGTCTCAATTGTGATACTGTTTTGCATCTTTTGTATGAGCACCTACGACCTTCAGATACCACATTCTGTAAAGCATCATCTGCGGACAACATGGGAAAATGTCTGCATATGATCTTGCAGATGTCATAACACTGTAAACTATACCCAGTTGTAAACGTCACTCCAGTAAACTCCAGTAAATGAGCAGCAGACATCCCTTTTGCTTCTGTTCTTTAACAGAGTGGTTCTGTCAAGAGATTCTACTTCTCTCTATGCCTTCTGCACATATTGTTGGGTATAACCCCTCTCCTTTAAAAGCCTAGTAAGATCATTGGCTTCTTTAACATAATCCCTATACTCAGAACAATTGCGTTTGAGGCGAATAAACTGTCCCTTTGCAACAGCGTATGGGACATGTCTTGGGTGACAACTCTTAGCATGAAGTTCTGGGCTTGATCTACCGCTATAAGTATGGAAAGATCACAACAATACTTCTACAGTTCGCAGCCGAGCAACAGATATAGAGCATATTTTTACTGAGGATAGAAGAGTATTTGCATTAAGTGCATTGTTTGATAATATTGGAGGAACTTTTAATTAAGGAGGCACGATTGCAATGGGATGTTTGGACACTGGAGACTTATTTGAAATTTGAAATAATACCAATAGGTCTCAGGGTATATTAGATCCCGACCATTGAAGTCTAAGATAAGGATTTTGTTAATTCTTGGAACAGTGTCCTGGGTGTTCCTTATGACTTATGCTTATGCTGCTGGACTATAAAAATAAACAACTAAATATAGTTAGAAATTATATTTATCAGTTGCAGTTTAAATTCAACAAACGTAGTCAGGAAACAGATTTTGCCACTTTTGATAAATTGCTACAAAGTGCATTAGCTGTAGCTTAAGCAGAAATTGTAGAAATCAAACACTCAAAATTAATCTGAGGCAGGTTTGATTACAATGCAGACAGGGTATGTATTTGGAACAAGAAACAAAGAGCACAATATAGACATAATTTCAATACAGATGGTGTAGGCAATACCCCTAGATGAATACGTAAGAGCTAGAGTCGTAGAAATTATTATAAGTCTAACAACGGTATAAAAGCAACTTTAACATACAGTAAATTTGAGTCAGAAGACACACAACTCTCTAGTGGAGAGGAGCTAAGTGAAACCCCAGTTATACCTATACTACCCACTAACACTTTAGCACTTCTGATATAGTGGTCAGACCAAAAACCAAGTATGTTACAAAAACTACTTCTGACATCCACCATTCCTCAGTAAGCAACAGGATGGTGGGTGAAAGAATACACATTGATCAGGTTTTTCCAATAGCCACAAATTCAACATAGGGAGATGTTGTGGCCAAAAGACTATCTGGACAAGACAGATATCAGCTCAGGGGGAACCGACCACAGACCAAAAACAAACACACACAGTAATTATTCTATCAGACACCGTTTTATCAACTACACAAACTAGAGTTCTTTGTTTGAGTTTGACATTTGCACCAATGATGAACTTCAACCTTTTCCAAACCATCATTGATGTTAATAAATTAATTAGAAATATTACCCTTCAAAAGTATTTTGCACATAGTGGTAAGACTAATAAAGTTTTTGAAAATAGAGTAGAACAGTTGCCCAATGCTGGAATACATTAGCTTAAATTTAATGAGATATGTGATTTAGTCCCTCTAGACTCATTATACAATGAGGGATCTACAGAGCCCCTTGAGTCCAGCAGTGGAGTTTCCTTTAAAAGAAAGTCCAATTTTTACCCTATTCAGAGTAGAGGCTCTACAATTGAGCTGTTTTTCAAAAGGGTTGAAAAGGACCTAGTAGCCTTAAAATTGGCCAAGAACAGGTTTGAACATAATTTGACATATCAGGTAAGGAATGCTTTAGAGGAAATGAGGTCTAATAATGAGTTGTTAATTAAGTCCGCAGACACGAACAGATGTGACTACATCAGGGAAGCTTAACGCCAGTTATCAGATCCTATTGGTTACACCATTTTGAGTGGAGACCCTACTTATATATATATCTATGTGAGTTGTGTGATTTATTGGATGATGGTCTTGAGGCAGGTTTTCTTGTTGATAATACAGTACAAATTTTGACAGTGGAATCTCCAAGGGTTCCAATATTCCACCACTTGCCGAAAGTTCATAAATCAATAGTGGATGTTAAAGGTCGTCCAATAGTTAGTGGGATAGATTCCATCCTATAAAATGTATTTTTTATGGTTGGACG
Organism: Bombina bombina; assembly: GCF_027579735.1. NCBI lineage: Eukaryota > Metazoa > Chordata > Amphibia > Anura > Bombinatoridae > Bombina > Bombina bombina. The sequence goes on along the minus strand of NC_069499.1, from coordinate 266,282,787 downwards.
CCATTTTGCAACCACCAATACTAAGCATATATTAAACATTGTGAGTTCCATCAATTGGACTGAAATATCAAGTTAGCTAACTGTGGATGCAGTAGCTTTATACTCCTCTATTCCACACGAAGAGGGGTTTAAAGGGCCATGATACCCAAATGTTGAAACACTTGAAAGTAATGCAGCATAGCTATAAAAATCTGACTAGAAAATATCACCTGAACATCTCTATGTAAAAAAAAAAAAGATATTTTACCTCAAAATGTCCTAAGTATTCACACCCCATTGCAAAGGATTTTAAGCAGCAAATCAGTATGTTTGTTTCGGGACAGGCAAGGGAGTGAGCCTCATGCACACTCGTGTTTTTTCCCTATTCAGTTTAAGGAAGTTTACTATGAAATCTCATGAGAGTTAAGTCAAATCTCATGAGACCACAGTAAAAGAGTTCATGACCTCAGCACTGTTGATGCTGATTGGCTGAGCTGAGAAAATTGTGAGGTAAAATATCTTCCTTTTTTACATAGAAATGCTTAGGTAGAGGGGCGGAGCGTGCGGGTGTACTGAATGGCCGCACCAACCTAGAGCTCCTGCTGCAGTGTGGACGGAGATCTCCCGCAGGCCACCTATGAGCCATCACAAGTGCCCGACATCGATGTCCTGAGAAGCTGGAAAGAGAGGGTACCTTTGAACCCTCACTTGCGAGCGGGTGTATAAACCACGGACTTTGCAACTTGATAGCGGCGAAGGCCGCAACTGAAGCCTGCTTTTGGTAGAAGCCGGGTAGGAGACACGGCACTGCACACGGCGCAGATGTAATTGCCGATCTTGGGCAATCCCTGAGAGCAGATCTGAGGATGCTGTAGGACACAACTCGCCTGTCACTGATCCCCAAGCAGGCCCGGTAAGCAGCGTACACTGGGGTGTACATGTGGCGGTCGCCATCTTTAACATGTAGACATAACAGAAGCCTTATGCCATAATTTTAAAAGCTGGACACAGCCCCAAGCACTATTAGCCATATCTGCTTTATCTCCTACAGGGGCTACACGCTACTCAGGCGTTAAATGATATACATAAGACACTAACTATTCTACTGCAGGCTAAAGATGCAATAAGAGCTGGATCATAATGCCATAATTTTAAAAGCTGGACACAGCCCCAAGCACTATTAGCCATATCTGCTTTATCTCCTACAGGGGCTACACGCTACTCAGGCGTTAAATGATATACATAAGACACTAACTATTCTACTGCAGGCTAAAGATGCAATAAGAGCTGGATCAATCTATCTTGTTTCAGCCTGCTAAGCAAACAGAAGCACAATATTAAATAGTTTAATAGAAAGCGATAAATTGCCATTTGTATAACAAAGAAAGTGTATCTCTTCAACTGCACATGTCACAACGAAGAGCGGCAAAACCTGACAAGGCCCTAAAATCTGCTCTGACATCAGGATCAGTAAACTCCTTTTTTAAAAAGACAGACAACTTAAAAAAGAAAACTGAAATACCCCAAGCCTCTAGTGAAGATGAGGAATTATCAGACGGTTCAAATACACTAGAGCCCACGGTGTCTCCCCCAGGCCCATGCTCACACCCTGCTCACACCCTGAAGATGCTCCGATAACACTGAAAGCTATGGAAGCTTTGATTAACCAGGTAAAATCCTGCATTAAAACCGAATGTGCTGACTTAAAGAAGGACATTAATGAGCTGGGTTTTAGGGTTGAGACGCTAGAAGACGACAGGGAAGAGCTTATTAAGGAAATGACAACCATGTCACAATCCATAGAAGCCCAGCAATCACAGATTTCTGATTATTTCAAAACAAGCTCGATGATGTCGAGAATAGGGCACGACAAAATAATCTTCGAATATGCGGTGTCCCTGAGTCAGTAAAGGGCGAAGATATATCAGAACATTTACAGAACCTGTTCCAGTCCCTAGCAATCTCTAATCAGCGAGTGATTGAAAATGTACCCCTGGAAAGAGCCCACAGATCTTTACGGCCGAAGCCGAGCGATACTCAACCCCCTAGGGATATTATAGTATGCTTCCTTAGCTATAAGGATAGAGAAAAAATTCTTCAAATGGCAAGAGCACAGCCCCATTTCTCATACATGGGTGCAAAGATTCAAATCTACCAGGACCTATCTGCTAGAACATTACAACTCAGGAAGGGATTTGCCTTCTTTACATCCCATTTAAGGACTCTAAAGATCCCTTATAGGTGGGGATTCCCTGTATCACTGCAAATTATTAAAAATGGAAAACGCTTTGAGTGCAGCTCTCCAGAAAATGTGGAGGATTTCTGTAAACTACTAGACATACCCATACCACAAACCGCCATTCCTCAACCAGAGATACGTACAGTACCACAATCAAAACCTCAAAGACGACTATGGTCCGAAGTAGTTGATAAGATGAACAGGAAAAAGGTTTGCACGGACCCCAACATCCCAATAAATACTACATGAACGTGTCTACCCTCGCCTTTCTCCTTACACAGACCTGCCGCCTGAAAGGCATTTTTGCCCTATTAGCCCAGAAAAGGACTATACACAAGATAGAAGAAGAAAGTAGTTAAGTTGAGATATGAACTAAGCTCCTTCTGGTTAAATCTTGACCTCAACAGAAAAATAACCTGTTTGGTTAATCTGAGTACATACTGGTTCGCGATTGTGCGCTTCAGCCAGTCATGGCTGTTTGGTTCGAGTTTTTCCTTTTCCCTTTATATGTTCAGTTACACTGCATAAAGGGATTCCTCAAGTGAAAGTCTTCACCATATCATATTGGACACTATCTAACTTGATCCTGGCTAACCCAGACTGTCTAGGAATCGTGAGTATGTATGGCTGGATATGAACTTCAGGACACTGTTTGATTATTATAGCATGAGTTTCCTGCATTTCAGTTTAATTAACCTGAACAAAGACACTTAATTGTTTAATTATACCCATAGTTTCTTATCTGTTATATGCTAAGATGTATGTAATGTTATTTTTCCCAACGCCAGAATCGAGCACATGTTTTTAGCTCTACTGCCCTTATGCTTTTGGCCTGACGGGGGGAGCTCCGTCATGCTGCACTTACCCCCCTCTCAGTTCTTTCTTCTCTTTTTTGCTACTTTTATCTTCTCTTACTACCCACTGTCTTGCCCCATCTTTTCCTCCCTTTCCTCCCCTCCTCCCTCTTCTTTAGCCCCTCTCTTCTTGCATCTCAAGGAGTATTGTTACAGATTGTCTTTTTGTTAAACAGTTTATATTGTTAAAGTGTATTAGATAGTAAATTTATCCGTGTGCAGGTGGCAGCAAGAGTGTTTTGACCTCGCACAGGTTATTGTGATACACGTCTACATATATTGGGACAGTTGCACTCAAGACCACATGCCTGAGCACAGACAACCTAGCCAGTTTAGACTAGCCACACAGAATGTGAAGGGCTTCCTCTCCCCTCAGAAGCACTCCATAGCCTTTCATGATTTTTATAAAATGGGAATTGACATTATCATGACACAGGAGACCCACTTTAAAAAAATCTAATGAACCCAAACTTTCGCAGTTATACTACGATCAACATTTTTTAGGATCAGGGCCGACAAAGCATAATGGTGTTTGCATCTCTTTCAGGAAGGGCACCTCATTTGTTTTACTCAATAAATACTCTGATCTAGACGGCCAAATCTTAGTTTTAACTGGACTTTATTTTGGGAGACCCATTACATTGGCAAATGTATATGCACCTATTCGCCCCAAACCCTCATTTTTTCGTAAAGTAATTAACCAAATTCTAGATGTCTCGAAAGGCATGGTGTTCCTGGGTGGGGACTTTAACTTCCCACTTAGCCCCACTCTAGACACTTCAACTGGTCGCTCCTATATTCAAAATTCTCAAATAAAGGCTAATTGGCAAGCTATACGAACTATGCCCTTATTCGATACCTGGAGGGTGACACATCCAACTACTAAAGATTTCACATTTTTCTCCAACCCACAACGCTCATACACCCGCCTAGACTATATTTTATGTGAACAGCAGACACTTCCCTCACTATGCGACTCTAGACTTTATCACACTGCCTGGTCAGACCATAGCATGGTATGTACTAGCTTCCTGTGGTCAACTAAGGCGCAATATCAACAACACTGGAGACTCAATGACCAAATTTTCCTAGACCCAATGATCACAACTGACCTAGTAGAAAAGACGACTGAGTTCTTCTCCTTTAACACCCCCTCAGACACTACAGCAACTAACAATTGGGGGTAATAATGGGGCACACACATAGACAACGTAAACAAAGAGAGGGCCAATTCAAATTACTGACCTCCAACTTTGATAAATGTGAAAATGACTTGAAACGTAACCCGCAATCCCAGCAACTTCTTCAGAAATCCCAACACGCTAGGGAAGAGTTGCACCAACACCTAATTAAAATTATGTGTACATCCCCCTCAGTCACCAAATCCCATGTATCTACGATATATAAAATACTTAGAGGCACCTTCCCCAGTAAGAAGCCCACGTTCACCATAAAATGGGAAAAAGAGCTTAATATAGAACTCACAGAGGACCAGTGGTTACATATTTTTACAGAAACTAAAAAATCATCCCTATCACTGGCGCTGGTCGAAACGAACTATAAGCTTCTTTCGAGGTGGTATCTAACCCCCCATCGCCTGCGAAGCATATTCCCTAACTCCTCTTCACTGTGTTGGCGACACTGTGGGGGGGTGGGTACTCTCTCACATATTTGGTGGGCATGTCCTTACCTTCATTCTTACTGGAATAATATAAATAAACATATGGACAGAGTACTGGGAGAACACACTACACTCACCCAAAGTCTGGTGCTGCTTAGCGATATCCCTAAAATACGTTGTATGTATAGAAAGAAATTGCTACTCTGTATGCTTAGCTTAGCTAGGCACTTGATTCCTAGGTTTTGGAAAAAAACGGTTGTCCCTACTTACACTATGTGGGTGCAAGAGGTGAGTCATGTGCTTGAACTGGAGAAAATATATTATGTGTATAAGGGAAAGCAAGATATTATCGCAGATATGATATTTATTTGGGAACAAGCGAAATAATTTCATTGTACTTGGGGGGAGAGCCATTATTGATAACTGAACCACTGTGGTTTATTCTAATAACATGTGTATTTGCCTATCCTTCTAAGTTCTGGAAATGTCGGTCTGGGTGGGTTTGTGCTATGTATTAAGGCCTTTAATTCTTATGCTACTGTATATGTGATCAATATCTGTACACTTCTACTTGCAAATTCTATGTACACTTGTTTTGTTTTGTTTTGTTTTGAAAATAATAAAAATTACATAATGGAAAAAGAAATGCTTAGGTAATATTTTCATGTCAGCTTTTTAGTTATACTGCATCAGTTTCAAGTGATTGAGCATATGAGTATTATGTCCCTTTAAAGCAGTTGAGTTTTTGTTAAGAAATAAAACTAATTATACAGGAGCATTTTGTCAATATATACTTAGAGTTACTCTATTTTTATTAACACACAATTTTTTCCAGTTTAAACAAGATTTTTATCTCCAAATATGTGGGACAGCTATGGGGGCTACATCTGCCCCCTCTTATGCGAACCAATTTTTATGTTGGTGGGAGTTGTCCCACATCTTTGGGGATATAAATCCATTTAGGTCCTGAATTACTATGTACCAACGTTTTATTGATGATCTTCTATTGGTGTGGACTGGGAATTTTGAACAAGCGACCAATTTTGTTGAATATTTGAATGGGAACTCTATTGGTTTGCGCTTTACTTTTGAATTTCAGCATGAATCTATTAATTTTTGGATGTCACTCTATGGAGATCACCGAATGGAAAGAAGGTTTGCCTCAAATGCAATTGTTCTGAGTATATGGATTATCTTAAAGATAAAGTAAAAGGGAAATGTTTTGGATTTTCAAGATCAGACTCGTTTGCCCCTTGAATCAGAATATGACCTGATCAATTTCTGGGAATAATATCTTGTTGTATAGTAATATTTAGTTTATTATTTATACTCATTTTTCTTTGGTTCTTTTGCAATCAATTGTGTAGTTGTATTCAGATATATTTCAAATTACTAGCTGGTCTGTTGACGATGGTATTATGAACTAATTTCTTAATAACTATGAATTGCTCTTTTCAATATGCCTATACTATTGAAACATAACTGCTAATATGCACTTAAGATGTTGCTTATGTTGATATACATTGTTGCAGTTCTATAGTTAAGCATGTATACATAATTGGTGGGGATCAAAAATAATAATAATATATACATCTAATGATGGGTATATCCCTTTAAGCCATAGAGTGAATTTTTCACTGATGTTTATATGCATATATACACTTATCCGTTAGTCTATGCATCGCTTATAATACAGGGTGTAGTGTTTGCTGATAGTGAACAGGTAGATAGGCGTGGCCTTTGTATTAACATGTGAGCACTGTGCTTAACCATAGGGCTATGACTACGTCCTGAGGGCCAAAAATGCATAAGCTGGTTTTTGCCGCTTTCCCTGCACTTTTTGATCATTCCTGGACACACTGTTTTTAATTGCTTGTGGAAATAAAAGTGAAGTTATATTGGACACTAAGAAACTATCATTTGATTCTTCATTTATTATCAACCAGTTTTCAGCTCTTTTGTGGTGAAAAATCGCCGGGACACAGAGACCGCCCACCCAGTGACATCCTCATTCTGAACCTCGCTCCGAGAGTACAGTGAGACAGCATGGAAACATCTGATGCCGTGAGCAGGTCAGAGGTGTGCGAAGCCGAGCATCTTGCAGGGCTGCCCCATAAGTCTCAATCTCGCCGGATACTGACATGGACCAGAGGGGTATGAAACACTGAGGTGGGTGAGTGCAAATAATGTTTGTTGCATGACAATATGTGTCGCTAACGGACTGTTATATACCTTACTATACGGAGGTTTATTATTATAATTGAGTGGAATATTTCTCATTTTAAGCTCAAGATATTTTTGTTCTCTTATGGACTATAACTCTATGAAGTAATTCACAGATATTCACTTTGGTTAGGACAAGTGCTGTATGAGCCTGAACTTTCCTTTCTCCTTTTTTGGTATAAAGCCAAGAGGCGAGACCACTAAACCTTCTATGGGCAGTGAAGTAAATGGACCAGCAATTTGGCCTACTGTGATCTCCTTCGCCAGTTTCTCCTGGCCTCTTGGGGCCAGTTCCATCCTCCGCATCTCCCTTAAGTGATGTGCTCTAGCAGAAAACTAAAAAACATTAGTGTATCTACCATTCTGTATTTTGCGGATTACCTTGCTCTTTAAAAGAGCATGCAAACAGGGTGGCTACTCTGCAGACCAGCCCCCCCTCAGATGCAGCGTCTGTAGCTACATGACCTACTGGCACCACTAGCCCTAATGCTGCTGTCTGCCACATTCCTGGCAGAAAAATATAGAAAGATAGGTGTCAGCACCAATAAGTCTATCCGTACTCTCCTAAATCAACAATAGGATAGAAAATGGTATTGACAAAGCCTTGACAAAGCTATGGCAAAACGTACGTTGGCATATCATTATTTACAGTGTTCTGGCATCTAATTGTATACAATTATTGTGATACTTTTGTAAGACTGACAACAATACCCAGTATTTTTAAATAACTGCTATGGTGTGACCCGACAGTTTGATAAATCCATTCTCTTTGATTTGCTCGGTATAGGGTGTTAATTGTCACAAAATCATAGACAGTGAGATATCTTTTGTATTGTGACTACTACAGCAGTGGGGATAATTGTATTATTTGGGTGTCGGCCCCTGAATAATAGGAGTTTGAGCTGTTAATAGGATTTATGCCAGAACACTAGAGATATGTGTACATATATGATTTTATCTTTTTAATTAGCGTTCACATTTTATATAACTTTCAATGGTATTGAATAAAGGTTATTTTTTATTTTTAACCTGGGAAAGGGGTTTTGAGAATAATGATAAGGGTTCAGGAGTAATTTCAATCTAATTAAGTTTGTAGGGAATTGTTCCCTCCTATATGGTATTTTAGGATGCTTTCTTTTTTCTTTTGCTCAGATACCCCATTATCCCCAAAAATGGAAAGTCCCCCAGATGGCCCCACACACACAGAGTATTGATGCACAACATACTCTTGCATACCTTCCATTGCACCATTAGCAATGTGACCCCCTGCCTGAATGTTAGCTGCTAAGAACAGAGAAGCTGAGTCCTGCTGCTCATCCTGTGGCGTTCACGTGACTAGAGGGGAATTCTCTGGAGGCAGCGCTGCTTTGAGTGAGCCCTAAAGTGAGGCCTATACAAGTCTGGGAAGTGTAGTCAGCATCCCTACTTTGTCCATGGTCGGAAAGATGTGCCACACTATTCTAGGACCCTGCACTCTGCTGTAACTGCTCTATAAGAGGCTACCCATGTTAAGGGTTTGCGGGTACTATCACATTCTCAGCCTCCCTAATACTTATCTTTCTTCTAGCTTTCGTCCTGAGACTCTCATCCTCCTCATCATGAAAACGTCCCAGCCATATGGATACTCTCTTATCACATTCCATCTTTGTGAAATCTCCTTGAACCAGCAGCAGGAAAGAGTCCAGGACCTGGGGGACTCTGCTTCATATAGGTGAGTAGTCCACCCCCACATATTCCTGCATAGGCACCTCCCCTCAGTCAGGACCCTAACCCTTAATTAAACTTCAGGTTAGGGGCCTTCTATTTCCATTGAGGAAATACTATGTACAAACCTTAACAAACACCCCTTGGGGATATCTTAAAGGGGCACCAATAAACCAAATCTCATCAATAGATCATAATATAGTGACAAGGAACAAGCTGCAAAATCATAAATCCATACATGGATGGAAATAAAATAATCCATTTCTTATTGTGCAGGTTAACAATAGTCCAATCCTAAAAGATATAAGAAACAAAGTGTAATCTTGTAAACCTGCTGAAGATTAACCCCTTAATGACCGGACCATTTTTCAATTTTCTTACCCTTAATGACAATGGCTATTTTTACATTTCTGCAGTGTTTGTGTTTAGCTGTAATTTTCCTCTTACTCATTTACTGTACCCACACATATTATATACCGTTTTTCTCGCCATGAAATGGACTTTCTAAAGATACCATTATTTTCATCATATCTTATAATTTACTATAAAGAAAAATATAAAATATGAGGAAAAAATTGAAAAAAACACACTTTTTCGAACTTTGACCCCCAAAATCTGTTACACATCTACAACCACCAAAATACACCCATTCTAAATAGTTTCTAAATTTTGTCCCGAGTTTAGAAATACCCAATGTTTACATGTTCTTTGCTTTTTTTGCAAGTTATAGGGCCATAAATACAAGTAGCACTTTGCTATTTCCAAACCACTTTTTTTCAAAATTAGCGCTAGTTACATTGGAACACTGATATCTTTCAGTAATCCCAAAATATACCTTGACATGCATATATTATATTTAGAAGACATCCCAAATCATTGATCTAGGCCCATTTTGGTATATTTCATGCCACCATTTCACCGCCAAATACGATCAAATAAAAAAAAACCTAAAATTTTTCACAATTTTAGGTTTCTCACTGAAATTATTTACAAACAGCTTGTGCAATTATGGCACAAATGGTTGTAAATGCTTCTCTGGGATCCCCTTTGTTCAGAAATAGCAGACATATATGGCTTTGGTGTTGCTTTTTGTTAATAATAAGGCCGTTAAATACTGCTGCGCACCACACTTGTAATATGCCCAGCAGTTAAGGGGTTAATTAGGTAGCTTGTAGGGTTAATTTTTAGCTTTAGTGTAGAGATCAGCCTCCCACCTGACACATCCCACCTCCTGACCCCCCCCCCCCCCGACCCCCCTGAAACAGCTCTCTTCCCTCCCCCACCTCACAATTGTCACCGCCATCTTAAGTACTGGCAGAAAGTCTGCCAGTACTGAAATAAAAATATTTTTAATTTTTTTATTTTATTTTTTCATACAGTCTGCAGTGATGGATCCCCCCTTACCCCACAACCTCCCTGATCCCCCCCCATACATCTCTCTAACCCTCCCCCTCTATCTATTTGCCGCCATCTTGGGTACTGGCAGCTGTCTGCCAGTACCCAATTTGCCCCCCAAAATATTTTTTTTTTACTTTTTTTATATGAAGTATTTATTTTCTGTAGTGTAGCTGGCCCCTCTAAATAATATACATCCCTCCCCCTCCCAGATAACTTACTAAAGAAAGGAGATCCCCTGCATCTACATTGATGCTTTTTTTTTTTTTAAGTTGTGAGCATATTTTGCGTGCGCGCGCACGCGCGCGTTCCCGCCCCCCCGCCCCCCCGGCCGCAAATGCAATCCCAGCACAAACTGCCGACAATGTAAGTGCGATTGGGGAAAAACACAACTAAGAATGTACCTAACATAGTGCCAAAAGCTGCTCCCACCCACCAACGACTTTGTTTACATCCATAGCCGATGCAGATGGGGCCACAGAGTGGCCCTTTCTGCATCGGTATGTTAAATGGGGGATTGCAGTGATGCCTCAATATTGAGGCATCACTACAATCCCTTGTAAGCAGCTGGAAGCGATCAGGATCGCTTCCAGCAGTTCAGACAACAGAGGACGTACCAGGTACGTCAACTGTCATTAAGGGAAGTTTTTCCTATGACATACCTGGTAAGTCCTCTGTCATTAAGGGGTTAAAGAGCAACAGGTAAATAACTAACAATTTTTGATGGCACTTAAGGAAAGGTGCAAATGCGCAGGATGGTACTTTCAGTATTCATAAGTGAGAGAGTTTTATATGTAATAACTTTATGTACAATGCATAACGTGTTATGTTTTTTCCCTATTTAAGAGTTTTATTGTGCAGAAATGTGCATTGATAACAGACAGGGCCAATGTGAATGACTGATATTACAGGCCTATGTAAAATAACATAAGTCAATTTTAAACAGCCAGTATAGCAGAACAACATTACTTTTTAGGCTCTTCATAAGTCTTTCCTGTAGCAGGCATATTAAAAATAAATACATAATGGGATACAAAAATGGTCTTGATAAATGTATCACCTTCAATTTAAATAAGCTCACAGAATCCAGTTGGGTTTTATTATATTTAACAGAGCAATTTCAGTTTTAGCACAAAGCATAATCAGATCATATATTTTCCAATAAATGTATGGATTTTGTTATATCATTTTGTTTCCTTTTCCATTTTTTTTTTTTACACTTTGCTTGACTTAAGAGTGAAACTTATTGGGCTGAATTGTTTTTTCAATAATGCTACACAAATAATATAGGAAGAAGATCGTTTTAAGTGAGAAACTTTTTGTTTTAGTTGACTGTTATTCCAATAAGAGTGGAATCATTACACACTGAAATACTAATTCCTTCTGCAATATACATTGATATACACAATTTCTAGTAGAAGAAATATTTGAGCTTGTGAATGTAATTATGTACAACAATATTATAAAACTTATTTTTATCTACAAGGAAAAAAATCTTTACCATTTCAAAAGGAAAAATGTATTTTCTGTACTAAACAACTAGGGATGGGCGAATGTTTGTTGATTCGAATTTTGAATGTTTATATAACATTCTAACATTTTTTTTTTTTTTTTTAATTTTCGTTTTTGAATTTTTCAATAACATTCGAAAATATTAGTTTGAATAATAGAATGTATAGCTATGTATTTTTCATGTAACATTCAATTTTGAAATGTAATATCTAATTTGAATGTGACATTCGAATTCTAAATAGTATTTCTAGTCTAATACTGTGTTTTATAAATGTAATATTTGAATTTGAATGTCACATTCGAATTCAAATGTAGCATTCAAATTCAAAATAGTATTTCTAATCTACAACTGCATTGTATAAATTAAATATTCATATTCGAATGCTACATTCGAATTTGAATGTAACATTCAAATTCGAAATAGTATTTCTAATCTAATACTGTGTTGTATAAATGTAATATTCAAATTTGAAAGTCACATTCTAATTCGAAAAAGTATTTCTAGTCTAATACTGTGTTTTATAAATGTAATATTAAAATTCGAATGTGACATTCGAAAACTGTGAATAACATTCGATAATAGAATTTTGTATGAATATTCGTTCTTATCAACATTTGATTATGTAAATAGAATTTCTATAATAACATTCCTTCTAACATTCGAACAACATGTGGTCCTTTGTCTTAACCATATTTATGGATTTCTCCAAAACCTGCAAGGACTTCTACAAATAATAAGCTTGGCAGAGTGCAAGTTCTTCACCATTGTCAAGAAATGAGTTCACTATGTTTTAGACCATCTGTTCTGATTAAATCATTTGAGATGTTACTCATCGAACATCACTACAAGAAGCAACCGGGCTTACTGCATATCCCATAACGCGACCTGACACGAGGCAGCTAATGGAACGTGTATAAAAAGCAGTGCCAAGTCTGCTCTCCTCCTGGACAACAGGTATCTAATTAAGAGTATGTGTGCAGCAGCAAGCAAAGCGGGCACTAATATGTCCACTTCCCACTAACCAGCCACGTTCCCAGCTTCACTGACTGCTCAGATAGTTTCCTGTGTAGATTGGCACATATCCCCTTAATGAGGTCTTGTCGTGCATCTGTATGTAGATCCTATCTCCCCCTTTACTCCCTGTCTGTTTTGCTCAGTTTCAGGAGGGAGAAATTACTCAGCCAAAAGAAGCACACTGTGATTCTTCTTATGTATTAGAAATGACAGCAAGTATTCAACTCCTTTATAGTGAATATATACACATTCCTGAAATGAAAATCTGGTGTTTATTTTACTGCATTTCTAGTTTTACAATATTATTATTATGATTTACTTTTTACATATATAAAGGAAGGTAATTTGTGAACTAGCTTATACAAATCACTACATTTTGCAGAAGTTTGAAACCTTTTTGTTTTATGTGGATTTTTTAAAATGGCGCAGTAACATTTATCTTTATATGACGTGTCTATTTTGATTGGTAAACTGTCTCCTACTAAGTATTGTATATAAGTGAGCACCACTAATTACATTAAACCATATTTTTCTCTTATTATTGATACAATAGTAAAGACTGGAGATACATGAAGGCCTAAATAATATATTAATAATAAATCTAGCAACAGAAAATAAAAAAAAATAGGGATGACTGATTTATAATACAATGAATAAATACAATTTTGGATAGCATATTAGGGGCAAGACTTCATACTATAGAACCACTCCTCACAATGTGTTATTGTCCCCCCAGTACTGCAGCAATAGTCATAGGCCTAGTTGGAGTACGTCAAAATATGCCTCTGGCCTATTGGATGACCTAACCTCCCCACACTAACTTTAAATAAAAACACTCAATGGCAGCAACTTTGCAAAAACGTTATCCATATGCAAGAGCACTTAACTTGTGAAGCTGTCCGCCCGCCTTCGTTACATATGGGCAGCGGATCTGTTCGGCCGCTGGCCCGTATGTATCATTACACACTCATTGCAGTGTGTAATGCGCGACCAATCGTGTGACTGAAGGAGCTGTCAATCACTGAGAGCGAGGAAGCTCTTGGTGATTTTCCCTCGCCACCTCAGAGGTGGCGTAGGGTGTAAGGAGCAGCGGTCTAATGACTGCTGCTTCTTATATTGCGGGAAGCAGGTTTGCATATGTGAACCTGCCCCGCAAGGGCTCTGGAGCAGCTCTCACTGTGTTGTACATGGAGCAAAATAAGGTAGCACTATTTCCTGCCATGTAGTGCTCCAGACATCTCTTCAACAAAGAATATCATGGGAGTTATGCAAATTTGAAAATAGAAATTGGAAGCTTTTTTTAAATTGTATGCTGTGTCTGAATCACAAAATACATTTGTTGGGTTTCATACATTTTTATATGTAATATTTTTATATGAGTTTAATAGTTTATTGTAGCGTATTTATGTTGTGTTTGGTGCACCTTTTTTAACCTTTATACTTTACACTAGGGGGTCGATTTATTAATGTCTGGTGGACATCATACGCTGTCGGCATTTAACATTGGACAAGCAGTTGTGGTGAACTGCTTGTGCAATGCTGCCCCCTACAGATTCGCAGCCAATTGGCTGCTAGCAGGGGGTGTCAATCAAGCCGATCATATAGGATCAGACAGATTGATGTCCACAGCCTCAGAGGCAGCGGACAAGTTAAGGAGCAGCAGTCTTAAGACCACTGCTTCTTAACTCCTGTTTCCGGCAAGCCTGAATGCTCAAGCGGAAACAGTTATATTTGCCTGCATTCAGCCAATGATAAATCGGCCCCTAGGTCTTCAGGTGCGCTAATCCATTGAGCGCAAATTTTGTTTGTGCTTGAGCACAACCGTTTACTTTCAACTTGTAATATGCGCACTCGTTAGCACAGTCGCAATATTGGTTTAGTCCGCCACTTTTACAGTGCTGTGCTATGCTTTTTAACTACTAAAAAGGGGTTGAACCCATTAATGCTTGGGAGACGCAACACATTACAGCTCCTGAACAGGACATAGGCAGTCATTGGTGGCTACATGTGTATGGCTCACCTAATTGGCTCATTGACCATATTCTGCTAAGGAGCTGAAATGCATTGTGTTTTCCAAGCAGAACTTAAGCTATGGGTATAATTATTTTTATGGGGTTAAAATATTAGTTATCAACAGCGAGTAGTTCTCTAAAGTTTAGAGCATGTTATTGTTACACTGGTATGTCCCTTTAATCCTAAAACCCTCAAGCTGTAACCTCCCCATCACAAACTCCCCCCTCTATAATCCATACCATTAGCAATCCTCTCATTTAACATTAATGAAACCATTTGCACACAAAAATTATACATTCCAGACTTAAAACCAATGCTTTTGCCAAGGTCCATTTGAAAAGATGTTTAATTATTGTCCTCTTCTGGTCAGCAACAATGGGTCCTATAATTGTTAGTTGCTGCTTTGCAATTGTTCTTCTAAGTAAGGATCTGCCTACTCATTCATAGAAGAATGGCCAATCCTGATTGGTTAACCAGGCTTGCTAACTATTTAGGTGAACAGCAACAAGCATGAATATGGTTTATAATATGTCTATCTATTTATCTATCTATCTATCTATCTATCTATATATCTATATATATATATATATATACATATATATATATATATATACTATTTTTAATATATAAAAACAGTAGTTTATTTAAAGAAATTGTAAAACATTTAACACCCTTCACTGTTGATCCAGTTGCCATCCCTGTGCAAATATACACAAAAAATAAATAAATTATGAATTAAAACACTGTTAGATTCCACAAATAGCATCAATTTATTCACCCAAAACACCAACCATTACTATTCCAACATGTTTTATACAAATTATTGAATGAAAATTAAAAATGAATTGAATTTAAAAAAAAATAATAATTGCATTTTAATCTGAAAATGAGTAGGAACAACATATTCAACCATAGATATATATTAGAAACATTTGAAAAAATAAAGTAGAGTTTTAAAAAATAATTTTGATATAATGCCAGAGGACTTTAATTACAGTTATAGGAACACCAAACAATCGGCTAGATTACGAGTTTTGCGGTATGAGTAAAAAATCAGCGTTAAGGCTCATAATGCTGCTTTTTCACTACCGCTGGTATTACGAGTCTTGCAGGTTTAGGGGCACCGCACACTTTTTTGGCTGTACCGCAAATAACTTACGCAATTTGCGTAAAGTCTTTTTTCAATGGGACTTCCATAGGGCCGGTATTACAAGCTTTTTCTGGGAGGCCAAAAAGTGAGCAGTACAGCCTATCCCGCAAGATTCGTAACGCATTCTAAAGTCAGTAGTTATGAGTTTTATGTTACAGAGCTGTAGCATAAAACTCATAACTAAAGTGTTACAAAATACACTAACACCCATAAACTACCTATTAACCCCTAAACCGAGGCCCTTCCGCATCGCAAACACTAAAATAAAATTATTAACCCCTAATCTGCCGCTCCTGACATCGCCGCCACTAGAATAAACATATTAACCCCTAAACCGCCGCACTCCCGCATCGCAAACACTAGTTAAATATTATTAACCCCTAATCTGCTGTCCCTAACATCGTCGCAACCTACATTACAGTTATTAACCCCTAATCTGCCGCCCCCAACGTCGCCACCACTATACTAAAGTTATTAACCCCTAAACCCTAACACCCCCTAACTTAAATATAATTAAAATAAATCTAAATAAAACCTACTATCATTACCTAAAAAGCGCTAACTGCCCTTTTAAGGGCAATGCCCATCCAAATGCCCTTTTCAGGGCAATGGGGAGCTTAGGTTTTTTAGTTAGGATTTTATTTGGGGGTTGGTTGTGTGGGTGGTGGGTTTTACTGTTGGGGGTGTTTGTATTTTTTTTTACAGGCAAAAGAGCTGATTTCTTTGAGGCAATGCCCCGCAAAAGGCCCTTTTAAGGGCTATTGGTAGTTTAGTTTAGGCTAGGTTTTTTTCTATTTTGGGGGGGGGGGCTTTTTTATTTTGATAGGGCTATTAGATTAGGTGTAATAAGTTTAAATATCTGATAATTACTTTTTTTATTTTGTGGAATTTAGCGTTTTTTTGTTTTTTTTTGTAATTTAGGTAATTGTATTTAATTTAGGTAATTTATTTAATTGTAGTGTAAGGTTTGGTGTTAGTGTAACTCAGGTTAGGTTTTATTTTACAGGTACATTTGTATTTATTTTAGCTAGGTAGCTAGTAAATAGTTAATAACTATTTAGTAAATATTCTACCTAGTTAAAATAAATACAAGCTTGCCTGTAAAATAAAAATAAACCATAAGCTAGCTACAATGTAACTATTAGTTATATTGTAGCTAGCTTAGGGTTTATTTTACAGATAAGTATTTAGTTTTAAAAAGGAATTATTTAGTTAATGATAGTAATTTTTATTTAGATTTATTTTAATTATATTTAAGTTAGGGGGTGTTAGGGTTAGGGCTAGTAACTGTAATGTAGGTTGCGGTGATGTTAGGGACAGCAGATTAGGGGTTAATAATATTTAACTAGTGTTTGTGAGGCGGGAGTGCAGCGGTTTAGGGGTTAATATATTTATTATAGTGGCGGCAATGTCTGGAGCGGCAGATTAGGGGTTAATAAGTATAATGCAGGTGTCGGAGATGTCGGGGGCAGCAGATTAGGGGTTAATAAGTGTAAGATTAGGGGTGTTTAGACTCGGGGTTCATGTTAGGGTTTTAGGTGTAAACATAAATTTAGTTTCCCCATAGGAATCAATGGAGCTGCGTTACTGAGCTTTATGCTGCTTTATTCTAGGTGTTAGGCTTTTTTTCAGCTGGCTCTCCCCATTGATGTCTATGGGGAAATCGTGCAGGAGCACGTAAAACCAGCTCACCGCTGCCTTAAGCAGCGCTGGTATTGAAGTGCGGTATGGAGCTCAAGTTTGCTCTACGCTCACTTCTTGCCTGTTAATGCCAGGTTTATGAAAACCTGTAATACCAGCGCTGTAGGTAAGTGAGCGGTGACAATAACTTGCAAGTTAGTACCGCAACGCTCTTACCTGCAAAACTCGTAATCTAGCCGAATGTGTTTAAATGGAAGCACCATCTCTTTAAAGGGACACTCAAGTCAAAATTAAACTTTCATGATTCAGATAGAGCATGCCATTTTAAACAACTTTCCAATTTACTTACATTAGCAAAATGTGCACAGTCATTTTATATTTATACCTTTTGAGTCTCCAGCTCCTACTGAGCATGTGCAGGAATTCACAGAATATACGAATATTTGCATTTGTGATTGGCTTATGGCTGTCACATGATACAAGAGGAGTGGAAATAGACATAACTGACATTTGGCAGAAAAAAATCTACTACTCATTTGAAGTTCAGACTAAGTGCTATTGCACTGCCTTTTTATTGTGCATTTGTCTACTATGCAAATCTATTGGGTTTACTGGTCCTTTAAATTATGAGCTCTTATGATATATTTGTATAGTCAGGGTAATAAAGGCTTCTGCAGAGCAGATTAATGGCTAGATTACGAGTTTTGCGGTATGAGTGAAAAAGCAGCGTTAAGGCTCATAACGCTGCTTTTTCGCTATAGCTGGTATTACAAGTCTTGCAGGTTTAGAGGCACCGCAGCCTTTTTTGGCCATACTGCAAATTAACTTACACAATTTGCGTAAAGTCTTTTTTCAATGGGACTTCCATAGCACCGATATTACAAGCTTTTTTGGGAGGCCAAAAAGTGAGTGGTACAGCCTATCCCGCAAGATTCGTAACACATTCTAAAGTCAGTAGTTATGAGTTTTACACTACAAAGCTGTAGCATAAAACTCATAACTAAAGTGTTAAAAAGTACACTAACACCCATAAACTACCTATTAACCCCTAAACCGAGGCCCTCCCGCATCGCAAACACTAAAATAAAATTATTAACCCCTAATCTGCCGCTCCGGACATCGCCACCACTAGAATAAACATGTTAACCCCTAAACCGCCGCACTCCCAATATTATTAACCCCTAACATCGCCGCCACCTACCTACATTTATTAACCCCTAATCTGCCGCCCCCAATGTTGCCTCCACTATACTAAAGTTACTAACACCTAAACCCAAGTCTAACCCTAACACCCCCTAACTTAAATATAATTAAAATAAATCTAAATAAAACCTACTATCATTACCTAATCCGACAATGCTATTTTTTTTTTTTTAAATTGTGTTTAAGGGAATGGTAAGTAGCAACACAGTTAGGTTATCCTTTACTTTATTATCATAAGAAGACATGTGTAATCAACTTAAGATTGTACTTAGATAAACTAAGCCAAAAAAGAAAAGGGGAGGAGAGTTTTATAGAGAGGAATTAATGGGACAGTGTAAATGAAGCAAATCCATGACAGGCACTAAAAAGCTAAGAAATTATATTAAAACATACATTTATTAAAATACAACAACATAAAAAATCATACTAGATATTAAATTCAAACACCTATATTAGGTTCAAAAATATATCAACAGGACGTCTGCCAATCCAAATTTACCACCTTACAAATAATCACTATAAAAAAACATTAAAAGTTTGTCTAGACTCTTTGAGACAGTCCTTGATGACAATTAAATGTTCCTTATCGTATACTGCTGAAATGTTTATACACACTGAAGTATAACTGTTGCAAGCAACTCGGTTAGATTACCTCAGTTATGGACTGAGACAAATGTATTATTTATTTATTATCATTTATTTATATAGCGCCACAAAATTCCATAGCGCTGGGTAAAGAGATAGGAGTGAGTATACAATGACAAGGATTTGTGATGATAAAAAACATAACAGACTAAACAAATCTAGTACAGGAGGAAGAGGGTCCTGCTCTGGAGAGCTTACAGTCTACAGGTTGAGGGTGCAGAGACAAAGGGCTTGGTGAAGCTTGTCACATGGAATGTAGTTGCAGCAGTGAGTTCCAGTGAGGCATTTAAAGAATTATTTTGGTTAGGATGAAAAACAGAGGATAGATGCTAAGCCTCTCTGAATAGGTGTGTTTTCAAGGAGCATCTGAAGCTATACAAGGTTGAAGACAGTCTTATGAAGTGGGTAGAGAGTTCCAGATGATAGGAGAAGCATGTGAGAAGTCTTGAAGGCGGGAGTGTGACATAGAGATAATAGGAGTGGAGAGGCGTAGGTCAGAGGTTGATCAAAAAGGAATGGGTCAGGGAATATTTGGAGATGAGAGAGAAATATAGTTGGGAGTCATGCTGTTGAGTGCTTTGTAAGTTAGGGTTAGAGACTTCAACAATAGGATCCACTGTCCGGTGTGTTTTCCACATACAATTGTGGATTGTGGCTGGTGCTCCAGTCTTTCTCTCAGTTACCACTAAGTTCTACTTTAGTTGTATATATAGAGATATCTTTTTCACGCTAACAATATTGCAACCCGCCAGTGGGCTTTCTCTCACACTGCTCACCTCAGAGTCATTGCACTCAGCATTACGGGATTCCTCAGATCATGTGATCCCCACGTTCAACTCCTGATGTCTCCAATTTAGTGGAGCATAACATACAGGCAACTTTGTATACCAGGATAATCTTTCAGACTCAGTTCATATTAGGCTGCAGCCTGTTTGCTTACTGTATAAGAATATTTCCACTGCTGATTAGCATCTATGTGTTTGACCCATTACAGGGCTTTATCAAGATGCTACACTCCAGTGGATCTTCTATTTAAAAATTCCTATTGGATGTTCACTTAGGTGATAATTTAAGGTTTTATTATGTGATAAGGTGGTGTATAATAAAATACAATATACAAAAATTCATCATGGTTATAAATTAATATATATACATTGTTAAAAAATATACAAAGTGTTATCATGTCACAAATATTTTTGAGAGAAATTATCTAATTAAGACAAGGATATTATTAATTCTAAAAAAAGAAAAGAAGAAAGAGAAGGGATTTTTAAATTGAAGATCCAACAGAGTATAGCTTCTTGATAAAGACCTATAACAGGTGAAACAAACGCGTAGACGCTATCGGCAGTGGAAATGTTCTTATACAGTAAGCAAAGAGGCTGCAGCCTAATATGAACTGAGCCTGAAAGATTATCCTGGTACACAAACTTGCTCATGTATTATGCTACATTAAAGTGCGGACACCAGGAGATGAATATGGTGACACATCACCTGATCCAAGGAATTGCGGAAAACTGTGTATTACAAATATGAAGTGAGCGGTGTGAGAGAAATCCAACTGATGGTTTGGAATCTTATTATCAGTAAAGGATCTCTGTATGTACCACTAAGTGGTTACTGAGAGGAAGACCGGAGGACCGGCCACAATCCACAGTTGTATGTGGAAATCACGCTGGACAGCGGATCCTGTTGTCGAAATCTCAGCCCACAACTGAGGTAATCTAACTGAGTTGCTTGCAACAGTATACTTCAAGGTGTATAAACATTTTAACAGCATACGATAAGGAACATTTAACTCTCATCAAGGACTGTCTCAAAGAGTCTAGATTAACGTTTAATGTTTTTTTTATAGTGATTATTTTTAAGGTGGTAAATTTGGATTGGGAGATGTCCCATTGCTATATTATTGAACATAATATAGGTGCTTAAATTTAATATCTATTATGCTTTTGTATGTTGTTGTGTTGTAATAAATATATGCTTTAATATGAATTCTTAGTCTTAACATATGTTAAATTAAAGTGTAATTTTAATCATTATCCATATTTATTAAAATATAACTTTTATTTACACTTGTGTGTTAATTAATACAATATATTAAACACTCATACATACATGCAATCGACTGATATAAAAAAAACATTGCATTAGCTAGAAGATTGTGAATCTATGATTATTATAAATAGTTAATACCGCAGTTCAATATATATGTTTGTATATCCATACAGTAACCATGTAATTTATAGATCAGATATTAAAGTACAGGTTTGGTTCAGACTTACTTTAAGTCACTTTAATTTTATCTACACGCTAATTTTTTACCTTGAGTGCAGTTAGCACTCAAGAGCGATAACAAATTAGCACGCCTCTTGTAATCTAGGCCAAAGTTTTTGATCTAATTCATACAATTGTCACTAAACTTTTTTTTTCTGTGAAAGAGTGAAATTAAGCTGACATATTTATGTTTTCTTCAGGCTCTCTAAGTGTGTAGCAAGTACATTATAAAGTGTACTTGATCATTTCTTAACAACACTGTAGGTTTTGTTTGTCCAGCAAAGGACCCAAAGGTTGGGAACAAAAGGCTGGATAAAACACTATCCAAGTAGAGTCAATAGAACCCTGGACATGAGCAATAAGAAGAGGACCCAGAAGATAGGATTACACATTGTGAGTCACAAATGGCAGATCAAGACAGGCGCCTAGTCATGATCTAACAGCAAAGTCACGGAAAGGCTTGCTTTGGCAACTGGCTCAGAAATGTGATACAAACATACAGTCCAAGCAACAAGGTCATGTTTTAGGCAGAAGTCAGTTACAAGCTGGTAACAAAGTACAGAATTGCAGTTTAAAAAATTAGGTAAAAAACCTAGAAAAGAAAATCAGCAACAAGATTATCCAACAAAATTACAAATACAAGGGCTAAATATGGCTTCAACTTTTGTCATTAACCCTTTGAATGCTAAGCACTTTCCCACCTGGGTGCTAAGGTGATTTTAGATTTTTTTTTATTTTTATTTTTTGAAAACATTTTTTTTTTACTTTTGCATTTTTTCCAGATACAGGCATCTAAGCAGCATGCCCCCTTTCCCTATATTTTGTATTGTAAATTTTTAATAAAGTTGTGCGGTGACGTCATCACCGTGAAACCCCGGTGATGCCTGTCACTATGCAGACCCGATCGCCGGGGTAGGAGCGGGTGGGAGCCCCCAGATCTCCCTCAAGGTGGGAGAGTGCTAGCGATGACTCTGACCCGTCGCTAGCACCAGAGTGGGAAACTCTGCGACGACTCAGAGCCGTCGTTAGCACTCAAGGGGTTAAATAGTCATAGCTGCTGCAAAATAGCTTTTCCAATGCAAGGAAGAATGCTGAGATTTTAGCCCGAGAGCTGTTTAAATGCTATGCGATGTGTCCATGATGAGATGGAGAGAAACATACATTACAACATAAGGACCAAAATAAGAGAAGTCTTCACCCAACCGGGCCGAAGTCCTCAACGAAGCCGGCAGAAGTGGTCCTCCAGACGGGCAGAAGCCTTCATCCAAGCCAGGAAGAAGAGGTCCTCCAGACGGGCAGAAGTCTTCATCCAGGCGGCATCTTCTATCTTCATCCATCTTCAAGACATCCAACGTGGAGCATCCTCTTCAAACGAAGTCCAACTGAAGAATGAAAGTTCCTTTAAATGACGTCATCCAAGATGGCGTCCCTTGAATTCCGATTGGCTGATAGAATTCTATCAGCCAATTGGAATTAAGGTAGAAAAAATCCTATTGGCTGATGTAATCAGCCAATAGGATTGAACTTCAATCCTATTGGCCGATTGCATCAGCCGATAGGATTTTTTCTATCTTAATTCCGATTGGCTGATTTCTATCAGCCAATCGGAATTCAAGGGATGCCATCTTGGATTACGTCATTTAAAGGAACCTTCATTCTTCAGTTGGACTTCGTTTGAAGAGGATGCTCCGCATCGGATGTCTTGAAGATGGAGCCGCTCCGCGCCGGATGGATGAAGATAGAAGATGCCACCTGGATGAAGACTTCTGCCCGTCTGGAGGACCTCTTCTTCCCGGCTTGGATAAAGACTTCTGCCCATCTGGAGGACCACTTCTGCCGGCTTCGTTGAGGACTTCGGCCTGGTTGGGTGAAGACTTCTCAAGGTAGGGTGATCTTCAAGGGGTTAGTGTTAGGTTTTACTAAGGGGGTATTGGGTGGGTTTTAGAGTAGGGTTGGGTGTGTGGGTGGTGGGTTTTAATGTTGGGGGGTATTGTACTTTTTTTTACTTTTTTTAAAAGAGCTGATTACTTTATGGCAATGCCCCGCAAAAGGCCCTTTTAAGGGCTATTTGTAATTTAGTATAGGGTAGGGCTTTTTATTATTTTGGGGGGCTTTTTATTTTATTAGGGGGATTAGATTAGGTGTAATTAGTTTTAAAAACTTGTAATTATTTAAATATTTTCTGTAATTTAGTGGGGGAGGTTTTCGTACTTTAAATTGTATTTAATTGTATTTAGTTTAGGTAATTAATTTAATTGTAGTGTAGTGTTAGGTGTAATTGTAACTTAGGTTAGGATTTATTTTACAGATAAATTTGACTTTATTTTAACTAGGTAGCTATTAAAAAAAAAAAATTTTAGTGTTTGCGATGTGGGGGGTTTAGGGGTTAATAGGTAGTTTATGGGTGTTAGTGTACTTTTTAGCACTTTAGTTAAGAGTTTTATGCTACGGCGTTAGCCCATAAAACTCTTAACTACTGACTTTTAAATGCGGTATCAGTCTTCACAGGAGAGGCTGTACCGCTCACTTTTTGGAAGACTCGTAATACCGGCGTTATGCAAGTCCCATTGAAAATATAGGATACGCAATTGACGTAAGTGGATTTTCTGTATTTTCGAGTCTGACCAAAAAAGTGAGCGGTGAGCCTGTCATTTCAAGACTCGTAATACCAGCGGGCGTTAAAAAGCAGCGTTGGAACCTCTCAGCGCTGCTTTTTAACCCTAACGCACAACTTGTAATCTAGCCCAGAGTTTCTTTGTGTAAATGATTTCCAAAGCACATGGTTGGTATTTAGAACCCATGAGCTTTATTTTGCTTTCAAAGTTTAGGACATTTCAGTGTGAGCTTTTAAAAATTAAAAACACAATACAATAGCCTAGATTTAAAAAACTAATTTGTGGAACTAATTTTTCGCTGCATCATTGCAACTCAAAAATTGCAGAATTCAAATAGAATTTTAACCACCCCTTGTTACAGTTCTATTATAATCAATAGAGCCACATTTATTCCACAACTAAAGGAACACTAAAGTCAAAACTTTCATGATTCAGATAAAACGGGCAGTTTAAGCAACTTTTGAATTTACTTCCATTATAAAATTTTGCACAGTCTTTTTATACACACACTTTCTGAGGCACCAACTCCTACTTAAAGTGTGCACAAGTACAGTGTATACATATACTAATCTGTGATTGACTAATGGCTGTCACATGATACAGGGGTCCTGCAAATGGAGAGAAAAAGGACTTTGTTAGAATAAATCTACTGCTTATTTTAAATTGAGAGTTCATCTTACAGCACTGTCTTTTTATTATACACTTGTTAATTATGAAAATCTGCTGTATTTAATGGTCCTTTAAATTCTCACTATAAAGAAGGAGTTCCATTGTCATAAATGCCAGCATAACAAAGCCTCCTTCAAAAATGTACAAAACAAACTAACTAAAATGGGAAAAATACAATCTTGATAAAACAGTCTGCTCTAACATATGCACCTTGTCACAAATGTGAGACAAGATACTTTACAAGGGCAGTAGACTCTTTATAAAATTCAACATGTTTAATTGAGGTTTAGTGGAGAAAAACTAACCACACTTCTAGAAAGAGCCAAAACTATTTTTGCCATGTTGCCATGTTCTCCTCTGAGGAGGATTGCCTGGTACTTGGGGGCTAGACCGACCTCATTAGATGGGATCAGACAGATTTCCTCCAGGAAAGTTCTCCTTTGTGAAAAGCACAACTGGGCTAACATAGGCTGGTCCCAAGTTGTAACTTGCCATAGAACAAGCTACTAAGCCAGGGGCGGACCTACCAGCGGTGCAGGAGGTACCACTGCACTGGAGCCCGAGGGCTGTAAGGGGCCACAAAGAGTCCTAATGACAAATGTTAAAAAGACTGCCTTTTTTTCATCTGTAAACGCCCCTGGTGCCTTGCCGAGTCACATGACATGTAGTGGCATGTGCTGTTTTGCATGCAATGTTGTGCTGCCCTTATATAATCCCGGCCTGGGGGGTCACCACCAGGTTGCTGCTCCATCTCTCTCTCAGGACTAGTAAGGACCCAGCAGGGCTGACTGTCTGACACCTTCTTGCTAGCTTGCCTAGAAGTTTCTCTCTTCAACGCATGCAGGGGAACGTTGGAGTGCGGTGAGCACATGGAGTGGAGACAGTTATGTAGTGCGCACTGTGCAGCCAGTGATTGCAGTTGGAGTGTGTCTCCTTTTAATTTTCGACAGAGCGACTACTTTAAGTTGTCACTACTTCTGAGGTAAGTGAGATTCATTGGAGATAGGATTCCAAATAGATCTTGGTCATGGTGTCAAGTCAGTCAGTGTTACTTATTTTTTGTTAGGTCACAGTGTTTGGTTTGAATGTCCTCCTTTTTTTGGTTTCATATGAGCCTGTGAATTTATTTTTACAGTATTGTTAGAAATCCATTTACTATCTGCGATTCTGTCATTTTAGGTCAGTCACCTTAGCTCCTGAAAAGTACTATACTGCATTTTTGTGTGATGTGTTCCTTCCTTCTGTGACAGCAGAGGTTAATGTTCATAGTAGGAAGGAACACATCACACATTAATGTATTTTATTTATTAATGTGGTCATTACAAATATACACACACACACACACACACATATATATATATATATATATATATACACATAAACATTTATATATATATATATATATATATATATATATATATATATACAGTAAACCTCAGGTCTGAGGAACGGGACACTTTTTCCCCGAAACGTCACTTTTTTCACAGTAAAAGATTTTTTTGGAAAGACCAGAGCGTGCCAGTTTTGTGTTCAGATATATATATATATATATATATATATATATATATATATTTATATATATCTTCAAAGTCGAAAAACACTCTCACCAAACTGGTCAGGTAGGCACCAGGGTGCAAATAATGATAATAAACTGTCAAGAAAAAGCACTCTCTTCACCCCTTCCTCAGACAAAATCAAAGTGAACAGTGAAAGTTATATACATATACAAAAAACCCTCCCCTCATTAATGCAACCAATCACATAAAACCACCTGATTGGTGGACCAAGACACACCCTCAATAACATTCAGATGTGTAAATAAAGTACATAAAATTAATTTAAAAAAATGTGTAGATAATAGCACCATACAAGTAAATACAAATGGCATCAATATACATATATATCGCATCAATCCATCTTAATTAATTATACTCCAAACATTTCATGGTCAGGCTAGAGGGGGTGGGGCTTAAGCACAAGGAGTTTTACACAGTTAGAAGGGTGTGTTTGTGCTTAAAGACTGCTGATAGGATCACAAGATGTGAAGTCTATTAAATGCCCAATAGCTACAGCTGTAACCACTGCAACAGTTATAGAAGGAGTGTGAAACTAAAATATGACTTAATCAGACAAATATAAGCGATAACTATAATCCTCCAGCGCATATATTTTGCGCCATTAGTAATATGCAAGAGGGGCAAAGGAAGAATCAGGTGGGACATGACTAGGGTAACCGGCTAAGTCACCACACACAGACAGGCAAAGAAGAGTTTCTTATTGTGATTAAAGAACCATGAAGTAAGCATATACAGCATCCTAAGGGGAATAAGCATTAAATTTATAAGAAAATAAAGTTGGTAATAGGTCCTTACTAGTGAAACTGAGTATGCTAAACAAACTGAAATAAATATATATACATACACACCCCTTACAAAGAGCCAAGGGGGATCAAAATGTTATGTAGTCATAATTGAAGCCAATATATAGTGGGCTAATCAGTCATTAAACACAGGTATAATAGTCATAGATGGATACATGGTATAGGTACCTGCATAAGTATAATGGTCAAAAAGACCCCTATTAAAACACATGTATACTCGGGTGAACACAAGTACCTCAAAGATATAATATATAGTATATATATATGAAGGGATTTGATCAGTGTACCACACTGATACTACAAACATGTCTTGTCTACATACTATGTCTAGGCAATACAGAGGTATCAAAATATGCTATTGAAAATACCAGAAAACAGATATGCAGTTAAAGAAAAAAATGCCAGTCAATGTTTACATTTAACCCCTTAGGATGTAAGGTGTCAAGTCCGAATATCCATTTGGCCTCCACTTGTAGGAGTTTCTTTTTTCTGTCACCACCTCATTTGCTCAAGGGGAATCGTAGATCTTTAACTGTATGTTTGGCCACCAAAAAATGTCTGGCTACTGGTTGGTCCATTTTTCCAGTGTCCAAAGTGGACCTGATAGCACTCTGGTGATTGGCCATCCATTTTTTAATGTCATCATCTATTTTGCCTACACAGAATTGGCACAGTTACAGCTTAACAAGTAAATAGCAAATTTAGTGTTGCATGTCAAGTGATAATGTATTTGGTACCTCTTGTTGGTATGAGGATGTCTGAATGTGGGTCCCTGTATCATGGCTTGACATGTCACACAGCTAGGGCATCTATAAGACCCCGTTTTGCTAGATTTTAGCCATGTTTATTGCTTATAGCAATGGGTAGGGTTAGTTAGCATTAGTAAGTCCTTTAGGTTGCTCCTACGTTTAAATCCCATCCTTGGGGAATCAATTTTCTGCAAAGAGGAGAGTGGGGTCAGACTGTAGGATCCAACATTTATCCCATAGGCTATTGGCTGTAACTTGAATGCTAGGTATATACATTGTGGTGAAGGTGAGTTTTGTGAGTTATAATGAGTCAACAGTTCTTCCCGCTTTACCTGTATCACATCTTTGTGAACATCAGAGATTAAGTTATGGGCATAGCCCCTCTTTAGAAACTTCTGGGACATCTCTTGTA
Source organism: Bombina bombina (assembly GCF_027579735.1). Classification (NCBI taxonomy): domain Eukaryota; kingdom Metazoa; phylum Chordata; class Amphibia; order Anura; family Bombinatoridae; genus Bombina; species Bombina bombina. The sequence continues at coordinate 266,254,491 of NC_069499.1, read as the reverse complement.
GTTGCACTTCTGCTCTTTCTCTCTTGTTATTGTTCCTGATTACTCTGGTCATTTGTGCTTTGGGAATGGCCCGTATGAGGGATCTGGGATGGTTGCTGCTGGCTAGCAGTATAGAGTTTCTATCAGTTGGCTTCTGAAATAATGTGGTGGCCAGTCTGTTGTTATCCTTAAAGATTCTGAGGTCTAATAAGTCTATCTATTCTTTAGTTGGTCTTGAATTTTATTGGAGTGGACAAGCAGTTCAGTTCGGATACCCATGCTTTGAGCTCCTCTTCTGATGCTCTCCAAATCAAAAATACATTGTCTATGTACCTTTTGTAACCTTGTATGTTGATGTTATCATATACCCTCATGGTGTTGGTTTCAAAATCTTCCATGTATAAATTGGCGTATGATGGGGCCATATAGGACCCCATCGCCGTACCCATGCACTGTAGGTAGAACTTGGTCTCAAATCTAAAATAGTTAAGTTTTAGATAGAGTTCGATAATCTTACAGATAAATTCTGGGCCAGGTCCACCATATGGGTAATGTAGAAGGGACATTTTTATAGCTTGTATTCCTTCAGCATGAGGTATAATTGTGTACAGACTGGTTACGTCCATGGTTACCAGCCAGTTCATTGATTGTACATCAACTAATCCTTCCAGGTTGTCTATCATTTCTGTTGAATCCCTGATGTAAGACCTCATCCGTTTGACCAATGATTGAAGATATTGGTCCACCCACATGGAGAGGGTTTGTAGGATTGAACCTCTTGCTGAGACTATGGGTCTCCCTGGTGGTTTGTCCAATCTTTTGTGTACCTTAGGTATAGTGTGCAGTACCGGTGTGATTGGGTATGTAACCATCATCCAATCAAATGTCCTTCTAAACACGCTATCTGTACACATCTATTTCTATCGTAAAGCCCCTCAGATGCAGGTTCCCATTTTATTTTATATTTTATGTTATTTTCTTTCTAATACACACGGAATATTCCCTACTGATGAGAAACAGCCTGAACATAGCACACGCCACTGTTAGCGTTTTTTTCACTTATACCTACTAATCAGGTCTTTATGTTCTCCTTTGCCATGTATATAATAATATAAAATGTTTGGGGTATAATTAATTAAGATGGATTGGTGCAATATATATGTATATTGATGCCATTTGTATGTACTTGTAAGTTGTATGGTGCTATTATCTACACAATTTTTAATGAATTTTATGTACTTTTTACATATCTGGATGCTATTAAGGGTGTGTCTTGGTCCACCAATCATGTGGCTTTCTGTGATTCGTTGCACTAATGAGGGAAGGGTTTTTTGTATATGTATTGTATATAACTTTTCACTGTTCACTTTGATTTTGTCTGAGGAAGGGGTGAATTCCTCGAAACATCACGCTAGTAAATATACTATTTGTTTTCAAAACCAGAGAGTGCTTCACCTTCAACAATCTCTGATTTTAAAATGTGCGTTTATGTTTGTATTTATGTATGTGAGTGAGAGTATTTTTGAGTTGTATATATGAATATGTATGCTGGGAAGCATTGCGCTCATGAGAGCGCGATTCCATAGTCTCCAATAAGAGCCTCATTCTGATGCCCTCTCTAAGGGCAGTGAAGGGGCTAAGTAGCGCAGAGATAGCAGCAAATATAAATGTATATGTTTATACACATATATATTTATGTGTTAATATGTGTATATACACATATTAACACATAAATATCTATGTATATATGTATATACATATATATTTACTAGGAACACACAGTTCCCATAGACCGCAATGTAAAGGCACTTTTCAGTGCCGTCTTTTTTCTAACACCCCACTTCCGCCAACTTTACCCCCAAGATACTACCTAGTGCAGTTTTTTTATTAAAAAATAAAGATATTGCTATCTTTATTTTTTAATTAAATACACTACACAGTACTTTGGGGACTTTTGGGGCACATTTATAAAATTAATCAGAGATCTGATCTCTGGTTAATTTTATAAGCGCTAATCGCTACTGTGAGCTCACGGTAGCAATAACCAGCCACTTTTAATAGCTGATTAATTTTCGCATGCTCGCAAACGGGCAAATTTGCCAATTTGCATGTGCACGATAATTTAGCACTCCACTTGTAATCTAGCCCTAAATAAATTCTAGATAGAAGTATGCATTCAAAGAAAAGATTAGTCTGTGAATAACTTAGAGATGTATTTTTAAAAGTTTCATTAGTTGTTTAAATATTAACAAAATAAGTGTGAATTTTTAATGTCTCTAAAGCAATGGGAGTTGCCATGTTGTAACTTAAGTTACCTTCTCTGCTGTGACCAATTAGGGGTAGTTATAAATAGGTCACTAGAGTGTGCAGCCAATGGCTGTGTGGAATATAACAGTATTCTGCACTTCCATTTCTAACAGGAACTGAAATGCTCAAAATTTTAGAATGGAATTACAGGAAAAGGGGATAGAATAAAAAAAGTATATTGTAGAGGGTTTTTTTTTTATATACATATACGATTTATCATTTTATATTACCTTCTCAAAGAGTTTAATGTCCCTTTAAAGCTCAAAATGTTCAAGAATGTACATTGAATAACTCTAAATCAACATGTAAATAATAAAGATTTATTTTGCATGAAATTAAAAAAAAGGTCAAGTTACACCTGAGCAACATCCCAGCCAAAACTGAAATGCAATTTTTTACAAAAATATTTTTGCAATACACAAAAATGCTTCTAGTGAACACTATCACTGGCCATGCATAGCATATCTACATATGTACACTGCACCAGCATTTTATAACGCATCTGTTTCTATCATGTAAATCAAGCAAAGCCTGCTAGATTTGCCCCACGTGAAGTAGCGATATTTATGTTTATGCAAGTGTAATGGAAAAATGCTTCTATTCAAAACTGAAATGCACTGATGTTTATTTCAATTTTGGCAAACACAGCCCTTTAAATTTGGTGCCTTTCATTGTTCATTACTTCCCGTAGACAAGATACAAATTCTCTTCCAGTTGTATGCTATTTTCATATTTACAGACTTATAGTTTACACAGTCACAGTAATAAACCTTTTCAGTGTCACAAAGCTTGAAAGATTAATTCTTTCTCAATCTGGTGCATGAAACATGAATGGTTTGTTCTTTTCCCATTATTGTGTGTCTGCCCAAGAGTTCACCTGACAAACTGTCATTGCTGTGTTCATGTCCAAAGACACACTCAGGCTGTATTACAATAGACACGTGATAAACATAAAGCATCTCTGTGCTGTGCACGAGGTGCACAGGGCTTTGGGCTTCACTTAGTAATCCAAATATACTCTGTATTATAAGTATGAAATTATTTATTTAGGATCAACTACTGCTGGCAAAAGGGAGATATTATTCTATCACATAGTAAAAGCAACAGGCATACGCTTTGTGCTCTCTGATCTATCTTTAGCAATGAAGAGGTTAACATTCCCAAGCCTGCTATTAATTCTTTTAATGAGGGTGCTGTCATCTCTCGTTTAGGAAAAGGATCTGTCAGGCATTTTTTTTTCCTTCCTCGTTTTCTTCAACAATAATTCCCCGGGCCTCTATTAAAAAGGTTTTTTTGTTTTTTTTGTGGGTTTTTTTTAAATTACAAATCATAGCAACTCAGACACTTTCATGTCATTTTTGGACCTTTTCCTTTAGCCTCAAAACATAAAAATTAAAGCAAATAGGATTTTTCTTTCTGTCACATTACACTTTTCATCGATGAAACATGTAAACTGTGTCGTTGTTCAAATTAACCCTCTATGATGTGTACAAAATTGTAAAGATCTGGCCAGACTGTGTGGCTTACCTGTTATTTGTGATATCACAACGATATCACTTAAAGAGATATTCAACTTAATATTAAATTAGCCATACAATCTGTATGTTTTTTTTTTTTAAAAAATGTTTGCAACATGGATTCCTTTATTGTGCTTGCTTTTTCTGCAGTATACTGTACAGCTAGCAACTTGACTTAAGGTTTAAGTGCATCTCATAAACTGACTTGACTTGACTTAAGGGTTACGTGCAGCTCATAAACTGACCCTGAGGATATAGATTTGTTGATATTCTCTTAAAAAGTCAATTTCACTGTTTTCTATTTTGGGCAAAATTAATATAAAATGCCATAATACAGCAAAAAAAAAATAGTTTTTATACTAAGTCATGTAAAAGCTTCATGACAATACATTAACTGTAATGTGTATGTCTCTTACCTGAAAAATGAATATAAAACAAAGTAAATGTTACTTTTTACATTAGAATATTAAAATGCTTACCCATGTAGTTTAAATGTTTAATTACATAGCATTTATTGAAATGTAAATCTGAGTAGGAAAACCTCTATCTGATCATGTAAACAAATTAAAGAAGCATATTTGTGACTAATCAAGAAGAATTCAGTTCAATAGTATCTTTATATTAATATTCTTGACTTAAAAAGTTTAATCTCAACAGAGTAAAAAAGGGCCAAATTATGAGTGGAGCGTTTTCGCTAGAGCGCTAATAGAGCTAGAAGTAAACTTTTTGCATGCGTCGGGTTGTGCTGGTATTACGAGTTGAAAGTAAAAAGTTATCTCTCTCGCGCTAACCTGACATATGCAAAAAGCCGAACTTACAATATTGCGGGCACAAAAACCTATTCATCCAGACAAGGCAATGGAGCAAAAACAGTAGAAAAAAACCTAACACTCTCTCGCACAAAGGCGATCACATATTCTCATGTGTGCTAACCCGACATGAAAATATGAATATTTCACATTCCAATGTTTTTAATATAACAGAATATATATTTATATGTATACCTATATGTATAGATGATTATATAAAGGTATAGAAATATACAGATATATTTTTGATGTGTTTTGTGACACTTCTTTGTTTTGCGAAACAGTTAACCACAGCTCTGAGGAAGCGCTAACCCAACAAGCGTTAACTTGAATTGCACTTAAGAGATTGTGTTTACTTTCAACTTGTAATACCAGCACAATTTAACCTGCGCACAAATGAACGTGAAAACTAGATATCGCTTGCGCACAAACGTTTGCTCTCCACTCGTAATATGGCCCAAAGTGTGCTCCTGGTCTTTTTAAATATTGAAATGTTGGTAACAGAGCAAACATAAATTTAATTATGCAGTTAAAGCCATTTGTCAATTCTAAGAAACTGATATATGTGTAGAATTATGGGCTAAAAAATTTAAAAACTGCATTGCTTAAAGGGACATGAAACCAAACTTTTTCTTTCATGATTCAGACAGAGCATATGATTTTAAACAACTTTCCAGTTGACTTCTTTTATCTAATAGGCTTCATTCTCTTGGTATCCTTAGTTGAAAAGGATACCCAGGTAGGCTAAGGAGCAGCAATGCATTACTGAGAGTTAGTAGCAACTCATAGGTGGTTGCACACACATGCCTCTTTTCATTGGTTCACCAGACATGCTTAGCTAGCTCCCAGTAGTGCATAGCTGCTCCTTCAATAAAGGATACAAAGAGAATAAAAATATTTGATAAAATAAGTAAATTGGATAATTGTTTAAAATCACATGTTCTGAATGAATCATGAGAGAAACATTTTGGGTTTCATGTCCCTTTAAAGGGACACACGTCAACCCTTCATGTTAAACCTTCATGATTCAGAAAGAGCACACAATTTTAAGAATCTTTCCAATTTACTTAATTTATCAAATTTTGCAAAATCTTTTTATATGCACACTTTTTGAGGCAGCAACTCCTACTGAGCATTTGCACAAGCTCACAGGATATACCTATACTGGTCTGTGATTGGCTGATTTCTGTCACCTGATATGGGAGCGGGCAAATGGGAAATGGGAGAAACAAAATGATGTGCCATAAAAAAATCTACTGCTTTTATGATATTCAGATGTAAGTGTTTTTGCATTGTCTTGCTATGCACTCTTTAATTATGCAATCCTACTGTATGTAGTGGTCTTTTAAGTAATGAGATTCTTTAAGAATGTTTAAGACAAATCAGCAGTGGTTTTGTGAACCCTTGGTATATTAAACACAAAGTAAAGCCCCTTTATTTTATTACATATTACAATCATTAATTATTTTATTTTGTAATCTTTTTTTTAACCAGGATAAAAATTATACGACTTTTTAAAAAAAAAAAAAAAATAATTAGCTGTTATTAAACATATAAAAGAATTGGTTAAATAAATGTATTACGGCTGGACTTTTTTTATATTAAATGCTCCTTGCTTTTGTGTAAAATTGTATTTTCTCCCACGCTTCCTTGAAAGGCCAAAAAGCAGAATCTGTAACCTAGGTTTTCAAAATGTCCTACATTGCCTAAACCAGCTATTTGATTTTCAGCATGTGTAGGTCACAGAACTTGCTTTGTGTGCTCTCTAGGGAGCGTAGAACAAGCATAATTTTACAAAAAGCAAAAGGCGTTTAAAATATTGCAAACAAAACTAAAAAATTTTAAAAAATGTGTATTGGAAAAATTATCTTAAAGCCATTGTGTCAGGGAGGAAAAAAACAGGAAATTCAATAGAAGTAAATTACCAATAATAAATTATTATTTTTTATTAAATATATCCATCTGACAAGCTGTATTATAAGCTTGGAGTACAGCTGGGTCCAATAAAGTTGAAGCATCTAGCAATGTTCCCATTAATTCTGAGAAGCTGTAGCCCAGTAACTCTGTGCCTTGTTTGTTGTGTAGGTGAGCAAACCTATAAGAGTAAATAAAACAAGCAATAATCATTGTCTTCTTGTGTATGTAGGCTTAAAAATCAATGAGAATGTTCACATGTACATACAGGTATCAATATATATACAGTTTATGACACCGTTGCCTTCACAAAAGAGATAAAGTAATGTTTTTTTAATAGTTTTAAAAAACTAGTAATATTCATTATACTCTACAAATGCTTAAATAATTCCTTTTTGTAAGAAATGGAGACATATTTATAAACATCTGTAACTGTAATGCAACAAATACAGGGTATGCAGTTTAATTTAAACATAATAATAATAACAATAATAATAATATGGTACACTCAGCTACTGACATCACTTATAATGGAAATAACAAATATAATTAAACTTTAGAAATATATATTGCATTCATATTGTATGTGTGTGTAATACGTATTATCTGAGTACGATTTATATGTTTACTTAAAAAGGGTGTTAAGAAACTGAAAACTTAGCTCCTTCTATTAATAGGCTGACCATATTGCCGCTTTAAAAAGAGACACATATGAAAAATTAACCAACTTTAAAATTTCATTTACTGGAGTATTTTTTCTTGTTATCTTTTTAAACAAGCAAGTTTTAAAGAAAACAATACTTTTTCTTGCATGAAGGATAAGTTATCCAGGCTTGGCTTCTTTTTGTGACACAATTATTGAATATTCCTAGGCCCAATATTAACTCATTTATTCCCAGATATTTATTTTTCTACCAGTTAGTAAACATACAGTGTTTTTTTTACCAAACTGCTCTCAAAGGAGCTTGTGCTGCAGCAAATCAGGGAACAATTGTAGTATTCTCTGATACTGATGTAGGAAGTTTGTCCTCTTAAATGTCCATTTTCCTTCACCTTTGTTTTTTGTTGTTGTTTTTGCTATGCCAAATATTTGATCTGAAATTTAAGAGTTACAATTGAATGTAGTGCAACTTGCATTAGATAACAACATCTGATGGTTATATTTATATTTTCAGTGTTCCTATCATTTTGGACTTTCCAAAAAAAATTACAGTATAATATTCACAGACTATTATTTTGACTATTTAAACACCTTTCAATTTAACCTATATAATAATAATAATATATAATAATAAAAAATGGTCACTGTCCCCAAATAAATATAAAATACTAATGTGTAATAAATTGTATTTTTTTAAAAAAATCAACAAAATTGTATAAAAAATATTTTTATAATATACTTCTTATGTATACATTTGTATGTGTATATATATATATATATATATATATATATATATATATATATATAACCATACATATCTATCTATATCTATTATATATATCATGTATGTGTGTGTTTGTATATTTGCTGTTTACACAAAGGAAAACCTTCTGCTACTTGTTTATTCTCCCAGTGTATTTGGCAGTGCCCTCACCTTCTCTCCATAATGCTATGTTGTAGAACATAGTGTCTAGCCCCCCAATCAACATTTGAAGGTCTAGGACCCTGTTTAATATTGTCAGATGGCCTGGAAAATTAAAAACCCAATTAAAGGCACAGTACGCGGGTCAGCTCTTCTGCATATCAAAAGGTTTCCTCTGGCTATTCCGCTCAAATTATATCCGTTAACAGCTCACTTTGCAGAACGTGAAATAGCACAGCATTTACTAGTAATAAGTACTTTCCAGTTGATACATTTCAAACATAAACCACTTTTAGGGACCCAGAAAAAGTACAAGTCACAATGGATCCACACATTTCAGGGGGAAAAAATGACAATTTGATTATAACTGTGATTGTTAAGGAAAGAAATGTATTTTATTCACATGCTTGAGGGTGGGAAATAAGACACACATTTCCCCTACAATTAAAGGTATTTTTTCTTTACACTTTTTCCACTTCATCTTTTTAATAATGTCTAAACAGACCCTTTTATTATTTATTCCAATTTGTATCTATATGTAATATTCTTTTTTTCATGTTTGTGTTCGGCTAAATAATTTGTAGTTTTTATGTGGTGGACGAAATGGAAGAATACATTTTGTTTAGCTGGATGTTAATGCACAAGCAAAGGCTTATAATGGAAATGTTCAGTGCGCTAAAAGCTTTCAAGATGAATGCAAATAAGTAAACGACAAAAAAAAGACATTTTTAGAAATATTTTTTTGCCCATCAGTGCAGCATAATATTAAGTCAAACTAGGGAAGATATGGAAGATTCTGGACATTTGCTATGATTTCTAAAGACATAGAATTTGACAGAAAAGACACAAAACACATCAATATTTTTCAACATATTCTATTAACTAAGCAGCTGCAAAGGAGATTTAAATATCAGAACAATCTGCCTCCCTTTAGAGTTTCTGCAGTGTCAAAAATCTCACAGTTTTGCATAATGCATTTTGGGTCCATATGTAAAGATTTTTCAAAGAAATGTCATATACGCCACAGTAAAATAGCACATCCGCCACTGATGAAAATCGCATAGAAGCGCAGGAGCCAGGAAGATGTGCATGAGAAAAAGGAAAAAGGTATATTAAAAGAATTTATTTATCCTGTCCCAGACAACTGCCGACGCAAATAAACATAACGATGCCCTTAGCAAACATTATGCTTTTTAAAGGATATTCTAGGATTGCACAGCCTGCCCCAGAGCAGAAAACTTCCCTAATCAACTTTAAAGTACACGTTTTTATGGTTAATAAAGTATTTATTAACCCTTTAGGAATAACTCTAAAAGGTCTAGACTTGTATGGGCAGTAAAATGATTTTTAAAGGTTAGATTTGATTAAAAAGTGTAAGTAAATAAATAAATGTACTGGTTATATCTTTATTCAATCTATTTATTTCCCAGCACATTGCTTTCCTTACAATATAATACAAAAAAAAAAACATGCAGGTTGCATTTTTTTTTATTATGACTGCATGGCTATGTGACTATATGTGTGTGTGTGTGTGACTATGTGTGTGTGTTTATAGAACATTTGCTCATTATGACACAGCTTCATGTAAAAGGGCATGTGATAGACTCCTAGCCATTAAATGGTACAAACAATATTTCAGACTGTTGCAGAATTTAATCTCTGGCAGCAAAGGGGTTAATAGCAGCAAGTGTTTGAAGTAAAATCTCTTTCCTCTTATGCCCCTGCCATCACTTCTGCTGTTCTTAAAAGTTCTGTAGTTTGAAATAAAGTAAAAAAGAAAAGAAATTGGCTTTTTTTTTCTTCTTGCAGAGAAAAAAATGTATAATAATATGTCAGCCGAGATTGAGCAATTTGGAGAAGTGACGGGTGAAAGGACATAATGTTCTTTTTTTCCCTTGTCACGGTCGGTATTTTTCTGTCAGTTTTTGCGGCGTGTGGAGAACACAAGCCTGACAGCCATCCAGTCATTGCGAGCAGCGGCTCCGGGATCACAGTTACTTTTATGCACACTAAAACGCAGGATGAAAGGGAGGGGAGAGGATGTATAAAAAGGGATATGGAAAGACTTTCCTTTCATATCAGCCAGAGATGCTTCACTCCATATTACCAGCACACAATTTAGTGTCTTGTTTTGCTTAACACATTTGTTGCCTGTGAGACCAGCAATTCATATCCTATATTCCCCCCTAAAGGGTTAAAAAAAATACATTGTTTGAAGAGGGAACAATTGGTGCACAAAAAAGTGCTAATTTATTAAATCGCTCATGTTATACACAAACATCACAAAAATCAATCTGTGAATGTTCCCATATGGCAGCAGGTACTGTGTAAGATTCCACTGAACTTGTTACACATTTATATAGGGTCAGATTACAAGTGATGCGCTAATGATAGCGCTGGTTGCGATGCGCATCATTGATGGACCGCGCTATCATTGCATGCAACTTGATATTACAAGTCCATGGTAAATCCCATTAGTCAGGGAAGGGTTAGCGAAACCGACATTGCTCTAGCGCAACCTATACTTTCAATGGATATTGCGACCGTGCTATATGTGTGTATATTATGAGTTGAAAGTTATTGCGCGAGCAAAAGCTGAAACTGTGCTAGAATAGCTTGAGACTTGAAGTAAAGTGTAAGGGTTAAAAAAAAGTCACAATATACTTCAAAAACACATTAAAATAAAGTATTATACTCATATATACACTTGTAATAAAATATCATTTTTATAAAAAAAATGTTTTAAAAGGGATATGGTATATGGCAAGGTGCTTGACTAGAAAGTGCTCCAATGTGTACATATATACACTTTTGAGCCCATCCTAGTCATAAACGTTAAAATATGCATTATATTTTTTCTATTATTTTAATACGTTTGAATGTGTTTTTGAGAAATACGTAGAAAAATGTTATTTTTTATTTTTTAAATAAATATTTTTATTGTATTGTATCTGTGTATATAATATATATATATATATATATATATATATATGTATATATATATATATATATATATATATATATATTATCTGTACATATTCATGTAGATACAAAATAATTATATATATTATGTGTGTGTGTGTTGCGGGTAAAGTAAGAAGTTGGATCCTAGCATTACCCGGGTAAACCTAACATTACCCAAGCAGCTGTGGGTAAAGCCCAATGTAACATGATAAATCTTCTCAGAGTGCATCGAGTCACCTCATCAAACATATATACGATGCACTGTAATTCACACATCTTCATTATCTTTTTTGCCTCTGCCTGGGGGTTTCAAGGAGGCCGAAGCCCCCCTTGTAAACCTTATTCCCCAAGGTTCACTTGGGGTGGATGCCAGAGGATCGGCGAGGCGCCTTCCTTGAACCCCCCAGGCAGAGAAAATAGTGTAGATGGGGGAATTCTTTACCCACAGCCACTTGGGTAATGTCAGGTTTACCCGGGTAATCCTAAGATTACGTGGATTTTTTACTTTACCCGTAACATGTATATATATTTATATATATATATTTCTTTTAAAAATAAAAATAACATGTAAAGTACCTCTAACTTATCTTCAGCTTTAGTGCAGTTGGTTTAGCGCAGTGTCGGGTTAGCCCACAATCGAAAACATAGAAGTCTATGGGGAGAAGAAATTAGCGTGGTCGCGATATCTAAAGTTCTGAAGTTACGGATCTGACTCTTTTGCTAGCACGCTAACTTTTTACTTTTAACTTGTGATGTGCTCACTAAATGCGACTGTGCTATTTTTTTACATTAAAGGAACATTATACACTAGATTTTTCTTTGCATAAATGTTTTGTAGATGATCCATTTATATAGCCCATACATTTTTTTTTTTTTTTTAAATGGATAGTTTTGCTTATTTGTAAATAACATTGCTTTGATTTTCAGACTCCTAACCAAGCCCCAAAATTTTAGAAGAATACTGATGTATACCTACTCCAGCTTGCTTCTGTTTGTGTAAAGGGTCTTTTCATATGCAAAGGAAGGGGGAGGGGAGTGTCTGCTATTTCCTACTTGCAGTGGGTGTTCCAGTAACCTTTTAAACAGAGCTAAACTTGAAGCTTCTAAGTAAGTTTTTAAATGGTTTTATACTGGATTTTTATATCAGTATCTGTGCATATTATTCTTTATAATAGTGTCTATTATATGCAGCTATATGAAAATTGGTGTATACTGTCCCTTTAAGTTCAGTTAGTATGCAAGCGGGGGGGGGGGGGGGAATAGCACACCACTTGTAATCTGGCCCTTAGGTAGACACAGTGCACAGGCCACAAGCTGCATCATGTGATCAACTTCAGAGTCTAAGATGATGGAATCTTTAGAGCTGGGGTGCTTGGCCTTTCAAAATCAAAGGGTTACATTAATTGACTTCACTTGTGACTGAAAAAATCCTATAAATTCTATTAACTGTAGCATAACATTTATCCCTACATATGCACTTTAAATAAGCACCTACCTATAAAACACAGTACCGTAAACACATACCTTGGTTCCGCATTGGACAGGAATGAGACAAGAAGAGAAGTTGTCTAGCTAAAATACATGAGATTGGGATTCAAATATGTCCTTCTCATAATAATAGCATGACTATGACTTCCCTATCCATAGACTTAACATAATTAATACATAGACAATAAACAGACATTTTTAATTAATAAAATAGCTGCAGCTTTTCTAACAAAGACATAAAAATTACCTTTAAGTCAAAGTGAAGGTATCCATTAACCACTAAGTTTACCTTATTCAAATACAACCTGTTCACTAACACCATCTGTCTGGCATCATTCTATTACTTGGCATATATTACTAGAAACTTCTTCATGGCTTTCACATCTCTGGCATACTCATTTTAACCTTCTAAAAACTTTGTTACTTACCAGGTGTTCCCAGTTCTAAAAAACAGGAAAGATTATAATAAAAAAACACCTAGCTCATAGAAACACCTAATGATTTATTTAGTAGTAGCTCAGAGTTCAAAATGTGTAGGTTACTTATAAGAGAGCAGTATAGAAAGAACAATCAAGTGGGTGGACATGAGTGGTCTGGGGACATTCATACTTCTTCAAAGAATCTCAATTTTCCTACTCTCACCAGGGGTGGGCTGGGTCAGGGGGTAGGGTGGCAATTGCCCCTCAGATCACCCTTGTCAGTAGCATGTGTATATAAGCATGCACATATATATGGGTGTATAGGGTTTGTTTGTAGCTGTAGATATATTCACACCATGCTGTTTATCCCTAAACTGCCTTTAACAGAGTTGTGCCTGCCCAGCCCAATGCCCAATTTACTATGCACCTGTGCTCCCCAGAAGTCCTGGTTACTATAGCTGCCAACTGTCCTACATTAATATGGTAGAAGGTTCCACATGATAACCAAGGATCCCCTACCATGTGTAATGTGTTATATAAAATATAGCATTTTAAAAGGGGTGGATTAATATACTTTTGCCATTGGGTACCACTTGCGCCGCTGGGCCAAATGTTGCTATTCCTCCCCTGACTCTCACCATATCCTTAGGACTCAACATGAGATGCATTAATTATATGACCTTTTAAAGTAGTTATCACTCAATGCAAGTAATATTCTAATAGCTGATGTGTTGGTTCAAAAACTGTAGACAGGATATGTGAATAAACTGTGTTTCAGTTTTTTTTTGTTCTGCAAGAAAGTTGGAATATTCTTATTATCTGCTTCTGCAAAATTCATAAAATCCTGACTAGCATCAAAAGTACATTAGAACAAACCATTTGTTAGATTAATTGTATTTAAACAAAGCCACATATTTAAATATTTATGCAGAGTATTTCAATAGAACTCATTCAAAATCAGAAATCTGTATCGTACATGAAAGGTGAAATAAAAATTGCAGCAAATTAATTTATAATATTTTCTATGCGGACCTCAACCAACATAGGTTTCTTTGTATTGTAAATCTACCTTTTAAAACATAGCTAAACCTTCAAATAAAGCTTCAAATAAATGTTTAGCAATAAAAAACTCTAGCATAACTATTTTAGATTGCAATATCAGGCTTACCATATGGAGTGACATATACTCTTAAGCAAAAAATGTACAAAATTCAAACTATAATAATATATATAATTAATGTATAGCTCTTATTTGCACACTGGTTAAAGTTAGTTTAGATAATTACTCTTTCAAAAGAAAACATCATCAAAATGATTAACAACCTCACTGATGTATTGAATGATAGATAACATTTTATCAGAACATGAGATTACTGACTGATACATTCACTACTGTTCTCTTTAGATCACTCATAGAACAGTCCCTACTACCTAACGAAAGATGATTACTGTACCGGGGTTCACTGAATTCAGGTTTCAAGTTGATCCTAGTGGGGATCTGCACATCCAGAAGCTAGAGGTCTATTAGAAGAGCTATGTTTTTTATGCTACGCAACTTGAAAATCGGCCAGCTATGTTGGATTAAGGTCCATCACCAACTGTATTCAGTACATAAGACAACTTTTCAAACAGTGTTGGTATTTATCAAATTGAAAAGCCTTCGATTCTTGAAAAAATCCACCATTCCCTCAAGCAGCAGATCTTTCATCAACTGTTGTTTAATGTTTACACTTTCCCATATGCTAATAAACATTATTTAATAAAAAGCTGAAAATGTAGCGTAATAAAAAAATAAAACATTTTTAAATAAACTGGGTCATCTGAATATTAACATATTATTGCAATTTAGTGTTTGAATGGGGCAATTTTTTACAATCTCTGTATAAAATGATATTTATAAAATTATGCAAACATCTGAAATTGCAAATTCCACACCCCCTTTATTGTTATTGATTAAATATATATATATATATATATATATATATATATATATATATATATATGCTGTATATATATATATATATATATATATATATATATATATATATATATATATATATATATGTATATATATATGTTTATCTACTCCAATAGTCTGAAAAATAGTTCAATGCATTTGCATACTTTAATTTAGCAGTTTGGTATGTCACATGAATAGGACACCAAAAACACCTAAACTAAATATATAGATTTAAATATGGCAAACTCTAATATTTGTTTCCATTTTGAATAATAAGGTTATTCACTGTTGGGGTTCCCTTTTTCCCCTTATTGTATCATTTCACTGACCATTATACAAGCCTAGTACTTGTACTCATCCTGTATAACTAATTCTGAACTCCAGGGGGTACCACTTGCAATATACATATACATAAAACATAGTCATGTGTTTAAATCGTTGATAATAGATACATAAATGGACGATTTTGTTAATATCATGATCATTATTTTGCTATATAATATTTCCCACAAGATCATTCTGGGCTTTATCCATTGATTTATGTACCAAAACTATGCCACTGAACTTGACTGTTAATGTTACAATCAATGGTTGTATTTCTATTCATTCAAGTTCAATATGCGTTTACTTAGCAAATTGATATCCACAGATGCTTTTATAAATACAATTAATTAATTATTTGGGTTTGTAGGATATATATGTAAATGTATGCAACTCAAATTAAAGCTAATTTAATTTGAATCTTGAAGTTTTCTGGAAATGTACTGGATTTAGGTAATAATGGGGCACTAATTTTGTCCCCACTCTGGGACTTATTTGCAAAAGCTTTGCTTCCCATGTTTATTTTGTCTTTTTTATATGAAAAGTCTTGGTGATTTCATATGGGTCCAATACATATCAATCCTCATGGTTTATACACAAGGGAGCCTCAGGGTCCTCACACTCTGCTCATTGAGTTTGTATCATAGTGCAGCTGATTTCCCTCTTGCATCTGAGAACATGCAGACAGGGCCTCTGATAGCTGTGACTCCCTCCCTCCCGTTTGAAGATCAGACAGCTTGACATGACATTAATTAGGCTGCATTAATTTAAACCCTTTGCATGCTTACAGCAGAAAAAGAAAATTAACCCCTAATGTGAAAAGCCCCCAGGGCTTTTGTCTTCTGAGCCAAAAAAAATAAGTAAATAAAGAAAAAGGCCAGAGGGAATTCATTATTGTTCATTACTCGTTCCTATTTTCTTCTGGATTGAAAGACAGGAGAGTTTTTTGTGACACAGCTAGTGTTAAGCATCAGAGTGAAGCCGGTTTATTTTAGCCATGAACTGGACTGTTATGGCATCAACCACAGAATAAACAAGTTGTCATACAGATTTTTGGTGGAATCAGCTGCACAATTAATAATCTATAAAAGATCTCAATGGATCCTGTAGATTGTAAATTCTTCAGAACAAGACTCTTCTCTTCCTATCTTAATTTTTGTTTATTCAGGTTTATATATATTTCTATCACCATCATTGTATATATACAATGTATTTCTATCACCATCATTGTATATATATATATATATATATATATATATATATATATATATACAATGATATATGCTAATTATAATAACAATATATTACATTTTATTATTTCAGTATGGTTGCACTTTTTGTTTCTTATGGTATGTGCCAGGGCAATATTGTGTAGAATCATCACTGGTAAAAATGACTCATTTAAGGTGATAGATCTTAATATGTTGGTATATCTAGTCTATAAAAAACAAACTCAACAATTCTCAAGGTCAACTAATCAATATATATGGTCAAAAATGTGTTATTTAACAATGGAGCTTAGCTAATATTATTTATATGACAAATTAAGTATAACAGCAACAACAAACAAAAATATACACACAATGATGGAAATGAAAGTGTTCAGGCTTTAAGAGGTTAATCACCAAGACTGTTATCACTAAACACAATAAGCTATTTCAGGCAGAATGTAGGCAGCTGCACAAGCCATTTCAGTTTAGAATTTACGCCCACAAAACTATTTAAATATAGGTGCAAAAATAAATTATCCACACTAAAATAAAAGAAAGAATATTCTAAGGCAAACCAAACCGAACAAACAATACTAATATTTAAAAGTTTGATTTTAAAGAGAGGGTAAAAATGATTATAATATTACAATTACAATAGGTTACACTACTACAAACCTTAAAAAGAGCTTGTATCCATTGAGCCGTAATTCCATTTGCGTGCACTCGCAAACCGATAAATATGCTGTCGGAAGCAAAATCATTTCTTGACTGCTTCCAACGGCCCGTTATAACTAAATTTCGGCAACTGGACTTCAGCTGCCAAAAACATTATTGTATCCCATACAAAGTATAGGAAGCTGCTAATCTTTAAATTATAGCCGGTTTCCAATGCCCGCACAAACCGTAAATACACTGTCGGAGGCTGCCGATACATTAACAAAAATAACACCCAGCTTAACTAGGTGTAAAACAGGAAAAAGGTGCTCCTTGAGACCTTTTGCCCATTGAAATGTAACCCGACACGTCAAAACTCCTCTATCTGCCATCCCCCCCACATCGCAACTTATAATAAATGTATTAAACTCTAAAATGTCATGCCCCACAACGCAAACTATCTATTTAAACTATTAACCCCTAATTCGCAATGCCCCACAATGCAAACTATCTATTTAAACTATTAATCCCTAATCCGCAATGCCCCCACAACGCATCCTCTTCGTACGATCGCCACCGTACTCTAAATAGTGAATTCAAGGTATGTGATTAAATATGGCATCCCTTGCATCCCTATTGGCTGAGTTGATTCTTCAAATTCAAATCAGCCAATAGGATGAGAGCTACTGAAGTCCTATTGGCTGATTTGAAGTCCTATTGGCTGATCAGTAGCTCTCATCCTATTGACTGATTTGAATTTGAAGAATCAAATCAGCCAATAGGAATGCAAGGGACACAATATTAAATCGCGTACCTTGAATTCACTATTCAGTGTACAGCGGCAATTGTACGAAGAGGATCCTCCACACTCCATGGCTCCGCGGTCATCGGTCTTCAGTTTCGCGGCCGCCGGTCTTCAGTTCCTTGGTCCTGGATGAAGATAGAAGAGGTCGCCTATTGGAAGAAGACTTCACCGCTGGACTTCAGGAACCGTGAGTTCCTATCTGGGGGTTAGAGTTAGGCTTTTTTTTATTTATTTTTTATTTTTTTAGATTAGTGATTTGGGCGCTGTAAAAAAAACTGAATGCCCTTTTAAGGGCAGTAAAAGAGCTGAATGCCCTTTTAAGGGCAATGCCCATACAAATGCCCCTATAGGGGCAATGGGTAGTTTAGGATTTTTTAGTGTTAGTTTTTTTTTATTTTGGGGGGTTTGGTAGGTGAGGGTTTTACTGTTAGGGGGAGCTTAGTTTTTTTAAAGGTAAAAGACATGTTTAACTTAGGGCAATGCCCTACAAAAGGCCCTTCTAAGGGCTATTGGTAGTTTAGTATTAGATTAGGGGGTGTTTTTATTTGGGGGGGCTTTTTTATTTTCATAGGGATTAAGTTTAATTTTTTTAATTTTTGATCATTTTGTTTATTATTTTATGTAATGTTAGACTTTTCTATTTTCTGTAATTTTAGCTTAATTTAAACTCATTTTTTTTATTTTTAAAGTAATGTTAGGTTTTTTATTTTAATTGTAATTTAGGTTTATTTAAATTTATGTAATGGGGTTAATTTTGTTAGGTTAGGGGGCTTAGTGATTAGTTATTTGCATTGTGGGGTTTGGCGGTTTTGGGGTTAATAGATTTATTAGGTTAATTGCGATGTGGGCTAATAGCGGATTAGGGGTTAATAGTTTAAATAGATAGTTTGCATTGTGGGGGCATTGCAGATTAGGGGTTAATAATTTAAATAGATCATTTGTGTTGTGGGGTTATGGCGGTTTAGGGGTTCATAACTTTGATAGATACTTTGTAGTATGGGGGTTGGCGGATTAGGGGTTAATACATAAATTATTGCGGTCGGGGGGCTGCGGTTGAGGGGTAGATATCGCGCATGCGTTAGGTGTTTGATTTTATTCTAAAAGCGAGCGATGGGTAAAATATACAGCGCCGCACGTGTATGCGGTGCCGTATATGCGATCGAGTGTAGTGTAAAGTCGGGTTACCATAGTAACCTATTAATGTTTTAGAAATCCGACATCGGGTGGAAGCATTAACACGACGCTAACTTACACCTACACGAAAAGGGAAACCTTTTCAATGGAAACCTGGTACTAAAATGGAGCTGTAAATTACTTTTAGCTGTCGGCCACTTTGCTTACGGCTCCATTTTTAAAGGTTCAATGGAAGCAAGCTCAAAGTCTGTGAAATATTTTACTAATTTCTGTTGACTAAAAAATTTGACAAAAACAGGTAAAATAAATATTTTGTTACAATTTGTTTTGCGTTGTTTTCATTTCAATCAAATTAGAAATTATTGTGTTGCTATTATACATCATAGAGAGTTTTAATCAATGGAATATTTAGTAATACACTATTACACACAGTGATGTCTACCTACTGATATATGTTACTTATATAGATTGGACAAAGTTTTCATTGAAAGATTGTCTTGTGGTATCCCTGTACAAGGTATTTTGGTGCCACGCTAAGCTAATCAGACTTTATACTAGGCTATAAACAGATTCTTATATATATATATATATATATATATATATATATATATATATTTATGAATAAATACAAAGACAGAGAGATAAACAGACAGATGGACGGACAGATAGATAAATAGATAGGGTTCCAACGCTGCTTTTTAACGCCCGCTGGTATTACGAGTCTTGAAGGTACAGGTGTACCGCTCACATTTTTGGTCAGACTTGGAAATACCGCAAATCCACTTACGTAAATTATGTGTCCTCTTTTTTCAATGGGACTTGCATAGCGCCGGTATTACGAATCTGACAAAAAGTGAGTAGTACACCCTCTCCTGTCAAGACTAGTACCGCATTTTAAAGTCAGTAGTTAAAAGTTTTACATTACAACGCCGTAGCATAAAACTCTTAACTAAAGTACTAAAAAGTATACTAACACCCATAAACTACCTATTAACCCCTAAACCGAGGCCCTCCCACATCGCAAAACCCCTAAACCCCTAATCTGCCGGACCGGACATCGCCGCCACTATAATAAATATATTAACCCCTAAACCTCCACACTCCCGCCTCGCACACATTAGTTAAATATTATTAACCCCTAATCTGACGTCCCTAACATTGCCGACACCTACCTACATTTATTAACCCCTAATCTGCCGCCCCCAACGTTGCCACCACTATACTAAAGTTATTAACCCCTAAATTTAGTCTAGCCCTAGCCCTAGCCCTAACACCCCTTAACTTAAATATAATTTAAATAAATCTAAATAAAATTACTATAATTAACTAAATTATTCCTATTTAAAACTAAATACTTACCTATAAAATAAACCCTAAGCTAGCTACATATAACTAATAGTTACATTGTACCTAGCTTAGGGTTTATTTTTATTTTACAGGCAAGTTTCTATTTATTTTAACTAGGTAGAATAGTTACTAAATAGTTATTAACTATTTAATAAACTACCTAGCTAAAAAAAAGACAAATTAACCGTAAAATAAAACCTAGCCTAAGTTACAATTACACCTAACAATACACTATAATTAAATTAACTCCCTAAACTAAATACAATTAAATACAATTAAATAAAATTAGCTAAAGTACAAAAAAACCCACTAAACTACAGAAAATAATAAACAAATTACAAGATTTTTAAACTAATAACACCTAATCTAATTCCCCAAACAAAATAAAAAAGCCCCTCCAAAATAAAAAAAGTCATTCCCTACTCTAAATTACAAATAGCCCTTAAAAGGGCCTTTTGTGGGGCATTGCCCCAAAGTAATCAGCTCTTTTACCTGTAAAAAAAGTACAAATCCCCCCCAACATTAAAACCCACCACCCACACAACCAACCCTACTCTAAAACCCCCCCAATACCCCCTTAAAAAAAACTAACACTAACCCCTTGAAGATCACCTTACCGGGAGAAGTCTTCACCCAACCGGGCCGAAGTCCTCAACGAAGAAGTGGTCCTTCAGACGGGCAGAAGTGGTCCTCCAGACGGGCAGAAGTCTTCATCCAGATGGCATCTTCTATCTTCATCCATCCGGCGCGGAGCGGGTCCATCTTCAAGACATCCGACGCGGAGCATCCTCTTCTTTCCACGGCGACTGAAGAATGAAGGTTCCTTTAAGTGACGTCATCCAAGATGGCATCTCTTAGATTCCGATTGGCTGATAGAATTCTATCAGTCAATCGGAATTAAGGTAGGAAAAATCCTATTGTCTGATGCAATCAGCAATTGGCTGATGCAAAAATAAAAATAAACCCTAAAATAGATACAATGTAACTATTAGTTATATTGTAGCTAGCTTAGGGTTTATTTTATAGGTAAGTATTTAGTTTTAAATAGGAATAATTTAGTTAATTATAGTAATTTTATTTATATTTATTTAAATTATATTTAAGTTAGGGGGTGTTAGGTTTAGGGTTAGACTTAGATTTAGGGGTTAATAAATTTAGAATAGTGGCGGCGACGTTGGGGGCGGCAGATTAGGGGTTAAGAAGTGTAGGTAGGTTGCAGCGACATTGGGGAAGGCAGTTTAGGGGTTAATAATATAATGTAGGTTGCGGCGATGTCGGGGGCGGCAGATTAGGGGTTAATAAGTGTAAGATTAGGGGTGTTTAGACTCGGGGTTCATGTTAATGTGTTAGGTGTAGACATAAATTTTATTTCCCCATAGGAATCAATGGGGCTGCGTTAGTGAGTTTTACGCTGCTTTTTTGCAGGTGTTAGACTTTTTCTCAGCCGGCTCTCCCCGTTGATTCCTATGGGGAAATCGTGCATGAGCACATACAACCAGCTCACCGCTGACTTAAGCAGCGCTGGTATTGGAGTGCGGTAATGAGCAAAATTTTGCTCAACGCTCACTTCTTGTCTTTTAATGCCGGGTTTCTGAAAACTCGTAATACCAGCGCTGCATGTAAGTGAGCAGTGAGTGAAAACTGCTCGTTAGCACCGCACAGCCTCTAACGCAAAACTCGTAATCTAGGCCCTAGATTAGTATCTAGTATCTTGCAAAACTGGGCTTCAATGGCCAATAAAACCAAATCCTCTTTCCCTGCACCTCTTATTTAACCAAGAACTAAATGTTATTATCTGTTCCATCGTTCCTGCTTCCTGGCCATATACAGATAAAACAGCAGAAAATGATACAGATGATGCCACATGCTATTGCCTAGGTCACAAAACTATTTCTGAACAGCAGCAACATCATTACTAGCCAGATCATTTGTTCCTAAATAAACACCAAACTCACTTTCCTTTCTTTTTGTCTTAACAATTCTTATACCTGTGAGCAGTAGCACCTGAAAGATATCTTGTCACAGGAGTAGTAAAGTTGGTCCAGGAAAGGACCCTAAAGTTGGGAAGTGACAATCAGCAAAATTACAAGTTTTGCGATACGGCTATACCCCAGAAAAATTGGCCTTTTGTGCACGGAAAATGCAGGTCTCCGGTATTACAAGTCGCAGCGGTACAGCTATACCGCTAGCATTTTAGCCTTTACGCAACTCTCCATTCCGCTATCATAAAATGACTTTTGAGTGCGGGATTTTCATTGCGCCCGTATTACAGGTTGTATGGTCAGGCTATTCCGCTAGCATTATTGCTTATACCACCGTGATCCATTCCGCTATCTGAGACCAGTAGTTATGGATTTTGTAAAATAAAAATGTTTCACAAAACTTATAACAAAAATGTTGCAAAGTACTCTAAGACCTAAATCTTCATCCTCCCACAAATACTATATTAAACCTATTAACCCCTAAACTGCCGCTCACCCACATAGCCAACACTAAATAAACCTAATAACCCCCAAACCGCCGGCTCCCACATATTAACCCTTAAACCGCTGGCCCCCCACATCTATAATACTAAACTAAAACTATTAACCTCTAAACCGCCACCCCCCCACATCACAAAACATTAAATTAAACTATTACCCCTAAACTTAACCCCCCAAATAGAATTTAAGCCAATAGAATTTAAGCAGCTCTCATCCTATTGGCTGATTTGAATTTTTCAGCCAATAGGAATGCAACAGTACCCCAATATAAAAGAGGTACCTTGCATTCAAGCTTCAGTGTGCGGTGGTGATCACATGAAGAGGAGGCTCCGGGCTGGATGTCGTCGCCACTGGTCCACACCACCAGGATGAAGATAGAAGATGCCCCCGCGATAGAGGAAGATGTTGCTGCCTGGATAAAGACTTCTTTCCGTCTGGATGAAGATGGATGTCTGGACTTCAGGAACTGTAAGTAGAATTTCTGGGGTTAGTGTTAGGTCTTTTTTTATTTTTTTGAGTGTTTTTTTTTTTTTAGATTAGGGCTTTCTTTTATTTTAATGGGCACAAAAGAGCTGATTTTTAAGGGCAATGCCCATACAAATGCCCCTTAAGGAGCAATGGGTAGCTTACGTTTTTTTAGACTTAGGTTTTTTATTTTGGGGGGTTGGGTGGGTGCGGGGGTTTACCTTTAGGGGGGACTTTGTAATTTTATTATATAAAAGAGCTCTTTAAAGGGACAGTCTAGTCCAAGATAAACTTTCATGAGTCAGAAAGAGTATGTAATTTTAAACAATTTTCCAATTTACTTTTATCATCAATTTTGCTTTGTTCTCTTGGAATGCTTAGTTGAAAGCTAAACCTAGGAGGTTCATATGCTAATTTCTAAGCCCTTGAAGGCCGCCTCTTCTCTCAGGGCATTTTGACAGTTTTTCACCACTAGAGGGTGTTAGTATATGTGTATCATATAGATAACACTGTACTCACGCACGTGGAGTTCAGGTGAGCCAGCTCTGATTGGCTAAAATGGAAGTCTGTCAAAAAAACTGAAATAAGGGGACAGTTTGCAGAGGCTTAGATATAAGGTAATCACAGAGGTAAAAAGTGTATTTCTATAACTATGTTGTTTGTGCAAAACTAGGAAATGGGTAATAAAGGGATTATCTATCTTTTAAAACAATAACAATTCTGGTATAGACTGCCCCTTTAACTTAGGGCAATGCCCTACAAAATGGCCCTTTTAAGGGCTACAGGTAGTTTAATGATAGATTAGGGGGTGTTTTTGTTTTCGGGTGGCTTTTTTGGTTTTATAGGGCTATTAGATTAGGTTTAATTTTTATTATTTTGGATAATTTTGTTTATTATTTTTTGTAATCTTAGTGTTTTTATTAATTTTTTCGTAATTTAAGTGTTTTTTGTTATGTTAGTTTTTTCCGTAGTGTTAATTAAAGGGCCATAATACCCAAATGTTTAAACACTTGAAAGTGATGTAGTATAGCTGTAAAAAGCTGACTAGAAAATATCACCTGAACATCTCTATGTAAAAAAGAAAGATATTTTACCTCAAAAGTTTCTCAGTAGCCACATCCCATTGTAAAGGACTTCTATGCAGCAAATCATATGTCTGTCCCGGGACAGCCGAAGGGATGAGCCTCGTGCACTCTCATGTTATTTCCCTATTCAGTTTAAAGGAAGTTTACTATGAAATCTCATGAGAGTTAAGTGAAATCTCATGAGATCACAGTAAAAGAGTTCATGACCTCAGCACTGCTGATGCTGATTGGCTGCTGTTCATTTCTTCATTTTTTTTTTTTTTTTACCTGCAGCTGAGCAGCAGCTGAGTATAACTTTTTACACAGCACTTACTCTGGTGAGCTGAGGAAATTGTGAGGTAAAATATCTTCCTTTTTTACATAGAGATGCTCAGGTGATATTTTCCTGTCAGCTTTTTACAGTTATACTGCATCAGTTTCAAGCGATTTAGCATATGAGTATTATGTCCTTTTAATATTGTAATTTAGTTTTTATTATTTTTATTTTATTTTATTTTTTTTAAAAGTAATGTTAGGTTAATTTATAGATTAATCTTAGATTTTTTATCATTTCACAGGTAAGTTTTTATTTATTTTAAGGTATTTATTTAAGGTCCATCTATGGGGGAAAACGTGCACAAGCACGTCAAGTCAGGCCTTGGCTTTTGTGCGGTATGGAGCTTATCCATATCGCACAAAAAAATAAGGTTTTTCAGTAACTTGTAATGGCAGTGCTATGGAGAATGTGATGCCGCTCATTTTTTTGCGTCATTTACACACCCAGTTTAGCGCATAACTTTTAATCTTGCTGAATGAGACACACTGCTCAAGCACGGAGGTTTAGACCAGGATGTGACAAATCCAGAGATCAAGACAAAATCAAGGTTAGTTCAGGCAAAGGTCAATGCCGTGCAAAATAAATACAGTGCCAAATCTGGATCCAAAGGAGTAAACAATGTCCATGCTAAGGGGTATATTTATTGATGTGCGAGCAGACATAATACGATGTAGCCACACATTGATAAATGCGCACATGCTGTCAGCATTTATCATTGCACTAGCAGTTCTTGTGAACTGCTGGTGCAATACCGCCCCCTGCAGATTTGCAGCCAATCCGCCACTAGCAGGGGGTGTCAATCAACCCTATCATATTCGATCAGGTTGATTTGTGTCCGCGGACTTAGAGCAGGCAGACAAGTTATGGAGCAGCGTTCTTTAGACTGTTTCCGGCGAGCCTTCAGGCTCCATACGGTGCTTGATAAATCGGCTCCAATAGGTCAGAATCTTGCGGGCAACAGAACCTAGGGGGATATTTATCAAAGCTTCAACTTTGTTGCATTCACCGGCACCAATACGCTCGCCTAACATCGCCTAACATTGCGGCCGTGTATCTCAATACGCTCTCCTTATTTATAAAAAAATCCAGCAAAAAGACGCGCATCAAGTACGGGGTGATGAGCATCAGACTGTTGTTATCTAAAAGTCATCGATCTTGCATCTATTCAGCTTTTTCCCAACTTTATTTATACCCTGTCACTAAACGCCGCCACTATACTAAAATGTTTAACCCCTATCCCGCTGCTCCCTGACACCACTGCAACCTAAATAAAGTTATTAACCCCTATCCCGCCGCTCCCCGACATAGCTGCCACTAAATAAACGTATTAACCCCTCAACCTCTGGCCTCCCACATCTCTACCACTAACTAAACCTATTAACCCCTAAACCGTCAGCCCCCCACATCGCCATAAACTAAATTTAGCTATTAACCGCTAAAACCTAACAACCCACTAACTTTAAATTAAAATTATAACATCCCTATCTTCAAATAAATTTAAACTTACCTGTAGAATTAAAATAAATTAATTTTAAACTATTAATTAACCTACCCTAACTATTATACTTCAGTTAAATTAAATTAAACTGCCAATTAAATAAACTAAATTACATATTTAAAAAAACCTAACCCTACTAAAATTATTTAAATATACTATTAAACATTATTACAAATTACTAAAGAAAAAAACTAACACTAAGTTACAAAAATCCCCCCACTAAATTACGAAAAATAATAAACCACATTATCAAAAATAAAAAAGAATTACACCCAATCTAAAAGCCCTATCAAAATAAAAAAGCCCCCCCAAAATAAAAAACCACCACCCAACCAACCAACCCCCCCAAATAAAAAAACCTAACTAACATAACCTAAGCTCCCCATTGCCCTGAAAAGGACATTTGTATGGGCATTGCCCTTAAAAGGGCATTTAGCTCTTTTACATGCCCAGACCCTAATCTAAAAATAAAACCCACCCAAAAAAAACCTTAAAAAAACCTTACACTAACCCCCAACGATCTAATTGCAGTTCTTGAAGTCCTGTTTGAAGGATCCATCCGGAGAAGTCATCATCCAAGCGGCAAGAAGTCTTCATCCGGGCGACCTCTTCCATCTTCATCCAGCCGGAGAAGTCCTCATCCAGTCGGCAAGAAGTCTTCATCCATACGGCATCTTCTATCTTCATCCATCCGGCGCGGAGTGGGTCCATCCTGAAGACATCCGGCGAGGAGCATTCTCTTCATACGGTCGCCGCTGTAAACTGGAACTATAATGCAAGTGATGTCATCCAAGATGGCATCCCTTGCATTCCTATTGGCTGAAAGATTTAAATCGGCCAATAGGATTAGAGCTGCTAAAATCCTATTGGCTGTTCCAATCAACCAATAGGATTAGAGCTACTAAAATCCTATTGGCTGTTCCAATAAGCCAATAGGATTGAGCTTTCATCCTATTAAATCAATGGGATATCTGGCAGCATGGAACATAAGCTTTCGCTGATTTCAGACTCCCATTGATTTCTATGGCATTCGCGGCCTCCAGGGTGGCGGATTGAAAACCAGGTACGCTGGCCTGGAATAGCCACAAGCGTACCTGTTAAAAGTTTGATAACTGGGAAAAGGTGTCAAATAGAGCCGAATGTGTATTTGGAACATCTGTAATGACGTACGCATCGATCTGCAACGGATTGAGACCGGCGGATCGTACATTACGTCACAAATTTCAACATTTGTAGGCTTTGATAACTAGGTAGGATCAAACTCGCAACAATTACGCTGCAGAATTCTGGTGTATTTGCGGTTGAGGCTTTGATAAATATCCCCCCAAATTAGAACCAAAAGGCTGAGCCTAGTAAAAAGGCAGAGGTCATACACAGAGAACAGCAGAAACAGGAATGGAAGTAGAAATCCCAGCAATTTAACAAGCAGTGGACATCAAGGCTAAAATAGTTTAATATAGTTTAATGTAATTCTAGTTTAATAGTTTGGGTAGGTTAATTAATAGTTTAATATAGTTTAATTTAATTCTAAAGGTAAGTTTAAATTTATTATAAGATAGGGATGAGTTAATATTTAATATAAAGTTAGCGGGTTGTTAGGTTTAGGGGTTAATAGCTTAATTTAGTTTATGGCGATGTGGGGGGCTGGTGGTTTAGGGGTTAATAGGTTTAGTAAGTGGTAGTGATGTAGGAGGCCAGAGGTTTAGGGGTTAATACATTTATTTAGTTGCGGAGGGCTCTGGGAGCGGCGGGATAGGGGTTAATAACTTTATTAGAGTTGCGCTGGGCTCTGTGAGCGACGGGATAGGGGTTAATAACTTTATTAGAGTTGCGGTGGGCTCCGGGAGTGGTTGGATAGGGGTTAATAACTTTTTTAGTTGAAGGGGTCCGGGAGCGGCAGGATAGGGGTTAAACATTTTAGTATAGCGGCGGTGTTTAGTGACAGGGTATAAATAAAGTTGGGAAAAAGCCGACTAGCAGCGAGATCGATGACTGTTAGTTAACAACAGTCCGCTGCTCATCGCCCCGTACTTGGTGCGCATCTTTTTGACAGGTTTTGTAATAAATAAGGAGAGCATATTCAGGTCCACAGCTGCGATGTTAGGCGATGTCAGGCGAGCGTATTTGTGCCATCGAATGCAGCATAGTTGACGGCTTGATAAGTAGGCCTCTATATCTGAGACATTTAAAACTTAACAAGACTTGATAGGCAGGGTGTAGCTGTGCAGGGAGAAGGCTGCACTGCTGTGAAGCTCTGTAGCCTTTTTCGCTACATTGGCCCCACATTGCTAACTTTGGGTGCACACTTAGATTGGACAAGTGTATGAGTTCCAGGATTAAACCAGCAAGGGAACATCCTTGGCTACAGATTGAATATATCGAACAAGGCTGAGCAAAGTTTTAAGTAAAAAAGAATCCCGGTGGACATCTTGAATTTCGGCCTGCAAATGCGAGTCATCATAGACGGATCATTTAACCACCGACCCGACATCTACCCTCAAAGGAGACCGCATTGCTGCTCCTGGAAAAATTGGCAGCCATCAGGGGGAGGACCACATACTGCGACATAGCACGTTGCATTGTAAACCACATGGCCGCACAGAACGGCAATACAAGGTACAGATAAGGGTTAAGATGGTCATGTTACCTAACTAAATAAATAAGCATCTTAAACAGGATAAGTCATAATGGTTACGCTTCCCATTAAACCCCAGGCTACCATGTTTGTCACCTTGTGCAAGAGAGACTTAAAAACTTTGAATACAGGTTAACAACTTTAGCAACTGATATGTCACATATGTATGCATGAAGTGCAAACAAGATACTCTATAATTAAAGAACTGTATGTCCAGAAAAATACACTGCATATATGTTACGTAGGGGACATGTTACATTGTTTATTTGTGGTATCTACTACAACATGAATATTATCAAAACCTCTCTGTGATCCTCCAGAGCAAGACACTGAATTCAAAGCGTGCACAGAGTAAACACTTTTTCCCTTCATCTCTCCTTGTGAATTCAACTGCGTACCATGCTTATATATTTCACAAATTATCTCACTCTCCCCTCTGCTAATGGCA
This sequence comes from Bombina bombina, assembly GCF_027579735.1. Classification (NCBI taxonomy): domain Eukaryota; kingdom Metazoa; phylum Chordata; class Amphibia; order Anura; family Bombinatoridae; genus Bombina; species Bombina bombina. Next base: position 266,225,149 of record NC_069499.1, on the reverse strand, counting down.
GGTAGGAAGTCTAACAGAAAGACTAACAAAGCACTGAATTCAAAGACACTATCAATGAGCTCCTTTTTTGCCTTGCCAGAACAAGACTTGCACATAACACCATCAGATAACTTGCAACCTGACAACATGGCAACTCCAGCTTCCACAATATTACCTTCATCCTCACTGGAACAACTGACACAAATTCAATAGCTGCTCTCCCATCAAAATCTGACATCGCTGATCTAAAATCTTTCATTAAATCAGAAATATCTTCTATAAGAAAGGATATTAATGAATTGGGATCCAGGATTGAGTGTTTGGAAGAAGGCCAAGAAAATTTGAAATCAATAGTCAGCAATAACGCTCAGCATCTCAATTGTCAGGAATCTGTGATTCAAGATCTACAACTGAAAGTGGAAGATCTAGACAATAGGAACCGACGCAGCAATCTACGAATAAGGGGAGTCCCTGAGGACAATAACCACATACCTCTTACAACTCTTTAAACACCTAGTTCCATCGCTGGAAAGAGCTCACAGAGCCTTACGCCCAAGACCTAATCTGGAAAACCCCCCAAGGGACATAATCTTGAAATTTGTTTTGTACCAACATAAAGAAGCAATTTGGAAACAAGCAAGATCACAGGGATCTACAATCTTTCAAGGACATACTCTCCAAATCTTTGAGGATCTGTGTCCCACAACTATTGAAAAGAGATGCTCTCTCAAATTTATAACCACCATCTTGCAAGAAAATAAAATACAATACAGATGGAGATTCTCATTTAGCCTCCTAATTCAAAAGATGGTAAAACATTTATATACAAGACTCCGGAAGATCTTGAGACCCTATCTAAAGGTCTCAACCTGAACTTTCCACAGACGCAATAACAGAGGCATAATGCACAAACCAAGCTTTCAAGCACATCCCAAAAACATTACGACTCACAATAGACTCTTGTTTCCAAAAGAAGATCTAAAGATCCCCCAATTAAGTGAAGGGACATTTTTCCTGTTCAGGGATAGCTACTTTCATTTAAAGGCAGATGCCTATGTGAAAACAGGTCATATAATTAATGGTTATGCACTGAGTTACAAATTTTATTTTATAGTATTTCACCAGATTGTTAACAGGCACAGTTATTACAATTCTAAGTTTTGAGAAAAGACAATGGTTAAAGACAGGTCTTATGCGACACAAACCATCAGTCCCCTATTAACCTAATTATACTTAGTAGTACATACATGAGTGGCGGAGACTGTCGAGCCTTACCAACCTCTACAAAAATGTGGGTGCTATAGAAACTACTAGTCAGAATAATGGCTAACTTATAGATCACTATCCCACACAAAAGTTGCTTGTCAACTAATAATGTTTGCATAACCAGATCATTTTTAAGTGTGGCCACAGGGTAGCAATAAGACTTAAGAACAAGGTACACATAGTCATTTAATCATAGATTTTGTTATAGAACAAAAAAAATGCTGCATCGCAGCAATGCTCTATGGTAAGATGTAGGTGGCCGTGGGGCTCCAAGCCCACATAATTCTACTGTTTTTCCTATTTTCTATTTGTTGATCGTTTTTTGTGATGTATATTTTTTTTCCATTTCCTTTGAAATGGGACATGTTCAAGATTATTGCCAATTATACTAATCAGTGGGCGGGGCGGGCCGCTCTGGTGGGGGGGCGCTACCTCCAGTGTGCATTTCTTTATATAGTTTAACTAGCACTTTATTGCTGGGGGCCCCGCGTTGGTGCGGTCGGGTCGGTGCATCTGGTTATCTGGTTATATAGGGGTTTGTGCATTGGTAACAGGGCTGTGTACTTTTTAACAATAGCATATGTTCACATTTTCAAAGTGAACATTTTATAAGTGAGGCATCAATTTTTAAGAATTATACAAGAATTACACTCAATACTCTCCACACTGCTGGTTACTAACTATCAAACTGCCTACTGACATCTGCTAAGGAATGCTGAGTTAACCTACTGTCTCTTCTGCTTTCAGGTACGTGAATTAAGGCCCTGCATTGATATCCTGCCATTGCCTGCTTTTCTGTCATTTTACACCAAGTCTCTCTTTTTGGTACGTGAATTAAGACCCTGCATTGATATCCTGCCATTCCCTGCTTTTCTGTCATTTTACACCAAGTCTCTCTTTTTGGTACGTGAATTAAGGCCCTGCATTGATATCCTGCCATTCCCTGCTTTTCTGTCATTTTACACCAAGTCTCTCTTTTTGGTACGTGAATTAAGGCCCTGCATTGATATCCTGCCATTCCCTGCTTTTCTGTCATTTTACACCAAGTCTCTCTTTTTGGTACGTGAATTAAGGCCCTGCATTGATATCCTGCCATTCCCTGCTTTTCTGTCATTTTACACCAAGTCTCTCTTTTTGGTACGTGAATTAAGGCCCTGCATTGATATCCTGCCATTCCCTGCTTTTCTGTCATTTTACACCAAGTCTCTCTTTTTGGTACGTGAATTAAGGCCCTGCATTGATATCCTGCCATTCCCTGCTTTTCTGTCATTTTACACCAAGTCTCTCTTTTTGGTACGTGAATTAAGGCCCTGCATTGATATCCTGCCATTCCCTGCTTTTCTGTCATTTTACACCAAGTCTCTCTTTTTGGTACGTGAATTAAGGCCCTGCATTGATATCCTGCCATTCCCTGCTTTTCTGTCATTTTACACCAAGTCTCTCTTTTTGGTACGTGAATTAAGGCCCTGCATTGATATCCTGCCATTCCCTGCTTTTCTGTCATTTTACACCAAGTCTCTCTTTTTGGTACGTGAATTAAGGCCCTGCATTGTTATCCTGCCATTCCCTGCTTTTCTGTCATTTTACACCAAGTCTCTCTTTTTGGTACGTGAATTAAGGCCCTGCATTGATATCCTGCCATTCCCTGCTTTTCTGTCATTTTACACCAAGTCTCTCTTTTTGGTACGTGAATTAAGGCCCTGCATTGATATCCTGCCATTCCCTGCTTTTCTGTCATTTTACTCCAAGTCTCTCTGTGTATATGTATATTGAGCAATTGAATTTAGGCTGTTAAAATGAAGTCCTGCATTTTTTGTAATGATTTTTCCCAATGTCTCAATTCTAATGTCTAGTTAATTGCCATGTAATGCTCACTCCTTATCAATACTTGCTATAACTCTAAAATTTATAGTTTTCTTATGTCACAGTTTTAACCCCCTCCAAATTTTATTGTCTGCTTACTTAACTCATCTCACCCTGACCAGATTCTAACATTCCAATTGGCCTTACCAACTGTCTTTGATTAGCAATTAAGTAAATTTAGTGGAATCAGCTGACTGCCCTACCTGTATATATTTCAGACTAGTTAGGGGATGTGAATTGCACAGGGGTTTGTGCATTGGTAACAGGGCTGTGTACTTTTTAACAATAGCATATGTTTACATTTTCAAAGTGAACATTTTATAAGTGAGGCATCAATTTTTAAGAATTATACAAGAATTCAACAAGGATTGGGCAAGGGGCAAGACACAAGGCAAGTACTCTTGTAATACTATGTTTAATGTATCTCATTGTATCCTTGTGCAAGTGCTGCTGTAACACTGTGTCTTATGTGTTTACTTGGTTCCCACTTTCATAATAATGCTCAATATCTTCATATTCCTATTTGCTACCTCTTGTCTCTATAACAAACTACATTACTCACTTACTCCTTCTCCCTCTCCACCTGCACTGTTCATTAGCCCATCTCTCTTATACTCCCCTTACTTTTGTACTCATGAACTCTACTTATTCCTAAATACTCTCTCTCCCCCCTGCACTTCAGTTAAACAACAGTCTCATTACTGCAAATCTGCTTCTCATCTCATGTCACTCTCCCTCTTGCTCATACTAGCTGCTGGCGACATCTCCCCTAATCCTGGTCCCTCACAACCTCCTAACCCTTCACATCCTTGTGTGCCTTTCAATAGACTTCATAAACTAAACTCTGGTAACCTTAATCACATTCCTCTTACATCTAAAAACCCCTCCCCCTTCACTTGTGCATTCTGGAACTCTCGCTCTGTTTGCAACAAGTTAACTTCTATCCATGATCTCTTTATCTCCCACTCTCTTAACCTTCTGGCTCTTACAGAAACCTGACTCTCTACTTCAGACACAGCATCCACTGCTGCACTGTCACATGGGGGTCTCTATTTCAGCCACACTCCTAGGTCTGGCAATAGACAAGGAGGTGGTGTCAGTATTTTACTTTCCTCTCGGTGCACCTTCCAACAAATTCAGCCCTTCTCTTCACTCACATTTTCTTCATTTGAAGCACACATGATTCGGTTATTCTCTCCCCTCTCTATACGTGTTGCAGTCATATACCGCCCCCCTGGCTCCCCAACTCAATTTTTAGATCACTTTGCTGCCTGGCTTCCTTATTTCCTTTCCTCAGACACCCCTGCCCTCATTCTTGGCGACTTCAACATCCCCCTTAACAATCCCACTGCCTCATCTGCTAAACAACTTCTGCAACTCACTTCCTCTTTCGGTCTGTCACAATGTACTGATTCTCCCACTCACAAAGACGGTCACTCCCTTGACCTGATCTTTAGCTATCGATGCACTCTCTCAAACTTCTCAAACTCCCCTTTTCCTCTTTCTGACCACCATCTCCTCACCTGCAACATATCATCCCTTCCTACAACTCTCCCACCTTCTACTCCTCACACCAAACTTCACAAAAGCATTAGGTCTTTAGATCAGCAACAACTTGCTAATTACCTTCAACCGCTCCTCTCATCCTTCTCCTCCTTTTCCTGCCCTGAACAATCTATCTGCCACTATAATTCCACCCTTATATCCGTCCTTGACAATCTTGCCCCTCTTACCATTGCTAGGAAATCACACACTCATCCCCAGCCCTGGCATACTCCTCTGACACGGTACCTACGCAGATGTTCCCGTACTGCTGAACGACATTGGAGAAAATCACAGAGTTCAGCTGATTTTCTTCATTACAAATTCATCTTGAACTCCTACTACTCTGCCCTTAATCTCCACAAGCAACACTACTTCTCTACTCTTATCTCTAATCTTTCTTCAAACCCAAAACGTCTGTTCTCCACTTTCAATACACTCCTCCGCCCTCCCCCACTTCCTAATACAACTTCTCTGTCAGCTCAAGACTTTGCCAGTCACTTCATTAACAAAATTGATTCCATCAGACATGAAATCAGCTCTCAACACAATTCCATTCTCTCCCCCCCTCAAATACTCTCACTCAACCACACCCCTCATAACCTGAAACTTAGTTCATTCTCCCCTGTTACTGAGGACGAAGTTTCAGCACTTATACTGCGCTCTCGCCTCACTACCTGTCCCCTTGACCCTATCCCCTCACAGCTGCTCCCCTCTCTCTCTGCTACCCTTACCCCTATGCTAACACACATTTTCAACCTCTCCCTCAGCACTGGTACATTTCCCTCATCAATGAAACATGCACTGGTCACACCTATCCTCAAAAAACCTTCCCTTGATCCTACCTCCCCATCCAACTACCGCCCAATTTCCCTCCTCCCTCTTGCTTCAAAGCTTCTCGAAAAACTAGTATATGCACGCCTATCCCATTTCCTTACGTTAAACTCCCTTCTTGACCCGCTGCAATCTGGATTTCGTCCCTATCACTCCACAGAGACAGCTATTGTTAAGGTCACCAACGACCTACTTACAGCTAAATCAAAAGGCCACTTCTCTCTGCTTATCCTCCTTGATCTGTCCGCAGCCTTTGACACTGTCGACCACCCTCTTTTGCTCCAAACCCTCCAATCCTTCGGCATCTGTGACACAGCCCTTTCGTGGCTCTCTTCCTACCTGTCAAACCGTACCTTCAGTGTAGCCTTCTCTTTGGCCTCCTCTGCCCCGTCACCACTTTCTGTTGGAGTACCGCAAGGCTCTGTCCTCGGTCCCCTTCTCTTCTCAATCTATACGTCATCACTAGGTTCCCTTATTAAGTCCCACGGTTTCCAATATCATTTGTATGCCGATGACACCCAAATCTACTTCTCTGCACCAGAACTATCTCCTTCCTTGCTAACCCGTGTCACTAACTGTCTTTCTCACATCTCTTCCTGGATGTCCTCTCACTACCTCAAGCTAAATCTCTCCAAAACTGAGCTCCTCATTTCCCCCCCCTTTTTCCAAAATCTCCACCCCCAATATCTCTATAACTGTCGACAACTCCATCATTACCCCTACCCCGCATGCTCGATGTCTCGGGGTCACATTTGACTCAGATCTTTCCTTCACTCCTCACATTCAGTCCTTGGCTACAGCCTGCCGCTTCCACCTTAAAAACATCTCTAAAATTAGACACTTCCTTACACAAGACACAACTAAGATTTTAATCCACTCTCTCATTCTTTCCCGCCTTGATTACTGCAACTCTGTCCTCTCTGGTCTCCCCACCTGCCGCCTAGCTCCTTTACAATCCATAATGAATGCCTCTGCCAGACTCATCTTCCTTACACGTCGCTCTTCATCTGCTGCGCCTCTCTGCCAATCCCTTCACTGGCTTCCTCTTGCCTCTAGGATCAAACACAAAACTCTCACTCTTACATACAAAGCCCTCAACTGCACTGCTCCCCCCTACATCTCAGACCTTGTCTCCAGATACTCTCCCTCCCGTCCCCTTCGCTCTGTTCATGACCTCCTACTCTCCTCCTCTCTTGTCACCTCATCACACTCCCATTTACAGGACTTCTCCAGACTGGCTCCCATCTTGTGGAACTCTCTGCCTCGCTCCACAAGACTCTCTTCTAGTTTTAAAAGCTTCAAGTGCTCCCTAAAGACTCTACTGTTCAGGGACGCATACAACCTACGCTGACCTTTCCTATTACCAGTTCCTCTCCTCCACTGCAATCCCCTGAACCCTCTTAGCATGTAAGCCTAAGAGTCCAGCTGTTTGTAGATCACCTTCTTAAGAGCTGACTACAACAGTGCAACTCTTGGCAGGGCCCTCTACCCTATAATTGTTTTGTTGTACTCCCCTTTGTTTATAGCGCTGCGGAATCTGTTGGCGCTCTACAAATAACCGATAATAATAATCTAGAGGGCTTGTTAGACATTGTTTTACTTCTGTCAACATAGCAAGACAAACCCTAGGAGATTATAACTAAATAAATACTGGAATTGATGGGTATCCTGGCCCAGTTTCTCTCATTCACCCTCTTATATTTAATATGGCCATAAAGTGAAAAACGCGTCCTTGCGGAAGTCACTCTTGACAAACTCAATATTTTTGTTAATTATTATATGTTTTCTCCCTACTTCTTTCTTTCCCTCTTTACTGTTTCAATTGCTCAATTTCTTACAAATGAATACCTCATCTACGCAACGGCACTCATAAGCTGCAAATGCCCATAATATTCGACTATTTATCCCCTCATGGCTAACCCTCAACAACCCACCAAGCCATTAGACTCCATCGTAATTCAGACAATAAACACTAAAGGGCTTAATATTCCAGCTAAAAGAGCACAAGCATTAAGATAATTCACAAAATATAAAACTGACAATGGGGCCTAGTTATCAAGCCGTCAGCCTCAAATACGCTGGAATTCCGCAGCGTATTTGTGGCGAGGCTGATACGCCTTAGTTATCAAAGGCTAGAGACCGGCAAAAGTAGAATTTTGTGACGTAAACTTCGATCCGCCGGACTCAGTCCGACACAGATCAATTCTTACGTCACTCCAGATGTTCCGCACACAAGTACGGCACAATCTGACTACTTTTGCTAGTTATCAAAAAAGCAGGAGCCCACCGCAACTATAATATATGTATTAACCTCTAAACCGCCTCTCTCGGAGCCCACCGCAACTATAATATATGTATTAACCCCTAAACCGCCGCTCCCGGAGCCCACCGCAACTATAATATATGTATTAACCCCTAAACCGCCGCTCCCGGACGCTGCCGCAACCTATATTAAATTTATTAAACCCTAATCTGCCCCCCCTACACCGTCACCGCCACTGTAATAAATTTATTAACCCCTAAACCTAAGTCTAACACTAACCCTAACACCCCCCTAACTTAAATATTAATTAAATAAATCTAAATATTATTTCTATTATGAACTAAATTAATCCTATTTAAAACTAAATACTTACCTTTAAAATAAACCCTAATATAGCTACAATATAAATAATAATTATATTGTAGCTATCTTAGGATTTATTTTTATTTTACAAGCATCTTTCAATTTATTTTAACTAGGTACAATAGCTATTAAATAGTTATTAACTATTTAATAGCTTACCGGCAAAAGTAGAATTTTGTGACGTAAACTTCGATCCGCCGGATAGGTACAATAGCTATTAAATAGTTATTAACTATTTAATAGCTTACCTGCAAAAGTAGAATTTTGTGACGTAAACTTCGATCCGCCGGACTCAGTCCGACACAGATCGATTCTTACGTCACTCCAGATGTTCCGCACACAAGTACGGCACAATCTGACTACTTTTGCTAGTTATCAAAAAACTAGCAGGTACGCTCGGCACTTTTCCGGCCCAGCGTACCTGGTTTTCAAACCACCACCCTGGAGGCGGCAGATCCCATAGGAATCAATGGGAGTCCATAGCGAAAGTACAAGTTCGCTGCTGCCAGATATCCCATTGATTCCTATGGGAGATGTCTGCACCTAACACCCTGTACCACGAGTCTAAACACCACTAATCTGTCCCCCCTACACCGCAGCAACTAAATAAAGTTATTACCCCCTAAACCGCCGCTCCCGGAGCCCACCGCAAGCTACTCTATACATATTAACCCCTAAACCGCCGCTCCCGGAGCCCACAGCAACTATAATATATGTATTAACCTCTAAACCGCCGCTCCCGGAGCCCACCGCAACTATAATATATGTATTAACCCCTAAACCACCGCTCCCGGAGCTCACCGCAACTATAATATATGTATTAACCCCTAAACCGCCGCTCCCGGACGCTGCCGCAACCTATATTAAATTTATTAAACCCTAATCTGCCCCCCCTACACCGTCACCGCCACTGTAATAAATGTATTAACCCCTAAACCTAAGTCTAACACTAACCCTAACACCCCCCTAACTTAAATATTAATTAAATAAATCTAAATATTATTTCTATTATGAACTAAATTAATCCTATTTAAAACTAAATACTTACCTTTAAAATAAACCCTAATATAGCTACAATATAAATAATAATTATATTGTAGCTATCTTAGGATTTATTTTTATTTTACAGGCATCTTTCAATTTATTTTAACTAGGTACAATAGCTATTAAATAGTTATTAACTATTTAATAACTTACCTAGCTAAAATAAAGAGAAATTTACCTGTAAAATAAAAACTAACCTAAGTTACAATTACACCTAACACTACACTATACTTTAATAAATTATTCCTATTTAAAACTAAATACTTACCTGTAAAATAAACCCTAAGATAGCTACAATGTAATTAATAATTACATTGTAGCTATTTTAGGAATTATATTTATTTTACAGGTAACTTTGTATTTATTTTAGCTAGTTAGAATATTTATTAAATAGTTATTAACTATTTAATAACTACCTAGCTAAAAGAAATACAAAATTACCTGTAAAATAAATCCTAACCTAAGTTACAATTAAACCTAACACTACACTATCATTACATTAATTAAATAAATTACCTACAAATAACTACAATTAAATACAATTACATAAACTAACTAAAGTACAAAAAAATAAAAGCTAAGTTACAAAAAATAAAAAAATAGGTTACAAACATCTAAAAAATATTCCAACAATTTTAAGCTACTTACACCTAATCTAAGCCCCCTAATAAAATAACAAACCCCCCAAAATAAAAAAAATGCCCTACCCTAGTCTAAATTTAAAAAGTTCAAAGCTCTTTTACCTTACCAGCCCTTAAAAGGGCCATTTGTTGGGCATGCCCCAAAGAATTCAGCTCTTTTGCCTGTAAAAGAAAAATACAACCCCCCCCCAACATTAAAACCCACCACCCACATCCCCCTAATCTAACCCAAACCCCCCTTAACATAACCTAACACTAATCCCCTGAAGATCATCCTACCTTGAGTCGTCTTCACTCAGCCGAGCAGCGATGGAACCGAAGAGGAGACCCGGAGCGGCAGAAGTTATCCTCCAAGCGGCGCTGATCGGAACAGCCAATAGAATGCGAGCTCAATCTGATTGGCTCAGCCAATCGGATTGAACTTGAATCTGATTGGCTGATTCAATCAGCCAATCAGATTTTTCCTACCTTAATTCCGATTGGCTGATAGAATCCTATCAGCCAATCGGAATTGAAGTGACACCATCTTGGATGACGTCCCTTAAAGGAGCCTTCATTCGTCGTAGTCCGTCGGGAAAGAAGGATGTTCCGCGTCGGCGGGATGAAGATTGAAGACCCCGCTTGGAAGATGACATCGCCCGGATGGAAGACTTCTTCAGCGCCTCTTGGAATATGACATCGCCCGGATGGAAGACTTCTTCAGCGCCGCTTGGAGGATCACTTCATCGGATGGAAGATTTCTTCAGCGCCGCTTGGAGGATAACTTCTGCCGCTCTGGGTCTCCTCTTCGGTTCCATCGCTGCTCGGCTGAGTGAAGATGACTCAAGGTAGGATGATCTTCAGGGGATTAGTGTTAGGTTATTTTAAGGGGTGTTTGGGTTAGATTAGGGGTATGTGGGTGGTGAGTTTTAATGTTGGGGGGGTTGTATTTTTCTTTTACAGGCAAAAGAGCTGAATCCTTTTAAGGGCTGGTAAGGTAAAAGAGCTTTGAACTTTTTAAATTTAGAATAGGGTAGGGCATTTTTTTATTTTGGGGGGTTTGTTATTTTATTAGGGGGCTTAGATTAGGTGTAAGTAGCTTAAAATTGTTGGAATATTTTTTAAATGTTTGTAACCTATTTTTTTATTTTTTGTAACTTAGCTTTTATTTTTTTTGTACTTTAGTTAGTTTATGTAATTGTATTTAATTGTAGTTATTTGTAGGTAATTTATTTAATTAATGTAATGATAGTGTAGTGTTAGGTTTAATTGTAACTTAGGTTAGGATTTATTTTACAGGTAATTTTGTATTTCTTTTAGCCAGGTAGTTATTAAATAGTTAATAACTATTTAATAACTATTCTAACTAGCTAAAATAAATACAAAGTTACCTGTAAAATAAATATAAATCCTAAGATAGCTACAATGTAATTATTAATTATATTGTAGCTATCTTAGGGTTTATTTTACAGGTAAGTATTTAGTTTTAAATAGGAATAATTTATTTAAGTATAGTGTAGTGTTAGGTGTAATTGTAACTTAGGTTAGTTTTTATTTTACAGGTTAATTTCTCTTTATTTTAGCTAGGTAAGCTATTAAATAGTTAATAACTATTTAATAGCTATTGTACCTAGTTAAAATAAATTGAAATTTGCCTGTAAAATAAAAATAAATCCTAAGATAGCTACAATATAATTATTATTTATATTGTAGCTATATTAGGGTTTATTTCAAAGGTAAGTATTTAGTTTTAAATAGGATTAATTTAGGTCATAATAGAAATATTATTTAGATTTATTTAATTAATATTTAAGTTAGGGGGGTGTTAGGGTTAGTGTTAGACTTAGGTTTAGGGGTTAATAATTTTATTACAGTGGCGGTGGTGTAGTGGGGGGCAGGATAGGGGTTAATAAATTTATTATAGGTGGCGACGGTGTGGGGGGCAGGATAGGGGTTAATAAATTTAATATAGGTTGCGGCGGGGTCAGGGAGCGGCGGTTTAGGGGTTAAACTATTTATTTAGTTGCGGCGAGGTGCGGGATCAGCAGGATAGGGGTTAATAACTTTATTATAGAGGTCAACGGTATAGGGGGGCAGATAGAGGATAGGGGTTACTAGGTATAATGTAGGTGTTAATACATTTATAAGAGTTGTGGCGGGGTCTACGACCGGCGGTTTATGGGTTAATACATTTATAAGAGTTGCGGCAGGGTCTAGGAGTGGCGGTTTAGGGGTTAGTAACTTTATTTAGTTGCGGGGGGCTCCGGGGGCGCCGGTATAGGGGGTAGAACAGTGTAGTTAGTGTGGGTGCTTAGTGACAGGCTAGCAAGAAAGCTGTAAAAATGCCGAAGAGCAGCGAGATCGGATGAGTGATAACTCTCACAGTCCGCTGCTCATTGCCCCGTACTTGGTGCACGGCTTTTTGACATCTTTTTTGATAACTTAGGCGAATTTTTGCAGGAAAAGTAGCTTAGGCGGGCGTATTGGGCCGGCAAAGGCAGGAAAAGTAGACACGTTGATAACAACCCCCCAATGTCTTTGTCCAGGAGACTCATTTTATTAAAAATAGGGAACCTCTAACTTTCACAATTAAATTCGGGACTTGTTACTACGCTTCTCACCCTAAATCTAAAAGACAAGGGGTTGGGATCTTGATTCGGAAAAATATCCCGTTCACACCACTTAAAACTATTAAAGATAGGCGAACTTTTAAAATTAAAAGCCAAGAAACTGAAGGATAAGCGACTTAAATATGAACAAGTCCATTCCACTATACTCAAGCTAGAGAATAAACATAAAACGAACCCACAAGACATTAACATCTCACATAACTTGCAGCAGGCTAAAAAAGAACTTAGGGACCTTCTAATGGCTGAGTCACAAAAACAAGCTCTATACTTGAGACAGATGTACTTTGACCAGGGAAATAAACCTGCCAAACTTTTGGCTAGGTCAATAAAAGTCAAACGACTCAAAACTTTCATCCACACCATAACGGACATGAGTGGTAGGACGGCACAGGACAGTAGGGGAATAGCAAACATATTGTGGAATTACTATAGCACCTTATACAACTTAGACCCTCCAACAATAGCGCCAACTACCCAGGGAAACCCGCCCGCGAAAGATCTGCTCACTAAAGCTTACAGACTCGCACCAGAGGATTCTAGCTCCCTAGATTCGCCCATTACATTAGAAGAAATTGACAAAGCAATAAAAGAGTCCGGGCCCAGATGGTCTTACACCTAAATATTACAAAACTTTCAAAGATATCTTGATCCCCCATATACAAGCTCTATTCAATGAATTATCTGAAACTAAAACCCTCCCTCCAACAATATAACGGTCCTGCCAAAACCCGGTAAAACACCAGACCAACCAGCGAATTTTAGGCCCATCTCTCTATCTCTATAAGCACTGACGTAAAAATTTTGGCAAAAGTGTTAGCAACCAGACTTAATAAATTTCTCCCAGACTTAGTATCCACTGATCAGGCGGGATTTGTCCCGGGCCGCGAAGCCAGGGACAATACCCTGAGAGTCCTTCAATTAATTGACTATGCTAAACAAAAATCTATCCCGTTAACGCTATTCTCGTCGGACGCCGAAAAGGCGTTTGACAGGGTAGACTGGCAGTTTCTTAGGGAAGTTATGCTTAAGATGAATTTTGTCACCACCTTCCTCAATACTGTTTTCTCCCTCTATTCCAACCCAAACGCCAAAATCAGGACCAACGGTGCATTATCAGATTCATTTCTCATCACAAATGGCACACGCCAAGGGTGCCCACTTTCCCCACTGCTCTTCGTGCTTTCTATTGAGGCACTCGCTGTTTCCATACGGCTTAATCAAAAAATAACAGGCGTTAAAATAGGGGAACAGGATCACAAAATGATTATGTACGCAGATGACATACTATTTACTATTTCTAACACAGAAACCACACTTCCAAACATCTTAACAGAACTACATAGATATGGTCAGGTCTCTTAATTTCACCTCAATGTCACAAAATCTGAACTTCTCAATATATCCGCTCCCTCTCACACCATCACCCACATGGAGAAAACTCTCCACATACAAATAGTTAGGAAAAAATTAGGTATCTAGGGATTTATCTGGCAAACAATAACAATGAAATTTTTCAGTACAATTACCAAAAGCTCAAGAATGAGATATCAAATGACCTCCAACTATGGAGTAATAAACCCATATCTTGGCTGGGCAAGATAGGAATCATTAAAATGAACATCCTTCCATGAGTCCTGTACCTCTTTCAGGCCCTTCCTACCTCTCTGCCCTCTACTTATCTTACCCAACTACAACAAACTATCGATAACTATATTTTAAAATCGACGTGTGACTGTCCCTTCATCAGTAAGGACTACATAAGACCTTTGTTCTGGAGAGTGTCCAATTACTGTAGCAGGCGTCTTCCATTTCTTCTCATTATCCAGTTATATTCTGACACTTTGCCCCGCATTCAGCTCCTGCAAGGGTCTCACAGAGTGTCTCCTGTCGTAGAAGAATCAATAGCCCCTTTTTGCCTCTTCATCCCTCCTAAGGACCTCGTCCTGAGGAATAGAGCCAATTGGCTGGAAGACACCCACAGAGGGTAAGGTGGTGCGAATCTGACATCCTTGCATCAGCTGTGCCAGGCTAAAACCCATGGCTTGAATGGGAGTCGCCTTATAGGACAAGAGGGCAAGGTACGGCTCAGATTGCTTCAAAATGAACATTGTTGTTTGAACTGCCCTTTCAGCCATTCCATTGGCCTGCGGATAATGTGGATTTGACATGAAATGTACAAAATCATATTCCCTGCTGAAAGAACTGAACTCTGTGGAAGTGAACTGCATTCCATTATCACTCACCAACACCAATGGTATGCCCCACCGGGCGAACAAGCTCTTGAGATGCTTGATAACGGCTTGACTTGTGATTTCATTCAACGGTGCAATTTCCAAATACCTGGAATAGTAGTTGATCACGACTAGGTACTTTTTCCCGTGCAGCTCGCACAAATCAGCAGCTATTTTCTGCCACGAGCCTGCAGGCAGCAGAGTAGAAATCAAGGGCTCCCTTCTCTGAGTAGGCTGGCGTTCCTGGCAAAAGGCACATTTTGACACAAGCCTTGCAATGTCGGCCACCATACTGCCGTAGCTGCCCTTTCTCTGCACTTTGTAATGCCCAAGTGACCATCATGAGTCCTGTTTAATATCTCCTGCCGCATGCTAACAGGAATAACAATGCAGTCTTGGAACAGCACCAACCCATCCAGCTCCGTGAGCTGCGACCTTTCTGACTGGTAAGAATTTAAAGACATCCAGGCTGCCCAACTCTCAGGCCAACCTTCTTTTATGTACTTTATAACTTCTTGAAGGTCGGTATCTAAATATGTCTCTTTTCTTATTTGTTCTAGCTTCCCTGAAGAAATGGATTTGGAGGCCAGAACTGAATCTACATATACTTTCACATCCGATTTTGTTGAAGATTCATCAGCAGCAGTCCGCGGGAGCCTGGAAAGTGTATCTGCCACAACCAGTTGTTTCCCTGGCATATGCACTGCCTGAACGTTGAACCTGAACAGTCTCATTAGAAGTCTCTGGCATCTTAAGGGTGTTTTTTCAATATCATAGGAGTTGATTAGAGGGACTAGCAGTTTATGGTCAGTCTCCAGACTAAATTTCTCTAAACCCACTAGGTAACGCTGAAAGCGCTCACAGGCCCAAACTGCAGCGAGACACTCTTTCTCAATTTGGGCGTATTTCGACTCAGCAGAAGTCAGTGTACGGGAACAGTAGGCAATGGGCTGTAGTTTGTTCTCATTCAACTGCAGGAGGGCGGCCCCTAATCCATAACTGCTTAGCACTAACCACAGTCTATTTGGAAGGGTCGTAGAACCCCAACACTGGGGCAGACCCCAGCAGGAACTTGACCTGCACAAAGTATTCTTCCTGTGAAGGTCCCCAGACCCAGGCAACATCTTTCTTTAGCAACTCTGTGATAGGGTGTAGTATTGTGGATAAATCTGGAAGGAACCTGCCCACATAATTTACAAGGCCCAATAGTTGTCTCAGCTCATGTACATCAGAAGGACTTTTCATCTGTTTAATAGCACAGATTTTATCAGACTCCCGAAAGGGAGTCTGCAAAAGCAAAACCGACCTACCGGTGTAATGAAGGTAGTCAGTTTGCGGCACTTTGGATCTAAAGGTATCTGCCAGAAGCCGCTGGAAGCATCCAGTGTAGAACTTCACCCCCACCAATTTCGGAACTATGTCTTCAAGTGTCGGCAGCACATATCTCTCTCTCTTCACTGCCTCATTAAGCCTTTTCAAGTCTACACAGATGCGTACCTTCCCATTTTTCTTCGCAACAGGCACAATGGGGGCACACCAGTCAGTTACTTCAACAACCTCTTCAATAACTCCCATATTCTTCATACGCAGAAGTTCCTTCTCCACTTGAGGAACGGAATTCTACGTGGAGTGGTAATGCTGTATGGGACTGCGCCACTTTTAAGTGATATTCGGACTAGGTTGCAATTCAGTAGGCCCAATTCACCAAACATATCTTCTGAAATCTCATTCACTCTGGCGACTAGGCCCAAACCACAGGCTGCTTTTCTGCTCAATAGGTTGTTAACACACTGACCTCTAATCACATGCACCCACATTGTGAATTTCCTCTCCTTGTACTCGCAGCTGGCAAGAAATTTCCCCGCACAATCAA
Source organism: Bombina bombina (assembly GCF_027579735.1). Taxonomy (NCBI): domain Eukaryota; kingdom Metazoa; phylum Chordata; class Amphibia; order Anura; family Bombinatoridae; genus Bombina; species Bombina bombina. The sequence continues at coordinate 266,208,641 of NC_069499.1, read as the reverse complement.
TGTGGCCACCAGGACTATGGATTTTTGTTGTAACTTTCGCCAGCTGAGGCTGTCGAGGCAGTTTCATGAATGCTGCAAGGGACATAACAGTGATGTCAGCTCATGTGTCAATTTTAAAGGAACTTTGGCTCCCATTACAGTAAGAGTAACCATCCAATCTTCATCTGAACCAAGCCGCTCAACAACAGATCCTACAAAGGACACTTCTTGACCCTCCTGGTCGCTATCCACCTGCATCTCCTTAATATATTCAGTTTTACACACCACTTCAAAATGGCCCATTTGGTTACATTTTCTACATCTTTTGTCTTTAGCAGGGCATATGATACTCTGATCATGGGCACGGTTGCACCGTGTGCAGTGGGCATGCTGAGCCCATCCGCTCATGGGCCTATCTGTTGCCCTTGGTCTAATACTCACACTGTGCCTTTCACTAGCAGCCCTCCTGAACTGCTGCACTTCATCCACAATACTCTCAGTCCTTTGCTTTTTCACCAGTTCACTCTGGCGAGCCATCCTAATAGCCCCATCTAATGTTAAATCGGCCTCTAGCTGTAGCTTCAGTGAGACTTCAGCATCTGCAATTCCTATGACTATTCTGTCTCTGATTTGCTCCTCTTTAGCAACACCAAACTCACAGAATTCAGCTAGTTCATACAGGCTGTGCACAAATGACTCCACAGATTCTCCCACACACTGGGCACGTTTGTGAAAACAAGCTCTCTCATGAATCACATTTCTTTAGGGCACAAAGTGGGCACTGAGTTTGTTCATAACTATGTCAAAGTCAAATTCTTCCCCTTCTTGGAAAGCAAAGGCAATGAACACTGGCCCCACATCTTTCCCCATAGAGTATAAAAGACAATTAACTTGTACTTCACCACTCTCTTTGTCCAGCTTGGAAGCAATCCTGAAGTGGTGAAACCACTGACGCCATGTGGGCCAAGCTGCAGGCTGAGAGAAATCAAAAGGCTCAGGTGGGGTAAACTTCAACATTGTCATCAATCAGGAAACAGAAGCACAGGCAAGAACTTCTGACACCATGTCATGAGATGCAGGACACAGCATAGAAGGTACAACACTATTTTATTGCAGAGCATGGAAGTATACACCTGGTACAGTACATCTCACTTAGTAACTGTGACATAGACAACGGACCTAAGCCACGCCCCCATCCAGTGACGTCACTTACCACTCTCATCACAAAGTCAGTTAAAAAAAAAAAAACTTAACAAGACTTAAGCAAATGTAAATTTAAAGGTTTTCTTTACAGACTGAATAAACCTGAATAACCCTAAATACCTCCTGAAATAACACCAATATCCTTATTTATTTGATGCTTTTTTTAGCTTCATCCTGTTTTTAGATAGCAGAGATAAACATTGTCTTGGAATATTTGGAAAGATGTCAAAAGGCCAATTTGGGACTTTATCAAGTTCCTTTCTGTGTCGAATTCAAGACGTGTACATTGAATAGTATCGAGAAAATAGATTGTAATAACCAAAATCTTTTAGGCTCCATGTTAAAAATATGGCTATCTTTTTTTTCCGGCAAGCCAAAAAACGCATATGCAGCTCAGAGAAACAGTTGAAAACGAAATATTAAAGCAAATTGGCCCATAAATTGGAATTAACATAAATAAATAGACAGACAGACAGACTGGCAGACAGACAGAGAAAGAGAGAGAGAGAGAGAGAGAGAGAAAGAGAGATAGATAGCTAGCTATATAGATAGATGATGATAGATAGATAGATAGATAGATAGATAGATGTACAGTCAAACAGATAACTTTTAGATATTTAATTTATTCAGATGCAAAGCATGGACATAATGGTAAAACCTCAAAATTAAATTACGATAAAATAGAAAATCATGGAGACTTGCTGGAGGACGCAAGATTGTGGAGCTCCGTGAACTTTAGCTCACAGTCCAAGCCTCTTAGCAAGTCTCACGGCTGGATAAGTTAAAATCCTTGGCAGGACTACTCCATATACCTGCCCGGCTTAGAATAACAAGGAGCGAATCGGACCTGCTCCCCACCGGCAAGAGACAAAGAAAAGTCAATGCGGAAGGCGGGAGACCGCGGTGACGGTCAGAGAAGCTTCACCAACCAGACAGCAGAGGAAGGGAAGGAGAGCGGTTAGACCTGATGTGGCCGGTCCGGTGAGACACAGTGTTCGGGGGTGAGAGACAGACACATACAGTGAGGGCTGCTGCCGGTTAGTAGTGAGGTGGTGCTGCGGCCGCCATCTTGTTTTTATTACCCTGCTTGGGAACTTGAGCAGCTACAGTATAAAGGCCCTGAGGCAGAGAGCACTGTGATAGCCCCCGATCCCCGGTATTAGCTGACGAGGGGTGGATGCCATAAATCCCCAGGTGGTGTGCAGACAAAAAAGAGGAAAAAGAGAACCACGCAATTTAGTCCGGTCTCCAGCTGCCAATACACGTGGTCACTACTATATGAGCAGCCTTAACAGACACAGAGCAGGTACCTGCTTTAAAAGGGGTGGATAATAAGACATTGAAGGGACTTGTGTGAACTGACACCCCCTTTTATCTGGAAAGAGACCAGTGCATATGTTTTTTCCTTTTTACACCACCCAGATACTCCATTATACCAAACTTGCTAAATATGCAGACATTCCCTTGGGGCTTTCTGGGCGGAAAGATGTTGAACAAAGACCAAATGTGAAGTAATAATCAGTCAGTACACTGCACCCCTATATCCTGCAGAAATATAAACGCTGAATGCTTGATGTACAGACCAGCTAAAGAAGGCCTGAACACCTGCAAGTAATACTTGGGCTACAGGTCTCATTTTTACCCCTTGATCTTAACTACTGGGAGTGGGAACACAATTCCTGACAGGTGCATGCAGAAATACTATTCTAGTTTTGTTAAAACCACTGGCACCATGTCCAATAGGCAAAAACACCAAGAAAGAAAATCCAAAACTGTTGCTGAAGTGCATGCTGCAGAAAACATGGTCACATAAACTGCGGAGGAGAGCTTGACAGACACTCACCCAATTGTTTCTCAGATCTCTGCTCTATTCTTACCCAAGATAGAGCAGCTGCAGACAAGGATTGACTCATTGTCATCAGATTTTAAGTCCTTTTCCTCTAGGCTCCAACATGTCAAGCAAAGAGTGGTGGATTGAGAAGTCTTGCAAAGAGAAAGTTCTACAAAGATCACAGCACTCGAGGCCCAGAATAAAATATTGCTAGATAAGGTTGACGACCTCGAAAACCGTTCAAGGCGCAATAACCTGCGCATTGTTGGTCTGCCAGAAACTGTGCCAAATACGGACCTAATTGAATTTGCTGAACGCACCTTACCCACTCTACTAAATTTGAGACCTGAGGAGATACCATGTGTTGTTGAGAGAGCCCACCGGGTGGGCAACACTAATCAAGACCAGAAAAATGTGAGAGGGCCCCGTCAAGTAATGATCCGATATCTCAATTTCAAGGACAAGATTTTACTTCTAAGAGCCTATTGCCAGAACTCACCCTTGAGCTTTGGGGGGACAAAATTCTGATCTTTCAGGACTATTCTGCAGAAATTTCTAGGAGAAGAAAGGAGTTTTCACCTTATTGCAAGTCGTTGATAGAAGCTGGCCGCTCCTTTTCCTTGATGTTCCCTGCAAGACTCAGGCTTCAGACCCAACAAGGGGTCAAATTCTGTGAGGACCCTAGACAACTCCAGAAGTTCCTGAGACAGGAGCGAGATCCCGAAGCAAAAGACACTTGAGAGAGGGATGATTAGTCCCAGGAAATGGTAAAAAGACTCTAGCCATTTGTTACACAGCTTATGAGAGAAGGAAGACGCTAGACCCATAAAGGGTCAACTGTTGAACAATAACTCCCACCATGGATAGGGTTTGTTTTTATCAAAAGTTAATAAACTCTGTTATTGTTATGTTATACTGCATATACTTAAGATTATTCTAGTCAGGATGCTGCAATATATGTTTCAAATTAGGCAACACTAATTTTCACAGGGAGGGGTTAGCTCTCTTCAAAAGGTTGATAGAATTTGTTATAGATGTGTTATGCAGCATTTATTAGAATGTAACGTAGATAAACTGTTACAAACTGCCTTCTGGTCTGGATTAGGGAAAGGGAAGAATGTCCACCCCTGTGTGTGTCTCTTAGTTGTTTGAGGGAGTTTGGGAGGTAACCCGTCTCTTTAGTTAGAATGTCCCTCAAATGCCACCTTCCAGTAATCCCCATCCCTTAGCCTGTGAGCACCTAAGAAGAAGAAAAGGGAATCAATACTTTGTTGACTGACCTTTTGTCATGAAATCTAGTTTCAGGGGAAAGTGTACACACAAAAAAGCACTACGAACACCAGTCGAGTGTGGAAGAAAAACTGGTGTGATTTGTTAAAAACTCTGATGTATATTCCAAATTGTTTTCTATGTTATTTACTTATTGTTTTTTGTCTAGCCAACAGGATGCTAGCCTCTCTCCCGGGGGCCCAGTGAGGGGGGAGATTAGTCTTAGTCGAAAGAACATGGTCATAAAACTGACGAAACTCTTAAGGTATTTCAAAGCTGTCACTACACCACACCCTAAAATACCACACACATCAGCACATCATACACACAGGAGATTAAGTCATGTTAAGTAGTAACCTATCTATAATGAGTTGGCACGTAGGGTGCATTACCTCTCCGCAAAAGCGTAGATCAATATTACGTTACCTACACTCTAGAGGGACTGACATTGCTATTCTAGAAGCGACGCATTTATCACAACTAGAGCATCAGAAACTGAAGCAGAGTTGGGTGGGAGAAGTTATCTACACGCCATATGAGCAGCGGAGTGTCATGGTCCTATCTTACACATTCCACCTTAATATATACTTTGCCATATCAAGCCTATACCACCTTAACATTGTCTCCTCCTGCCTATAAAGCCTGCACTGTCTAATTACTCTTTGCTGGTTTATTGAAGTGATTAACTCACAACTCCAGCTTGTATCCTGGTAAAAGAAAGTACTCGGCTGCATTTAAACTACTTCACTTGCACACCTTGGCAAAAGCGCTGCTTGTTGTCTTCCTACCTGGCTTCCTCTGACGTCACTGCAAGCCATTCACTCCTCACACGCTGCTCAGGCCTGGCAGCGTTCCAACTTCACAGCGTGCACAGACTTCCAGCTGCTCTGACACAGCCTTCCGGATCTCAAGCACTCACAGTGCCTTCAGCTTGCAACAAGTATAGCGACACATGAGGTTATCAGGTTCCGTATAAGCTTTTACTTGTAGTGTTCTAAGTCTGCTACTCTCACTACTTCCATATTTAAGCTTGCCATAATATTGACATTCCTCTATGTGTTACACTGTATAAATCTGCCAGCAAGCTACTAGCACTACCATTACTAAATGGTTATATTAACTCCTCACCTGCAGTGTGCCATATTAAACATGCTATGAGTACTAATCAGGGTATTTTCCTTAACTAGTTACTGCTCCTGTCTTGAGAAATATATATCCTTTGTTCTGCCTCTAAAGCATTCCTGTATTCATTACTCTTTGATATTGGAAGCTTATTGAGGCAATATAAATACAGATTAGGATTATATGCTTCCTTACTAGCAAGCATATTTCCCAGTTTGTTACATTAACATATTACCACAGTTCTACTTCTAAAGTACTAAAGATAAGTAAAGCATTGTCACATAAACAAGTGATTTCTTACATAATAAACCAGCCTTAAAAAAAAAAAAAAAAAAAAAAAAAAATTTGTAACTATGGAGCCATCAGATGTGGCCCCCCAGCTACATAATTTAAACCAGCGCCTGGACAACTTAACTCAGGCATTTAGAGATATACAGGTGGAAAACCAAAGTCTCAAAGCCTGTCTTAGAGAAGTGTTGGCCAATAGGAATGCTGGAAATGACCACCAGGCTGAGCCCCAGGTTTCTTACCCTGAGAAATTTACTGGTGATAGATCCACTTTTCGCCAGTTCAGAAACGCCTGCCTGTTGTTATTCGATTTAAAACCGAGAACTTATCCTACAGACAGATCCAAAGTATTAACTGTTCTCTCATACCTGCGAGGGGAACCTCGGGCCTGGGCTGACTCATTTTATGAGTCCCAGGACCCAATTCTTAATTCTTTTGATGCCTTCTTAAAGGCTTTATCCAACCTTTATGATGATCCTTATCGTCAGATTACTGCTGAGACTAAACTCAGAGGACTCAAACAGTTAAAAGCTCCAGTGGAGGAGTATATTACTCGTTTCAAGATTTGGGCCAGAGATTCGCTCTGGAATGAGGTCTCTCTCAAGAATCAGTATCGAATGGGGTTGTCAGAGGAAGTAAAGGACGAACTCTCCAGAACTGGCATACCAGATCGCCTAGAGGATTTCTATACTTTAACAACTACTATAGATCGCAGGCTCCGAGAGCGAAGGCAGGAAAAAGGTAGTTCTAGCCACCCCACACGCCGCTTGCTCCCGACTCCGCCTACTGCTACTGCTCCCCCTGACCAGCCTATGGACATTAGCTTTCTGAGAGGACCTCTCACTATGCAAGAAAAGACCAGACGCCGTAATCTCAATCTGTGTATGTATTGTGCTGGTACGCAGCATGTGGTTAAGGATTGTCCCCTGCTTCTGAAGCAAAAGCGAGGTAAGACAAAATCAAATAGTAACTGTCTTCACACAAAGTCAGCTACATCAACTTACTTTACCTTACCTTTACAATTACAGTGGGATCAGCACAGGATCAGCAGTAACGCCATTGTTGATACAGGCGCTTGTACCAATTTCATTGATGTTCATTTGGTTCATTCTAATAAAATTCCTTTTCAGTTAAAAAGCATTCCACTGCCTCTCAAAGTCATTGACGGGTCACATTTAGCTTCTGGTCCGGTGTCACATCAAACTGTCCCTCTGTTAGTCACAACTCCCTCTGGTCACACTGAAACAATTACTTTCGATATCATATCCTCTCCTATTTACCCTATTGTACTGGGAATCTCTTGGCTTCGTTTACACCAACCCACTCTGCATTGGTCCACTCTTTCTCTCTCCTTCCCCTCCTCTTACTGTTCTAACACTTGCTTCCCTAGGAAACATATTTTGATCACATCCACTCCTGTCATACCAGTTGAATATTCTGATTTTTCAAACGTTTTTGATAAAAAAGAGGCAGAGGTATTGCCTCCCCATAGGGCCTATGATTGCCCCATAGATCTGCTGCCTGGTGCAACCATACCTCATGGTCATATTTATCCCCTCTCAAGACCTGAGTTACAACACCTTAAAACTTATATTACTGAGAATTTAAAAAAAGGGTTCATCCGTCCCTCCACCTCACCTGCAGCAGCAGCTATGTTTTTTGTAAAGAACAAGGATGGGTCTTTACGCCCGATAATAGATTATCGCGAGCTGAACAAAATAACAATAAAAAACAGATACCCACTACCTCTCATCCCAGAACTGATTGAGAGGTTACGTGGCGCCACAGTGTTCACTAAACTAGATCTGAGGGGTGCCTATAACCTTGTCAGAATAAGAGCCGGGGACGAGTGGCTGACCGCATTTAGGACTAGGTATGGTCTCTATGAGTATACGGTTATGCCATTCGGTCTGTGCAATGCCCCGGCGACATTCCAGAACTTCATTAATGATATTTTTAGAGATGTCCTTGACACGTTTTTGGTTGTCTACTTAGACGACATTCTTATTTACTCACCCTCTTTGACAGAACATATACAACATGTCAGGCTTGTGTTGTCTAGACTACAAACACATAGACTCTATGTTAAATTAGAAAAATGTTTGTTTCACGTCACAGAGGTGTCTTTCTTGGGTTATCACATCAGTAAGGGTCAGATAAAGATGGAGGATAACAAAATTTCAGCCATATCATCATGGCCTATACCCTCTTCTGTGAAAGAAGTTCAAAGGTTCTTGGGCTTCGCAAATTTTTATAGACGCTTTATTCAAAACTTTGCTGCCATCACAAAACCCCTGACAAATTTGACTAAGGGAAAGACTCCATTTTGTTGGACACCTGAGGCTCAAACCGCCTTTGACCAATTAAAGCATCTCTTTACCACCTCTCCGATACTCCATCTACCAAACACAAAGTGTCAATTCGTATTAGAGGTTGACGCATCAGAATATGCCATTGGCTCCGTGTTATCCCAGAGATCCACTCCTAAGGACTCATTACATCCTGTGTCTTATTTCTCTAGGCTCCTGACACCAGCTGAGCTGAATTATCCAGTTGGTGAAAAGGAGTTGTTGGCTATTAAGTCATCCTTTGACCAATGGAGGCATTTATTGGAGGGTACGGAGCAACCTATAGTGATATTTACTGATCATAAGAATCTACAGTATCTCCAGACAAACAGAACTCTTTCTGCTCGACAGCTCCGCTGGAGCCTCTACTTCTCTCGTTTCTCCTTCCACATTGCCTACCGTCCTGGCATACGGAATGGAAAGGCAGATGCTTTATCTAGAAGGGATAAAAAGCCTGAGTCTACTCAATTTCCATCCACCATCATTCCAAAATCTTCTTTTGTAGGTCTTCTATCAAATGATCTCACAGATCTAAAAACACATCAACAACAAGACATTACTAAGACCGCTTACACGCTTACCCCTGATAATGCTGGAATCCTCTACAAGGATTCAAGGCTATATGTTCCACCCTCGCTGCGAGATCAGGCAGTGTCCATTGCCCATGATTCATTATTAGCAGGTCATATGGGTATACACAAGACACTTGACCTTCTACAGAGGTATTTTTGGTGGCCTTCTATGAGAACCACTGTTAAAGAATACATCAAACTCTGCGTTACCTGTCAAACCTGTAAGCCCTCACACCAACCACCTCTGGGTTTACTACAGAACCTCCCTATTCCCGAATTTCCGTGGACTTCTGTCTCCATGGACTTTGTAGTTGATTTGCCTAAATCTGAAGGTTACACCGTCATTTTTGTTGTTGTGGATCTCATGTCAAAGATGGCACATTTCATTCCAACCGAAACTCTACCCACTGCACAAAAATCAGCTCAGTTATTTCTTAGAGAGATTATTCGTTTACATGGAATACCCACTACAGTACTCAGCGACAGAGGCTCACAATTCACCTCAAAATTTTGGAGACATCTTTGTACCTCACTAGACATACATCAGTGTTTGACCACATCGTACCACCCACAGACCAATGGACAGTGTGAGAGAACCAACCAGTGGCTGGAGCAATTTTTACGTTGCTACTGTTCCCACAAACAAGAATCTTGGGCCACGTACCTCCCACATGCTGAGTTTGCATATAATAATACCACCAATACTTCTACGGGGTTTTCTCCCTTTTATATCAATTCAGGCTACCATCCCCGATTTCATCCATTGCCTATGACACACTCACCTTGTCCTCAGGTGAATGATCTCGTCAATTCCATCAAGCAGACTTACGTCGCCATACAGGATAACATCAAGCAAGCACAGGCCACCCAAAAGAGGTTCTATGACCTACGCCATCGCCCTCATCCTACCTACGCTGTAGGACAAAAAGTCTGGTTATCGGCAAAGAATCTGAGGATTCCAACTCCTTGCAAGAAGTTTAACAAACTTTTTGTTGGTCCTTTTTCTATCATTGCTCTTCCAAACCCGGTTACGGTGACTCTACAGCTTCCTCCCACTTACCGCATTCACCCGACATTTCATGTGTCCCTCATCAAGCCTTGCTACTCTTCTACCCCTCTATCAGCCACTTCCCTGGGTTCTCCTACCCCGGATCCTGAGTACGAGGTCCAGGCCATTCTGGACTCTAGACGTTGGCATGGTGAACTGCAGTATCTGGTTCATTGGTCTGGGTACGACTCTTCGGAGGACTCTTGGGAACCCGCTTCGAATCTCTCTGCAGATAGGTTGGTCTCTTTGTTTCATCGGAGGCATCCGGATCGTCCTTCTCCCTGAAACCTCTTTGATGTTTCCTTGGGGGGGGAGTATGTCATGGTCCTATCTTACACATTCCACCTTAATATATACTTTGCCATATCAAGCCTATACCACCTTAACATTGTCTCCTCCTGCCTATAAAGCCTGCACTGTCTAATTACTCTTTGCTGGTTTATTGAAGTGATTAACTCACAACTCCAGCTTGTATCCTGGTAAAAGAAAGTACTCGGCTGCATTTAAACTACTTCACTTGCACACCTTGGCAAAAGCGCTGCTTGTTGTCTTCCTACCTGGCTTCCTCTGACGTCACTGCAAGCCATTCACTCCTCACACGCTGCTCAGGCCTGGCAGCGTTCCAACTTCACAGCGTGCACAGACTTCCAGCTGCTCTGACACAGCCTTCCGGATCTCAAGCACTCACAGTGCCTTCAGCTTGCAACAAGTATAGCGACACATGAGGTTATCAGGTTCCGTATAAGCTTTTACTTGTAGTGTTCTAAGTCTGCTACTCTCACTACTTCCATATTTAAGCTTGCCATAATATTGACATTCCTCTATGTGTTACACTGTATAAATCTGCCAGCAAGCTACTAGCACTACCATTACTAAATGGTTATATTAACTCCTCACCTGCAGTGTGCCATATTAAACATGCTATGAGTACTAATCAGGGTATTTTCCTTAACTAGTTACTGCTCCTGTCTTGAGAAATATATATCCTTTGTTCTGCCTCTAAAGCATTCCTGTATTCATTACTCTTTGATATTGGAAGCTTATTGAGGCAATATAAATACAGATTAGGATTATATGCTTCCTTACTAGCAAGCATATTTCCCAGTTTGTTACATTAACATATTACCACAGTTCTACTTCTAAAGTACTAAAGATAAGTAAAGCATTGTCACATAAACAAGTGATTTCTTACACGGAGAGCTAGAGGGGTGGCGGTGCTGTTTAAGAAAAATTTGCAATATACCATTACCAAAACACAAATTGATCAGGAGGGAAGATATCTTACGATTCAGCTAGAAGTTGAGGGGTTGTCCTTTGCGCTGGTTGGAGTATATGGACCACAAACTCAGAAACAAATGTTCTGGAGGACACTACACTCAGAAATAATAAAGTTCACCACTTCACCTCTCCTCATTGGAGGAGACTTTAATATTGCCCCACAGGTCTCCGCAGATAGATTCTCTAATCCAGACAGAAATATCCCCTCAACCCAGAGAGTACAGAACTCTAAAAAGGAATCACTGGTGATACGCACATTGGCGAGATCTTTGAACTTACAGGATGTGTGGACAGCCAAATATCCAGAGAATAGGGAATTCACATGCATGTCCGTGGCAAAGGATACTCTTTCGAGATTAGATTATTTTCTGGTCTCCTCGAGCCTTTGCCCGAGGGTCGTAGAGGTTGCAATAGATCCTATAACAATTTCGGATCATGCTCCTATAGGGATTAGGATCCATGCAAGTTGTGCTGCCCGTACATCAAATAAATGGATCTTCCCAACTTATTTATATAGAGACCCAAACTTTTATAGACATCCTAGGGGGCACGCATGTACAGACCTTAATAGAGCACACATTGATGACCCCCTCCTATTTTGGGAGACAGCCAAGGCTGTTCTGAGAGGAACCATATCAACCTATGCCGCATCAATTAAGAAACAAAACAAGCTAAAAACAGAGAAGTTTTTGACACGCCTTATGAACGCGAGAAACAGATACCTTAGGAATCCTATCACCACAAACAGACAGAAATATAAGGAAGCCAAAACACTTAGAGACAACTATATTTTCCAACAAACCAACAAAGCCCATGCTAAAACGCAAGCTAAGTATTATAGGTTTGGGAGTAAAAACGGGAGGTTATTAGCCAGAGTGATCAAACTGACTAGGAAGAGGAGCTCGGTCCTAGCGATAAAACAAGGAGAGGTCATACTTAATAAGGAGACAGACATCCAGGATGCTTTCACTAGTTTCTATAAGGGCCTCTACTCTAAGCAACATGTACACGACACTGACAGAGACAGATTTTGGGCTCCCATCCAGCTACCACAGATAGAGCAGAATCAACTTAGGGGAATCAACTCCCCCATTACCTCAGAGGAAATAGTAGCCACAATCAAAGACTTAAAATTGGAGAAGTCCCCCGGTCCTGATGGACTGCCGGCGGGATTCTACAAAATTATGGGACCAGATATAGCTGGGGCTCTCGTACGGCTATTTAATGGGTTGTTGGATGACACAGTGATGCCCTCGATTAGATTAGCAGAGGCCCACATTAGCATTATACCAAAAGAAGGACGTGACCCCCTCCTAACTCAATCCTATCGGACTATATCCCTGTTAAACCAGGATTATAAAATCCTTACAAAAATCTTGGCAAACAGGCTGGCAGGAGTTCTGCCATCACTTATTCATAGTGACCAGACAGGTTTTGTTAAGGGACGATCTTCGGTACTTAATATCAGGAAAGTTCAAACAGTCATACAGTATTATTGGAGGATCTCACAAGATAATAAGAGGAAGGAAAACCACAAGGAAGCAGCCTTATTAATGATCGATGCTGAAAAATCCTTCGATAAGGTCTTGTGGGAACATCTCTTTTATACTCTGGGGAAGATGGGGATAGAAGGCTCGTTTCTACAGGCGATATCCAACCTATATAAAATCCCACAGGCTTCCATTCTTGTAAATGGGATGGCTACACCGCCCTTTATGCTTCACAGAGGCACAAGACAGGGTTGCCCCCTGTCTCCGCTCCTCTTTGACATTGCAATTGAGCCCCTGGCGTGGAGAATTAGGAAGCAATTGCAGGGAATGCAAAACGGTTTCACACATCTCACTTTTTGCTGATGATATGGTGTTATTTGTTCAGGAACCCTGTAGGAATATCCCTCGGTTAATGGAGTTGGTTGGGGAATTTAGTAGGATCTCGGGGTATGTGATCAACATGGACAAAACAGAATTAGTATGGCTGTTAGCCAAGGGCAATAGGCAAATCCCAAACTTTGATTTCAAGGTAGTAGAAGGGAATTTTAAGTACCTGGGGATAACCCATCATACCGACCCACGGAAGTGGTATTCGATAAACTATGGCCCCCTGCTTGGACAGTTGAAGAATCTGCTTAAAACATGGTCTCCACTCCCATTGTCTCTTTCAGGCAGAGTAGGTCTCATAAAAATGGTATACTTTCCAAAAATACTTTATTTTTTTCAGACATTGCCCTTTCTCCTTAAAAAGTCAGACCTGCAAAGTGTGGTCCACATGGTCCTTCAATTCGTATGGACTAATAAGAAACACAGGGTGAGTTACTCAAAACTCACGGCGTCCCGCGAGATGGAAGGCTTGGCGCTGCCCAACTTTGAATTCTATAATTGGGCAGCTCAGTGTAAGTTCGCTATTGACTGGCTGATGGGGCAAGGGAAATTTACAAACATAAAGCTAGAGAATGCATTAATAAAACCTTGGACATTAGACATGATACCACACATGACACATTCACAGGCAACTAAATGCTTGACTGACATTGATTTACTGAACCAACCTGCGAGAGCTTGGAGGCTGACCTGCAAATACTTGGGAGGAAATAATAGACTGTTGACCTACTTGCCATGGGGGGGAAATCCTGAATTCCCTGCGGGATTCACATCTGAAGCATTTAATCATTGGAGAGAGTTAGGATTACGGACAGTGGGCCAAACCCTGTTACCAGGGGGGAACCACATGCAATCATTTGAAGACCTGAGACGGACATTTGGGTTGCCTACAACACATCACTATGCATACCTCCAGGCTAGGCACTATAACACAGCATTGTTTAGGGAGAGAAGGGAAGTTGAACAACTGCAGAATACACAAGTTGTGCAGTTAGCAGAGCAAGGTAACACATCCATTTCTCCGCTTTACAAGAACCTGAATAAGGCAACAAACACATCGTGCATTAGTAAAATTGCTGAGGTTTGGACCTCCTTGTTAGGTGAGGAAGTCACTGGTAAGGAAATAGAGGAAAGTATACACAGGGTCAAGAGGTGAGAGAGTCAAATTTCAAACTCATGCATGACAGTTACATAACACCCAAGAAATACCAAAAATGGAGAACAGACAGAGAAGATAAATGCCCAAAGTGTGGGAAGAAGGACGAAGACATTAGACACATGACGTGGAGCTGCCCCAAGCTAGTTAAATTTTGGAAAATGACAACTTACTGGGCGAACTTGAGTATGCATACCCACATTAATGAACTGACGTTCAGAAATATCATACTACTAGACTTTAGGGATGTTCCAAGGCAATTCAAGTTATTCGTTTTCAACATAGTTTTGGTAGCCAGGCATCTGATATTCCAAAACTGGCTCAAGCGTAACCCACCTACTGTGACACAGTTGAGGCAGACAATGCTTAACCAAATGTTTATTGAACAGTCAGATGGGTTGGGAGACATGACTAAGAGAGTGAAGTCTTTTGTTACTAAGTGGGAACCCTTTAGCCACACGCTCCCAATAGCATTAAGTAGGCTAAATAGCATCATTTAAAAACACGGAATGTATACTTAAGGCTAATCTGAGAGGGGAGTGGGTATATGACTAAGCAGGGAACTATGAGATGAGGGAGAAGAGGTGGAGCAATCAGAGTTGGCAAATGTTAATGTTAATTAGGTTATCAGAGTTTGTACTGCTTGTATGTTATAAAAGTGCCCTATGGGAGGACTGAACTAAGACACACAAGCCTAGTTATCATTTTGAGTGGAACTGTGTTTCTCATGGACGTCTTTGACCCTTTTACAATTGAGGGCACAATCGGTTCAGACTATCCTCACAATTCGTCAGGAACGTTGTAGAACTTTCATTCTATGCTTGTATTGAATATATGATGTTTTGGTCTTCCTGTATGTGGCACACAAAAAAAAAGATATTTTAAAAAAAAATAGAAAATCATGCACAGTAAAAAAGTATTTAAGATACTTAAAGGGATATTCCGGTCAAAATGTAAATGCACAAAGATGAATTACATATTTGAATAGAAGTATATTTGCAATATACATGTATTGGCACCAATGCTTCTAGTAAAAGTTATCACTCCTTAAGTGTTAGCATTTTTCTCTGCATGTGCATGTGAAGCATAGCTAGATGTTCTCAGTACACCAGCATTTTAAATACTGCAGCTGCTCAGAGTGCCAGTGGGGCTTTTATTATATCAGCAATTAACAAATTGAGTCATTACCAGATGGAACAAGCACCTTAGGCTCTCTGAGCAAGTGCTGTTTTAAAATGCTGGTGCACGGTGCATATTTAAATACCCATTTGAAACAGCTATATCTTTTATTAGAATCATTTTTGCTAAAACATGAATATTACAAAAATGCTTCTAAACAAAACTAAAATTCACCCACTTGGATTCCAATTTTGGCTGGTATGTCCCTTTAAAATTACATTGTACACTAGATTTTTTTTGCATAAACGTTTTGTAAATTATCCATTTATATAGCCTATATGGGACTGTTTTTATTACAATGTATAGTTGTGCTTATGTTTATAACATTGTGCTGTCTCCTAACCAATCCCCAAAGTTTTACATGTATACCGATGTCTACAGATTCAAGCTTGCTCCTGTTTGTCTAATGAATCTTTCCATATTCAGGGAAGGGGGAGTGTCTGCTCTTCCTGATTTTCCAGCCCCTTTCACTGGATGTCCCAGCCTAACCTCATCAACATTGCTAAACTGGGAGCTTCTAAGAAAGTTTTTAAAAGGTTTTATACTGGATTTTTGTATCGGTATCTGTGCATATTGCAAATTGGTGTATACTGCCTCTTTAAATGGACATTAAATAGTACATTTTGATTTTGTGTAAAGGTTGTAATTTAAAATGCTGCAAACCAGTGATTGATTTACATCCTAAGTTATAGAATTTGCTGTTGAGATTGGGGCAAGGAAATGTAAGAGGTGATTAATGTCCCTTTAATTTTATGTAACAAATTTACCTCTACCACCCTACCACCTCAATAGATATTAGAGTGTGACCTCCAGAATTAAGAACCCTTGCCAATCTACATAATAAGCAGTAATTGCTTGGTCAGTGCAGGAACTCATTAAAATATGCCCCTAATTAAACACAGCAAATGTATATGATATCAAAAGATAGATAGGTAGGTAGATAGATAGATAGATAGATAGATAGATAGATAACTTTAATGTATCTTTAAACACAGGATATATATCAAAGTTTTTGTGTTGTTGAGAACTTAGAAACATTGGAATGTAATTAGAATCCAATCCCAATGAGACTTCACATGATTTTATGTTATTGCCATTTTTCGGTGATCAAATGCATTTTACAGGCCATTTTCGAGTGAGGGGTTTTATGCCTTTGTTAGATGCAGATCATCATTCTTAAACCAGCAATAACCTGCTCTTATATTGTGTTAGAGGAACAAGTGGCCCTCTGATTTAAAAGAGGGGAGTCTGCAAACAGGCACTACTCCTACACTATCTAGGACATTGCTGTCTGCGGCTGAGACAACAACCTAGTACTAATATGCTGATAAACAATTTGGAGGATGGTGTTAATGTGTCACCATTAATACAGGAGCTTCCCTTGTATACTAAATCCATGAGAATTCATGATATTAAACAACCAGGCTGGGATATCCTATTAGCTTCACAAAATTTACAAACATAAATTAGGGCCAAACATACTACCCAACCCTATAGCTAAACACTTGGCATTACTCATCTGATAATGCTTATAACATCAGACACGAAGAAGGAACAATTTCCTCATACTTTTTCAAGGCTCTCTGAATCTTTTTACGCTAAATCAAGGTGGTATATCCCATATTAATTTTATCTATGTTATATGATCGTTATCCACACAGGAATTACATGAGTTTACTTTAAAAGCATAAATGTACAGTGCTCTAATACATAGGATTGTTGCAAAAAAAAAAAAGAGGGGAGTCTGTTCTTTCATATGAGCCCCTATCAACCTCATAAAACACAGAGGGGTGGGGGGCATGTCCAAGCAGCGTACCAGTCGAATAGCCTCTAAAATCACAGTTTATGGGCACAATTATACAGCTACTTCTATAAATTTTATACCACCAACAATTTTTATCCCTAACTAGGGTTTACCACTACAAGAGTGGCTGTGTCCTTGGCGCTAGAACTCCGGATTGGACAATAAGGGCCTGAAGCGGCGTTTTTTTAACAGGCGGCGCTTCCCCCTCGGAAAACTCTGAGGTTGCCAACTCCAACTGGACAGTAATATCTATTAACCAAAACATAATAGAATCTACTCTCACAAAGGAGACAATTCTCAGAAATTTTCCTTGAGATTCCACTAACGGGAGACATCAAAGATATGGTGGGAGATTTTCCAACACAATAGCCCGATCCGTGCTTAGAAAGACTGGAATACCTAATGAAACAACTGATGGCCAAAGCTCCATATGACTGCCTGATACAACTGGCATTTATGAATCCGACAGTATCAACAGATATGGAATATATGGGGAGTATACAACCACAGCGTAGGCTGCAGCCAACACAGAGAGCCCTTGTGACTCCTTGCATAGAGAATCCTATGGAACCGCTACTAAAAGGCTATGATATAAAGAATGCCTTTCAGAAAAATCCTACATCAGGTGGACCGAAATCACGGTTCACAGAAGAGAGTGTGACACAGCACACTGCAGGGAGGAGATCCGGTCAAGCTAAGATAGCACTGTTTCCACTAAAGCTTGAGAAACTGCCTGCCCGTTAACCGCCAGAGCCATCTTGGAGGATTGCTGGGCGATCCTCTACATACATTCCCTAAAGGAAGCTTCAGTGGCATTCTTGTTCAACCTCACCAGAAGGGACTTACCTCTATCTGTTCAGTGTTGGACATATCTTGAAACTGGGGTAGGGTAGCCTGCAGATGCCCTCCCTAGATAATACCCACCTTTTCCTTAATTATTTACTCCCATCTGGTGAATTTGTTAAATTTGTTAAATGTTGGACTCCCATGCAAGTTCTAAAGTGGACTGTTCTCCAATTATCCTCGTAACTATATTTTCAATGTACCTATATATTTAAAATGATGCTTATAATGTTGACTTAAAGGCACTAACAACTAGCACCATACTTTTTCAATAGTCTCTATATGCTCTGCATGTATTCAATCACCATATTGCGTATGATGTCCTATACAACTTTTATTGTCTCAGTGTACATCCTGAGGGTTTGAGGGGGGCCCCAGGGGGATATACTAATAATATGTGAATGTGTTATGGATGTCAACACTATTGATCCTCCATTAACAGCAAATGTAAACCATTCTGAGATTGTCACTGCTCTACTACTAGTAAAGACCTCTATAAACACTAATATACATTTAGCTGTTCCGAGGAGTGGGGGCCTCTAGAGGACAACTTTTACATTACTTATATGATAGAGGCTAGAATTATTCATCTGCTGGAAATCACTTGAACATCCTCCCACTGGTCAGTGGCCGGGGTCATGAGGGAGTTTATATTAAGAACCATTTGACTTAAATATTTGCAAGCTTAGGATCGGCAAAATCTTATATACAACATGACGAGGTTACCCTCTATGACAGAGCTTTCCAAACTTTTCATGTTGGTGACACTTTTTAGATCTGCATCATTTCGCAACACAGTAATTCAGTTGTACTAGCAAACAGGAGGTTAAACTAATTTGTTTTAAGATATATGGACACATACATAAATTATATAATAAACAAAATGTATTTACAAGTAACAGTATGTATGTGCAAGAATAATAAAAAAATAATAATATCACCAATAGCTACTTAATATTTTAATGGGATGTATGAGGTTGATGGAATAAACACAGTTTCTGAATATTTGGTGGAATATTAGATAAAGACACTCGCATTTCATCATCAAGCATTTTTAAGCTTTCACTTTCTATCCATATATCAAGAGCAGGAGCAGCAATGCATTACTGAGAGCTAGCTGCAAAAAAAAAAGCACTGACTTCTGACTTCAGCTCAGCGTTTAAGCTGCCACCCTCAAAGCTCTGCGAGTCCGACTGACTACTGCCCGCGCTGCAAGCACACTGCTGTCCCACTCACTGACTACACATGCAGTCACTAGCCGATTGAGGAGACTACACGTGCAGTCAGGAGAAAATGTGTTGCCAATGGAAATAGTTTCAGTTCCCGCTGAGCTGCACCAATTGGTTAAGATGATCTGCGACCCACTAGGTATCACGTGTCAACCATGTGATATGCTTCGCAGGCAGGCGTAAAGTCGGAAACCTAGCACCCTAAAATAAGCACTACAGTGGGACAACTGATCCCTTTTTTGAAAAATGAAAGGTTTCTCTTTTAAAGGAGTGGTCACATAACCATGGCATCAATGATCACCTGACAGAATTATAGGCATATAGAACTATATCAAGGGAGAGGGCTCTGCTCTAAAATGCCCCCCACAATACATAGACAACTTGAGACCCCTTATTTGAAACCAGCAATCCTGATATTTCAAATCAGTGGTCCTGTGTCTGTCATGCTGCCAGTTGATTGTCATAGCAATGACAAATATCTTTACAGCATTGGTTCTATTCAGGGCATAATCTGTAAATAAAATCACAAAATAAGGGTGCATCCTAGTGTAACACAGATATGACACAGTACCCAAATATACGTATGTGGAATTGTACACGTATATTTGGGTACTGTGTCATATCAGTGTTACACTAGGAGGCGCCCTTGTTTTGTGATTTTATTCACAGATTATGCCTGAAGTTTTGGAGACCCACAAGCAGCAGCCATTGCTTTCGGAGTATAACTTTCCATGGGAAAAACAATGGGATCCCACATTTGGAGGACTATTACAGAGTGTCCTTGATAACAGATAAGATACCTTTCGGCTGGGACTATATTAAGCCTCTTTATTGTATGCTTTGAATTTATAGATAAATGATCATATTTTCTAATACAAGTTGGTTATATATAACATTTGTTTCCATTTATAGACATAAAAGGTGATTTTGTGCCCACTTAAGTTGAGACAAGTTTGTGTCAGCAACAGACTGGGTGTTGGTCCTATTTTGGGAGTTCTGAAAAATGTGAAGAGGCCTGTATTACCCCTTTACTACAGAAATTTATCATAGAACCCCTAATTTAAAAGAGTCGGCTCCGATTTTCATATACAGAGTTTCATGTCCTTATTGCCATCAAATGACCGGGATATAATATTAATGAGAGCCTGGCAGTAACCACTAGCCTTGTTTTGATGTGTTGTTAGCACTAATAGATCTCTGTGAGATACCTATACAAATTATATATTGTGATTTTTTTAAGCAGAACAAACATTTTTAGAAAATAACATTAGTAAAATGTCACCATATGAAATGCCCCCCAAAAATACACTTTTGTGTCATTTTCTAATGCATACATAGTAGATAACAGCACAGAAGTCATTATTATCTAATTATTTCAAACCATGGGGGGTAGTTATCAAGCCGTCTACTTTTCTGCCTTCGCCGGCCCAATACGCCCGCCTAAGCTCGCCTACCTTCGCCGCCGCGGACCTTGAATACGTTCGCCTAAGTTATCAAATAAAGCTGTCAAAAAGCCGCGGGGCGATGAGCAGCGGACTGTGAGAGTTATCACTCATCCGATCTCGCTGCTCTTCGGCTTTTTCCCAGCTTTATTGCTAGCCTGTCACTAAGCACTCACACTAAACTACACTGTTCTATCCCTATACCGGCGCCCCCGGAGCCCCCCGCAACTAAATAAAGTTACTAACCCCTAAACCGCCACTCCTAGACCCTGCCACAAGTCTTATAAATGTATTAACCCCTAAACCGCCGCTCCTAGACCCTGCCGCAACTCTGATAAATGTATTAACCTCTAAACTGCCGCTCCCAGACACCGCTGCCACCTACATTATACCTAGTAACTCCTATCCTGCCCCCCCTACACCGTCGTCACCTATAATAAATATATTAACCCCTTAATTAAATAAATCTAAATAATATTTCTCTTATTAACTAAGTTAATCCTATTTAAAACTAAATACTTACCTTTAAAATAAACCCTAATATAGCTACAATATAAATAATAATTATATTCTAGCTATCTTAAGATTTATTTTTATTTTACAGGCAACTTTCAATTTATTTTAACTAGGTACAATAGCTATTAAATAGTTATTAACTATTTAATAGCTTACCTAGCTAAAATAAACTGAAATTTACCTGTAAAATAAATCCTAACCTAAGTTATAATTACACCTAACACTACACTATACTTTAATAAATTATTCCTATTTAAAACTAAATATTTACCTGTAAAATAAACCCTAATATAGCTACAATATAAATAATAATTATATTGTAGCTATCTTAGGATTTATATTTATTTTACAGGTAACTTTGTATTTATTTTAGCTAGTTAGAATAATTGTTGTAATATTTTTAAAATGTTTGTAACTTATTTTTTTATTTTTTGTAACTTAGCTTTTTTTATTTTTTGTACTTAGTTTATGTAATTGTATTTAATTGTAGTTATTTGTAGGTAGTTTATTTAATTAATTTAATGATAGTGTAGTATTAGGTTTAATTGTAACTTAGGTTAGGATTTATTTTACAGGTAATTTTGTATTTCTTTTAGCTAGGTAGTTATTAAATAGTTAATAACTATTTAATAACTATTCTACCTAGCTAAAATAAATACAAAGTTACCTGTAAAATAAATATAAATCCTAAGATAGCTACAATATAATTATTATTTATATTGTAGCTATATTAGGGTTTATTTTACAGGTAAGTATTTAGTTTTAAATAGGAATAATTTATTAAAGTATAGTGTAGTGTTAGGTGTAATTGTAACTTAGGTTAGGATTTATTTTACAGGTAAATTTCAGTTTATTTTAGCTAGGTAACTATTAAATAGTTAATAACTATTTAATAGCTATTGTACCTAGTTAAAATAAATTGAAAGTTGCCTGTAAAATAAAAATAAATCCTAAGATAGCTACAATATAATTATTATTTATATTATAGCTATATTATGGTTTATTTTAAAGGTAAGTATTTAGTTTTAAATAGGATTAATTTAGTTAATAATAAAAATATTATTTAGATTTATTTAATTAATATTTAAGTTAGGGGGGCGTTAGGGTTAGTGTTAGACTTAGGTTTAGGGGTTAATAATTTTATTACAGTGGCGGCGGCATAGTGGGGGGCAGGATAGGGTTTAATAAATTTATTATAGGTGGCGACGGTGTAGGGGGGCAGATTAGGGGTTAATAAATTTATTATAGGTGGCGACGGTGTAGGGGGGGCAGGATAGGGGTTAATACATTTAATATAGGTTGCGGCAGGTTCAGGGAGCGGCGGTTTAGGGGTTAATACATTTATTATAGTTGCGGTGGGCTCTGGGAGCGGCGGTTTAGGGGTTAATATGTATAGAGTAGCTTGCGGTGGGCTCCGGGAGTGGTGGTTTAGGGGTTAACATATTTATTATAGTGTTGGTGGGCTCCAGGAGCGGCGGTTTAGGGGGTAATAACTTTATTTAGTTGCGGCGGTGTAGGGGGGACAGATTAGTGGTGTTTAGACTCGGGGTACATGTTAGGGTGTTAGGTGTAGACAGCTCCCATAGAAATCAATGGGATGTCTGGCAGCAGCGAACTTGTACTTTCGCTATGGTCAGACTCCCATTGATTCCTATGGGATCCACCGCCTCCAGGGGTGGCGGTTTGAAAACCAGGTACGCTGGGCCGTAAAAGTGCAGAGCGTACCTGCTAGTCATTTGATAACTAGCAAAAGTAGTGAGATTGTACCGCACTTGTGTGCGGAACATCTGGAGTGACGTAAGAATCGATCTGTGTCGGACTGAATCCGGCGGATCGAAGCTTATGTCACAAAATTCTACTTTTGCCGGTCTCGAGCCTTTGATAACTAAGGCGAATCAGCCTCGCCACAAATACGCTGCGGAATTCCAGCGTATTTGAGGTTGACGGCTTGATAACTACCCCCCCATAACTTTACTGTCCAGCATTAAGGATCTGTTCACCTTCCCAAAACACCAAACATTTAGGATTTTTTTTTAAATTGAAAATCACAAGATAAAATTGATTATTTTTGGCCCTAAGCACCAACTTTAGACAAAAAACGTTGGTATAAAATATTAAGCCATACAAATACACACAGAAAAAAAATTGAAAAGTATTTAAGAATGCTATAATGGCCAAACAACTAAAAACTGCCCTTTCTCAGCAAAAAAAGGGTTAAAGGTAATGTCAACAAGTTAACCTTGCATCTATTATATTTCCCAAACCATTCATGTGTCGGGCTGTGCAGGGCCAAAAAATATATGAACTTTTACGTTGGGCAAACACTCACCTAGATTTAGAGTTCTGCGGTAGCCATCAAAAGCAGCGTTAAGGGGTCCTAACGCTGCTTTTTACCACCCGCTGGTATTTAGAGTCAGCCAGGAAAGGGTCTAACGCTCACTTCCAAGCCGCAACTTTTCCATACCGCAGATCCCCTTACGCCAATTGCGTATCCTATCTTTTCAATGGGATCTTCCTAACACTGGTATTTAGAGTCTTGGCTGAAGTGAGCAGTAGACCCTCTACCGACAAGACTCCAGCCGCTACTCTAATAAATGTATTAACCCCTAAAGCTAAGTCTAACCCTAACCCTAACACCCCCCTAAGTTAAACATAATTTTATTCTAACAAAATAAATTAAATATTATTAACTAAAGTATTCGTATTTAAAGCTAAATAATTACCTGTAAAATAAACCCTAATATAGCTACAATATAATGAATTATTATATTGTAGCTATTTTAGGATTTATATTTATTTTACAGGCAACTTTGTATTTATTTTAACTAGGTACAATAGCTATTAAATAGTTATTTACTATTTAATAGCTACCTAGTTAAAATAATTACAAAATTACCTGTAAAATAAATCCTAACCTAAGTTACAATTAAACCTAACACTACACTATCAATAAATTAATTAAATAAATTAACTACAATTACATACAATTAAATAAACTAAACTAAATTACCAAAAAAAACAAACACTAAATTACAAAAAATAAAAAAAGATTGCCGCGCCGGAGGTCTTGAAGATGGAGCCGCTCCTCATCGGATGGATGAAGATAGAAGATTCCGCTTGGATGAAGATGTCTGCTGGTCCGGATGTCCTCTTCTGCCCGGATAGGATGAAGACTTCTGCCGCTCTGGATGTCTTCTTTTGGTCCATCAGTGCCCGGTTGGGTGAAGACGACTCAAGGTAGGGAGATCATCAGGGAGGTTTATTTAAGGGGGGTTTGGGTTAGAGTAGGGGTATGTGGGTGGTGGGTTGTAATGTTGGGGGGTGGTATTGTGTGTTTTTTTACAGGCAAAAGAGCTGATTTCTTTGGGGCATGCCCCGCAAAAAGCCCTTTTAAGGGCTGGTAAGGTAATAGAGCTGTTAACTATTTTAATTTAGATTAGGGTAGGGAATTTTTTTATTTTGGGGGGCTTTGTTATTTTATTAGGGGGCTTAGAGTAGGTGTAATTAGCTTAAAATTCTTGTAATCTTTTTTTTATTTTTTGTAATTTAGTGTTTGTTTTTTTGGTAATTTAGTTTAGTTTATTTAATTGTATGTAATTGTAGATAATTTATTTAATTAATTTATTGATAGTGTAGTGTTAGGTTTAATTGTAACTTAGGTTAGGATTTATTTTACAGGTAATTTTGTAATTATTTTAACTAGGTAGTTATTAAATAGTAAATAACTATTTAATAGCTATTGTACCTAGTTAAAATAAATACAAAGTTGCCTGTAAAATAAATATAAATCCTAAAATAGCTACAATATAATTATTCGTTATATTGTAGCTATATTAGGGTTTATTTTCCAGGTAAGTATTTAGCTTTTCACTGAATTTGTTTTTCACTAAATCTGTGTATTGACATCCACTTGTAAAGGTACCCCATTATCCCCTTAAACTTACTGTTTGTTACTTATTGTTTGTATATTTTGCATAAATAAGTCATACTCCACTCAGCTCTTATTATCTGCTACCCCAAAAGTGAAACCCCATCACGTAATTGTGATATTTCACCTAAATAGCGTGAAAACGCACATATTGATTTATTTTCCCAGCATAAGATTTGAGTGAGAGCCTTAATTTGCAGAACCACTGGAGAGTTCCCAGAATATTAGGGAATTCAAATTACTGTTTTGAACCTCTGATGTGAGCAATATCAGAACAAGATAACATCTGAGTAAAATAACACCAGTTGTACACTCAGGATATTATCAGACCAAACTGGTCAACCACGAATATTAATCAAGGCTTTAGACTGTTAACATGGATCCATGAGGGAATTTCAATTATTTTAACTATCCCAACAAATTGATATATCGTATTAGTGAGTAGTGAACAGTGTTATTCACAACTCAATAGAAGATATTTGCATATTAAGTTTAGTTCTTGAAAAAGAACTTTCAGGGTTAAATTATTAACCTTTTGGAACGTTGTTTAATAATATTGTTTTGGAACATTTTTTTAATATTGTTGTAAAATTGTTTTAAAATTGTTTTTGTTATTTGATGACATTTCTGATTGTATATGGATTTTAATAAATTTAATTTTTAGCTTAATATTTGAGTTCTAGACCCTGCCTCATTTTTGTTGGCTCTGTGATAGTGATCTTGTATAACTGTAATTGTATTGACCACTAGGGGTCAATTTATCTCAGCTAAGGGTCATCTTAATAGGCGCTAGGTGTTATAAGAATTCTGACAGTATTTAGCTTTAAATAGGAATACTTTAGTTAATAATATTTAATTTATTTTGTTAGAATAAAATTATATTTAACTTAGGGGGGTGTTAGGGTTAGGGTTAGACTTAGCTTTAGGGGTTAATACATTTATTAGAGTAGCGGCGAGGTCCGGTCAGCAGATTAGGGGTTAATAAGTGTAGTTAAGGTAGCGGCGACGTGGGGGGGGAGATTAGGGGTTAATAAATATAATGTAGGTGTCGGCGATGTTAGGGGCAGCAGATTAGGGGTACATAGGTATAATGTAGGTTGCGGCGGTGTCCGGAGCGGCAGATTAGGGGTTAATAGTATAATGCAGGGGTCAGCGATAGCGGGGTCGGCAGATTAGGGGTTAATATGTGTAAGGTTAGGGGTGTTTAGACTCGGGGTACATGTTAGGGTGTTAGGTGCAGACTTAGAAACTGTTTCCCCATAGGAAACAATGGGGCTGCGTTAGGAGCTTAATGCTGCTTTTTTGCAGTTGTTAGGTTTTTTTTCAGCCCAAACTGCCCATTGTTTCCTATGGGGGAATCGTGCACGAGCACGTTTTTCCAGCTAGCTGCTACCATAAGCAACACTGGTATTGAGAGTTGAAGTGGCGGTAAATATGCCTGTACGCTCCCTTTTTGGAGCCTAACGCAGCCCTTCAGAGAACTCTCAATACCAGCGTTGTTTAGAGGCAGCGCTAGAAAAAAAACACGCGTAGCTAACGCACCCCATTGGCCGCAAAACTCTAAATATAGTCGACCATGTTTTTTTTGTATTGAGGTTGCGCAGGTAATACAAGTTGCAAAATAACTTATTTTGCGCATGCGTTAACCCGAGTAATCCAAAAAGCCAGATCGCGTGTGCGTTTATGTAGTCCCCAATAGAGGTCAATGGAGAAGACAAATAGAAAAAAAAAGTAAAAACCTAATCTGTTGCGCAAAGCCCATAATGTATTCTCCTCGAAAAGTGTACATGAAAATTTCATATTGCAAAATGTTTTCATTTTATTTTTTAATAAATATTTCTCTATATATGCAATTATTTTTGGACAGATATATCTATTTATAGCGAGATATGTATATGAATATATATACTAGGGCCTAGATTTGGAGTTCGGCGGTAAAAGGGCTGTTAACGCTCCGCGGGCTTTTTTCTGGCCGCACCATAAATTTAACTCTGGTATCGAGAGTTAAAACAAATGCTGCGTTAGGCTCCAAAAAAGGAGCGTAGAGCATTTTTACCGCAAATGCAACTCTCGATACCAGAGTTGCTTACGGACGCGGCCGGCCTCAAAAACGTGCTCGTGCACGATTCTCCCATAGGAAACAATGGGACTGTTTGAGCTGAAAAAAAACCTAACACCTGCAAAAAAGCAGCGTTCAGCTCCTAACGCAGCCCCATTGTTTCCTATGGGGAAACACTTCCTACGTCTGCACCTAACACCCTAACATGTACCCCGAGTCTAAACACCCCTACCCTTACACTTATTAACCCCTAATCTGCCGCCCCCGCTATCGCTGACCCCTGCATATTATTATTAACCCCTAATCTGCCGCTCCGTAAAACGCCGCCACCTACGTTATCCCTATGTACCCCTAATCTGCTACCCCTAACACCGCCGCCCCCTATATTATATTTATTAACCCCTAATCTGCCCCCCACAACGTCGCCGACACCTACCTACACTTATTAACCCCTAATCTGCCGAGCGGACCTGAGCGCTACTATAATAAAGTTATTAACCCCTAATCCGCCTCACTAACCCTATCATAAATAGTATTAACCCCTAATCTGCCCTCCCTAACATCGCCGACACCTACCTTCAATTATTAACCCCTAAACTTCCGATCGGAGCTCACCGCTATTCTAATAAATGGATTAACCCCTAAAGCTAAGTCTAACCCTAACACTAACACCCCCCTAAGTTAAATATAATTTTTATCTAACGAAATAAATTAACTCTTATTAAATAACTTATTCCTATTTAAAGCTAAATACTTACCTGTAAAATAAATCCTAATATAGCTACAATATAAATTATAATTATATTATAGCTATTTTAGGATTAATATTTATTTTACAGGCAACTTTGTATTTATTTTAACCAGGTACAATAGCTATTAAATAGTTAAGAACTATTTAATAGTTACCTAGTTAAAATAATAACAAATTTACCTGTAAAATAAATCCTAACCTAAGTTATAATTAAACCTAACACTACCCTATCAATAAAATAATTAAATAAACTACCTACAATTACCTACAATTAACCTAACACTACACTATCAATAAATTAATTAAACACAATTCCTACAAATAAATACAATTAAATAAACTAGCTAAAGTACAAAAAATAAAAAAAGAACTAAGTTACAGAAAATAAAAAAATATTTACAAACATAATAAAAATATTACAACAATTTTAAACTAATTACACCTACTCTAAGCCCCCTAATAAAATAACAAAGCCCCCCAAAATAAAAAATTCCCTACCCTATTCTAAATTAAAAAAGTTACAAGCTCTTTTACCTTACCAGCCCTGAACAGGGCCCTTTGCGGGGCATGCCCCAAGAATTTCAGCTCTTTTGCCTATAAAAAAAAACATACAATACCCCCCCCCCCCAACATTACAACCCACCACCCACATACCCCTAATCTAACCCAAACCCCCCTTAAATAAACCTAACACTAAGCCCCTGAAGATCTTCCTACCTTGTCTTCACCATCCAGGTATCACCGATCCGTCCTGGCTCCAAGATCTTCATCCAACCCAAGCGGGGGTTGGCGATCCATAATCCGGTGCTCCAAAGTCTTCCTCCTATCCGGCAAGAAGAGGACATCCGGACCGGCAAACATCTTCTCCAAGCGGCATCTTCGATCTTCTTCCATCCGGTGCGGAGCGGGTCCATCTTGAAGCAGGCGACGCGGATCCATCCTCTTCTTCCGATGTCTCCCGACTAATGACGGTTCCTTTAAGGGACGTCATCCAAGATGGCGTCCCTCGAATTCCGATTGGCTGATAGGATTCTATCAGCCAATCGGAATTAAGGTAGGAATTTTCTGATTGGCTGATGGAATCAGCCAATCAGAATCAAGTTCAATCCGATTGGCCGATCCCATCAGCCAATCAGATTGAGCTCGCATTCTATTGGCTGATCGGAACAGAGGATGGATCGCCAACCCCCGCTTGGGTTGGATGAAGAGGAGCCAGGACGGATCGGTGATACCTGGATGGTGAAGACAAGGTAGGAAGATCTTCAGGGGCTTAGTGTTAGGTTTATTTAAGGGGGGTTTGGGTTAGATTAGGGGTATGTGGGTGGTGGGTTGTAATGTTGGGGGGGGGTATTGTATGTTTTTTTTTACAGGCAAAAGAGCTGAAATTCTTGGGGCATGCCCCGCAAAGGGCCCTGTTCAGGGCTGGTAAGGTAAAAGAGCTTGTAACTTTTTTAATTTAGAATAGGGTAGGGAATTTTTTATTTTGGGGGGCTTTGTTATTTTATTAGGGGGCTTAGAGTAGGTGTAATTAGTTTAAAATTGTTGTAATATTTTTATTATGTTTGTAAATATTTTTTTATTTTCTGTAACTTAGTTCTTTTTTTATTTTTTGTACTTTAGCTAGTTTATTTAATTGTATTTATTTGTAGGAATTGTGTTTAATTAATTTATTGATAGTGTAGTGTTAGGTTAATTGTAGGTAATTGTAGGTAGTTTATTTAATTATTTTATTGATAGGGTAGTGTTAGGTTTAATTATAACTTAGGTTAGGATTTATTTTACAGGTAAATTTGTTATTATTTTAACTAGGTAACTATTAAATAGTTCTTAACTATTTAATAGCTATTGTACCGGGTTAAAATAAATACAAAGTTGCCTGTAAAATAAATATTAATCCTAAAATAGCTATAATATAATTATAATTTATATTGTAGCTATATTAGGATTTATTTTACAGGTAAGTATTTAGCTTTAAATAGGAATAAGTTATTTAATAAGAGTTAATTAATTTCGTTAGATGTAAATTATATTTAACTTAGGGGGGTGTTAGTGTTAGGGTTAGACTTAGCTTTAGGGGTTAATCCATTTATTAGAATAGCGGTGAGCTCCGATCGGAAGTTTAGGGGTTAATAATTGAAGGTAGGTGTCGGCGATGTTAGGGAGGGCAGATTAGGGGTTAATACTATTTATGATAGGGTTAGTGAGGCGGGTTAGGGGTTAATATCTTTATTATAGTAGCGCTCAGGTCCGCTCGGCAGATTAGGGGTTAATAAGTGTAGGCAGGTGTCGGCGACGTTGAGGGGGGCAGATTAGGGGTTAATAAATATAATATAGGGGTCGGCGATGTTAGGGGCAGCAGATTAGGGGTACATAGGGATAACGTAGGTGGCGGCGATTTGCGGTCGGAAGATTAGGGGTTAATTATTGTAAGTAGCTGGCGGCGACGTTGTGGGGGGCAGGTTAGGGGTGAATAAATATAATACAGGGGTCGGCCGGGTTAGGGGCAGCAGATTAGGGGTACATAAATATAACGTAGGTGGCGGTCGGCAGATTAGGGGTTAAAAATTTTAATCGAGTGGCGGCGGTGTGGGGGGACCTCGGTTTAGGGGTACATAGGTAGTTTATGGGTGTTAGTGTACTTTAGGGTACAGTAGTTAAGAGCTTTATGAACCGGCGTTAGCCAGAAAGCTCTTAACTCCTGCTTTTTTCAGGCGGCTGGAATTTTGTCGTTAGAGCTCTAACGCTCACTTCAGAAACGACTCTAAATACCAGCGTTAGAAAGATCCCATTGAAAATATAGGCTACGCAAATGGCGTAGGGGGATCTGCGGTATGGAAAAGTCGCGGCTGTAAAGTGAGCGTTAGACCCTTTAATCACTGACTCCAAATACCAGCGGGCGGCCAAAACCAGCGTTAGGAGCCTCTAACGCTGGTTTTGACGGCTACCGCCGAACTCCAAATCTAGGCCAGTATGTCTAGATATCTCGAGATCTATATGTTAATATCTCTTTGAAAATCCCTCTGAGATATTGTTTAATGTGCATAAGATTGTAATGTGAAATATTTTCATTATCTCCCTAGGTAAACATATCTCTATACATATAAATCTATGTTTCTCTATGTATGTGTATGTATGTCAATGTAAAATCCCTTTGTCTGCTTTTTTTTTCTAACACCTGAAATCTTTGAGCCCTTATTACTTTTGTGTTCAATATAAATATATATATATATTTTAATATGAGAGTAATTGTACTTTGGAATGCATTTTTAAAGTGTGTCTAGAAAATGTTATGTTGCGGAGAACTGTTAAATACAGCTCTTCGAGTGCGGAAGGGATTGTAGCATATTTTTCAAGACTTGTAATATCTGCGCAATGAAAACTGATTGTGAAAAAAAAAATAATATCGCATGTGGAAAACTCATACCGCACAACTTGTAATCTTGCCCATAGAGATTAAAATACCAGTGAGTTAGTCATCAAGCATTATAGTTTTTATATGTGAAACATTAAAAAAAAAGTCAAATCAAAAAGAAGATTTATTCGTGTTTATTCATGTCTTATTAAAGTGATAAGAATGGCTGCTAGGTAGCATGTGATTAAAGAACTAAGCCCTTATTGTGCAAATTCATTGCAACAGCACTTGTGAGAACAGTACTACAACAGCAATATAATGTAGCACAAGTGCTCTTGTCTGTGAAGCACCTCCAGACACTCTATTAAATATTCTGCTAGTCAACAACCACTTGTCTGGAAATCTGATCTAATACAAGGTTTTTTAAATCCCTGTAGCCAGGGAGCCCTGACTCAAACAAGGTTCTACGTTTGGTCCCTAATGTTGATTATTCTGTATATATCTCTATATGAAATCATTCCCTGGGTTCTACAAATAGGATGAATAACTGCTTGTTATTTTAGATGGCTTCTAAGTTTCCAATACATTTGTAATCCTTCTGAATATGCTCTGAGAAAAGCTTCATTTAAAGGGACAGCCTACTTACAAATTGTTATTGCTTAAAAATGTCTTTACTGCTCATTCCACAGTTTTGCATAACCAACATTGTTATATTAATACATGTTTTACTTATTTGATTACCTATATCTAAGCCCCTGCAGACTGCCCCTTATCTTTTTACAATCTTCCATTTTAGCCAATCAGTGCTGGTTCTTGTATAACCATTATTATTCTCCATTGAAGTTGGCACAATGTTATCCATATAGCACACATGAACTAGCACTGTCTGTCTGCTGTGCTAGATTTAAAACAACTAATAAAAAACACTGAGATAAGGGGCAGCCTGCAGGGGTGAATGGGTAGTAAAGACATTATCTATCTTTTTAAACAATAACAAAATCAAGTAGAATGTCCCTTTAACTAACGTGGGAATTGGAGGGAATTTCACAAATAATGGTAATTTATTAGTTAATTGTTAGCTAACATTCTCCACCTCAAACCATTACTAGAGAGAATAACAGTGACAGTCACGACTTCTTCTTTTTTACTTTGAAATTCTTAGGTCCTAGACCTAATGAAGTTACTAAGACAGAGCCTTAACACAAACCATTAGAATACTGCTATTTTTGCAGTGGTTCGATTTTAGATATTGGATCATCCTTAACTAGATTATAAGTGGCGTGATAACTGCTACGCATGATCATTATCGGGTTTATTGTGCCTGTTTGATCGCGTCAGATGTAGCGCACTTAGTAAATGTTGAAAGTAAACGTTCACTCAACTGCAATTGAAATGAACGTGCTCCGGGATATCGCAACCTCAAAGCACTAGTAAACTGTTATGCTCAAATAAAATGTTGCACAAAATACATAAAAAATACATTTAAAAGTAAAGCTACCCTCATAATAACACTGTCTAATAAAAATTAACAGAGATACACGCATAACTGTACATGTCTAAATATGTTTATATGTGTGTACATATGTATTAATATTTATAAATATATATTTACAGACATATATACACATACAAACACATAAATACATATGTAGATATATATATATATATATATATATATATATATATTTATATATATATATATATGTGTGTGTGTGTGTGTGTGTGTGTGTGTGTGTGATTTGGAGCCCTTTTCAGTCAAGTAGATGAAAACATGTAAAATTATATTCATTCAATATTCATATTTAATAAAGTATTATACTGTACATGTACTGTAAATATTTCACATTCCAATGTTCTTCACTTAGGGAAATATGGTCTAAGTATTTTTAAAATAGATATTCCTATACATATATATATCTATACTTAAATATAATCATATATATTTTTTTTACCAAAAATAATTTATATATATATATATATATATATACACAGTATATATATATATATATATATATATATATATATATATATATATATATATATATATATATATATATATAGTATATATATGTGTGTGTGTGTAATTTTGAATAAATAGAAGATATTCTTCTATGTGAAGAACATTGGAATGTGAAATATTAATATTTTGTGTTTGGTAAGCAAATGCAATTGGGTTTGCGCAGCTTGTTGAGTGTTAAGTTTTTTTATCCACTTTTCGTGATCCATTGAAGTCTATAGGAGAATATGTTAACATGGTTGCAATATTGTAACTTCAACTTTTTGCGCTCAAACAAAAACTTTTTACTTTAAACTTGTAATATGCGCAGTTACCAACGCATGAAAAAGCTAAAGTCGAGCATAGTTAGCGTGTGAGCCGGAGCGATAAATAACACTCCACTCATAATCTAGGCCATGGCCAGTATTTTAAGGTTCAGATCAAAGTTGAAAACGTATAATTAAATATAGCAATAAAAACGCTATCATGGTCAAACTTATTGTAAGTGTATTGGAATCTAATTATAAACATATGGTTGTGACGGCCCCCGGCTAACCCGACTGGGTAGCTCCACCAAAAGGGTCCTGCTTCCTCCCTGGTGACTGCAGCTGTGTAGCTGCCAAGTGATTATAGCCCATAGCCCACCCAAATACCAGACAGAACCAATATTCAGGAGCCCACCCAAATAACTAGAGAGACTAGTATTCAGGTGAAACAAGAGCTAACTTTATTGGGAAACACACTCTGCTTATATACACACGCAAAGGGTCTTATCTGACTCCCAAATCTCCCGCCATTCCTGCCCCTCCAGACAGTCCGGAGTCCCAGTCCCATAGAGCCCCACAGTAGCTAGGTCACGGTTTCTGGATGATACCAGGGGAGCGGCGGCACTTCTAGGGTGTTATTGAAAAGCTCTCAGTCCCCGAATGCCACAGTCCAAAAAGGGGCATGATCCATTACTGGGGACCGGAGTTACAGCCTGGTAAATATATGGAGGTGGGGGTGTCCAAAACCCCCGGTTCCCAAGAGAGCTCCATTCCGGCAATCATCCCACCTCTGGTCCTCCCTAGGGACTACCAATCCCCAAAAGAGTGAAGCTCTGGAGCAAGGGGCCGCTGGAGCAACCTGGGGTAAAGGTAAGCGGGTATCCGCGGTGATGTGACCAACCGGCAGTTCCAGGAGCCCGTCCAGTCGGAGAGGGGTTAGGTGGGTGTCCGGGGTGATATACGGCCAACCGGCAGGTCTGGGAGCCCAGCCAGCCGAGGAGGGTTTTCCTGGTCAGAGATCAGCTCTTTCCTGACAATGTTCAAAGCACAAAACAAAGCAAACCAATGGTTTGGGAGATCGCGTATGCTCTCAAAAGCCCAGATCCGCTGAGAAACAGGAGGGGACTAGGTAGTAGGGGGTGGAAGTTTAACCCTTCCAGCCTGGTATCTGTGACAGCTCCCCCTTCCAGTTTGGCAGACCGGCTAGATCCACACACGGGTCGGCCTGGGGCTGTCCGAGGAGTTATTCCAGTTCCGTTTGCCAGGAAAGTCCATCAGCATTTCCATTTTTCCATTTTTCCCCAGCCTGTATTGGATGTCAAAGGGCTGCAAGGCTAAACTCCACCGTAACAAGCGTCCATTGTCCCCAGAAACCCGATTGAGCCAGACTAGGGTGTTGTGATCCGTGAGGACAGTGAAGGGCCTTCCATAGAGGTACGGTTGAAGCTTCTTAAGGGCCCACACCAGGGCCAGGCACTCCTTCTCCACCACCATGTAGCCTACCTCCCTGGGCAACAGCTTCCGGCTGATGTAGGCTATGGGGGGGTTCTGCCCTTCCTCATCCACCTGGCTCAGTACTGTTACCATCCCGAACATGGAGGCATCTTTGTGGACACAAAAACGTTTGGTTGGGTTAGGAGGGGCAGAGATCAATGCAGTCTTAAGGTTTTGGAAGGCAGTTTCACATTCTGGGGACAACAGGACCTGTCGGGGTAATCGGTTTCAAGGTTAAGTCAGTCAGGGGTTTTTCCAGGGCACTGTAATTGGGGACAAATTTGCTGTAATACCCTGCGGTCCCTAGGAAAGCTAAGAATTGGGTTTTGGTCTTGGGGATGGGCCAGTTTGCGACTGCCTCAATCATGGCTGGCTCCGGCCGCTGCTTCCTGCAGCCCACCTGGTGCCCAAGGTACTGGACCTCCGAGCGCCCTATCATACACTTGTTGGGCTTCAGGGTCAGACCAGTGGCCCTGATGCGGTCTTGAATGATGCCTAGGTAGACCATGAGTTACCGCACCTGGTTACACCAAGCCTAGTGACGCCACTGCTTCAAACACCATACCTTCTCAGAGAGTAGACAGGTCGTTAAAGGCACACACCAGCAGCTCTCTGAGCATGAATACTTGTGAAAATGCTCTCACAGCATATGTGTGTATGCCACTGAAAAAAGTAATAACTTTTACTAGAAGCATTTTTGCTAATGGAAATGTACTGCAAAGATGCTTCTATTTATAATTGAAATGAACCCATGCACTTTTCAATTTTTACCATTTTATTCTTTTAACACAACAGACATATTCTCAAACTTTATTATGAAACTATGCTAACTAACTAAACATGCTTGTTCACAAGAGATTAAACTTGGGCAAATTAATTAGTCATACTACCACTCCTATATAAGCCCTCCATAAGTAAAAACAGCCACCTGACATGACGTCTTGCAAGATAGTTTTCTTACACTGTTCATTGGAGGCCAGGATATTTTCAATTTTAGTTTCTCTCCTAAAAAAAATATTTTTCCTTGTCTGGAAATTTTTTTTAAAAACAATTTGACAATTGGATCCAGTTTCAATAGCAGCAAAAAAAATAGAAGCAAAATCTTTGTATGTTTTTCAGTCCCAAGAGATGCTGAAATATATGTTGTTATAAAAATGATTGATTTGAAACATTCCTTTTATTTCTTTATGGAATAATTAGCATGTCTTTATCAGGACTATGTGCCCTTAGGTAAGCATATTGTACTATTTCCTCAATATACTTTTCTTTAAAGATGCATAATAGTAAGCAGATGAAGGAATCTTTTTAAGTAGCATTTACTCCCTAATAGCTGCAGAAAGTGCTGAAAAACAGCCATATAAGTACATTTATTAAAATGTTAATGTACACACATTTGTGTGTGTGTGTGTGTGTGTGCAGCTGAGAGCTTTCTATCATCCGTTCCCCAATTTTATGCAATGGTAGGGGAGTTGCTGAAGTGAAGGCTTCTCGGATAATGATGCTCAACTGGTTGGGTAAACTGAGAAATGAAGGTCTGAGAAAGGGGGTGGTGCATAGTAGGCTAGCAGCTATTTCCTTTTTCAAGAAGCTCCTTCAAATTCCAGATCATTCAGGGTAATTTCTGGTGAGGCAGGTTATAAAAGGATGAAGCAAGTTGGAAGGAAGCAGCAAGGATGTGCATGAACCAATCACTGCTTCAGCTTTTGGAGTGCTTAGGAAGGGTATCGCTGTTTCAGGCATCTTTCTCGCAAGCTTTTCATGGGGCCTTGAGAATTGGAAAGTTAGTGGTGCCCTCTAGGAGTGTGTCAGGTGTGGGATGCAGCTTCATCATGCTGCATATTTCTAGGTCTAAGAGAGATCAAGAAGGGCTTTTATTTAAAAATGTGTACGAGGCTGCTGTGAATGGGGCAGGGTGGGAGACATCCCAAATTTAGGAGGATTGGGTGATCCCAACAATATAAGTTGTATGTGCAGCTAAGATACCAATAGCCCTTAAAAGGCCCTTTTGTAGATACGGCTATACCGCTAGCATTTTAGCCTTTTCGCAACTCTCCATTTAGCACTCAAAAAATGACTTTTGAGTGCGGGATTTTCATTGCGACCGTATTACAGGTTGTGCAGTCCGGCTATTACTCTAGCCTTATAGTCTAGACCGACACAATCCATTCCGTTATCTGAGACCAGTAGTTATGGATTTTGCGAAACAAAAATGTTGCAAAGTACACTAACACCCATGAACTACATATTAACCCCTAAACCGCCACCCCTGCATCGCAAATACTATATTAGACCTATTAACTCCCTAAACCGATGACCCCCCACATAGCCAACACTAAATAAACCTATTAACCTTCAAACCGCCGACCCTTCACATCACTACTACTAAAATAAACCTATTAACCCCTAAACTGCCGGCCCCCACATCGCTAATACTAAACTAAAAATATTAACCCCTAAACCGCCATACCCCACAATGCAATAAACCTAATTTCAGTATTAACACCTAAACCGCCATCTCCCACAACACACTAAACCTAATTAAACTATTAACCCCTAAATCGCCATCCCCCCACAATGCAAGTAACTAAATTAATCACTAAGCCCCCTAACCTAACAACCCCTAAATTAACCCCAATTACATAAAATAAAAAAATACTAAGTTAAATTAAAATAAAAAAATCCTAACATTACTTAAATAAAACAACCTAAGAATAAATTAAAATAAATAAATCTAAAATTACAAAAAATAAAAAAGTCTAAAATTACAGAAACATTTTTTTATCAAACATTTTAAAAAAATAAACCTAATCTAATACCCCTATGAAAATAAAAAGCACCCCAAAATAAAGACATCGCTAACACTAATCTAACACTAGGCTACCAATAGCCCTTAAAAGGGTCTTTTGTAGGGCATTGCCTTAAGCTAAACAGCTATTTTACCTCAAAAATACAAATCAACCCCTAACAGTAAACCCCCAACCCACCAAACTCCCAAAATAAAAAACCTAAGCTACCCATTGCCCCTAAAAGGGCATTTGTATGGGCATTTCCCTTAAAATGGCAATAAGCAAAAGAATCTGAATCTAAAAAAAAATACACCCCCCCAAAAAAAAAAGCCTAAGTCTAACCCCAAAATAGGTACTCACCGTTCCTGAAGTCCGGCGGAGAATGTCTTCCAGGCGGTGAACAGCCAATAGGATATAAGTAGCTCTCATCCTATTGGCTGATTTGAAAATTTCAGTCAATTAGAATGCAAGGTACCCCAAATATAAAAACAAGTACCTTGCATTCAATCTTCAGTGTGCGGCGGTGATCGTATGAAGAGGATCCTCCATGCTGGATGTCTCAGTGGCTGGCGTTCTTTGTCCGCCGCCACGTCCGATCCGCCTTTACCCTGGATGAAGATAGAAGAGGTCCCTGTGCTGGATGAAGATGTTGTTGCCTGGAAGAAAACCTTCACCTCCTGGAAGAAGACCTTCTCCCCCGGACTTCAGGAACGGTGAGTACCTATTTGGGGGTCAGAATTAGGCTTTTTTTTATTTTTGCTGTGTTTTTTTTTTAGGTTAGGGATTTTTTTACCTTAATGGGCTGCAAAAGAGCTTTAGGGGCAATGGATAGCTTAGTTTTTTTAGTGTTAGGTTTTTTATTTTGGGGGGTTTGGTGGGTGGGGGTGTTTTGCTGTTAGGGGGGACGTAGAATTTCTTTTAGGTAAAAGCTGTTTAACTTAGATCAATGTCATACAAAAGGCCCTTTTAAGGACAATTGGTAGCTTAGTGTTAGATTAGGGGGTATTTTTATTTTGGGGGGCTTTTTATTTTTTTAGGGGTATTAGATTAGGTTTAATTTTTTAATTTTTGATAATTTGGTTTATATTTTTCTGTAATTTTAGTCTTTTTTATCTTTTGTAATTTTAGATTTATTTTAATTTAATCTTAGGTTGTTTTTTTAAAGAAATGTTAGTTTTTTTTATTTTAATTTTAACTTAGTATTTTTTTTATTTTATTTAATTGTAGTTAATTTAGGGGTTGTTAGGTTAGGGGGCTTAGTGATTAAAATAGTTACTTGCGTTGTGGGGGGGATGGTGGTTTAGGGGTTAATAGTTTAATTATGTTTATTGTGTTGTGGGGGGTGGTGATTTAGGGGTTAATAGGTTTATTTAGGTATCAGCAGTGCGGGGGGGGGTGACAGTTTAGGGGTTATTAGTTTTATTATGTAGTAGCGATGTGGGGGGCAGTGGTTTAGGAGTTAATAGGTTTATTTAAGTGTTAGCGATGCAGGAGTGGCGGATTAGGGGTATTTAGACTAGGGGTTGGTGTTAGGTTTCTGCATAACTTTCTTTTCCCCATAGACATCAATGGGGATTGCGTTATAGCAATCGCCATTCCACAATCGCAGGTGTTAGTTTTTTTCTAACACTTTCTCTCCATTGATGACTATGGGGGAAAACCTCCACCAGCACGTCAAGTCAGGCCTTGGGTTTTGTGCGGTATGGAGCTTAATGCATCGTACCACACAAAAAAGAAGGTTTTTCAGTAACTAATGGCAGCGCTATGGAGAGTGTGATACCGCTCATTTATTTGCGTTATTTACGCACATGGTTTAGCGCACAACGTGTAATCTTAGTGTATATTTTTTAATAAAGTACGCTAGGCTGTATTTTGGGGGCATTTGGGGCACATCTATAAATGTAACCAGATATCTGTTCTATGGCTAATTTTAGAAGCACTAATTGATACCACTGGCTTGCGGTAGCAATAACCAGCCACTTGTAATAGCTGGTTAATTATCGCACGCAAATTTGCCAGTTTGTGGCCGCATGATAATTTAGCGCTCCCCCTTAGTCAACTAATATGTGCCTAATAAGTTGCTAATAAATACAACTGTGACTGGTCTTCCTCCAACTTGGTGTCTGTGTGTCTATTGGGTACTATTGGTTGGGTGGGTTTCTTTGGGTTCTTCTTACCGAAGAATTATGGGTAATTTAATCCCTTATGAAGAGAAACTTTAGCTCTTATTTTCTTAATTTTCCCAAATTATACATTTGCAAATATTTAATTCAGGTATTATAATTTTTTTTCTTTTGTGTCTTCTACAGTGTCATCAAGGAAAAGACAAGGTAAGAAGGAGAGTGAGGACACTGAGAATCCTTCTTATGGAGTGAAGGGGCCTCTTCATGTGACATAGAAATATAGATGGCAGATAAGAGCCATAGGCCTAGCAAGTCTCACTCATGGAGCAAGGATTAGCAAACATAACACCCGTCACATATATTTCCATGGAATAACTATAACTATACCCCTCTTCTTCAAAATTTAAGCAGATATTTATCTGCCAATGTTTTTGAGCAGTCACAGATGTCCACTCACAATTCTCTTAATTTGGTTCTCTCTTCTGCCAACACCAATTGTTAAGATTCTTAACACCACGAAAATCTGCTCTGTCAAATCCTGCACCATCACTGCAGCCTCCCCGTCTGCAAACTCATTACTTATGCAGCAACACTTGGGGCTAGATTTATTAAAGCCCTACGGCTGCAAGTTCTCACAAGAACTTGCTCGACATAATTTATCAAGCAGCAGTCACCAGACCGCCACTTCCCTAACCTCTTCGCCACCTCTAAGGTGGCGAAATTCAATCTCCTCGGTCTAGCCAGACCAAGGAGATTGACAGCTCCTGCCCGCGCTTGATTGGCTGTGTGCGGGCAGGGGGCAGGATTGCACGCAAGTGCAAAATTGAGCTCGTGTGCAATGGCGAATACCTGCGGGTAATATCGCCCCACCACAGGCAAGCTGAGGGGTCGGGATTGCACGTGAGCGCAAAATTGCGCTCGTGTGCAATGGCGAATACCTGCGGGTAAGCTGAGGCATACAGGGGCGTGTATACGCGCCCCTGTCCGCCTCAAATTTAATAAATCTAGCCCTTGGGGCTTATCACTATTACCCACCATACTGCCTTTTAACAGCAGCATCAAAAGCAAATGTATATTCTGATAGAAACGATAATCAGTTACGCTTTTAATGAATATACAATTCCTGAAAGAGAAATATGTCAATAGGGGGATGGCACTGTGCCAACAACTGCAAGTGGACTCATAGTTCTGCCTAATTTTAAGAACTATGGAGGTGCAAGCAAAGTGCCCTTCCTGCTTGTTCTCCTGCTTCCTCTTCTGCACCTTCAACCAGGCACCTTGCCTCCAAAACCTCCACCGACTCTTCCAAGAAGAAAATGTAAATTATTGTTTACCTATTTTTAACTTCACTTACGGCTAGATTTAGAGTTTTGTCGGTAACGACCCGCGTATCTAACGCTGGCTTTTTTCTGGCCGCACCTTTAAAATAACTCTGGTATTGAGAGTCCACAGAATGGCTGCGTTAGGCTCCAAAAAAGGAGCGTATAGCATATTTAACGCAACTTCAACTCTCAATACCAGAGTTGCTTACGGACGCGGCCAGCCTCAAAAACGTGCTCGTGCACGATTCCCCCATAGGAAACAATGGGGCTGTTTGAGCTGAAAAAAAACCTAACACCTGCAAAAAAGCCGTGTTCAGCTCCTAACGCAGCCCCATTGTTTCCTATGGGGAAACACTTCCTACGTCTGCACCTAACACTCTAACATGTACCCGAGTCTAAACACCCCTAACCTTACACTTATTAACCCCTAATCTGCCGCCCCCGCTATCGCTGACCCCTGTATATTATTTTTCACCCCTAATCTGCCGCTCCGTAAACCGCCGCTACTTACATTATCCCTATGTACCCCTAATCTGCTGCCCCTAACACCGCCGACCCCTATATTATATTTATTAACCCCAAATCTGCCCCCCACAACGTCGCCTCCACCTGCCTACACTTATTAACCCCTAATCTGCCGAGCGGACCGCACCGCTATTATTATAAAGTTATTAACCCCTAATCCGCCTCACTAACCCTATAATAAATAGTATTAACCCCTAATCTGCCCTCCCTAACATCGCCGACACCTAACTTCAATTATTAACCCCTAATCTGCCGACTGGAGCTCACCGCTATTCTAATAAATGTATTAATCCCTAAAGCTAAGTCTAACCCTAACACTAACACCCCCCTAAATTAAATATAATTTTAATCTAACGAAATTAATTAACTCTTCTTAAATAAATTATTCCTATTTAAAGCTAAATACTTACCTGTAAAATAAATCCTAATATAGCTACAATATAAATTATAATGATATTATAGCTATTTTAGGATTTATATTTATTTTACAGGTAACTTTGTATTTATTTTAACCAGGTACAATAGCTATTAAATAGTTAAGAACTATTTAATAGCTAAAATAGTTAAAATAATTACAAATTTACCTGTAAAATAAATCCTAACCTAAGTTACAATTAAACCTAACACTACACTATCAATAAATAAATTAAATTAAATACCTATAATTATCTACAATTAAACCTAACACTACACTATCAATAAATAAATTAAATACAATTCCTACAAATAAATACAATGAAATAAACTAACTAAAGTACAAAAAATAAAAAAGAACTAAGTTACAAAAAATAAAAAAATATTTACAAACATTAGAAATATATTACAACAATTTTAAACTAATTACACCTACTCTAAGCCCCCTAATAAAATAACAAAGCCCCCCAAAGTAAAAAAATGCCCTACCCTATTCTAAATTACTAAAGTTCAAAGCTCTTTTACCTTACCAGCCCTGAACAGGGCCCTTTGCGGGGCATGCCCCAAGAAGTTCAGCTCTTTTGCCTGTAAAAAAAAACATACAATACCCCCCCCCAAGATTACAACCCACCACCCACATACCCCTAATCTAACCCAAACCCCCCTTAAATAAACCTAACACTAAGCCCCTGAAGATCTCCCTACCTTGAGTCGTCTTCACCCAGCCGAGCCAAATTCTTCATCCAAGCGGAGCAAGAAGAGGTCCTCCATCCGGTAGAAGTCTTCATCCAACCGGGGCAGAAGAGGTCTTCCATTCGATTGAAGTCTTCATCCAAGCGGAATCTTCTATCGTCATCCATCCGGAGCGGAGCGGCAGCATCCTGAAGACCTCCGACGCGGAACATCCATCCTGGCCGACGACTGAACAACGAATGACGGTTCCTTTAAATGACGTCATCCAAGATGGCGTCCCTCGAATTCCGATTGGCTGATAGGATTCTATCAGCCAATCGGAATTAAGGTAGGAATATTCTGATTGGCTGATGGAGTCAGCCAATCAGAATCAAGTTCAATCCGATTGGCTGATCCGATCAGCCAATCAGATTGAGCTTGCATTCTATTGGCTGATCGGAACAGCCAATAGAATGCGAGCTCAATCTGATTGGCTGATTGGATCAGCCAATCGGATTGAACTTGATTCTGATTGGCTGATTCCATCAGCCAATCAGAATATTCCTACCTTAATTCCGATTGGCTGATAGAATCCTATCAGCCAATCGGAATTCGAGGGACGCTATCTAGGATGACGTCATTTAAAGGAACCGCCATCCGTCGTTCAGTCGTCGGCCAGGATGGATGTTCCGCGTCGGAGGTCTTCAGGATGCTGCCGCTCCGCTCCGGATGGATGACGATAGAAGATTCCGCTTGGATGAAGACTTCAATCGGATGGAAGACCTCTTCTGCCCCGCTTGGATGAAGACTTCTACCGGATGGAGGACCTCTTCTTGCTCCGCTTGGATGAAGAATTTGGCTCGGCTGGGTGAAGACGACTCAAGGTAGGGAGATCTTCAGGGGCTTAGTGTTAGGTTTATTTAAGGGGGGTTTGGGTTAGATTAGGGGTATGTGGGTGGTGGGTTGTAATGTTGGGGGGGTATTGTATGTTTTTTTTTACAGGCAAAAGAGCTGAACTTCTTGGGGCATGCCCCGCAAAGGGCCCTGTTCAGGGCTGGTAAGGTAAAAGAGCTTTGAACTTTAGTAATTTAGAATAGGGTAGGGCATTTTTTTATTTTGGGGGGCTTTGTTATTTTATTAGGGGGCTTAGAGTAGGTGTAATTAGTTTAAAATTGTTGTAATATATTTCTAATATTTGTAAATATTTTTTTATTTTTTGTAACTTAGTTCTTTTTATATTTTGTACTTTAGTTAGTTTATTTCATTGTATTTATTTGTAGGAATTGTATTTAATTTATTTATTTATTGATAGTGTAGTGTTAGGTTTAATTGTAGATAATTATATTTATTTTATTTAATTAATTTATTGATAGTGTAGTGTTAGGTTTAATTGTAACTTAGGTTAGGATTTATTTTACAGGTAAATTTGTAATTATTTTAACTATTTTAGCTATTAAATAGTTCTTAACTATTTAATAGCTATTGTACCTGGTTAAAATAAATACAAAGTTACCTGTAAAATAAATATTAATCCTAAAATAGCTATAATATCATTATAATTTATATTGTAGCTATATTAGGATTTATTTTACAGGTAAGTATTTAGCTTTAAATAGGAATAATTTATTTAAGAAGAGTTAATTAATTTTGTTAGATTAAAATTATATTTAATTTAGGGGGGTGTTAGTGTTAGGGTTAGACTTAGCTTTAGGGGTTAATACATTTATTAGAATAGCGGTGAGCTCCAGTTGGCAGATTAGGGGTTAATAATTGAAGTTAGGTGTCGGCGATGTTAGGGAGGGCAGATTAGGGGTTAATACTATTTATTATAGGGTTAGTGAGGCGGATTA
Organism: Bombina bombina; assembly: GCF_027579735.1. Lineage (NCBI taxonomy): Eukaryota > Metazoa > Chordata > Amphibia > Anura > Bombinatoridae > Bombina > Bombina bombina. Next base: position 266,164,119 of record NC_069499.1, on the reverse strand, counting down.
GGGGTTAATAACTTTATTATAGTAGCGGTGCGGTCCGCTCGGCAGTTTAGGGGTTAATAAGTGTAGGCAGGTGGAGGCGACGTTGAGGGGGCAGATTAGGGGTTAATAAATATAATATAGGGGTCGGCGGTGTTAGGGGCAGCAGATTAGGGGTACATAGCTATAATGTATGTGGCGGCTCTTTGCAGTCGGCAGATTAGGGGTTAATTATTGTAGGTAGCTGGCTGCGACGTTGTGGGGGGCAGGTTAGGGGTTAATAAATATAATATAGGGGTCGGCGGTGTTAGGGGCAGCAGATTAGGGGTACATAGCTATAATGTAGGTGGCGGCTCTTTGCGGTCGGCAGATTAGGGGTTAATTATTGTAGGTAGCTGGCTGCGACGTTGTGGGAGGCAGGTTAGGGGTTAATAAATATAATATAGGGGTCGGGGGTGTTAGGGGCAGCAGATTAGGGGTACATAAGTATAACGTAGGTGGCGGTCGGCAGATTAGGGGTTAAAAAAAATTAATAGAGTGGCGGCGATGTGGGGGGACCTCGGTTTAGGGGTACATAGGTAGTGTATGGGTGTTAGTGTACTTTAGAGCACAGTAGTTAAGAGCTTTATGAACCGGCGTTAGCCCAGAAAGCTCTTAACTACTGACTTTTTTCTGCGGCTGGAGTTTTGTCGTTAGATTTCTAACGCTCACTTCAGCCACGACTCTAAATACCGGAGTTAGAAAGATCCCATTGAAAAGATAGGATACGCATTTGACGTAAGGGGATCTGCGGTATGGAAAAGTCGCGGCTGAAAAGTGAGCGTTAGACCCTTTTTTTAATGACTCCAAATACCGGCGGTAGCCTAAAACCAGCGTTAGGAGCCTCTAACGCTGGTTTTCAAGGCTACCGCCAAACTCCAAATCTAGGCCTTAGAAAGTTTAAAAATTTAACTGGAATTTGTGGTGCAAAAATAAAAATAAATAAATAAAATAATTATGGGCCAGATTTATTTTTCGCACGCAAACTAACTGCACTTAAAGTAAAAAGTTAGCGCATTAGCACCCATATTACACGTTTAAAGTAAAAAGTTAGTGTGTGAGCAAAAGACTCAGGCACGTTAACTTCAGGACTTTGGATATTGCGATTTGCGACTGCGATAACTTCTTCTCCACATAGACTCCTATGGGGCGCACTTAAAAAAAAACTATTAGTTATCATTTGAGAGCTAACCAGACACTGAACTACTCCAACTGCGCTAAACCCGAAGGTGCATTAGGAATATATATTATTATTACTATATTATTATATATAGATATAGATAAAGGTATAAACATATATTGTATTATTGTATAGAAATATTTATTTAAAAATAAAAAGAATTTTTTTTTCTATGTAAAGAACATACACCTAGATTACATGTTATGCGTTGCGGCTTGTAATGCTGAAGATATGGCATTTTCAGCGTTATAACAGCACCACAGCTATTACAAGTGTTGTCGGTATAGGTGTACCGCAAGCCTTTTAGCATGTAACGCAACGTCAGTCCCGCATATGTAAAAAATTATGTTTTTCATGGGATTCCCATAGCGCCGGTATTACGAGTTTTGTGTTCTGACTAAAAAGTGAGCGTTACAACCTAAAACGACAAGATCTGTACCGCCATCTAAAGTCAGTAGTTATGAGTTTTACATTACAAAGCTGTAGCATAAAACACATAACTAAAGTGTTACAAAGTACACTAACACCCATAAACTACCTATTAACCCCTAAACCGAGGCCCTCCCGCATCGCAAACACTATAATAAATTTATTAACCCCTAATCTGCCGCTCCCGACATCGCTGCCACTAAAAAAATGTATTAACCCCTATTCAGCGGCTCCCCGACATTGTCGCCACTATAATAAACTTATTAACCCCTAAACCGCCACCCTCCCGCATAGCAAACACTATTTAAATATTATTAACCCCTAATCTGCCATCCGCCCACACCGCCACTATAATAAACCTATTAACCCCTAAACCGCAAGCCCCCAACAACGAAACATACTATAATTAACTATTAACCCCTAAACCGAAAGCCCCCCACAACAAAAGCAGCTCTCATTCTATTTGCTAATTCGAATAAGCCAATAGAATGAGAGCTGCCTAAATCCTATAGGCTGATTTGAACAGCCAATAGGATTTTAGCAGCCCAAATTCCTATTGGCTGATTCAAATTTTTCAGCCGATAGGAATGCAAGCGATGCCATCTTGAATCGTGTCCCTTGCATTAAAGATTCAGTGTACAGCGGCGACTGTATGAAGAGGATGCTCCGCGCGGGATGTCTTCAGGATGGACCCGCTCTGCGCCAGCTGCATTAAGATCGAAGAGGCCGTCTGGATGGAGACTTCTTGCCGTCTGGATGAGGACTTCGCCTGGTGGATGAAGATAGAAGAGGCCATCTGGATGAAGACTTCTTGCCGCCTGGATGAGGACTTCGCTGGCTGGATGATGATAGAAGAGGCCGTCTGGATGATGAATTCACCAGCTGGATGAAGATCCTTCAAGCGGGACTTAAAAAAACTGTAAGTGGATCATCAGGGGGTTAGTGTTTTTTAAGGGTTTATTGGGTGGGTTTTGTTTTTTAGTTTAGGGTCTGGGCAGTAAAAGAGCTAAATACCCTTTTAAGGGCAATGCCCATACAAATGCCCTTTTCAGGGCAATGGGTTGCTTAGGTTATTTTAGATAGTTTTTTTTTATTTGGGGGGGTTGGTTTGGTGGGGGGTTTTACTGTTAGGGGGGTGTTTGTATTTTTAATACAGGAAAAAGAGCTGATATCTTTGGGGCAATGCCCCACAAAAGGCCCTTTTAAGGGCCATTGGTATTTTTATTTTATGGATTAGGTTTTTTTTATTTTGGGGTGGGTTTTTATGGGTATTAAAATAGGAATATTTTTTTTATTTTTGATAATTTATTTTGTGTAATGTATATGTTTAGGGGGTGTTTGTATCTTTTTTGGAGTAAAAGAGCTGTTTATCTCAGGGCAATGCCCTCCAAAAGGCAATTTTAAGGGCCCCCCAAAAGTCCCTTTTAAGGGCCCTTGGTAGTTTATTCTAGAGTAGGTTTTTTATTTTGGGGTGATTTTTTTTAAGGGTATTAGAATAGGATTAATCTTTATTTTTTTGTATAATTTCGTTGTTTATTTGTAATGATAGTTTTTTTTTATTTTATGTAATGGTAGGTTTTAGTGTCAGGCAGGGTTTTATTTCACAGGTAAGTTTATATTTATTTTAACAAGTTATATTTATTTTAACCCATAACACTTTGGTTCCAATTTGAACCATTCTCAAATAGAGGCCGTAACAGAATTGGAACCGAAATGTTATGGGTTAAAGGGACAGTATACTGTAAAATAGTTTTTCCCTTAATGTGTTTACAATTGCTTTTTATACCAACTGCAGAGTAAAAAATGTATGAAAATTAGCTTTTTAAGGTTTATTTGTGTATATTAAAGCTCTGATTTTGTGTTTTGAAGCCACAGCCTAATAAAATAGGTTGAGCTTGTAGGTATAATCAGATCTCATTACTGTATCACATTGTGCACATATACCTGCTTCTTTATCTTATATCTGTCCTTAAAACAATCACCAATACTTTGAGAGAACAATGGAAAATCAACATTTTATTACCTTATCTCTGCTTTATCACACTGGGAGTGTAATTTCTTCTGCTGGCTGTGTTTACAAAGCTTATCTATAGCTGGTACGCGCAGCCACAAACTTTCAGAATAGGTGGGGATACCACATGCTAAATTAACAATTTCAAATGCCAATATAAGGGTAAAAGAGCTACTTGTAAACAATTTAATACACTCCAGCAGGTAAAGTGGATCATTGGGAACAAATTAAAGGGGAGAACATTTTTGAGTAAACTGTCCCTTTAAGGCCCTACTTGTCTGCATTCCTTGTGGATTAAAAGGCTTATTATACCGGATCCTGTGTGGCCTGCTTCTTTCAGTACAGGGAGTGCAGAATTATTAGGCAAGTTGTATTTTTGAGGATTAATTTTATTATTGAACAACAACCATGTTCTCAATTAACCCAAAAAACTCATTAATATCAAAGCTGAATAGTTTTGGAAGTAGTTTTTAGTTTGTTTTTAGTTATAGCTATTTTAGGGGGATATCTGTGTGTGCAGGTGACTATTACTGTGCATAATTATTAGGCAACTTAACAAAAACAAATATATACCCATTTCAATTATTTATTTTTACCAGTGAAACCAATATAACATCTCAACATTCACAAATATACATTTCTGACATTCAAAAACAAAACAAAAACAAATCAGTGACCAATATAGCCACCTTTCTTTGCAAGGACACTCAAAAGCCTGCCATCCATGGATTCTGTCAGTGTTTTGATCTGTTCACCATCAACATTGCGTGCAGCAGCAACCACAGCCTCCCAGACACTGTTCAGAGAGGTGTACTGTTTTCCCTCCTTGTAAATCTCACATTTGATGATGGACCACAGGTTCTCAATGGGGTTCAGATCAGGTGAACAAGGAGGCCATGTCATTAGATTTTCTTCTTTTATACCCTTTCTTGCCAGCCACGCTGTGGAGTACTTGGACGCGTGTGATGGAGCATTGTCCTGCATGAAAATCATGTTTTTCTTGAAGGATACAGACTTCTTCCTGTACCACTGCTTGAAGAAGGTGTCTTCCAGAAACTGGCAGTAGGACTGGGAGTTGAGCTTGACTCCATCCTCAACCCGAAAAGGCCCCACAAGCTCATCTTTGATGATACCAGCCCAAACCAGTACTCCACCTCCACCTTGCTGGCGTCTGAGTCGGACTGGAGCTCTCTGCCCTTTACCAATCCAGCCACGGGCCCATCCATCTGGCCCATCAAGACTCACTCTCATTTCATCAGTCCAAAAAACCTTAGAAAAATCAGTCTTGAGATATTTCTTGGCCCAGTCTTGACGTTTCAGCTTGTGTGTCTTGTTCAGTGGTGGTCGTCTTTCAGCCTTTCTTACCTTGGCTATGTCTCTGAGTATTGCACACCTTGTGCTTTTGGGCACTCCAGTGATGTTGCAGCTCTGAAATATGGCCAAACTGGTGGCAAGTGGCATCTTGGCAGCTGCACGCTTGACTTTTCTCAGTTCATGGGCAGTTATTTTGCGCCTTGGTTTTTCCACACGCTTCTTGCGACCCTGTTGACTATTTTGAATGAAACGCTTGATTGTTCGATGATCACGCTTCAGAAGCTTTGCAATTTTAAGAGTGCTGCATCCCTCTGCAAGATATCTCACTATTTTTGACTTTTCTGAGCCTGTCAAGTCCTTCTTTTGACCCATTTTGCCAAAGGAAAGGAAGTTGCCTAATAATTATGCACACCTGATATAGGGTGTTGATGTCATTAGACCACACCCCTTCTCATTACAGAGATGCACATCACCTAATATGCTTAATTGGTAGTAGGCTTTCGAGCCTATACAGCTTGGAGTAAGACAACATGCATAAAGAGGATGATGTGGTCAAAATACTCATTTGCCTAATAATTCTGCACTCCCTGTATTAACATCTACCCTGGGCCAGGTTTGTGATACTGTGGACTTTGTACTCTCTGTTTACAAGAGCACAAGGCAATTGTTTTGGATGGTGAGTGCCACTTCTCCCACACTTTATATATATATATATATATATATATACACACACACACACACACACACTCACCGGCCACTTTATTAGGTACACCTTGCTAGTACTGTACCGGGTTTGACCCCCTTTTGCCTTCAGGACTGCCTTTATTATTAATAGCATAGATTCAACAAGGTGTTGGAAACATTCCTCAGAGATTTTGGTCCATATTGGCATGATAGCATCACGCAGTTGCTGCAGATTTGTCGAATGTACATTCATGATGTGAATCTCCCGTTCCACCAAATCCCAAAGGTGCTCTATTGGCTTGAGATCTGGTGATTGTGGAGGCCATTGGAGTACAGTAAGCTCATTGTCATGGTCAAGAAACCAGTTTGAGATGATTTGAGCTTTGGGACATGATGCATTATCCTGCTGGCAGTAGCAAACAGAAGATGGGAACACTGTAGTCATAAAGGGATGGACATGGTCAGCAACAACACTCAGGTAGGCCATGCCGTTTAAACTATGCTCAATGGTACTAAGGGGCCAAAGTGTGGCAAGAAAATATCCCCCACACCATTACACCACAGCCACCAGCCTGAGCCGTTGACACAAGGCAGGATGGATCCATGCTTTCATGTTGTTTACGCCAAATTCTTACCCAACCATCTGAATGTCTCAGCTTAAATCGAGACTCATCAGACCAGACAACGTTTTTACAATCTTCTATAGTCCAATTTTGGTGAGCCTGTGCCAATTGTAACCTCAGTTTCCTGTAATTAGCTGACAGAACTTGCACCTGGTGTGGTCTTATGCTGCTGTAGCCCATCTGCTTCAAGGTTCAACATGTTGTGCATTCAGAGATAGTATTCTGTATACCTTTTTGTAACAAGTGGTTATTTGAGTTACTGTTGCCTTTTTATCATCTCAAACCAGTCTGCCCATTCTCCTCTGACCTCAGACATCAACAAGGCATTGTCGTCCACACAACTGCCGCTCACTGGATATTTTCTCTTTTTCGGTCCATTCTCTGTAAACCCTAGAGATGGTTGTACGTGAAATTCCTAGTATATCAGCAGTTTTTTAAATACTCAGACCAGCCCGTCTAATGTACCTAATAAAGTGGCCGGTGAGTATATGTGTCAGGATTATTACACCACATGTGTATAGCTTTAAGAAGTTCCCTATAAATTTCCATGGAGCCTTTCACCACTTGCCAATTAAGCTGTGTATAGTGTGTAGCGTTGCTGCATGCCTGAAGCTGCTGCTGTTGTATTAATTCAGCTCATATCTACTCTAAAGAAGTTTGGAAGTTTACTGCCTAATCCAGCCACCCTTACCATCGGATTATCACCTCTGGGTGAAGGATTGTCACCTCCTATCTGCTTGTATCACCAAGATAAACTACTGTTTCACGGACTGGAAAACCGTAACCGGGTGATTCCGCCCTGCACACCACGTCACTGCTGACTTAACAAACTCAGACTCCTCGCAACTCCGGGCTAACACGCCCCTCTTGCAATGTCAGGACTTTGTCAATTCTTCAGGGCTAACATGCCCTCGGAGTTCCTCACGACTCACACGCCCGTTGAGACTCGTCAGTGCTGACACACCTCCAACTCAATAGGCAGAGACTGCTTGTACTCAGGGCAACCACGCCCCCAACTGCAGTGTATAAGATATAGCTGTGATTCAGTTAAGCACGCCTGTTACAGTGAATATCTCCTAGTACTCACAAGGACTGTGACTTAAAACGAGCAAGCAAATCCACAGAGAGTTTTCTCTTTCCAATTGCTTATATATTTATGGCAACCTTAAAGCCAAAGTACTTTCAGTGACTCGACTCAATCATTCAGCCACAAGCTTATTACAGGGAGAAATATAGCTCCTCTCTCCTGTAACCAATTAACAAGAACCAAGTTGATCTAGTTCATATTTCTAACCTGTATCCCAAGTTCCACTTCATAGTATCTGCAGTTGAGATCCAACCTAAACATCACTCATATAAGAAAGATTATGAGTCTGACAATATGTATGTATATGTGCACATACATATTTACACCTATAAACACATAAATACACATATATACTCATATAAATATATATATAGACATGTATACATACACACATACACATATTTAGACATACAGATGTGGCCAAAAAGTACTGGTACCTTTGCATTTTAAAGTACTGATACCTTTGCATTTTAAAGTATTGGTACCTTTGCATTTTAAGAGAGAAAGACAAAAAAGCCTGACTGGAGTTTGCCTAAATGCATGTTGACAAGCCACAGTCCTTCTGGAAAAATGTCCTTGAGACAGACAAAACAAACGTAGAGTTTTTTAGCAAATCACAACAACTCCATGTTTACAGAAGGAAAAAATAAACTTTCAAAAAAGAACACCATCCTCACCGTAAAACATGGAGGAGGTGCCTCTGGCATGGGTGCCTAGAATCTGTGCAGAGCACAATGAAATCATAAGACTATCAAGGCATTCTGGAGCAAAAATACTGCCCAGTGTCAGAAAGCTTTGTCTCGGTCACAGGTCATGTCTTCCTGAAACATGCCTCAAAAAAGCACCCAAGAATGGATGAGAAGCATTGTAAAAATGCTCAATATCTTCATATTCCTTTTTGCTATTTCTTGTCTCTATAACAAACTACTTTATTCAATGACTCCTTCCCCCTTACCACCTGCACTGTTCATTAGTCCATCTCTCTGAAACTCACCTTACTTTTGTACTTATGAACTTTATCTATTCCTAAACACTCTCTCTCCCCCCTGCACCTCACCTCAAAAACAGTCTTATTGCTGCAAATCTGTATCTCATCTCATGTCACTCTCCCTCTTACTTATTCTAGCTGCTGGTGACATCTCCCCTAATCCTGGTCCCCAACAACTTCCTAGCCGTGCACATCCATGTGAACTGTTCCATAGACTCAGAAAACAAAACTCTGGTAACCTTACTCACATTCCTCTAACATCTAAAGCCACTACCCCTTTCACTTGTGCACTCTGGAACTCTCGCTCTGTTTGAAACAAGCTCACTTCTATACTTGACCTCTTTATCTCCTGCTCCATCAACCTTCTGGCTCTAACAGAATCCTGGATCTCTCCCCAAGACACAGCATCCACTGCTGCTCTGTCACATGGGGGTCTCCACTTCAGCCATACTCCTAGGTCTGATAATAGACAAGGAGGTGGTGTAGGTATTTTACTTTCCTCTTGTTGCACCTTCCAACAAATAAATCCCATCTCTTCCCTCACATTTTCCTCATTCAAAACCCACATGATTCACTTATTCTCTCCCCTCGCTATACGTGTCATATACCGACCCCCTGGCATCTCAACTCAATTTCTAGATCACTTGGCTGTCTGGCTACCTTATTTCCTCTCCTTAGGCACCCCTGCCCTCATTCTTGGCAATTTCAATATCCCTCTTGACAATCCCACTTCCTCTTCTGCAAAACAACTTCTGCGACTCACTTCCTCTTTCGGTTTGTCACAATGGACTGACTCTCCCACTCACAAAGATGGTCACTCCCTTGACCTGATCTTTAGCTATCGGTGCACTATTTCAAACTTCACAAACTCTCCTTTTCCTCTTTCTGACCACCATCTCCTCACTTGCAACATCTCATCCCTCCCTACAACTCTCCCTCCTTTTTCTCCTCACACCAAACCTCACAGAAGCATTATGTCATTAGATCAGCAACAGATTGCTAATTCCCTTGAACCTCTCCTCTCATCCATCTCCTCCTTCTCCTGCCCTGACCAATCTATCTGCCACTATAATTCCACCCTTACATCAGTCCTCAACAATCTGGCCCCTGTTACCATCACACTCATCCTCAGCCCTGGCATACTCCTCTGACACGGTACCTACGCAGATGTTCCCGTACTGCTGAGCAGCACTGGAGAAAACCTCGGAGTTCAGCTGATTTCCTTCATTACAAGTTAATTTTGAACTTCTACTATTCTGCCCTTAATCTCTATAAGCCACTTCTCTACTCTTATCTCTAATCTTTCTTCAAACCCAAAACGTCTGTTCGCCACTTTATTCTTCTCCGCCCACCCCCACCCCCTACTACAAGTTCTCTGTCAGCTCAAGACTTTGCCAGCCATTTCAATAACAAAATCCCTTCACTGGCTTCCTCTTACCTCCAGGATTAAACATAAAATTCCCACTCTGACATACAAAGCCCTCAACTGTACTACTCCCCCTATATCTCAGACGTTGGGGGGTAGTTATCAAGCCGTCTACTTTTCTGCCTTCGCCAGCCAAATACGCCCGCCTAAGCTCGCCTATCTTCGCCGCCGCGGACCTTGAATAAGTACGCCTAAGTTATCAAAAAAGCTGTCAAAAAGCCGCGGGGCGATGAGCAGCGGACTGTGAGAGTTATCACTCATCCGATCTCGCTGCCCTTCGGCTTTTTCCCAGCTTTATTGCTAGCCTGTCACTAAGCACTCACACTAAACTACACTGTTCTATCCCTATACCGGCGCCCCCGGAGCCCCCCGCAACTAAATAAAGTTACTAACCCCTAAACCGCCGCTCCTAGACCCTGCCGCAGCTCTTATAAATGTATTAACCCCTAAACCGCCGCTCCTAGACCCTGCCGCAACTCTTATAAATGTATTAACCCCTAAACTGCCGCTCCCGGACACCGCTGCCACCTACATTATACCTAGTAACCCCTATCCTGCCCCCCCTACACCGTCGCCCTCTATAATAAAGTTATTAACCCCTCTCCTGCTGATCCCGCACCTCTCCGCAACTAAATAAATAGTTTAACCCCTAAACCGCCGCTCCCTGAACCCGCCGCAACCTATATTAAACCTATTAACCCCTATCCTGCCCCCCCTACACCGTCGCCACCTATAATAAATTTATTAACCCCTATCCTGCCCCCCACTACGCCGCCGCCACTGTAATAAAATTATTAACCCCTAAACCTAAGTCTAACCCTAACGCCCCCCTAACTTAAATATTAATTAAATCAATCTAAATAATATTTTTATTATTAACTAAATTAATCCTATTTAAAACTAAATACTTACCTATAAAATAAACCCTAATATAGCTACAATATAAATAATAATTATATTCTAGCTATTTTAGGATTATTTTTATTTTACAGGTACCTTTCAATTTATTTTAACTAGGTACAATAGCTATTAAATAGTTATTAACTATTTAATAGCTTACCTAGCTAAAATAAACTGAAATTTACCTGTAAAATAAATCCTAACCTAAGTTACAATTACACCTAACACTACACTATACTTTAATAAATTATTCCTATTTAAAACTAAATACTTACCTGTAAAATAAACCCTAATATAGCTACAATATAAATAATAATTATATTGTAGCTATCTTAGTATTTATATTTATTTTACAGGTAACTTTGTATTTATTTTAGCTAGTTTGAATAGTTATTAAATAGTTATTAACTATTTAATAACTGCCTAGCTAAAAGAAATACAAAATTACCTGTAAAATAAATCCTAACCTAAGTTACAATTAAACCTAATACTACACTATCATTAAATTAATTAAATAAATTACCTACAAATAACTACAATTAAATACAATTACATAAACTAACTAAAGTACAAAGTTCCGATCAGCCAATAGAATGCGAGCTCAATCTGATTGGCTGATTCCATCAGCCAATCAGATTTTTCCTACCTTAATTCCGATTGGCTGATAGAATCCTATCAGCCAATCGGAATTGAGGGGACGCCATCTTGGATGACGTCCCTTAAAGGAGCTTTCATTCGTCGTAGTCCGTCAGTGAAGAAGGAGGTTCCGCGTCGGCGGGAGGAAGATTCAAGACCCGGCTTGGAAGATGACATCGCCCGGATAGAAGACCTCTTCAGCGCCTCTTGGAAGATGACATCGGTCGGATCAAAGACTTCTTCAGCGCCGCCTGGATGATGACTTCATCGTATGGAAGATTTCTTCAGCGCCACTTGGAGGATTAACTTCTTCCGCTCCGGATGTCCATTTCGGTTCCATCGCTGCTCGGCTGAGTGAAGACAAGGTAGGATGATCTTCAGGGGATTAGTGTTAGGTTTTTGTAAGGGGGGTTTGGGTTAGATTAGGGGTATGTGGGTGGTGGGTTTTAATGTTGGGGGGGGGGGGGTTGTACTTTTCTTTTACAGGCAAAAGAGCTGAACTTTTGGGGGCATGCCCCCACAAATGGCCCTTTTAAGGGCTGGTAAGGTAAAAGAGCTTTGAACTTTATTTAATTTAGAATAGGGTAGGGCATTTTTTTATTTTGGGGGGTTTGTTATTTTATTAGGGGGCTTAGATTAGGTGTAAGTAGCTTAAAATTGTTGTAATTTTTTTAAAATGTTTGTAACTTATTTTTTTATTTTTTGTAAGTTAGCTTTTGTTATTTTTTGTACTTTAGTTAGTTTATGTAATTGTATTTAATTGTAGTTATTTGTAGGTAGTTTATTTAATTAATTTAATGATAGTGTAGTATTAGGTTTAATTGTAACTTAGGTTAGGATTTATTTTACAGGTAATTTTGTATTTCTTTTAGCTAGGTAGTTATTAAATAGTTAATAACTATTTAATAACTATTCTAACTAGCTAAAATAAATACAAAGTTACCTGTAAAATAAATATAAATCCTAAAATAGCTAGAATATAATTATTATTTATATTGTAGCTATCTTAGGGTTTATTTTACAGGTAAGTATTTAGTTTTAAATAGGAATAATTTATTAAAGTATAGTGTAGTGTTAGGTGTAATTATAACTTAGGTTAGGATTTATTTTACAGGTAAATTTCAGTTTATTTTAGCTAGGTAAGTTATTAAATAGTTAATAACTATTTAATAGCTATTGTACCTAGTTAAAATAAGTTGAAAGGTACCTGTAAAATAAAAATAAATCCTAAGATAGCTAGAATATAATTATTATTTATATTGTAGCTATATTAGGGTTTATTTTATAGGTAAGTATTTAGTTTTAAATAGGATTAATTTAGTTAATAATAAAAATATTATTTAGATTGATTTAATTAATATTTAAGTTAGGGGGGCGTTAGGGTTAGACTTAGGTTTAGGGGTTAATAATTTTATTACAGTGGCGGCGGCGTAGTGGGGGGCAGGATAGGGGTTAATAAATTTATTATAGGTGGCGACGGTGTAGGGGGGCAGATTAGGGGTTAATAATTTATTATAGGTGGCGACGGTGTAGGGGGGCAGGATAGGGGTTAATACATTTAATATAGGTTGCGGCGGGTTCAGGGAGCGGCGGTTTAGGGGTTAATACATTTATTATAGTTGCGGCGGGCTCCGGGAGCAGCGGTTTAGGGGTTAATATGTATAGAGTAGCTTGCGGTGGGCTCCGGGAGCTGCGGTTTAGGAGGTAATAATTTTATTTAGTTGCGGCAGTGTAGGGGGGGACAGATTAGTGGTGTTTAGACTCGGGGTACATGTTAGGGTGTTAGGTGCAGACAGCTCCCATAGAAATCAATGGGATGTCTGTCAGCAGCCAACTTGTACTTTCGCTATGGTCAGACTCCCATTGATTCCTATGGGATCCGCCGCCTCCAGGGGTGGCGGTTTGAAAACCAGGTACGCTGGTCCGTAAAAGTGCCGAGCGTACCTGCTAGTCATTTGATAACTAGCAAAAGTAGTGAGAATGTGCCGCACTTGTGTGCGGAACATCTGGAGTGACGTAAGAATCGATCTGTGTCGGACTGAGTCCGGCGGATCGAAGCTTACGTCACAAAATTCTACTTTTGCCAGTCTCGAGCCTTTGATAACTAAGGCGAATCAGCCTCGCCACAAATACGCTGCGGAATTCCAGCGTATTTGAGGTTGACGGCTTGATAACTACCCCCCGTTGTCTCCAGATACTCTCCATCCCGTCCCCTTCGCTCTGCTCATGAACTCCTACTCTCCTCCTCTCTTGTTACCTCCTAACACTCCCACTTACAGGACTTCTCCAGACTGGCTCCCATCTTGTGGAACTCTCTGCCTCGCTCCCCAAGACTCTCCCCTAGTTTGAAAACTTCAAGCGCTCCCTAAAGACTCTACTGTTCAGGGATGCATACAACCTACACTAACCTTTATTTATACTGTTTCCTCTCCTCCATTGCTATCCCCTTGAACCCCCTTAGCAAGTAAGCCTAAGAGCCATGCTGTTTGTAGATCACCTTCTTTAGAGCTGACTACAACAGTGCGACTCTTGGCAGGGCCCTCTACCCATCTGATCCCTATAAATCTTTCCTTGTATTTCTCCTATGTTTATAGCGCTGCGGAATCTGTTGGCGCTCTACAAATAACCGATAATAATAATAACAATAAATAGAAAACACTGGACTTTTCCGAACTAACCCCAGATCTGAATCCCATTGAGTATCTGTGGAAAGAGCTGAAACTCACAGTTGAGAAAAGGCACCCATCAAACCTGAGCAGTTTAAGAAGAAAGGGCCAAAATCCCAGTCAAAAAGTGTAGAAATCTTATTCAGATCTAGTTCAGATAAAATTTCCAAAAAAAGTGGAAGGGTACCAGTACTTTCGGTTACATCTGTGTACATATAAATATATATATATATATATATATATATATATATATATATATATATATATATATATATTATTTGTTTAATTTATTTTTTTAAAGAGTATATACATACTAGCTTCGCTCATTTGGATTTTGTGATTTGTAAAAAAATAGCGAAAAACACGACCCTTCCCAATGACGTGTGCCCTCACGTGTGTGCCCGTTTGACTTACACACTTGCTGACATGAACTTTGTGAGTTTTCATTAATTCTTACATGTTTCTCGTACATGGACACCAATCAGCTAAGTTGTGGACGGGGCGTCCACCCAGAAGATCAAAAATATGTTGTTGTTATTATTATTTTTTTACAATTACTTTAATATTAAATTTTAATGATATATTATGGGGCAATATATTAAATTGTGGGCGGACAGGATTCGCTGTAGTGAATCATGTCCACCTGACATCGCTAAATGCCGACAGCATACGCTGTCGGCATTTAACATTGCACAAGAATTTATAGTGAAATGCTTGTGCAACGCCGCCCCCTGCACTTTCGCGGCCAATTGGCCGCTAGCAAGGGGTGTCAATCATTCGGATCTGATCGGGATGATTGCAGTCTGCCACCTAAAAGGTGGCGGAGAAGTTAAGGAGCAGCTTCTTAACTTGGAAGCTTTGGACGGATTTAGCAGCATCCGCTGCTTGTTAAAATCTGGCCCCAAGACTCAACTGTCAGATGCAAAAAAAGAGTATTCATTTTTTTAGTAATATCCATATCTTGAGAACTAGGAGCAAGAAATTTGTCATGTAAACTTACTTTATAATGAAGATTTTAAATTATAATTTTTACTTTTCTAACATCTTCAGTTTTTGAGATATATAGGTATCCTCATAAATCACACACACGCCCCATTTCACCCCCTTAAGTGGATTTTCAGGAAAATGTAAATACCAATTTTCACATCTGTAACATCTTTGGTTTTTGAGATATAGCTATCCTCATAAATCATCCCCCTCTTTTCACCCCCCTGGAATGGATTTTTGGGAAATGGAAATACACATTTCTTTATTTTAAAGGAGAATCCAAATACAAATTTTCACTTCTGTAACATCTTCGGTTTTTGAGATGTAGGTATCCTCATAAATCACCCCCCTCCCCTTTTCACCCCCTTTAAGTTTATTATCAGGAAATGGTAAATTACATGTTTCTTTATTTTTAGAGGAGAATCTAAATACCAATTTTCACGTCTGTAAAATCTTCGGTTTTTGAGATATAGGTATCCTCATAAATCACCCCCTTCCCTTTTTACTCCCTTTAAGTGGATTTTCAGGAAATGGTAAAACACTTGTTTCTTTATTTTTTTATTTTTAAAGGATAATCTAAATATCAATTCTCACTTCTGTAACATCTTCGGTTCTTGAGATATAGGTATCCTCATTAATCACCCCCCCCCCCCCTTTTCACCCCCTTAGGGACGTAATTTCCACAAATCCTTCCTTATTGGATGCTTACGTCACAAAAATAACGTATCTTCCGAATGTTACGTTCCTAGGTTAAATGGTTTGGGCTGCATGTTGATGAGTCACTCAGTCAGGACTTCTTCTTTTATATAAATAATATATAAAGGCATGCACAAACGTAAAATTTATATTGCTTGTTTTTTGGGATAATGTAAAGATACCTAAGGTAAATAATTCCCAAAACAGGCATACATTTTAGAGCAAATGACACCGGTCAAAGTAGTTTACTGACCATATTCAAAATTTAGGAAAAAGGATGTATTACAACAATTATTTTATTCTCTGTTCCCCCATGTCTATAATTTTTACAGTTTTAAACTATACTACCACAAAATATATCACCATGTTTGTTGAGTCTGGTACTGAGAGGGTTAAGCCCTGAGTGGTGAGAACTCTTTGCCAGTGAATTGGAACCCAAAGCATTTATAGCTCCTTGATAGTAACAAGACTCATGAAATGACAGAAGCAGTATGGCAGTAATTCCATGTAAATTACAATGTTAATGATCTGTGTCCAGAGCCTCAAAATGCTGCTTTTCTTTATAAGCCTCTGCAATGCTCTTGTCCCACATAAAAAAAGAAGAGAAGGTGCAATAAAAGGAGGTTGCTTGCCCATTTTAACAGATTTTCTTTCATCGATTAATTCTTGCCTTGAAGATAAAATGGATGGATCCACTGTTTCACTTTGAATGGTTAGTGGTTGATATCAGTCCTGTTTGGGACATGGGGAGTATTGCAATGGTCTGGATTCTGTTTGACAAAAGATGTGTAGGGCAAAAAGGTTTCACCTTAGCTATCATTTTTACATTCTTTGCTTTATATCCCTTTGGTTCAGTAATGTTGACCAACCTACTACTGTAGTGTGTCTTGTATGCAACAGCTGGTATGCTCGGTACACAACTAGTAGTGAGCTCACTTCCATTTAAGTCGTTAAAAATTAAGCCATAAGCTAACAAAGCAGCCGACAGCTAAAAGTAATTTACGGCTTCATTTTAGTACCAGGTTTCCATTGAAATAGTTGATCTTTTCGTGTAGATGTAAGTTAGTGTTGTGTTCGCGCTTCCACCCGATGCCAGATTTCTAAAGCATTAATAGGTTACTATGGTAACCCGACCTTACACTACACTCGAACGCATATACGACAACAATAAAACCATAAGAAAAGGAGTTAAACACATAAGTAGAAATATATTTTGTTTAAAAATGAAATGCTCTAAAATTATTGAACACTTTTGGCTAGATTACGAGTTTTGCGTTAGAGGTTATGCGGTGCTTCTCTCACCGCTCACTTACCTGTAGTGCTGGTATTACAGGTTTTTACAAACCCGGCGTTAAAAGGAAAGAAGTGAGCGTTGAGCAAAATTTTGCTCCTTACCGCACTCCAATACCAGCGCTGCTTAAGTCAGCGGTGAGCTGGTGTAATGTGCTCGTGCACGATTTCCCCATAGGAATGAACGGGGAGAGCCGGCTGAGAAAAAGTCTAACACCTGCAAAAAAGCAGCGTAAAACTCAGTAATGCAGCCCCATTGATTCCTATGGGGAAATAAAATTTATGTCTACACCTAACACCCTAACTTGAACCCCGAGTCTAAACACCCCTAATTTTACACTTATTAACCCCTAATCTGCCACCCCCGACAACGCCCACACCTACATTATATTTATTAACCCCTAATCTGCCGCTCCAGACACCGCCGCCACCTACATTATACTTATGAACCCCTAATCTGCTGCCTCCAACATCGCCGACACCTACATTATTTTTATTAACCCCTAATCTGCTGTGTCCAATGTCGCCGCAACCTACCTACACTTATTAACCCCTAATCTGCTGCCCCCAATGTCGCCGCCACTATAATAAACATATTAACCCCTAAACCGCCGCACTCCCACCTCGCAAACATTAGTTAAATATTAGAAACCCCTAATCTGCCGTCCCTAACATCGCCGCAACCTACCTACATTTATTAACCCCTAATCTGCTGCCCCCAATGTCGCTGCCACTATACTAAATGTATTAACCCCTAAACCTAAGTCTTACCCTAACCCTAACACCCCCTAACTTAAATATAATTAAAATAAATCTAACTAAAAATTCCTATCATTAACTAAATTATTCCTATTTAAAACTAAATACTTACCTATAAAATAAAACCTAAGCTAGCTACAATATAACTAATAGTTACATTGTAGCTATCTTAGGGTTTATTTTTATTTTACAGGCAAGTTTGTATTTATTTTAACAAGGTAGAATAGTTATTAAATAGTTATTAACTATTTAATAACTACCTAGCTAAAATAAATACAAAAAAACCTATAAAATAAAACCTAAACTAAGTTACAATAACACCCAACACTACACTATAATTAATTAAATAAATTAACTAAATTAACAACAATTAAATAAATTAAATTAAAAAGTACAAAAAAACACTAAATTACAGAAAATAATAAACAAATTACAGATATTTAAACGAATTAAACCTAATCTAATAGCCCTATCAAAATAAAAAAGCCCCCCCAATATAAAAAAAAAACCTAGCCTAAACTATACTACCAATAGCCCTTAAAGGGGCCTTTTGCGGGGCATTGCCCCAAAGTAATTAGTTTAAATATCTTGTAATTTGTTTATTATTTTCTGTAATTTAGTGGGATTTTTTGTGTTTTTTTGTACTTTAACTAATTTAATTTATTTAAATGTTGTTAATTTAGTTAATTTAATTAATTATAGTGTAGTGTTAGGTGTTATTGTAACTTAGGTTAGGTTTTATTTTACAGGTACTCTTGTATTTATTTTTGCTAGTTAGTTATGAAATAGTTAATAACTATTTAATAACTATTCTACCTAGTTAAAATAAATACAAACTTTTAGTTATATTGTAGCTAGCTTAGGGTTTATTTTACAGGTAAGTATTTAGTTTTAAATAGGAATTATTTAGGTAATGATAGGAATTTTTAGTTAGATTGATTTAAATTATATTTAAGTTAGGGGGTGTTAGGGTTAGACTTAGGTTTAGGGGTTAATACATTTAGTATAGTGGCGGCGACGTTGGGGGCGGCAGATTATGGGTCAATAAATGTAGGTAGGTGGCAGCGATGTTAGGGAAGGCAGATTAGGGGTTAATAATATTTAACTAATGTTTGCAAGGTGGGAGTGTGGCGGTTTAGGGGTTAATATGTTTATAATAGTGGCGGCGACGTTGGGGGCGGCAGATTAGGGTTTAATAAGTGTAGGTAGGTTGCTGCGACATTGGGGGCAGCAGATTAGGGGTTAATAAATATAATGTAGGTGTCGGCGATGTTGGGGGCAGCAGATTAGGGGTTCATAAATATAATGTAGGTGGTGGCGGTGTCCGGAGCGGCAGATTAGGGGTTAAAAATTTCATTTTAGTGTTTGCAATGCGGGGGGGGCTTAGTTTAGGGGTTAATAAGTAGTTTATGGGTGTTAGTGTACTTTTAAGCACTTTAGTTATGAGTTTTATGTTACGGCGTTGTACCATAATACTCTTAACTACTGACTTTTAAGTGCGTTAGGGGTCTTGGAGGTAGAGAGTGTACCGCTCACTTTTTGGCCTCCCACGACAGTTTCGTAATATCAGCGCTATGGAAGTCCCATAGAATAAAGACTTTACAAAGTTTACGTAAGTCGTTTTGTGGTAAGGCCAAAGAAGTGTGCGGTGCCCCTAAACCTGAAAGACTTGTAATAGCAGCAGTAGGGGAAAAGCGCTTAGGACCTGTTAACGCTGCTTTTTCAGCCTAACGCACAACTCGTAATCTAGCCATTTATTTTTTATTTATAGTAGAATATCTCTGAAATCCCAAAGGACACAAATTTTGCTTTGATACATGTCTAATCCATATATATATATATATATATATATATATATATATACATACATACAGAGCTGGATTCTGCTGGATAAGTAATTCTTTATTAAAGGGACAGTTTACTCAAACATTTTCTCCCCTTTAATTTGTTCCCAATGATCCACTTTACCTGCTGGAGTGTATTAAATTGTTTACAAGTAGCTCCTTTACCCTTATATTGGCATTTGAAATTGTTAATTTAGCATGTGGTATCCCCACCTATTCTGAAAGTTTGTGGCTGCGCGTACCAGCTATAGATAAGCTTTGTAAACACAGCTAGCAGAAGAAATTACACTCCCAGTCGGATATAACAGAGATAAGGTAATATAATGTTGATTTTCCATTGTTCTCTCAAAGTACTGGTGATTGTTTTAAGGACAGATATAAGATAAAGAAGCCGGTATATGAACACAATGTGATACAGTAATGAGATCTGATTATACCTACAAGCTCAACCCATTTTATTAGGTTGTGGCTTCAAAACAAAAAATCAGAGCTTTAATATACACAAATAAGCCTTAAAAATGTAATTTTCATACATTTTTTACTCTGCAGTTGGTAAAAAAAGCAATTGTAAACACATTAAGGAAAAAACTATTTTACAGTATACTGTCCCTTTAAGGAACATTAATGGGCTATTCTGATGCAAAAGTAAGATGCTCTAATTTATAAGACTATGCAATATTTGCATTATTGTCCCTACCAAACCAGGGGTAAACCACAATCTATCAGCAGATTTTAAACAGAAAAAAAAGGTTATAACTGGGCTTTCAAAAAAGATTGGACTTTTATGACTGCAATATCAAATGTGATTGTGCCTTCATTAAAAGGCACCTTATTGATGGGGATATCAAGCAGGATGGTGTCTCCGTGACCGCAAAGACCAATCCTGTTCAAAACAGTGAGATTTCCAAGTTTGCAGCTACATTATTGCAAAGACATGACCCCATCTACATTATTGCAATGGAGAACTTTCACGGTTTACAGTGTGAAAACTGTTTAAATCCTATTTTAGAAGATAAAATAAGCTGTAACCACTTCTTTCTAATAAAAACCCAAAGTGTTCTTCTTGATTTCTGACGTATATCCCGCCAAACCAGAGAACAGTGTTTTCTCAATCCTTATGTTGAAATATTGGGGGGAAAACAGTACTTTTAAAATATGAAAGGTGTCAATATAATTATTCAGCAAACACACCCACTATACTCATCATGCCTATATATAAATGGTTTTCCTATTGTTTACCAGTTATCAGGATGGATTTGGATTACAATAGGTTAATCTTACACTCTGTACAAAGGGGATAATTCAAAAGAACTATAATGTAATCTTAATAGAAGTTTCACTGCTATGTACATTTTGGTTGGATTCCCAATCAATTGGAACCCAATAACTTAAAATACTTAAAAACAGAAAAAAAAATTTTTAAGAAGTTTTCTATTAAAAATTAATTTGCAGCTGTAAGTTTTTAGCACCCAAAAAAACACACTTCCCACATTGGTCTAAGCCAAGTTATTGGGAATCGATACCTGTGTTTATAATTCCTGCTTAGGAATTATAAATATTGATTTACAAGGTGTCCCAATGATATATACTATGTGTATACTATGTATTGATATGCATGTGGGATTTTGAGGAATTAGAATATTTATACCTAGAGTGAGAGTTTTTGTAACAAAGATCCAAATCCTGCAACATCCCGGTATTTATATCAGGGTAGGCTGACCATATTGCCACTTTAAGAAGGAACGCATATGAAAAATACATATGTGATGGTTCTTATACAAAACCATTTCTTTAAACAGCCCTGAAAACAGCCCTGACATATGTATTTTTCATATGTGTCCCTTTTTAAAGCGGCAATATGGTCAGCCTATATCAGGGTCACTTGCAGAGCTCATAACCATCCTGCATTTTGTAGAATACTCACAGTTTGCAGCTCTGCCCTGCTCTATCCTTCCTAGCTAACTTTATTCTAGTCAACATATGGCCTTGACTCCACACTAGGCCACATCAATAGTGTCAGTATAAATTGGGTTTAAGTTGGGTTTAAGTTGGTAATAATAATGGGGTTTGTGAGTATGGGTGTATGTATTGGCCAAAAAAAAGAACACGTTAAGGCCAGAGTTAAAGTTTTCTATCAAATGTTTTAAAGCAAGGAAATAATTGGGAGCTTTGCATTACTGATGACATCACTCATGCCATTGTTGATGGCATCATCACTGTCATCACTTGTGACCACTTATATATAGTAAAATCTTCACCATCTAAATTCACTATCCCTGGCCACCATTTCATTCCCCCTTTCCCTCACATGAAACCACCTCCTTATCCACCCAACTCACACACAAGCTCCGCTTAACTCTGACACCTCCATTTCTCCCATATTCAATATGTTTCTTTACCTCTCACTTCCTCTAACTCTTCTTCTTGGCAACCTTTTCCTTTCTGTTCACTGCTTCATACCCTCACAAACAGTGCCTTCCCCACCCCCTGTCTGTTACAAAGAGCCTCTTGCCCCTTTGTCTTTACTCACGGCCCTGCTTATCCTCTTAGCTCGCTGACCCTCACATGCCAGCCCCTGCAGTTTAAGTTAGGAAATTCCTTGCGTTTAGTGCTTGATAGAAAACTCTTGCTTTACATTTTTTTTTACCAATTTATTTCCTTGTTTTGTTCCTAAGAAATTAAAATAGATATAACAAAATCTTTTTTTTTTTCTTTCATGATTCAGACAGAGCATGTGATTTTAAAAAACTTTCTAATTTACTTCTATTATCAATTTTTCTTTCTTTTCTTGGTATTCTTTGTTGAAAATCAGGGATGAATTTCTGGAGCACAATATGGAAGCAGTTTTGCAAGAATGTTATCCATTTACAAGAGCACTAAATAGCAGCACTATCTCCTGCCATGTAGTCCTCTAGATGTCTATCTAGGTATCTCTTCAACACAAAATATCATGGGAACAAAGCAAATTTTAAACTTAAAGTAAATTGGAAACTTTTTTTAAATGGTACGCTCTGTCTGAATCACAAATATTTTTTTTGGCTTTCATTTCCCTTTAATTTACATTTGTTTTACAAGTTAAAAGTAAACGCACACCGCCAAGCACAATCTAAATTTGCGCTTGTCAGGTTAGCGCGACTGAAGTACTTGCTTTAGGGCTTTACAAAAAGTTGTCCAAATCACAAAATAAATACATTAAAATGAACAGTTCCACTCATATATACACTATCTAATAAAAATTAGTCATAGAGATATTAATAAAACGTTTTAAGAGTTTAAAGGTATATGATAAGGTAACTGAATGTAAAGGGTTATTATATATATTTGTGTCTAAATATTGGGTATATATATATATATATATATATATATATATATATATATATATATAAAAACATATATTTACACATATATTGTCACGTTCAGGGGAGTGGGTTCAGTGGTTTGGAGCTCAGAAGTAGATGTGTCAGGCTTAAGTCCATCTTGGGTGTTCAAGCGAACCCGTTAGTTTTTCTTTTACAGAGGAACTACCCCTTTTAGGCATTGCTACAAAGGCAGACAAGGCAAGATTTTTGTACTGAAATGTTTAGAGTTGAATTCTGGAAACAGGATTTGGAGCATTGGCGGGAGCCACAGGACTTAGCAAGAGTATAGGCTGTTAGCTCCCATAATAAAAATTGGAAAAAAAGTTATATAATTTGATAGATGTTTGTTAGTTCAGGTATGATCAGTCCTTTCTTTTGTTAGACCCAATATAATTACAGAGATATTATGTATTAAATTGGGAGGCAAAAAATCTTTCAGGCTAATAGATCTTTGTTAGATCAGGTTAGATCAAATGTTTATTATGTTGGATCTAACAAAAGTTGGTATTAACAATTATTTGGTGGGGGGGGGAGCAAACCTGTCATTAGCCCCCCTTAAAAAAATTGGACGAAAAGTATGATCAGTAATTTTTTTGTTAGATCTAACATATATACAGAGATTAGTAAAAGCAATATTTGCGCTCCACTGTGTAATTCCAGCGCACGCTAATGTTCAGAACCTAACTGCAACAAAGAAGTTAATTAGCGCAGCGATTGCAGCAAATATAAATATATAAGTATATACTTATCCATCCAGAACAATTAAGGCACTCTCCAGTATTAAAGACAATCAGTTTCTTTAATGTGCACATTAAAGAAACTGATTGTCTTTAATACCGGATAGTTCCTTAATTGTTCTGGATGTATATGATATTGTTTAAAGAGCACCCTGAAAGCTGCAGGAATCATTAGGAGTGCTGGTCTGTATCCTTGTTTTGTTTTAAGTATATACTTATATACAAATATATTTATGTGTTAATATGTATATGTACATATATTAACACATAAATATCTATGTATATAAGCATATACATTAATATTTACTGGGAACACACAGTTTACATAGACCGCAATATAAAGGCACTTTTCAGTGCTGCTTTTATTTCTATAACACCCCACTCCCACCAACTTTACCCCCAAAATACTGACTAGTGCAGTTATTTTATTTTTAAAAAAGACGCTGTTATCTTTATTTTTTAATAGAATGCACTACATTGTATTTTGGGGGCATTTGGGGCACATTTACAAAATGAACCAGAGATCGGATCTCTGGTTAATTTTATAATCACTAATTGATACCGCAAGCTTGCGGTAGCAATAACCAGCCACTTGTAATTGCTGATTAATTATCACACCGAAGCACCCATGATATGATTATTGATATCACCTTTTGCAAGTTAGATCTAACATTTTAAACACTTGAACTAAGCTGATCTAACAAATATCTATCAGCCTGAATGATTTTTTTTTGTCTGAAATTTTGATTTGTGGGGCCAGCCCCCCCATAATTTAGTATATATTGTCTCTGTAATTATGTTAGATCTAACAAATCAACTGACTGATCATACCTGATCTAACACATATCTATCAAACTAAATAACTTTTCATCCAATTTTTTTAAGGGGGTCTGATGACTGATTATCCCCCTCCAAATAATTGTTAATACCAGTATTTGCTTGCTAGGTCTAACATAATAAACTCTTGATCAAACCTGATCTAACAAATATCTATTAGCATGAAGGATGTTTTGACTAAAATCTTGATTGGGGGTACAGCCCCCAATAGTTTAATATGTAATAACTCTGTAATTATATTAGATCTAACAAAACAAATAGCTGATCATACCTGACCTAACAAATATCTATCAAATTAAATAAAATGTTGCGTAATTTTTTGATAAGGGTGGGGCTGATGGCGGGTTAGCCCCCTCCAAATAATTGTTAATACTAGCTTTAACATGTTAGATCTAACGTAATAAACACTTGATCAAACCTGATCTAACAAATATCTATTAGCCTGAATGATTTTTTTACTGAAATTTTGATTGGGGGGGCAGCCCCCCTAATTTAATACCTAATAACTCTGTAATTATGTTAGATCTAACAAAACAAATAGCTGATCATACTTAATTTAACAAATATCTATCAAATTAAATAACGTTTTGTACAATTTTTTGATGATTTAGCCCCCTTCCAAATAATTGTTAATACCGCTCCTTGTATGCTAGATCTAACAAAAACAGCAATTGATCAAACCTGATCTAACAAAGAACTAACCAACTGAATGAAGTTTGTTTTAAAATTTAAATGGGGGTGGGGGCTATTTTTTAGAGAATTAAAATAACATGATATCCAAATGTAGAATCACTTTAAAGTAATGCAGCTTATCTGTAAAAAGCTGGCTAGAAAATATCACATGAACCTCTCTTCGTAAAAAGGAAGATATTTACCTTGAAATCTCCCTTCTGCGTTTAAGGAAGTTTACTATGAAATCTTGTGAGATTTCAGTGAAATCCTATGAGATCAAAGAAATGCACTGATAATGATAATTGCATGCTCCCTCTGCTGACAGACTCCTGCACTGCAGCTACATTGCTAATGTGTTGAAGAAGAAGCACTCTACTGAGCATGCCAGGTGGCAACATTACTGACCAACTGTTTGATGGGTGTTTGACTGGGAAGGGCTGAAAGATATATATATATATATATATATATATATATATATATATATATATATATATATATATATATATATATATATATATATGTGTGTGTGTGTGTGTGTGTGTATAAAATATAATTTAAAATTATTATAGAATATATCTAAATGTTTTACAGTATGTATAATATTTTTTTATAATTCTTATGTTCTTCACATAGAAAATGTTATTTTTATTAATAAATATATATTTCTATATATATCTGATAGTGTTAATGTAAAATGTATATCTATATCTATATGAATAGATAAATAGGTATAGGTGTACATAGATATAAGTAGTAATATATAAGTATATATATGTATTTACAATAAAAAAGTACATTGCTCTGTATGTGAACAACATTGGAATGTGAACTATTCATAACTGCTGTCGGGTTAGCCCACAATCAATAGGTGCTAGGTTTTTTTCTTCATTGACCTTTATGGGGAGAAGAAGCTAAAGGGACATGAAACCCAAACTTTTTCTTTCATGATTCAGACAGAACTTGTGATTTTAATCAACTTTTCAATTTGCTTCTATTATCTAAACTGCTTCTTTCTCTTGGTATCCTTTTTTCAGGCTCAGGAGCAGCGATGCATTACTGGTAGCTAGCTTCTGATTAGTGGCTGCACAAAAATGCCTCTTTTTTTATTGGTTCACCATATATCTTCAGATAGCTCCCAGTAGTGCATAACTGTTCCTTCAACAAAAAAAGGATACAAAGAAAATGATGCAAATTGGATAAAATAAGTAAATTGGAAAGTTGTTTAAAATCACACACTCTATTTAAACCACACGAAAATAAGAAAAAGAAAAATGTTGAGTTTCATGTCCCTTTAATGTGGTTGTGATATTTGGTTAGCACGCACACAAAAAACCTCCGTAAATAGCGCTCCACTCATAATCTAGCCCACAATGGGAAAACATGGGAATATGAAGAAAATGGCCAAACACAGGGATTGATGCAAGATGAAAGGAAAAGAAAATACCAACTGCCTCACAAACTAGTATTGATTTGCTTCCTTTTACTAAATAAATCAAATATTTCTTCATACATGGTAATCATTTACTATATCATTCTAGTTCTAGTTTTTTTTGTGAATTCTCTCCATAGCTGAGTTTTTGATAATCAATCCTTGAAAGTGCTCCTCAGAAAAGAATGACCCCGTTATGATGCATTCTTCCTTGTTTGTGGCAAATGAACATTTACTGTGAGCAACTGTGTGATCAAGAAAAGCCCTATATAATCAGAGACTGAAAGGACTTACAGCCTATAAAAATAATACTATATAGCACTGTGGAATTTGTTGCCGCTCTACAAATAAATGATAATGATAATAATACTGACAAGTTGGGTGACACATAGTACGTAGGCAATTAGGTAATTATAATGTGCACCAATACCAGAGAACTGTGTTTCCAGTTTAATTCTAGAATTATTTTGTGTTCTTTACGTACATATAAAGTATGGAGCAATAGTGTAGGGAGATATTAAATCTTATAAAAAATAAATAAATCACTTAGGCCTAGATTTGGAGTTTGGCGGTAGCCGTGAAAACCAGCGTTAGAGGCTCCTAACGCTGGTTTTAGGCTACCTCCGGTATTTGGAGTCACTCAAAAAAGGGTCTAACGCTCACTTTTCAGCCACGACTTTTCCATACCGCAGATCCCCTTACGTAAATTGCGTATCCTATCTTTTCAATGGGATCTTTCTAACTCCGGTATTTAGAGTCGTGTCTGAAGTGAGTGTTAGAATTCTAACGACAAAACTCCAGCCGCAGGAAAAAAGTCAGTAGTTAAGAGCTTTCTGGGCTAACGCCGGTTTATAAAGCTCTTAACTACTGTGCTCTAAAGTACACTAACACCCATAAACTATCTATGTACCCCTAAACCGAGGTCCCCCCACATCGCCGCCACTCGATTAAATTTTTTTAACCCCTAATCTGCCGACCGCCACCTACGTTATACTTATGTACCCCTAATCTGCTGCCCCTAACACCGCCGACCCCTATATTATATTTATTAACCCCTAACCTGCCCCCCACAACATCGCCGCCAGCTACCTACAATAATTAACCCCTAATCTGCCGACCGCAAAGCGCCGCCACCTACATTATAGCTATGTACCCCTAATCTGCTGCCCCTAACACCGCCGACCCCTATATTATATTTATTAACCCCTAATCTGCCGCCCTCAACGTCGCCTCCACCTGCCTACACTTATTAACCCCTAATCTGCCGACCGGACGGCACCGCTATTATAATAAAGTTATTAACCCCTAATCCGCCTCACTAACCCTATAATAAATAGTATTAAACCCTAATCTGCCCTCCCTAACATCGCCGACACCTAACTTCAAACATTAACCCCTAATCTGCCGACCGGAGCTCACCGCTATTCTAATAAATGCATTAACCCCTAAAGCTAAGTCTAACCCTAACACTAACACCCCCCTAAATTAAATATAATTTAAATCTAACAAAATTAATTAACTCTTATTAAATAAATTATTCCTATTTAAAGCTAAATACTTACCTGTAAAATAAATCCTAATATAGCTACAATATAAATTATAATTATATTATAGCTATTTTAGGATTTATATTTATTTTACAGGTAACTTTGTATTTATTTTAACCAGGTACAATAGCTATTAAATAGTTAATAACTATTTAATAGCTAAAATAGTTAAAATAATTACAAAATTACCTGTAAAATAAATCCTAACCTAAGTTACAATTAAACCTAACACTACACTATCAATAAATTAATTAAATAAAATACCTACAATTACCTACAATTAAACCTAACACTACACTATCAATAAATTAATTAAATACAATACCTACAAATAACTACAATGAAATAAACTAACTAAAGTACAAAAAGTAAAAAAGAACTAAGTTACAAAAAATAAAAAAATATTTACAAACATAAGAAAAATATTACAACAATTTTAAACTAATTACACCTACTCTAAGCCCCCTAATAAAATAACAAAGCCCCCCAAAATAAAAAAATGCCCTACCCTATTCTAAATTACTAAAGTTCAAAGCTCTTTTACCTTACCAGCCCTGAACAGGGCCCTTTGCGGGGCATGTCCCAAGAAGTTCAGCTCTTTTGCCTGTAAAAAAAAACATACAATACCCCCCCCCAACATTACAACCCACCACCCACATACCCCTAATCTAACCCAAACCCCCCTTAAATAAACCTAACACTAAGCCCCTGAAGATCTTCCTACCTTATCTTCACCATACCAGGTTCACCAATCCGTCCTGAAGAGCTCCTCCGATGTCCTGATCCAAGCCCAAGCGGGGGGCTGAAGAGGTCCATGATCTGGCTGAAGTCTTCATCCAAGCGGGAGCTGAAGAGGTCCTCCATCTGGTAGAAGTCTTCATCCAAGCGGGGCAGAAGAGGTCTTCCATCCGATTGAAGTCTTCATCCAAGAGGCATCTTCTATCGTCATCCATCCAGAGCGGAGTGGCAGCATCCTGAAGACCTCCGACGCGGAACATCCATCCTGGCCGACGACTGAACGACGAATGACGGTTCCTTTAAATGACGTCATCCAAGATGGCGTCCCTCGAATTCCGATTGGCTGATAGGATTCTATCAGCCAATCGGAATTAAGGTAGGAATATTCTGATTCGCTGATGGAATCAGCCAATCAGATTGAGCTCGCATTCTATTGGCTGTTCCGATCAGCCAATAGAATGCGAGCTCAATCTGATTGGCTGATTGGATCAGCCAATCGGATTGAACTTGATTCTGATTGGCTGATTCCATCAGCCAATCAGAATATTCCTACCTTAATTCCGATTGGCTGATAGAATCCTATCAGCCAATCGGAATTCGAGGGATGCCATCTTGGATGACGTCATTTAAAGGAACCGTCATTCGTCGTTCAGTCGTCGGCCAGGATGGATGTTCCGCGTCGGAGGTCTTCAGGATGCTGCCGCTCCGCTCCGGATGGATGACGATAGAAGATGCCTCTTGGATGAAGACTTCAATCAGATGGAAGACCTCTTCTGCCCCGCTTGGATGAAGACTTCTACCGGATGGAGGACCTCTTCAGCTCCCGCTTGGATGAAGACTTCAGCCGGATCATGGACCTCTTCAGCCCCCCGCTTGGGCTTGGATCAGGACATCGGAGGAGCTCTTCAGGACGGATCGGTGAACCTGGTATGGTGAAGATAAGGTAGGAAGATCTTCAGGGGCTTAGTGTTAGGTTTATTTAAGGGGGGTTTGGGTTAGATTAGGGGTATGTGGGTGGTGGGTTGTAATGTTGGGGGGGGGGGTATTGTATGTTTTTTTTACAGGCAAAAGAGCTGAACTTCTTGGGGCATGCCCCGCAAAGGGCCCTGTTCAGGGCTGGTAAGGTAAAAGAGCTTTGAACTTTAGTAATTTAGAATAGGGTAGGGCATTTTTTTATTTTGGGGGTCTTTGTTATTTTATTAGGGGGCTTAGAGTAGGTGTAATTAGTTTAAAATTGTTGTAATATTTTTCTTATGTTTGTAAATATTTTTTTATTTTTTGTAAGTTAGTTCTTTTTTATTTTTTGTACTTTAGTTAGTTTATTTCATTGTAGTTATTTGTAGGAATTGTATTTAATTTATTTATTGATAGTGTAGTGTTAGGTTTAATTGTAGATAATTGTAGGTATTTTATTTAATTTATTTATTGATAGTGTAGTGTTAGGTTTAATTGTAACTTAGGTTAGGATTTATTTTACAGGTAAATTTGTAATTATTTTAACTATTTTAGCTATTAAATAGTTCTTAACTATTTAATAGCTATTGTACCTGGTTGAAATAAATACAAAGTTACCTGTAAAATAAATATTAATCCTAAAATAGCTATAATATAATTATAATTTATATTGTAGCTATATTAGGATTTATTTTACAGGTAAGTATTTATCTTTAAATAGGAATAATTTATTTAATAAGAGTTAATTAATTTCGTTAAATGTAAATTATATTTAACTTAGGGGGGTGTTAGTGTTAGGGTTAGACTTAGCTTTAGGGGTTAATACATTTATTAGAATAGCGGTGAGCTCCAGTCGGCAGATTAGGGGTTAATAATTGAAGTTAGGTGTCGGCGATGTTAGGGAGGGCAGATTAGGGGTTAATAAATATAATATAGGGGTCGGCGGTGTTAGGGGCAGCAGATTAGGGGTACATAGAGATAATGTAAGTAGCGGCGGTTTACGGAGCGGCAGATTAGGGGTTAATAATAATATGCAGGTGTCAGCGATAGCGGGGGCGGCAGATTAGAGGTTAATAAGTGTAAGGTTAGGGGTGTTTAGACTCGGGGTACATGTTAGAGTGTTAGGTGCAGACGTAGGAAGTGTTTCCCCATAGGAAACAATGGGGCTGCGTTAGGAGCTGAACGCGGCTTTTTTGCAGGTGTTAGGGGTTTTTTTCAGCTCAAACTGCCCCATGGTTTCCTATGGGGGAATCGTGCATGAGCACGTTTTTGAGGCTGGCCGCGTCCGTAAGCAACTCTGGTATCGAGAGTTGAAGCTGCGTTAAATATGCTCTACGCTCCTTTTTTGGAGCCTAACACAGCCTTTATGTGGACTCTCAATACCAGAGTTATTTTTATGGTGCGGCCAGAAAAAAACCGGCGTTAGCTACACTGGTCCTTAGCAACAAAACTCTAAATCTAGCCGTTAAATAATAAATGAAATAATAATACATTAACAAATAGATAAATAATTGTCTGCTAAAGTTTAAAACAATTAGAGCGGTCATTTGTAGACATGGGCATTGCCGAATGCGTAAGTAGGTGGCCCCTCGTTGACTTCGGCTATTTTCAGATCCAGATTTATGCTTGTGAAAGATCTGGATTTGCACAGATTAGTGTGGTGATCTTACAATTCTGTATTACAGGTCATAAAAAAGCAAAGAGGATGCAAAGTATGACAAAGTTTTGAAAATGTAATATTTGTGTTTAATATTAGATATGTATTTTAAAGGAGCAAAAAATGTTTACTTTCATAATTCAGACAAAGCATACAATGTTAAACAATGCTCCAATTTCCTTTCCATTTTTCTTCATTCTCTTAGATTCCTTTGTAGAAATGCATACCAAGGTAGACTCAGGAACAGCAATGCACTGCTGGGAGCTAGCTGCTGATTGATCGCTGCACATATTTGTCACTTGTCATTGGCTTACCAGGGGCACGATCAAATATACGGCGAAGGTTTCAGCGCAAGCGTGGAAACCTGCGCCGCCCGTAATTTCACCTTGCACATCGGGGTATTACATATATGGCGCCGGCATTTCCTAAGTGGCGTAAGTCGGATAAACTAGCGATGTCCAGAAATAAGCGTAAATACAATTTTTTGGAGTCGCTAGTGACTTACGGCACTTTAGAAACTGCCGGCGCCTAAGAAAATTAAAGAAAATAACAAATCTCCCGTAAAAGTCTAACCTGCAACCCAAAAATAAGCCCGACACGTAAAACCCCTATATCCACAATATCCCCTCTCATTACTAATATTAAATGTATTAACCCCTAGACCGACAACCCCCCACAATGCAATATGCCTATTTAAACTATTAACCCCTATATCCGCCATCAAACCCACACCGCAAGTAATAACTAAATGATTAACCTCTAAGCTGCCATAGCCCACAACACAATTAACCTATTCTAGTATTAACCCCTAAACCGCCATAGCCCACATAGCCTATTAAATGTATTAACCCCTAAGCTGCTGCCTTCAACGTCGCCGCAACTATAATAAAGTTATTAACCCCTAAACCTTAGTCTAACCCTAACGCTAACACCCCCCTAACTTAAATATTATTTAAATAATATATTACTATTATTAACTAAATTATTCCTATTTGATACTAAATACTTACCTATAAAATAAACCCTAAGATAGCTACAATATAATTATTTTAGGATTTATTTTTATTTTATAGGCAACTTTGTATTTATTTTAACTAGGTACAATAGCTATTAAATATTTAATAACTATTTAATAGCTACCTAGTTAAAGTAACTACAAATTTACCTGTAAAATAAATCCTAACCTAAGTTACAATTACACCTAACACTACACTATCATTAAATAAATTAAATTAATTAACTACAATTACCTAAAATTAAATACAATAAAATAAAATAAACTATAGTACAGAAAAAAAAAACCTAAATTACAGAAAATAAAAAACCTAAAATGAAATACAATAAAATAAATTATACTATAGTACAAAAAACAAACAAACACTAAATTACAGAAAATAAAAAAGAAGTTTAAACTAATTACACCTAATCTAAGCCCCCTAATAAAATAAAAAAGCCCTCCAAAAAATTAAATTCCCTACCCTATACTAAATTACAAATACATAACCCCTTGAAGACCACCCTACCTTGAGCCGTCTTCACCCAGCTGGGCAGAAGTATTCATCCGATCCGGGCAGAAGAGGTCCTCCAGCTGGGCAGAAGTCTTCATCCAAGCGGCATCTTCTATCTTCTTCCATCCGATGAGGAGCGGCTCCATCTTGAAGACATCCGATGCGGAGCATCCTTCCTGGCCAACGACTAACCGACGAATGAAGGTTCCTTTAAATGACATCATCCAAGATGGCATCCCTTCAATTACGATTGGCTGATAGAATTCTATCAGCCAATCGGAATTAAGGTAGGAAAAATCCGATTGGCTGATCCAATCAGCCAATAGGATTGACCTTGCATTATATTGGCTGTTCCAATCAGCCAATAGAATGCGAGCTCAATCCTATTGGCTGATTGGATCAGCCAACCGGATTGAACTTGAATCCGATTGGCTGATTGCATCAGCCAATAGGATTTTTCCTACCTTAATTCCGATTGGCTGATATAATTCTATCAGCCAATCGGAATTGAAGGGACGCCATCTTGGATGACGTCATTTAAAGGAACCTTCATTCGTCGGTTAGTTGTCGGCCAGGAAGGATGCTCCTCGTCGGATGTCTTCAAGATGGAGCCGCTCCTCGTCAGATGGAAGAAGATAGAAGATGCCGCTTGGATGAAGACTTCTGCCTGGCTGGAGGACCTCTTCTGCCCGGATCGGATGAAGACTTCTGCCCAGTTGGGTGAAGATGGCTCAAGGTAGGGTGGTCTTCAATGGGTTAGTGTTAGGTTTTTTTAAGGGGGGATTGGGTGGGTTTTAGAGTAAGGTTAGGTGTGTGGGTGGTGGGTTTTAATGTTGAGGGGGTTGTATTTCTTTTTTTACAGGTAAAAGAGCTGATTACTTTGGGGCAATGCCCCGCAAAAAGCCCTTTTAAGGGCTATTTGTAATTTAGTATAGGGTAGGGAATTTTATTATTTTGGGGGGCTTTTTCATTTTATTAGGGGGCTTAGATTAGGTGTAATTAGTTTAAACTTCTTTTTTATTTTCTGTAATTTAGTGTTTGTTTGTTTTTTGTACTATAGTTTAATTTATTTTATTGCATTTCATTTTTGGTAATTGTAGTTAATTAATTTAATTTATTTAATGATAGTGTAGTGTTAGGTGTAATTGTAACTTAGGTTAGGATTTATTTTACAGGTAAATTTGTAGTTATTTTAACTAGGTAGCAATTAAATAGTTATTAACTATTTAATAGCTATTGTACCTAGGTAAAATAAATACAAAGTTGCCTGCAAAATAAAAAATAAATCCTAAAATAGCTACAATGTAATTATTAATTATATTGTAGCTATCTTAGGGTTTATTTTATAGGTAAGTATTTAGTTAGTTTTAAATAAGAATAATTTAGTTAATAATAGTAAAATTATTTAGATTTATTTAAATAATATTTAAGTTAGGGGAGTGTTAGGGTTAGGGTTAGACTTAGGTTTAGGGGTTAATAACTTTATTATAGTGGCGGCGACGTTGGCGGTGGCAGATTAGGGGTTAATACATTTAATAGGCTATTTGGGCTATGGCGGTTTAGGGGTTAATACTAGAATAGGTTTATTGCGGTGTGGGCTATAGCAGTTTAGGGGTTAATACTAGAATAGGTTTAATGCGGTGTGGGCTATGGCGGTTTAGGGGTTAATACTAGAATAGGTTTATTGCGGTGTGGGCTATGGCGGTTTAGGGGTTAATAGACTTTATTAGTTATTGCGGTGGGGGATTGCGGTTGACAGGTAGATAGACATTGCAAATGCGTTAGGTGTTAGTTTATTTTTCCAGGCATTTTCGGGAGTTACGGTGCTCCCATACTGCTACGGCTGCCTTTTTTTTTTTTTTTTATTATTCTTTTTATTGAGGACATAGTTATGATATACAATCTTGCACAAATAAAGTGAAAACAACATGCAAACACCTAGGCATATATGAATAGTACAAAGGTGCTAAAGGAACTTTGTATGCATGGGTGATAAATGATAGAGTATAATTTTCACTCATACGGGGGCCCTCGTTTTTACAGAGGTAGCTTATAAATATGCAATGATCTTTCGAAAGAATAAAATCTTAATACAGTGGTCTACATTGAAGTGGTCTTAAAGGTAACAAACCAGTCTATAGGGTAACTCCATAACATAACTTTTTAGGAAAATGTATTGAATTTAAGCTCAAGTTTAAGTTCCACAATCCTAACAGTATCAGTGCGGGGGGCCCACAGACCCCTCTCTGCCTGTGACTTGCTTTCTTGTAGATTAGGTCTCATGTTCAATTTTGTTTTTTTATTTTTAACTTGTAGCTTTTAGTGTCTAACAAACTAGTCTCATTTAGGTGATTTAGGTGATTTCAGGGGGTAAGTGGGAGATTAAATGTAACTCCCGAAGAAGGGTAATGGGCTAATTGTGGGAGAGGGAGGAGTAAAGGCATGACCATAAGTTCTGAAAATAGTTAGGCAGGGACTGGGCGGTGTTGCATAGTTTCCCAGGGTTCCCATGTAATACAATAGTTACTCAGTTGTCCCCGTTCTCTGGCTACAAAGTTTTCCATGTTTTTAATGTAGTTTACATTATCAAGGACACTCTGTAGCCTTGGGGGTTGGCTCTTTTTCCAGTTCCTGGCTATAAGGAGCTTGGTAGAGATAAGGACATATATCAGTAAGTTTTGTTTGTTTTTGGGGATTTTGTCTATGTCCAAATGCAATATGGCCAGGGCCGGGTGTAAAGATGTTGTGAGTCCTATGGCTGCCTTTTATGGTGAGGTAAAAGTGGAGTAAGATTTCTCCATTTTCATCACGTAAGGCCTTGCACTGGATATTGGATACCGATTTACGACGCAGTCCCATGTTAGCCTATGGGAGTAAAAATTGAGAGCGACGGGTGAAATATACGGGCGTAACTTGTATGCTACGCCGTATATGTAATACCAAAACAGCGCAAAAACCGGTGTCGCCGGCTTTTGCGGGCAACGCTGCATATGTAATGGAGGCCCAGATTTGTTCATCTTGGTCCCAGTGGTGCATTGCTTGGAGAAATTGGGATAGTTGAAGTAAATTGGAAAGTTATTTAAAATGTAATGTTCTATCTAAATCACAAAATAAATAAATATTTTGGGTTTCATGTCCCTTTAAAATGCCAATGCATAAGAGTGATATTTGTTTTAGAAGCATCCCCATTGCACGTTATATGTAGCTGAGCCACAATTTGTCTTATTTCATGCAATTCATGCTCTATAAATGCTACTTTATAAACAGGGCATAAATATAAGCTAATGTCATTGAACAGCACATTGTAGTATTTCATTATTATTATTTTTGTCCTGTACTGAATAAATCATTGTTTTCTGGTATAATTCATAATTGTAGGGGTTTGTCCCTCTTCACTAGTAAGGCAGAGGCACTTGTCATTATCAGCCAGTATAAAACCAATTCTGCAGTATTAGTTTACATTTAAATACAAATAAAATATACATTTAAATGTACAAAAACTGTTTTTATATAAAAAAAAATTGGGGCAAAAATATTTATGTGTAAATATGTGTGCAATATGTGTAAATGTTGCTCATATGCATGACAGAAAATGTTTGAGAGCAACGCCCCTTTAAATATTTCTATTACTCTTGTGTAGCACAATGCAATTAGTAGGGCTATTTGTTGGTCACAGTTTGGGATGAACAAGTTTTGAATACAGAGAAGCATTTTTCTGGTTGTTTTAAATGTATGTGATGGTTTATGGTTTATGTATGTTTAGTTTATTGGTATTACCTCAAAATATAATATGATCAGAACGCTAGGACTCCCTCAGGTTTGGAACAGTGTGTATGCAGTCTGTCCCATACTCGATGAGAGTGTGAAACAGGTGACTGCTTAAGTGTCCCTCGGGCAAAGATTTACAATCGATTTGTGTTATAGTAATCTTTGAAATTAATAAGTGTATCCTTGCATTTCATTAAATTCCAGCTAATGAGATAACTGTCTTCCCAAGGAGCAAATGATAAAACACTGATGTCATAAAGCATGAATTAATCCTGCAAGGTTAAACAGTGGAACTAACTTGTGTTACCACTGAAGCCCCTACCAGCAGTTAAATTAACTGACATAAATACCATAAAATCTGTCTTTATTTTAGTCTCCTTTTTACACCCCGGCTTTCAGTTTGTATAACTCATTTTTTGCACATTATTGCATGCCCCATTTCCCATTTAAAGAATTTTCTCTGAAAAAAAAAAGGTTTTATGAATTTGCATTCACAAGACAGAGAAAAGTGGATTTTTAACTCTTTTTGTGGGGAGGAAGATCTGAGAAAAATATTTCTAACAGCAAAAACAAAATATATGTAATTTTTTTTTTAAATTATGTTTACTGTTAGCAGAGCAGACTCTTTCTAACGAAAGAGCTTACAATCAGAACAAATGGCACATTTGATATTTAAATGTAAGGCTTGTTTTTGACAAATTGGGTAGCAGACACTGCGCTGAAAAGAGCTGATATATACTGAGGCAAAGATGATATCCTATTATAATGAGGTGACATAAAGAGCTTGTGCATTTTGTAATAGTCATTTAGATGTATTAGTATAATTAACAGTGATGAGAAAACTGTTTGCAGCTGAATTACCTTGTGCAAGTTCATACACAACTGCTGAGAATTAGCAGAGGGTTGGGCTGCCCCTTGGAGAGCTGCACAATTTGGCATTTGCTGTTAATTGGATAATCATTTCCTCAAAGTATTCAGAAGACTCAGGGTCTAGGACTATTGTTTTGTGTTTATTATTATTTATTTTTTTTATTTTGGGAGGGGGATGTTTGCAGCTGATAAAGTACATTAAAGGTACAGTCAACTCCAACATTTTTATTGCTTAAAATGATAGAAAATCCCTTTATTTCCAATTCCCCAGTTTTGCACAGCCAACATGGTTATATTAAAGGGACAGTCAAGTCCAAAAAAATCTTTCATGATTTAAATAGGGCATGTAATTTTTAACAACTTTCCAATTTACTTTTATCACCAATTCTGCTTTGTTCTCTTGGTATTCTTATTTGAAAGCTAAACCTAGGAGGTTCATATGCTACTTTCTTAAACCTTGAAGACTGCCTCTAACCTGAATGCATTTTGACCACTAGAGGGCATAAGTTCATGTGTTTCATATAGATAACATTGAGCTCATGCACGTGAAGTGACCTAGGAGTGAGCACTGATTGGCTAAAATGCAAGTCTGTTAAATGAACTGAAATAAGTGGGCAGTTTGAAGCGGCTTAGATACAAGGTAATCACAGAGGTAAAATGTGTATTATTATAACTGTGTTGGTTATGCAAAATTGGGGAATAAGTAATAAAGGGATTAACTTTCTTTTTAAACAACAAAAATTCTGGTGTTGATTGTCCCTTTAATATATTTTTAACCTCTGTGATTACCTTGTATCTAAGCATCTTCTGACAGCCCTCTGACCACATGGCTATTAGTGCTAATTAGTGCTATATCATCCACAACCCACGGGCGTGAGCACAATGTTATCTATATGGCCCACATAAACTAGCAGTCTCCTGTTGTAAAAAACTAATAAAAAAATATGTGATAAGAGGCTGTCTGTAGTAGCTTTGAAACAGGCAGAAATTGAGAGGTTATAAAGTTTATTAATATAACAATGTTGATTGTCCAAAGCTGGGGAATGGGTAGAAAGGCGTTATCTCTCTTTATAAACAATAACAATTTTGGTGTTGACTGTCCCTTTAAGGAAATAATTTATCTTTTCAAGTCTAGTGCTTTTATAGGACATTAAAAACAGCATAGGCACGCTTTTCAACCAATTGTTTCATATTTACTTCGGACTATAATCTTTGTTAAGCTTTCATATTGCTAAACATTTTAGCAAAACTCTTCATGTCATCATTTCAAGCAAAATAAAAAGATGATATGGTAATATAGATGCAGTTATTAGTAGAACAAAAAATGTGCCAACACCTTACAAACAAACATAACATTATATGACAAAAACGCGTATGTTAACATTTAGGTTCTCTCTTGAAAAATCAGTAAATGTATAGTTTCTCTACTCCCATTAAATTGACAACTTAGTTCTCCCAAAAAGGTTTAATTACGCTTATTAAAAGCTGTCCCAGTAGTGTATTGCTTCTCTAAAGCTGAATGTTTGTAACCAGGTGTTTAAACACTTTTGCAATTAAAATGCCCTTGAGGCGTGACATATCCTCAAACCAGTCATTTTCTCTTTATCAACCATACACATAAACATTTAAAGGGACATGATACCCAAATGTTGAAGCACATAAAAGTGATGCAGCATAACTGTAAAAAAGCTGACCAGAAAATCTCACCTGAACATCTCTATGTAAAAAAGGAAGATATTTTATTCATACCCCACTTTGTAAAGAGAAATAGAGCTCAGGCCTATTTATCAAGCTCTGTATGGAGCTTGAGGGCCCGTGTTTCTGGCGAGTCTTCAGACCGCTGCTCCATAACGCTGTCCGCCTGCTCTGAGCAGGTGACAGAGATCGCCGGAATTCAACCCGATTGAGTACGATCGGGTTGATTGACACCTCCCTGCTGGCGTCCGATTGGCCTGCAGGAATCTGCAGGGGGCGACGTTGCACCAACAGCTCACAAAAGCTGCTGGTGCAATGCTGAATACGGAGAGCGTATTGCTCTCCGCATTCAGTGAGGTCTGTCAGACCTGATCCGCACTGTCGGATCAAGTCCGACAGACATATGATAAATATCCCCCTTTTGAGAAGCCAGTCAAAATTCTTGTTCCAGGACAAGCTAGGGAGTATGCACCTGACAGTCACGTTATTTTCATATTCAGTTTATGTAAATTCTATAAAATCTCATGAGATTTCAGTGAAATCTCATGAGATCACAGTAAAGGCAAAGCATTACCTCAGCACTGCTGATTAGCTATTGTTTTTTGGGAGTTTTTATTTCTACTTGCAGCTGGACAATAGCTGAAGTATAACTGTTTACACAGCACTTACTCTGGTGAGCTGAATTTTTTTTAGATAACATGTATTCCTTTTTTACATAGAGATGCTCAGGTGATATTTTCTTGTGATCTTTGTACAGTTATGCTGCATCAGTTTCAAGTGATTCGAGTGATATTTGAGCCTTTTACCCATGCAAATCAGTTGTTCTATCTCACCTAAGATATTTTGGCTCTATATATTTTCTGTAGTCGTTTTACATTTTATAATGCTATCCCACTGATAAACATGCATTTGGTACATCTTAGACATAGGTGAAATCTATTCTAAAATGAACTCTCTACAGAAATTATTTTCGCTAGAGATGCACAGTAAAAATTTTAAAACCCGATTTAACCCTTCTGATTCACAGAAATCTACAGTCCTGAATTTATCAAGGAAAGATTTTATTACCATAAAAAATACACTATACTTTTTCCAATTTAAAAAAAACCCAAACATCATGGCAAATAAGTGAACAATTCTGTATTTTTTTTTTTGTCTGTTTGACTTTTGACAATATGTTAAAGTAAGCGTCAGTCAAATAAAATATTTGGTTGAATAAAATGTATAGTGGTACCTTTACTTCATTGCAAAATTAACTACAATGCTCACTTTGAACAAAGCTTTTGTTCAAGTGGTGATGTATTCGCCGCTCATCCAATGTTTGTGAGAGTCATACATCAGGAATCTGATTTTGCCGTATGGCTCACACAAACACTGGATGAGCGGTGAATACATTACCGTTTGAAAAAAAATGCTTTATTTATAGTAAACCAGCAGTAGTGGGCGTGAGGATAATAAACTACGGAGCATTTTTTACCCTTTCAGGAACTATTTTACAATTAAGTAAAGGTACCACTATATATTTTATTCAACCAGGATTTCATATTTCTATTTTAATGACGGTTTGTTTACCATCACTCTAATCCTAATAAGCAGGTACAGCTGGATAAAATCTGCAAAACGCTCACTGTTAAGTTGCTTTTATTTTATGACAGCATGATATATGCATGGTACTAAATCATAACAGTACCTTATGGCTGCTCACAATGACCTGCCCAGTAAGGGGCTCATGAACCTAGATCACTAATCACTGGTACATGTAACCAATAGGTAGCAATGCTATGTCCCAGTAGATGTGCAGGGGTGGCGGCTTAGGGGTTAATAGTGTATTTGGATTTTTTGTGATGGGGTTGTGGTGGTTTAGGTGTTAATAGTGTAGTGGGGTACTTTGCGGTGGGCTGTGTGGCGGTTTAAGAGTTAATAGTGTAGAGGGTTATTTTGCGATGGGGTTGTGGCGGTTTGGGAGTTAATAGTGTAGTGAGGTATTTTGCGGTAGGCTATGTGGTGGTTTAAGGGTTAATAGATCAGTTTAGTGCAACTTTTGACTCTGGCCAAACTCTTTACGTAAACTTTTAGGTTGTGTTAAATGCGATTGCGTCGAGCGTTCACATTTACTTTCAACTTGTAATACATCAATATAAAAAACGTAATTTGAGGAGGGATCTCAACATTGCACAAATATAATAAAAATAAAAATAATAAAAAAAAAAAAAAAAAGCTATAAACTGTATACTGGCAGAGTCTCTGCCAGTACCTAAGATGGTAGAGAGAAATGTGGGTGAGAGCTGTTTGGGAGGGATCAGCAAGGTGGGAAGTGTCAGGTTAGAGGGTAATCCCTGCATTACAGAAGTATTACCCTTACCAGCTAATTAATTAAGTCCTTCACTGGGCTAGATTACTAGTGGAGCGCTATCAATTGCAGTGCTCTTTGCGCTGTAATTCGTGTTGCAAGTGGCACAGTGTTTAAATTACCGCAAATTAATTTATGTAAACTCGCTATAATTTATGCTCCCCGTATGTTCTAGGGGATTTTGAGCAGCAATGTGCGCTCATACTACAAATTGAAAGTAAATGCAATCACTTGAACGCAGTCACATTTTACACTAAACTATACTATTAACTCCTAAACTACCACACCCCCGCATTGCAAGCTACCACGCTACACTATTCACCCCTAAACTGCCACACCCCCATGTCGCAAACTTAGGATGGCCATATTGCCGCTTTAAAAAGGAACACATATGAAAAATACATATGTCAGGGTTCTTATACAAAACATTTATTTAAACAGCCTTGAAAACAGCCCTGACATATGTATTTTTCATATTTGTCCCTTTTTAAAGCGGCAATACGGTCACCCTATGCAAACTACTCCACTACACGATTAACCCTAAACCACCACACCCCCATGTCACAAACTATCCTGCTACACTATTAACCCCTAAACCACAAAAAATCAAATTACAAAGTACCCACCAACCTCCTAACAGCTAACACCCTTAATCTTACACCCCCCCCCCCCCCCGTTACAAAAATAAAAAAAAATATTATTACATAAAAGTAAACTACCATTACATAAAAAAACTAACATTACAGAAAATAAAAATAAAAATAATCAAAAATAAAAACCCACAGTTATGCCTGTTCTAAAACTAACCCCCCCCTTAAAAAACAAAACAAAATAAAAAACCCTATACTAACACTAAAAGTTATTATAGCAAAAGCCCTTAGAAGGGTTTTTTGAGGGGTATTGCCCTAAAGTGATTTAGTTGTTTTTCACAAAAAAATACTACTCCATTCTACAATAAAAAGTAACCCCCCACCCCCTTAAAAAAAAGCCTACATACATAAACTCCTTATTACACACTTAAAATACAGCACAACCCCACCAAGATCGCAGATGAGTGGCAAAATGTATGGCCTATTGCTGAAGCTGCGATCCTTATTGTTTCCTATTTGAGACACATCGCCATTTGTCGCAACAGAGAGGGTCAGCCCACTTTTTTGGAATATATCACCAGACTTATGGTTTGCGAGACTAGTAAGGCCAAAAAGGCAATTTCTCGTAGGTCTGACAATGTATTGATCATC
Source organism: Bombina bombina (assembly GCF_027579735.1). Classification (NCBI taxonomy): domain Eukaryota; kingdom Metazoa; phylum Chordata; class Amphibia; order Anura; family Bombinatoridae; genus Bombina; species Bombina bombina. The sequence continues at coordinate 266,121,222 of NC_069499.1, read as the reverse complement.
AGGGCATTCAGGTTACAAAAGGTAAAAACCAGATAGCAATAAGGGGCGCTCTTTTAAGCTAGCATGTGTATACAAACCACTATTAGATACTATGTTGTTATACAGATTTCCTTAAACAAATAATTACTGAGCTTGGAATTATCCGAAGTGGATAGAGTCCAAATGGTTAAAGGAATCCTTCATATAACGGTTCTTAGGACTTGGCTGCACTCCTCCTCCCAAAGTGGATGGATAGGTTCTGAAATTGCAAACAAATAGAAGGGCGCCCAAAGTACGTTAGAAGGGTGCCCAAAGCACCCTTGTGTGCTAGTAGGAGCAGGCTGATAGATTGGGGCGTATCAGCTCACCCTCTCCCGATATCAGGAACAGACTGCAACGTTTCTAAACTTCCATCAGTACTGTGCAATACAGGCTTGAGTGGATTCACAGGGGGAAAAAAAACATTTTGGGGCACACAGATTTACTGTGCGCTGTATAAAAAATGGCTTGCCCAACTGTTTTTAGTTAAAAAAGTATTTTAATTAAAAAGACATAAAAAATATTAGCAGCAGGCATTGGTGGGGTGGGGGGGTTTGTGTTAGGTGTCCCCTAAAAAATATAACACGTTTCTCAGCTCTCAACTTGACCGTTTTTTATTAGGCATCAGTACCCTTCTAACGTCTGTTTTGTACTGTACCTGGGAAACACTGATACACACATGAGGCGCCCCTCATTTTGTTTGCCAGGTTACAAAGGGTTAATGTTACACATGTAAATCATTATTTTCCTTAGACCCCTCACAAAGGGATCAATACAAACATCACACTGTGATATGTATTTTCATAAATTTTTGCCTGCTATTTGTACCTTAACAGCTGATCAGTGTTCGTCAAGGATAATTTGTTTTGGTTTTGTTTGTTTATTAAGCTTTAAATAGATCTTAAACTCCAATTTTTCCTTTCCGTTATTCAGAAAGAGCATGCAATTTTAAGCAACTTTTTAATTTACTCATATTATCAATTTTTCTTCATTCTCTAATATCTTTTTTTTTTTAAAGTAGAAATGTAAGCTAAGGAGCCGGCCCATTTTTGGTTGAGAACCCTGGCTAGCACTTGATGATTGATGGCTACATTTAGCCACCAATAAGCAAGTGTAATCCACGTCTGAACCAAAAATGGGCGGGCTTTTTATTATACATTCCTGCTTTTTAATTAAAGATACCAAGAGAAGGAAAACAAAATTGATAATAGGAGTAAATTAGAAACTTGCTTAAAATTACATACCATAAGAAGGGCTCTAATAAGGATACTCAGCCTCATACCAAGGAATAATTGTAATCTTTTGACTGAGGGTATTGGTGGGAAAAAGGACTTGAGACTTTGTAATATGTTGTACTGAGTTACTTTTATCCAGCAGTCTGGAGAAATGATTTGTTGTGTTACTGCAACTTAAAGGGACACTGAACCCAATTTTTGTTTTCTTTCGTGATTCAGATAGAGCATGCAAATTTAAGCAACTTTCTAATTTACTCCTATTATCAATTTTTCTTTGTTCTCTTGCTATCTTTATTTGAAAAAGAAGGCATCTAAGCTTTTTTTTTTGTGAAAATCCATCTACTTATTTTAAAGAGTCTAAAATAATCTTGCTACATAAAGTGGGGGACAATGTGGAAGAAGTTGAATCATATTTATTTACTACGGACTACAAAATCCTAACCCAAATTTTAGCTAATAGACTACAACCAATTATGGCATCTCTCATTCACCCAGATCAAACCAGTTTTATGAAAGGGAGAACTCTGATTTTAAATATACGAAAACTGGAGTTTATTATTGATTTTTCTTTTTCATGAAATAAGAAAGGGGAGAATCATCAAAAAGATGCAGCAGTAATCTCTTTAGATACCCATAAGGCTTTTGAATCCTTAGTGTGGGACCACTTATTTACGTCCCTTTACAAATTTGGGTTTAAAGGTAATTTTTTTAATATGGTGCAAATACTATATAATTCTCCTACAGCTACAATTTGTGTGAACGGACTGTACTCATCTTGTTTTACGTTAAATAGGGGCACTCGGCAAGGTTGCCCAATTTCTCCATTATTATTTAATTTGGCCCTGGATCCCCTAGCTATGTATCTTAGAGATAATATCACTGGGATAAAATGGAAAAATCTCTTTCTGAAGTTTTCTTTATATACAGATGATATGTTAGTATTTACAGAAGATCTCTCTATCTAGGTTTACAGAAAGAGTTAGATAATTGGATGGATTTCCCTCTTTTATTATCAGGGAGAATAAACTTATTTAAAATGATATGGTTTCCGAAATGTCTTTATGTTTTTCAGGCTCTACCCATCTTATTACTTAAGAAAGATATTGGACAGATTAACTCCTATACCAAGAGTTGGTATCCGTAGAATAATGGCAAATAAAAAATGTTTTGGAATGGCACTTCTGAATATAGAAAAATATAATATTGCAGCGGTGGTCAAATTTATCTTTGAATGTTTTTTAGATATTGGTCACTTTACATTATTGGAGTATGAGAAAGCCCTGGTTTATCCCTATATGTTGAAAGATCTCTCAAAAATCTTCCCAAATTCATAAGGAAGAAATTTATATTTAGAGAAACATTTAGAGCTTTGGTTAAATTTTCCTTTCTGCTAGGATTTGATTTTAGAGCCTTAACTATCAAAGGAAACCCTGAACTCATTGATGACAAGGATTCTTTAAGGTTTGATAAATGGAATCAGTTAGGGGTTTACTTTATTTATCAGCTTATAGACATAGAGTGGCAAGAAATTAAATCTTTTAAAAGGTGTAAAGCAGAATTTGGTGTTCCCGAACCAGTTACTGTTTTCTTATCTCCAACTTAAACATTATATTAGTATATTGCTCAAAGAAGATAACATGGACTGGTCAGGAAGAAAGTTTAATATAATAACTGTATTGTTTAGTGAAGGCAAACTTTCTATTTCCAGTATTTATAAGGTCTTGCCACAATCTCAAGATAATAGTAATCTTAAATATCTCTCTATTGTATGGAGTAGAGTAGGGGTATCTCAGGTGTCAGATATTATGATGGAATTGATTAATAAAACATATAAAGCTATTTTGTCGGAATATTATAGAGAACAACATTTGAAATTAATGTATCAAGTATATGTTACTCCCTTAAAGGGATAGTCAACACCAGAATTTTTGTTGTTTTAAAAGATAGATAATCCCTTAATTACCAATTCCCCAGTTTTGCATAACCAACACAGTTATAATTATACACGTTTTACCTCTGTAAATACCTTGTATCTAAGCCTCATCAGTTCTTTTGACAGACTTGCATTTTAGCCAATCAGAGCTGTCTCCATGGTAAATTCACGTGCATGAGCTCAATGTTATCTATATGAAACACGTGAACTGATGCCCTCTAGTGGTGAAAAACTATCAAAATGCATTTAGATTAGAGGCGGCCTTCAAGGTCTAAGAAATTAGCATATGAACCTCCTAGGTTTAGCTTTCAACTAAGAATACCAAGAGACCAAAGCAAAATTGGTGATAAAAGTAAATTGGAAAGTTGTTTAAAATTACATGCCCTATTTGAAACATAAAAGTTTTTTTTTGGACTTGACTGTCCCTTTAAGTTGCTCCTATTTTTCTACTGAGATTTCTAAAATGTGCTGCATTAAATGTAAATGTATGTCTACTGATATTATTCATTGTTTTTGCAAATTTCCATTGTTACAAAGATTTTGGGGTACAATTAGTTTCTGGGCTTCCAAAATTCAGAAAGCATATGTTAAATTTAACATTGTGCATGTTTTTTTTTACTAACTACGATGACTTTGGTAATGAACATATCCAGTTTGATACAGTCATCCTCCTTGCTAGGAAGATGATTTTAAAATACTGGTCGTCTCCCAAAGAACCAATATTTTCGGAACTTAAAAATATGATTTGGTACCATCTGTTAAGTGAACAAGTGGTTGTAGAATTACAAGATGAAATAAAAATTAAAAGATTTCTTAAGAAATAATTTATTTGGATCTTGAGCTTCAAAACCATATAATCTTTCCATTTAGATTTACTAATGCTATCTTGGAAGCTAGCTTAAGAAGAGAATTGCTGTATAATTGAGGTGATTGTCAGAGAGAATTTTTATTTTTATTTTTTTTATTTATTTATTTTAGTGTTAGGATAATTTATATTTAATTGTTAAAAATAAACAGCAACCTAAATTCCATTTAGGAAGGCTATGTTGGTTCCCTTCTAAAATCTTTAAACCCTTAAAACTAAACAATCCTATAATTATAAGGACACACGTTGAAACATAAAAAAATAATTACATACTCTATCTGAATCATGAAAGTTTAATTTTGACTTTAGTGTCCCTTTAACTGATATACATACGTTCTAAGAATTGAAAGTAACAATCTCAACATATATAACAAAACACCAAAGCAGATCTGCAGAGAAAACAGATAAAAAATGTTAACAAAAATTCCATCAGTGTACACAACATGTCAAATAAAATTTTGCAATCATCTCACACTGGTATACAGAAGATGATCACATGATCCCGGAACAAGACTTGCCCTGTTCACAGGGAGGACCGTACTGGTAAGAGAAGTGAGGACCGTACTGGTAAGAGAAGTGTGATCCGAGGAGGGGACTTGCCGATAGCCCTGAGGATCGGGGTGAGTCACTCATTTTACTACGGTACTTTTGTGTGAAAATTCTTAAACTTGTACCGGTATATACCCCAGCAACAAAATGGCACATCAATGTGCTCATGATGGGAGTGAGAGGGGCTTAAGATGAGAGCAGGACCTGCAGTTAAAGGAGGGTGAGTCAGGATTGATGAGGAGGGGGTTGTGTGAGGAAAAAGGGGGCTATGATTGGTGAGAAGGGCTGAGGGGAGGCTTATGTAAGGTAGGGGTAGTGGTAATAGTGTGAGTAGTGTGCACTGCTTGAGGGAAGGAGTGGGTTAAGAGGAAGCAGCCTGTGAGGGTTATAAGGGGGCTATGTGTGTATGAGGGAGGAGAGTAAGGAGACTTAGGGTATCTGTCAGGGCTAAGGCTAAGAGATTAAAGAGTGGTCTGTGTGTGAAGGGAGTGAGAAAGGCTGAGGGGAGGCTTATGTAAGGTAGGGGTAGTGGTAATAGTGTGAGCAGTGGGCACTGCTTGAGGGAAGGAGTGGGTTAAGAGGAGGCAGCCTGTGAGGGTTATTTCTTAAAAATGGCACCAAACTTTAAGGGTGCGGCTTATATTCAGGAGCGGCTTATACTCAGAACAATACGGGTATTTTTTATTTTTTTTGTATGCTCGTGCTTCTTTTGGCTTTGAGTTAGTTAGATAAAAACAGTGAGACCAGAGCTTATGGCTTATCTCCCCTTGGCTCCTAGCAAGTTACTTGATCCAGACCCTCCCTTGGCCCCCCCCTTCCATGCGATCCGGTCTGGTGCCCGTGATCTAACCATGCGATCTTAACAGACAGCTCTTATATTATAAACATCAACTGCTGACTGTGACTGCATACAACACTCAGAACACTGCTGTGACTGCTTCTGTTAGGATCGTACAGGAAGGGGAGGGGCTAAGGTGAGGGTCTGGAATCTGATCAAGTAACTTGCTGGGAGCAACGGGGGAGATAAGCTATAAGCTCTGATCTCGCTATTTTTATCTAACTAACTCAAAGCCAAGAGAAGCGCACGCTTAGAAGCGCACGCTTACACAAAACAATATAACTGGCAAAAAGAACATTATTAATGATCATTGTCATTTGGAGTCAGTCAGCAATTCATTAAATAGCAGCTGTAATTAACAATGTTATGTCAAGTGGCAGCCAGCTACAGCTAATAATATTAATAACCACTAGCAGCTATAACTATTAAATGTACTACTGATCAGTAGTGATGTCGCGAATAGTTCGCCGGCGAATAGTTCCGGGCGAACATAGCTTGTTCACGTTCGCCGCGGCGGGCGAACATATGCGATGTTCGATCCGCCCCCTATTCTTCATCATTGAGTAATACTTTGACCCTGTACCTCACAGTCAGAAGACACATTCCAGCCAATCAGCAGCAGACCCTCCCTCCCTGACCCTCCTACCTCCTGGACAGCATCCATTTTTTTTTTTTAAATATTTTTATTTTTGGTCGTCTTCACAGGATTACAAATATGTAAACAAACACATCAAATAAAGGAAAATAAATAAAATCATTCCGGTTACATGTGCTTACAAAAACAAGCATTCACAATTATTGCAAGGGAATTCCAAGTTGACTAGAATACATTTACACAAGTTAATTCTTGCTTAACTTATTTCGTGTTGAGTCCTGTGGAAGACTACATTTTAAACTTTCATCAAAGATCTTAACAACAACAAAATTAAAAGAAACACTTGAACTCACAGTGCGCTCTCCTCCGTCCGGTGCCCCTCCTGTTGTCTCTCTCTTACACAATGATCCGTCAAATTATATATCTCTTTGCCTCTCAATCTCGCATTTAGGACATAATCTGTGTCTTTGAATGGTGTGATTATGAGATCTCGTGTTCCCTTAGGTAAGCAGTGAAGGTAAGGTTCCCATTTAGTTAGAAAGGTTTTAACTCTCTTTACTATGTCCCCCAGCCCATCAAATTGCTCAATGAATAATTGCTTAAGCAAAGCATTTTTTAGTTGTGTGACAGTAGGTGGATTTCTCTTCAGCCAGTTCTGAAATATCAGACTTCTGGCAACTAGAATTATGTTATAGACACAGGCTCTCTGTAGTCGTGGGATATTAGGAATGTTTAGAAAAACTACATTCTGGAACGTCAAAGCTAGCTCAGGGAGATGCATTGCGGTACGTATCCAGTATTGTACCATTTTCCAACATCTCATTATGTGAGGGCAATACCATGTCATATGAACAATGTCTGCTTCTAAAAAGGTGCATTTTGGACAATTGCTTTCTCTTTCTTTTTTCCAATACTGGAATTTATCTGGGGCTACATAAACATTGTGCAAAAGTTTGAGATGTGATTCCCTTACAGTGGAAGAGAGTGTGGCCATTTGGACTCTACCAATGCTCTCAGTAAACACTTTTTCTTGAATCTGTTCTCACAATTTTACTGTCCATATCTCAATAATCTTATCCATACATTTTGTGTTTATTGGTTGCAGCAGCTTTTTGTATATTGGCGAAATAGAGGAAACCCCCTTTGCTGCCATGGCTATGATCTGCATGAGTTGTGATTGTGTCCTCTGGGTGTTTGTTGCCATAATAGAGTGTAGGTAATGTCTGGCCTGTAATTAAGTATAGTGATGTGTTGTCGGAAGTCCTAATTTAGACTGTAAGGCTGCGAAAGTCATCATGGTCTTATTGTCTTCTAATAAAGTTTGTCCTACAGTATGCAGTCCCTTTTCTTTCCATAGTCTAAAGGCTTTAGTGGTAACTCTGGCTGGAAATTCAGGGTTCCCCTGCCATGGGAGAAGTCAAACTATTCTGTGATTTTCCCCTAACCACTTACTCATTAGCCTCCAGGCTCTAACTGGCTGATTAAGGAGTTCTAGATCCCCCACCCATCTGTGTGCCTGCGCTTGCATCATATGTGGTATCATCTGTAGTGACCAAGGTTGGAGAAGACTACTCTCCAGTTGTGGGTCTGTAAATTTCTCTAGGCCAGTAAACCAGTCCACTACAAATTTGACCTGGGCTGCCCAATTATATAATTCAAAATTTGGGAGCGCTTACCACCCTTTTTCTCTAGAAGCCGTCAGTTTCAGGTAACTCATCCTATGCTTTTTATTGTTCCATACAAATCCTAGGACCATTTGGGTTATAGTCTTTAAGTCTGTTTTCTTCAGAATTCCCGGGACCGACTGAAAAACATATAGAAGCTTTGGAAAGTAGATCATCTTTATGAGTCCTATTCTGCCCAAGAGGGATATCGGCAATTGTTTCCAGGCCTGTATCAGATTTTTACGTTTTTTGCAGCAAGGGTATGTAGTTAATGGAATACCATTTACGTGGGTCAATGTGCAGCATAATGCCTAAGTACTTAAAACTATCTTTAACGATTTTGAAATCATATCCAGGGATCGATTCTCCACCCCTATTAAGTAGCCAGATTAGCTCTGTTTTGTCTGTGTTAATTGTATACCCAGATACCAGCCCAAATTCTTTTATTAGGTTCATTATTTTGGGGATGTTTTTTTGGGGATCTTGGATGAATAGAATCATATCATCATCAACAGATTCAAATGGATTTGGGAGTCTCCTATTTTGAGACCTTCTAATTGTTGTCTAATTTTCCACGCCAGGGGTTCTATAGCTATATCAAAAAGGAGTGGAGAAAGGGGACACCCCTGGCGTGTAACTCTGTAAAGGCGAAAGGGTTGAGTTAGCATGCCATTGACTATTAGTGATGCTTGTGGGATTCTATATAAATTGTGGATTGTTGCAACAAACTCTCCCCGTAATCCTATCTTCTCTAGTGTAGTGAATAAATGGTCCCAAAGTACCTTATCAAAGGCCTTTTCCGTGTCTAGCATTAGTAAGGCCGCATCTTTGTGTACTATTCTGGTGGTGGTATCCTGCTTAACTGTCCAATAATGTTGTATTACTGTCTGCACTTTTCTGATATTAAGGGTAGATGATCTCCCTTTGACAAACCCAGTTTGGTCTTTGTGAATTATAGTAGGCAATACTTCCGCCAAACGATTAGCTAAAATTTTTGTGAGGATCTCGTAATCCTGGTTCAATAGTGATATAGGGTGATAGGAGTGTGCTAACAGAGGGTCTCTTCCTTCCTTGTGTATAATGCTTATATTTGCTTCAGCTAATCTAGAGGATGGTTCCACAGTATTTTCTAAAATACCATTGTAAAGTTGTTCCAGGGTGGGGCACAGCTCTGGACCCAGAATCTTATATAGCTCCGCCGGGAGCCCGTCCGGGCCCGGGGTTTTATCTAGCGTTAACATTTTGACTGTATCCAGAATTTCTTTTTGCGTGATTTTACTATTTAATGTGTCAAGTTTAGACTGTTCCATCTTCGTAAGTTCTACTGATTGCCAAAAGCCTATCTTATCTTCTGGGTTCACCTGTTGCGGGGAATATAGATCTCTATGAAATTCTAAAAAGGTATTTTGAATGTCTTGTTCTGCATTCAAAACTCTGTTGTCTTTTTTAACTGCCATAATTGTAGTTTTTTTCTTTGTAAGTCTGGTTATATTAGCTAGGAGTTTGCCTGTTTTATTTCCAAATCTGTAGAATTTGGCTTGCATTCTAGAGTGTGACTTGTTTGCTTGCTGAAGCAAATAGTTGTCTCTGTTCGTTTTTATGTCTTTATATCTCATCCTATTTCTCTCTGACGGGCATCTTAAATATCTATTCCTGGCATTAATGATCTGTCTCAGGAGGAGCTCAGATTTCATTTTGTGTTTTCTCTTTATGTTTGCTGCGTATGCCGAAATAACTCCCCTTAAGACTGCCTTCGCAGCCTTCCAAAACAAAAGAGGACTGCTTGTGTATGTTGCATTCAAAATTGTATAGGATTGCCACTCTTCTAACAAGTGCCTATAAAATTTGGGATCTTTATAGAGATACCTTGGGAATACCCATTTATTGCTCTTACTTTGTGTCTGACCCTGCTGGAGCTTTAAAGTTATTGGGGCATGATCTGAAACCGTTATCGGGTCAATTTTTGTTTCTGTCACCCTGTTACATATGTTGGCTGAGAGCAAAAAGTAGTCAAGCCTCGAGAGTGTGTCGTTTGTTGTTGACATGCATGTATAGTCTCTTTGTTCTGGATATTTGGCTCTCCAAATGTCTCGAATGTTTAAATGTTTCATGAGTGTTTTGAGTAAATTAGATTCTTTCTTGGGGTTCTGAGTGGTTCTAGGCCCCACTTTCGGCTTCTCTAGGTTGTGGAATCTATTTGCTGGTGTCTGCGGTGCTATGTTGAAGTCACCTCCCATTATGAGGGGCTGGGAGGTGAATTGAACTATCCTTGTCTGTAAGTCTTTCCAGAATATCTGTTTCTGTGTTTGAGGTCCATACACTCCTACCAACCCAAATGATAAGCCCTGCATCTCCAACTGTATCATGAGATACCTTCCATTAGGGTCTATGAGTGTTTTAGTTATGGTGTAGACCAGGTTTTTCCTAAAAAGTATTGCTATACCCCTGGCTCTAGTCTGTTCATATGTTGTATTAATTACCTCCCCCACCCAACCTTGCTTTAATTTTTGGTGTTCTATCCTGGAGAGATGTGTCTCCTCCAGAATAGCGATGTCAGCATTTTTCAGCCGTAGGTATTGTAGGCTGGATCTACGCTTCTGTGGCAATGTTATTCCCCCTACATTCCAACTTATTATGTGTATACTATTGGCCATTGTGTTGTAATGTGGAAAGTGTGTAGTGCTTTGGTGTGTACCTTGTCTTGGCATAGTAGTTAGGGACTTGCTTATCCAGGAAACCAAATCTTCTCCTGCAAATTCTGAGAGTGAGGAGGGGCACCTGTAACTCCAACAAAAGGATGCGCATCAGTACAACAATACAAAACAAAAAGAATAAAAAACAATGAAATACATTTTGAGAAAATTTTCTGTAAGTAGTAACTAGATGGGCATTCTTTTCCCTTTTCATCTTGCCCATCGCTACCTATACTATACTATACTATGCTATACCAGACTTCCATATAGTTTCAACTAAAACCTGTAAGAGAAATTTCTAAGTATATTAATAAACTCTGCCTTAACTCTTATTCTTGCCTTTTTTGTTATGTCAAAATCCTAGAGCTGTATTTAAATCCCAGCTATATAGCATGTTGTATAAAATTTGGCTAAAACATTATGATTTTTGCACATTTTATCCCGTCTGGGCAAAATATTACCAAGTGTTATTTGGGCTAAAAACAACCATTCAGCTAGGTGAACTTTCTTCAAACCCTCTCCTCTAAGATTTTAGACTATCTTTTCTTCAACCAGAGGAAGCAAAAGGGTTAATCATTTACATCTTTAGTACTGCAGCAAAACAATAAGTGTAACCCATGAAAAGTGACTCTCATTTGTCTGTGTCTTTCTCTACTTCCTCTTGTCTTAAAAAGTTTTTAAGCTGTTTAGGGTCGTCAAAGAATTTGATGACTTGTTCAGTTTGTAGCTTGAGTCTAGCTGGGAAAAGCAGTGAGACTGAGCGCCCTGCCTCCAGCAGTGATTTACAAAATGGCGTGAACTCCCTACGCCTCCTTGAGATCTCTGCTGAATAGTCCTGAAATATCAATATCTTCTGACCCTCATATAATAGAGGCGACTGTTGACGGTATGCTCTGAGGAGCGAGATCGTGTCCCTAAAATTGAGGTATTTGATCATGACTTGTCTTGGTCTTTTTGCATTTCTTTGGTCTTGGCTTGTATTACCCTCCCTATGAGCCCTTTCAGCTATACATGGGATGTCATCTGTATTTAACTTCAACAAGGTAGGTAGAGTGCGTTCTGCGAAATCCAACAAATCTGTGCTTGGGACACTTTCTGGTAGGCCGACTATACGCAAATTATTGCGGCGTGAGCGGTTCTCCAGGTCATCTATTTTGTCAACTAGCAGCTTATTTTGGGCCTCCTGAGACGCTACTTTTGTTGATGTCTCTCTTTGCCTTATTTCCTCATCGCTCACCCTTTGTTCTATGTGTTGGAGTCCAGATGAAAAGCTTTTAAACTCCGACGAGAGTGAGTCTAGGCCTGTTTGGAGCTGTTCCATTTTTGGGAGAAATAATGCAGAGATTTGTGTGGCAATTGGGTGAAACTCTTGTAAATGCGTGTCAGTTGTTTCCATTGAAATGTGATCTGCGGCCTGCGGGTCTGCTGTCTGCTTTGTCCTACGCTCCTGGTTCCTCTGCTTATTAGCCATCTTGCCAGTAGTCTTGACAAAGCTAGAGTAGTATTTCTGCATGCACTTGTCGGGGTCTAGTCTTATCTCTTATCTTTCAAAACAACTGGGGATTTGAGCCTTTCACAAGTAGTATATAAAAGACAGATCTCCTTAAAATGCCAGTCACTAAGAGAGACCAGGAGAGGGGACACTAGCAAGATTTGCTGGAAGTCTGGGGCATGTTCTCATTTTCAGCTAAGCATGGTAGATTGTGATCTGGGCTTTTTCACAGCCCTCCCCGTCCACCCAGAGCGCACTCATGTTGTAATATACTTAGTTAGGCTTAGGGTACACTTATTTCCCGCTCCGGTGTTAATATTCTCTCCCCTAACTCCCCGCCACACCACATGCGCTTTGATTTGACTGCAGCCTCTCAGTGTGTCCCAGTGTGATGGACTCAATGTGGCTATGTGGATGCTTTATGCTAGCTAGATATTCGTGGCTAAGGAGGAAGGGGGGGATAAACCGGGAACACAGTGCGGTGTAAAAGTCAGCGTGTAACCCCTCCGGTGTCCACTGTACTTGGTTGTTATGTGATGGAAGTGAGTCACTCCTGCGAGCAGGGTATAGTGCGCCTGGGGCGGGAGGGGGAGAAGGAAGCGTATTTCAGTTAAAGTGTATTTACTTAGCTCTGTCCCTCAACCGTTGGGTAATGCTCTGCTTCCAGTGCTTTACTCTTCGCTCAGATCTCCCCTCTCGCTGATGCGCTGGAACACCGTTCCAGTTCCCTATTAAGATGGCGCCATTTTTGCGCCCTTCTCTCCTCCGTCTTGTTCCTTTCCATGGCGAGGGCGATGTAGCGACCCTCCACAATAAAATCCCACAAGAATTGGCTATCCCTGGTGTGGTGAGGTCAGCCAGCTTGTAAGGGAGAGCTGCGGGAGCTATATCTAAGTTTTCTGCCGTGTTTTTTTGCAGTTTCAAGAGGAGCTCTTTTCTTTGCTGCCGTCTCGTAGCTCCGCCTCCCGGAAGTCCCGACAGCATCCATTTTAGATTAATTCGGAAGCTGCATTCTTAGTGAGAGGAGGGACAGTGTAGCTGCTGCTGATTTAATAGGGAAATCGATAGCTAGGCTAGTGTATTCATTGTCCACTACAGTCCTGAAGGACTCATCTGATCTCTGCTGTAAGGACAGCACCCCAAAAAGCGTTTTTTTTTTTTTTTCCTGTGTAATCTAATTGCAGTTGCCTGCCTGCCGGCGTGTATGTCAGGCTCACAGCGTATACTGTGCCCACTTGCCCAGTGCCACCACTCATATCTGGTGTAACAGTAGTGTAGATTTAAAAAAAACAACACTTTTTTGACTGTGTTAAATAATACCAGTCAGTTTCCTTCACACGTGTGCGTTTCAGTGCCTGCCTGCCTGCCTGCCTGCCTGCCAGGGCACAGTGTCACCCCAGTGCAACTCATATCTGGTGTAACAGTAGTGTATATTTAAAAAAAAAACACCACTTTTTTGACTGTGTTAAATAATAGCAGTCAGTTTCCTTCACACGTGTGCGTTTCAGTGCCTGCCTGCCAGGGCACAGTGTCACCCCAGTGCAACTCATATCTGGTGTAACAGTAGTGTAGATTTTAAAAAAACAACACTTTTTTGACTGTGTTAAATAATAGCAGTCAGTTTCCTTCACACATGTGCGTTTCAGTGCCTGCCTGCCAGGGCACAGTGTCACCCCAGTGCAACTCATATCTGGTGTAACAGTAGTGTAGATTTAAAAAAAACAACACTTTTTTGACTGTGTTAAATAATAGCAGTCAGTTTCCTTCACACGTGTGCGTTTCAGTGCCTGCCTGCCAGCGGACAGTGTCACCCCAGTGCCACCACTCATATCTGGTGTAACAGTAGTGTAGATTTAAAAAAAAAAAACACTTTTTTGACTGTGTTAAATAATAGCAGTCAGTTTCCTTCACACGTGTGCGTTTTAGTGCCTGCCTGTCAGGGCACAGTGTCACCCCAGTGCAACTCATATCTGGTGTAACAGTAGTGTTTATTTAAAAAAAAAAAAAAAAACTTTTTTGACTGTGTTAAATAATAGCAGTCAGTTTCCTTCACACGTGTGCATTTCAGTGCCTGCCTGCCAGGGCACAGTGTCACCCCAGTGCAACTCATATCTTGTGTAACAGTAGTGTATATTTAAAAAAAACAACACTTTTTTTACTGTGTTAAATAATAGCAGTCAGTTTCCTTCACACGTGTGCGTTTCAGTGCCTGCCTGCCAGGGCACAGTGTCACCCCAGTGCAACTCATATCTGGTGTAACAGTAGTGTAGATTTAAAAAAAACAACACTTTTTTGACTGTGTTAAATAATAGCAGTCAGTTTCCTTAACATGTGTGCGTTTCAGTGCCTGCCTGCCAGGGCACAGTGTCACCCCAGTGCAACTCATATCTGGTGCAGTGGCGGATCCAGGGGGGGCAACGGGGCAACTGCCCCCCCCCCCGAGAATATACTGAGAGAGGGCTTCCCTATTCCCTATTCCGCCGGCTCATAGTCATTGTGGGCCTTCTTGGCTATTGATTGACCTGGACACTGTTAAAACATGGCTTCGGTCACGAATGTCAGAAGTTCTGACATTCGTGACCGAAGCCATGTTTTAACAGTGTTGTCCAGGTCAATCAATAGCCAAGAAGGCCCATAATGACTCAGAACTTGAAGACAGCAGTGAAAACTTAGGCAGAGGGCTGCAACAGACCCGGTAACGCTGGCCATTGAGGAAGCGCAACTGCGCATAAAGCACGATACCTTAGGTGGAGCACTGCAACTGCTCAAAGGCACCCGAAGGATGGACACAGCGCAGACATAGCCCAGCCCCCAGCAGAGAGATTATCGCCCCAGGAGTCACGGCAAAGGGAGCTGCGACAACACGCGACCACGTGATAGCAGAGATTACCCGCTGCCTCAGGGAGGGGTGTGGAGCTAGGCCGTAAATCTGCAGGCCACCAAAATACCCATACACAGAGGGGGAGAGAAGAAAAGGCAGAGAAGGGTCACCAGTGCTGTAAGTACAGTTATACTTCACACAAGAGGCTATAAACTATATAGGGGTATAAACGAGTGTGCTTGAGGCTGGGACATACCACTCAGGGGACCATACATACTTAACCTACAGAAGGGGCAGCAGATTATACTGAGAGAGGGCTTCCCTATTCCCTATTCCGCCGGCTCATAGTCATTATGGGCCTTCTTGGCTATTGATTGACCTGGACACTGTTAAAACATGGCTTCGGTCACGAATGTCAGAAGTTCTGACATTCGTGACCGAAGTCATGTTTTAACAGTGTTGTCCAGGTCAATCAATAGCCAAGAAGGCCCATAATGACTCAGAACTTGAAGACAGATTAAATGGTTTCAGCTGCCGCTGTCAGCTATCGCGTTATATAATAAAGTTATATGTGGTTAAATGTCACCTGTTTCTAATTTTTTAAATCCATAATTTGGAAAGACAAATGTGACTGTTTTTAAATAAGGTTAGAGCTGTACGATAGGTTAAATAAAATAGTCTGTTCTATAAGCACTCATTATTTTCTGTCCGCCGCCACAAAAAAATCTGGAAGTGCCCCTCCCGAGACCAGGCTCTGGATCCGCCACTGATCAGGTGTAACAGTAGTGTAGAGTTAAAAAAACAACACTTTTTTGACTGTGTTAAATAATAGCAGTCAGTTTCCTTCACACGTGTGCGTTTCAGTGCCTGCCTGCCAGGGCACAGTGTCACCCCAGTGCAACTCATATCTGGTGTAACAGTAGTGTATATTTAAAAAAAAACAACACTTTTTTAACTGTGTTAAATAATAGCAGTCAGTTTCCTTCACACGTGTGCGTTTCAGGGCCTGCCTGCCAGGGCACAGTGTCACCCCAGTGCAACTCATATCTGGTGTAATAGTAGTGTAGATTTAAAAAAAAAAAACACTTTTTTGACTGTGAAATAATAGCAGTCAGTTTCCTTCACACGTGTGCGTTTCAGTGCCTGCCTGCCAGGGCACAGTGTCACCCCAGTGCAACTCATATCTGGTGTAACAGTAGTGTAGATTTAAAAAAAAAAAACACTTTTTTGACTGATATAATAGCAGTCAGTTTCCTTCACACGTGTGCGTTTCAGTGCCTGCCAGGGCACAGTGTCACCCCAGTGGAACTCATATCTGGTGTAACAGTAGTGTACATTTAAAAAAACAACACTTTTTTGACTGTGAAATAATAGCAGTAAGTTTCCTTCACACGTGTGCGTTTCAGGGCCTGCCAGGGCACAGTGTCACACCAGTGCAACTCATATCTGGTGTAACAGTAGTGTACATTTAAAAAAACAACACTTTTTTGACTGTGAAATAATAGCAGTAAGTTTCCTTCACACGTGTGCGTTTCAGGGCCTGCCAGGGCACAGTGTCACACCAGTGCAACTCATATCTGGTGTAACAGTAGTGTACATTTAAAAAAAAAAAAAAATTTGACTGTAATAGGTTGAATAGCAGTTAGTTGTCTGCAAGCGTGTGTGTCAGGCCTACAGCGTCTACTCTGCCAACTTCTGCCAGTGCACAGTGCCACTAATATCTGTTGTCACAGTAGCTTGCACGCATAGTACCACTTATCGGAAAAAAAACTTTGTGGTCGTGGTGCTGTGATTCCCTTTGGCCCTAGAATAATGCCCAGTGTTCAGAGGCCACGTACCCTGAACTCGAACAGTTCTGAGGACATAGTTGACTGGCTAACACAGGACATCCAATCTTCTACAGCTTCCGTTCAGAACCTTGACGCACCATCCTCCTCCAGCTTAGCTTCGGGCACCTCTCAAGTTACCACTCGCCCGCCTGCCGCCACCACCAACACTAGCACCACAGCCGCTTCACTTGATCTGTCAGAGGAGTTATTTACACATCAGTTGGAAGAAATGAGTGATAGTGATGCGCAACCATTATTGACAGAGGATGTAGATAACAGGGATATGTCTCAGTCAGGCAGCATTACACACATGGACATACGGTGTGATGATGATGATGATGTTGTACCCGCTGCTGCTTCCTTTGCTGAGTTGTCAGATACAAGTGAAGCGGTTGATGATGACGATGCGTCCGTGGATGTCACATGGGTGCCCGCTAGAAGAGAAGAAGAAGAGGGGGAAAGTTCAGATGGGGAGACAGAGAGGAGGAGGAGACGAGTTGGAAGGAGGGGGAGGTCGTCGCAAGGAGCTAGTGGCACAGTCAGACAGCATGCATCGGCACCCGGATTCAGCCAGACAGCACGCCAATCAACACATGCTGTTGCCACCACCAGAATGCCGTCATTGCAGAGCTCAGCAGTGTGGCATTTTTTTTGTGTGTCTGCCTCTGACAACAGCGATGCCATTTGCAACCTGTGCCAAAAGAAACTGAGTTGTGGGAAGTCCAACACCCACCGAGGTACAACTGCTTTGCGAAGGCACATGATCGCACATCACAAACGCCTATGGGATCAACACATGAGTACAAGCAGCACACAAACTCAAAGCCGCCATCCTCCTCCTGCTCCAGCATCTTAAGCCACGTCAACCACTGCTGTCCTCCTTGCCCCCTCTCAACCATCCGCCACTCCGTGTCTCGCCTTGAGCAGTTCCTGCTCATCTGCCCACAGTCAGGTATCTGTCAAGGACATGTTTGAGCATAAGAAGCCAATGTCACAAAGTCACCCCCTTGCCCGGCATCTGACAGCTGGCTTTACTGAACTCTTAGCCCGCCAGCTTTTACCATATAAGCTGGTGGAGTCTGAGGCGTTCAAAAAATTTGTAGCTATTGGGACACCGCAGTGGAAGGTACCCGGACGAAATTTCTTTGCACAAAAGGCAATCCCCAACCTGTACTCGATTGTGCAAAAGGAAGTAATGGCATGTCTGGCACACAGTGTTGGGGCAAGGGTCCATCTGACCACTGATACCTGGTCTGCAAAGCATGGTCAGGGCAGGTATATCACCTACACTGCGCATTGGGTAAACCTGGTGATGGCTGCCAGGCATGGAGTGCGTGGCTCTGCAGAGGAGTTAGTGACACCGCCACGACTTGCAGGCAGGTCTGCTGCCACCTCCTCTACTCCTCCTACTCCATCCTCTTCCATAACCTCCTCGGCTGAGTCCTCTTCTGCTGCTGCGTCTTGCTCCACATCAACGGCAATCCCCCCCAGCTCCCCAGGTACTATTCCACATCCCGGATACGGCAGTGTCACGCCGTCTTGGGGTTGACTTGCCTGAAAGCAGAGAGTCACACCGGACCAGCACTCCTGTCCGCCCTGAATGCACAGGTGGATCAGTGGCTGACTCCACACCAACTGGAGATCGGCAAAGTGGTTAGTGACAACGGAAGAAATTTGGTGGCGGCATTGAATTTGAGCAAGTTGACACATGTTCCGTGCATAGCACATGTGTGTAATCTGATCGTACAACGCTTTGTGCATAAGTACCCAAGTTTACAGGACGTCCTGAAGCAGGCCAGGAAGGTGTGTGGCCATTTCAGGCGTTCCTACACGGCCATGGTGCACTTTTCAGATATCCAGCGGCGAAACAACATGCCAGTGAGGCGCTTGATTTGTGACAGCCCGACACATTGGAAATCAACACTCCAAATGTTCGACCGCCTGATCCAACAAGAAAAAGCCGTTAACGACTATTTGTATGACCGGGGTGCTAGGACAGCCTCTGCGGAGCTGGGAATTTTTTTGCCACGTTACTGGACGCTCATGTGCAATGCCTGTAGGCTCATGCGTCCTTTTGAGGAGATGAAAAACCTAGTCAGTCACAACGAAGGCACCATCAGCGACATCATACCATTTGTTTTCTTCCTGGAGCGTGCCCTGCGAAGAGTGCTGGATCAGGCCGTATTTGAGCGTGAAGAGGAAGAGTTGTGGTCACCATCACCACCAGAAACAGCCTTATCAGCATCGCTGGAAGAGCATGCTGGACCTGTGGCAATGCTGGAAGAGGATTGTGAGGAAGAGGAGTCATAGGAGGAATGTGGCTTTGAGGAGGAGGAGGAAGCCCAACCACAACAGGCATACCAGGGTGCTCATTGTCACCTATCTGGTACCCGTGGTGTTGTACATGGCTGGGGGGAAGAACATACCTTCAGTGAGATCACTGAGGACGAGGAACGGGACATAAGTAGCTCGGCATCCAACCTTGTGCAAATGGGGTCTTTCATGCTGTCGTGCCTGTTGAGGGACCCTCGTATAAAAAGGCTGAAGGAGAACAAACTGTACTGGGTGTCCACGCTACTAGACCACCGGTATAAGCATAAAGTGCCTGAAATGTTACAGAATTACCGCAAGTCGGAAAGGATGCAGCCGTTCCAAAATAAATTAAAAAGTATGCTTTACACAGCGTATAAGGGTGATGTCACAGCACAACGGGAATCTAACAGGGGAAGAGGTGAAAGTAATCCTCCTCCTCCCACGACCATGCCGGCAAGGACAGGACACTGTACAGACGTGTTGTTGATGGAGGACATGCAGAGCAAGCATCTTTTTCCATCTCCCGGTTCCTAAAATCGATGCCATATACACGTCCCCTGATAGGGGACGTAACAGGGATTAAACTGATAAGAATAGAACTACTTAACACACCACTCCTATCTGGTGGCACATTAGATTGCACGCGCAGTGCCCCAAATTTGAAGTAGGAGGACCGACCAAGCATCTTTTTCCATCTCCCGGTTCCTAAAATCGATGCCATATACACGTCCCCAGATAGGGGACATAACAAGGATTAAACTGATAAGAATAGAACTACTTAACACACCACTCCTATCTGGTGGCACATTAGATTGCACGCACAGTGCCCCAAATTTGAAGTAGTAGGACCGACCAAGCATCTTTTTTCCATCTCCCGGTTCCTAAAATCCATGCCATATACACGTCCCCTGATAGGGGACGTAACAGGGATTAAACTGATAAGAATAGTACTACTTAACACACCACTCCTATCTGGTGGCACATTAGATTGCACGTGCAGTGCCCCAAATTTGAAGTAGGAGGGCCGACCAAGCATCTTTTTCCATCTCCCGGTTCCTAAAATCGATGCCACATACACGTCCCCTGATAGGGGACGTAACAGGGATTAAACTGATAAGAATAGTACTACTTAACACACCACTCCTATCTGGTGGCACATTAGATTGCACGCGCAGTGCCCCAAATTTGAAGTAGGAGGATCGACCAAGCATCTTTTTCCCTCTCCCGGTTCCTAAAATCCATGCCATATACACGTCCCCTGATAGGGGACGTAAAAGGGATTAAACTGATAAGAATAGTACTACTTAACACACCACTCCTATCTGGTGGCACATTAGATTGCACGCGCAGTGCCCCAAATTTGAAGTAGGAGGACCGACCAAGCATCTTTTTCCATTTCCCGGTTCCTAAAATCAATGCCATATACATGTCCCCTGATAGGGGATGTAACAGGGATTAAACTGATAGGAATAGTACTACTTAACACACCTTATAATAACGCAGAGAGAGGCAATGCAGAGAGAGGAGTCTGAAGAAGAGGAGTCAGAGGAGGAAGGTGGCTTTGAGGAGGTGGAAGACCAAACACAGCAGGCGTCCCAGGGGGCTTGTTGTCAACCTTGGTGTTGTACGTGGCTGGGTGGAGGAAGAGACCTTCAATGACATCAGTGAGGACAAGGAACGGGGCATGGCTAGCTTGGTATTCAACCTTGTGCAAATGGGGAGTTTGCGGTTGTGCAAATGGACTGTTTGCGGTTGTTTGCGGTGCGTTAAAGGGACAGTCTAGGCCAAAATAAACTTTCATGATTCAGATAGAGCATGTAATTTTAAATAATTTTCCAATTTACTTTTATCACCAATTTTGCTTTGTTCTTTTGGTATTCTTAGTTGAAAGCTTAACCTAGGAGGTTCATATGCTAATTTCTTAGACCTTGAAGCCCACCTCTTTCAGATTTTAACAGTTTTTCACCACTAGAGGGTGTTAGTTCACGTATTTCATATAGATAACACTGTGCTCGTGCACGAGAAGTTATCTGGGAGCAGGCACTGATTGGCTAGACTGCAAGTCTGTCAAAAGAAATGAAAAAAGGGGCAGTTTGCAGAGGCTTAGATGCAAGATAATCACAAAGGTTAAAAGTATATTATTATAAATGTGTTAGTTATGCAAAACTGGGAAATGGGTAATAAAGGGATTATCTATCTTTTAAAACAATAACAATTCTGGTGTAGACTGTCCCTTTAAACGGGGAGTTTGGTCTGTCACTGTGAAGTGGGCGTAACCCTTACACTACCTGATCGATACAACATCATACCTGATGTTTTAAAGCATGTTATTCCAAACAATTTAGGAATGTTAGGTGATGTATGCCCTTTATGGCTTAAAACCAGACTCTGCATCAACTATGTAATTTTCCATGGGAGTTTTGCCATGGATCCCCCTCCAGCATGCCACAGTCCAGGTGTTAGTACCCTTGAAACAATTTTTCCATCACTATTGTGGCCAGAAAGAGTCCCTGTGGGTTTTAAAATTCGCCTGCCTATTGAAGTCTATGTCGGTTCGCCCGGTTCGCCCGTTCGCGAACAGTTGC
The DNA here is from genome assembly GCF_027579735.1 of Bombina bombina. Lineage (NCBI taxonomy): Eukaryota > Metazoa > Chordata > Amphibia > Anura > Bombinatoridae > Bombina > Bombina bombina. Next base: position 266,099,792 of record NC_069499.1, on the reverse strand, counting down.
GGAAGTTCGCGTTCGCCATTCGCGAATGCAAAATTTTAGGTTTGCGACATCACTACTGATCAGTAGTAGTGCTATTGAATGAATTGCTGACTGACTCCAAATGACAATGATTATTATTTATGTTCTTTTTGACAGTTATATTTTTTTTTTTGTATATATATATTGTACATATATATATATGGCAAAAAGAACATTATTAATAATCAAATGTAATACTCGGTTAAACCAAACAGAGTTTGTTCATTAAATAATTTTTTTACAAATGGTATATTGTTGTTGGGTGTTTTTTTTGTTGTTTTTTATAGGGTTTATTTCTTTTTTTATTTAATCGATTAATTGATTAATCGAAAAAATAATCGACCAACTATATATATATAGCTCTATAAACCTGACATTACCCAAGTGTCTGTGGGTGAAGACGGATTTAATATATTTCCCCTATCTACATTATTTTTTTGCCTCTGCCTGGGGGGTTCAATGAAGGCGCCCTGCCAATCCTCTGGCATCCACCCCAAGTAAACCTTCAGGAATGAGGTTTACCCCCAGGCGGAGGCAAAAAAATAGTGAATTACAGTGCATTGTATAAATGTTTGATACAGTGACTCGATGCACTCTGAGAAGATTTATCATGTTACATCGGGCTTTACCCACAGCCGCTTGGGTACTGTCAGGTTTATCCTGGTAGTGCTAGGATTACCCAATTTCTTACTTTACCCGCAATATATATATATATATATATATATATATATATATATATATATATATATATATATATATATATATATATATATATATATATACTCAAGTCCAGTATAAATGGCATACTCCAACATATACAGCTCCCTGGAGCACTGCTAAACACTGATACAGAGATCCAGACTATATCCCAGAGCTGGCCGGAATCCCCAGAATATACAGCAGGCCTACACAGTGGCAAAAAAACAGCCTTTTCCACTGAAGAAAGCTTTAGCGGGAGTTGAAACGTTTGGCAACAGGCCAATTCATATTTTTGTCTAATAAAAGGCTGATTTTTTGCCACTTACCTGTGTAAGCCTGCTGTATATTCTGGGGATTTCGGCCAGCTCTGGGATATAGTCTGGATCTATATATATATATATATATGTATATATATATATATATATATACATATATATATATATAGGTATAGATATATATTTTACAAAAAATGCATTAGATAAATATAGATATATACTGTATATTTAAAAATAAATAGAACATTTTCTTCTATGGGAAGAACATTGGAATGTTAGCATGTGAGCAATCAGTGTAAGGTTTGCGCTCTCCATTGAAGTCTATGGGGAGAAGAAGTAAGTGTGGTTGTGATATCTGAAGTAAGTGTGGTCGTGATACTTTCAACTTGTAACACGCATGCTAACCTGAGCGAGTTTAAAGTTCACTTCTGAACAGTGCTTTGTAGAAAGGTGTCAGTGGGAAGAATAAGTGAGTGCACACACGCCCCTCCCCATGCAGCATTGTCTAGTGCAGGGTGAGAGGGATCTTGTTCCTAGCAAATAAGTAACATGTGCTGCTGTGACTGATGTATAGTGTCATACTGATGCTTCACACATTAATAGGACAAAAGGATGAAGGTAGCACTCTCAGCAACTGGAAAACACCTTTAATAGGAACAACGTTTCGAGGCTACTTGCCTCTTTCTCAAGCTTACACAAACTGAAAAGTGAACAAAACTTTATTCACATGGCAATTAGTGGAGGGCCAATCCCCAAGCTCACAAGGGGTGTGTGCACTATGACATCACACTCACAGAGAAAAATTCAATTGTTAACCCATTAGAGACTAACTGGAGGATTGGTCCAACAACTAAATACAATAATAAAACAAAAGCAATTACACAGAGACTGGAGATAGCATAATAGGATCAAAAATAAAAATGTTAAACAAAAATAAAAAGCAAAATACTTAAACAGCAACAGTATTTTAAATTAGTGGCAAGAGATCAAATTCTCTATTGAGTCCTTTCGGTGACATGGTGTCTAATTGCCAAATCCATTTGGCCTCTCTATACAATAAGTCTCTCAACCTGTCTCCTCCTCTGGGTTTTTTATTGGCATGGTCAATCACCATGAATCTTAATTGATTGGCTTGATGGCCTTTTTCCAGAAAATGTGAGGGGACAAGAAGATGAGACAATTTCTCATTGCCAATACTGGACTTGTGCTGACAGAAGCGGTCCTTGACCTTCTGGGTGGTCTCGCCTATGTATAGTAAACCACATGGGCACTTGAGGGCATAGACTGCGTATGTAGAGTTACACGTAAAATACCCTGGGATCTTAAACTTCTTGCCTGTGTATGGGTGAGATATTTCTCCACCTTTAATTACGCTGTTACATTGTGCACACCCCAGGCATGGAAAAGTTCCATTCCTAGGGGTACCCAAAAATGTTTGACCCTTAGTAGAGGTATTAACATACGCATGCACCAATTTTTTGCCCATAGTATTGCCTTTACGATAAGCTGCTCGTGGGACTTCTCTAAATTCTGAAATCTCTGGACAAGCCTCCTTCAGCACACACCAATATTTTTTGATTATATGAAAAATGCTCTTACTCATGGTACTAAAAGTACTCACAAAAGAGATCCTATTTGAATACCCTGTGTTTTTAGCTACAGGATCAACAGTAGGATCTACCTGGATCTGATTAAGTTCATGTGGGCTATACCCTCTCTTGATGAATTTCTCCACCATCTGACCTGATCTTGCCTGACGTTTCTCTGAGTCACTGATAATTCTATTAACTCGTATGAGTTGGGACTTAGATACGCTTTTGAATGTTCTAGGGGGTTGAAAGCTAGATCTATGAAACAAGGTGTTGCGATCAGTAGGCTTTGTGTATAAATCTGTCTCTAATTTACCTCCTGAGACATATACCATGGTGTCAAGGAACTCAATATTAGTGGTACTTGTTTTTGCACTAAATCTTAAAAATGGGACTTCCCTTTCTATATCACCTTTCAATATATCGAGTTCCTCTTGGGCGCCCCGCCACAAGATGAAGAGGTCATCTATATAGCGAATCCACCCTAAACACCTTTTCTGAAACAACGGATCACACATTAATGTAAGATTTATTTTTATAGTTTTTGTTTTCTCTCTGTCTCATATTTTACAGCTTCCGATAGTAGTTCTGCTGTTCCAGTCAGAAAACGTATATTTGTCTGCACCTCCATGCTTCCTCCTCAGTCTTTACCTTGCTTTGCTCCTGTTGACTGCCCTAAATATCTTTAACCAGCGAACCTCACACCAGAATCACATTCAAAAGAATATTAAATGAAATCATAGTGGAGGAATTTATATATTTATTTACTTATTAGTGCTGCTTAGGTTCAGTTTCACATATTGCAATTTATTTCATTTTTTTTTAAATGATTAGCCCAGCAGTGGATGATCCACTGCTGGGCTAATAAATAAAATAAAATAAGTTGGTTTAGTTGTTTTTTGGATGTTGGGGTGGAGAGCGAAATTGCATGGGGTGGGAGGGGGGGCCCAAGAATTTTTTTGCCCAGGGTCCAGTCAATATTAAAGACGGCCCTGCCAGTAAGTTTATCTAATTTTGCTTGTTATGTTAAATTAGGGACAGATATTTATGACCTTCTACACTGTTCAAACAATCACTGTGCACAATGTACAGAAATCTGTGGGATGCTCTGCAGCCTCTCTGGGGGCAGTGGAAAAAACATAATTCTCAGAGATAATTCACAATAAAAAACAGGCAAAATTAATAAAGTGCACTAAACAATTTTTTACTGGTCATACTTACAATTTAGGTATAGATTACAGGTGGAGTGCAAAAATCTTAGCGGTACTGTTCATTAACATTGAGGTTTCAACAGCTACTATTTTTACTCTCATATTACAAGTTAAAAGTAATATTTTATCTCTCGACCAATATTCTAGAGTGAGGTAACATGAAGGTACACTAAGGGGCTGAATTATCAAGCTTGATGCCCCTGTTTCCGCGCGAACCTTCAGGCTCATCGAAAACAGCAGTTATGAAGCAGTGGTCTAAAGACTGCTGCACCATAACTGGTCCGCCTGCTCTGAGGCTGCGGACATCAATCCGCCTGATCCTATACGATCGGGCTGATTGACACCCCCTGCTGAGCGGATCATAAATCAGCATCTAAATCTCTATGTCCTTCGCTTAGTTGTATACAATAGAATATAATTGAATAAAGTATAAAACACTTTAAACATACATATAAAGGTACACATACATTTACAATGCACACATACATATAAAACTTTGAGCCTTTCCTTGTCGGCACCATGTCATATACAATATCCCTTTAAATTACCAGATAGTGCGCTATTTTTAGGGTGATATTGAGTGCAAGATAACACATCCTGCGTTATCTATTGCGTTCCATTTGTAATCTAGCCTAAATTTGGAATTAAACATTCTGTTATTTAGTTTGCGGCCCCTTTTAATAAATTGGTATCAATAGATCAATATCTGGTTTCAATATCTTACATGTTTTATGGTAGATTTGCTGTTCTAAGATAAATGCAGTATATGAGCAATTATATGTAAGATATGGTTAGCAAAGGCTATGTCTGTTTGCTGTAGGTGACACGCCTGTGGTTTTAGAGATTGTCAGAGCTCTTACCAATGTGACTGTAACGCTACATTTCATGAAATAAATAGATCTGAGCAAGTTTGGCAGTAATCACTGATAAATGAGGCTCTCTATCTGCCATGTAGGCGAGGACAAACAAAACACTGTGCATTATGAGAAGGGATGTGAAAACGGTACGTGCATCTGTGAAACATTTATCTGAGCTAAACGACAATCTTGGTGTTTGGAGTGAATAATCAACAAGAATTTAAAGGGACAAATTAAAAATTGAACCATCATGATTCAGTTGGAGCATACAATTTCAAGAGACTTTTCACTTTATTTATATTATCAAATGTACATACATTTCTTAAAGTTTCTATAGTAAAAGCAAATGTTCTTGTTGCTAGCTGGTTATTGGTGGCTATGCATATATTCCTCTTGTCATTGGCTCACCAAATGTGTTCAGCTGTGCAGGCAAAATATGTGAATATATCCAATTAACAGTTCATAGTAAGTGTTTTAACACATTAGATAACTTTTAAGTCCTGCTAATTAAAAAAACACAAAACAAAGTGAAATAACATCACTAATGTTTTTTTATTGTACGCACAATTTTAAACAACTTTCCAATTTACTTCTATTATCAAATTTGCTTCATCCTCTTGGTATCCTCTGTTGAAGGAGAAGTAATGCACTACTGAGAGCTAGCTGAACACATTTGGTGAGCCAATGACAGAGGCATATATGTGAAGCCACCAATTAGCAGCTAGTTCCCAGTAATACAGTGCTACTCCTAAGCCTACCTAGATATACTTTTCAACAAGATACAAAGAAAACGAAGAGAACCGGATAACATAAGTAAATTGGAAATTTGTTTTTAATTGCTTGCTGTATCTGAATAATGAAAATTAAATTTTGACTTTACTATCTATTTAATAGCAGACATTTACCTTCTTTAAAATTATTATTATTATGAATAATAAACCTACAATAAATTAATTGAAACTTTCTTTGACCTGATTTATTTACTGCAGTGTCCTGGTGAGATATGTGTTGATAGTTATAGTATTATACTTATACTGGCCTTAAATTACTTCTCCGATTTTGTTATGATGAAAAAGTTGATGTATCAGCAATAGATATTACATCTGCAGAATCTACACATCAATATGAGCAGATATTCCTTTAGTAGTAACAAAATTACTAATTCACTGCAAACTCATTCCTCTTGTGGAAGGGATAGGCTTCAATTATAATCACTGTTATAATAGCTTTCAAATTCATACGTCCCACATATTGGCTAAAACAACTGAATGCTATACATTTACATGCATCAATGGCTTAATTATAGTTAATTATGTCTTGTTCAAATATTTGGTTCAAACTAATTTGTTTTTCTGGTTTTGTTTAAGTTCAGTAGATTTAGGAAACAGATAAATTTGGTTGCTATTTTGAAATGGTTCACTGGCTATTTATTTAAGGGATTAAATAGAAAGCTAAACATTAATGCCATATTCCAGGTGCAGTATTACAATGTCGCATAGAATTAAAAAATATATACATTTAAGTTAGCACATTTTATTTTTAATCAGAATTATTATTATTATCCACAAGAAGTGGAGCGCAAAAAATGTAAGCATTATGGAGCATTAAAGGGACTGTGTACTCTACTATTTTGTCCCTTTAAATGTGTTCATGTGCGTTCATGAAAATAAAAAAAAGATTTATGTGTAGTAACAATTCAAACTATGCATATGCATATTCAGTTTTACTGTACATTCATTAGATTTATCACACTGGGAAATATCGCCACTGAAAAGCAGGCTAAACTGATATGGCTGAAAGGAATAGATCGAGGACAGTACTTTCAATATTAGAGACCCACAGCGATGTTTCCCCATTAAAATATAGTTCACTCCCATGGAACGCCCAGTAAACTTCCATGGAACGCCTTTATATTCGTGAAGTCTGTGATTGACTTTGTTGATAACAACAAATAAAAAACACTTCATATTAAAATGATAGAAGCTAGGGGATATATATAGATATATATATTAATATAGAAAATGTTTGCTACAGTGCGACTGGAATATTATAAGAAAAACATTAACGCGCAATCGTGAACCCAATATTATGAAATATGACAATAACAAACTCGAAAACGTGATCACAATATTGTGAAATATGAAAATTGAGAACGCACAATCGGAATCTAAAAATAAGTAAAAATATAAGCTTAAGGACATAATAGAAGATTAGTACAATCACTTTTACAGTTTACATACATATTCTAACATTATACTATGCCATACTTATATGTTAAACAATGTATATACATATATCATATACCCACAATCCCCCCAGCTCCTATATGTGTATTATTGATATGTTTAATTCCATATTGTAGTGTAAGAACAGGGGATGAGTTTCTGTTGACACATGTAAATTGTATTGTCATACAGTACTAGCCAAAGGGTCATTTGCATTATACCTTTGATGTAGGTGACAATGCCTGAATATATTGCCGGTATCAGAGCAGTATCGTCACCCACTGAAATGTATGGTAAGACGCCTCTCAGTGATGCTGCCTTTAAAAAGTACTGTCAAAACTTTGGAATATATTACCGACTTTCTGGACAGTGTGACGGATCCCTTTTGAATATCTCGCCGTCTCGTGGCACTTTCGATCATCAGGGCTTAAGTACTTACTAGTTTTAGTAAACAGCAATAAAGAAATTATGAGGTCTTTGTGTAAATAATTAGACAGATAACATAATGAGGTAGTCTCTCCCTACAAGATCAGCCCACTGTGCGTCAGATTACAAGTGGCGCACTAAATAACTTTTTCGCTTACATGTTAACTGCACTCAAAGTTACATTTTAACGTGGCTTTGATTGTTAAAGTTTCTAAATTCTAAATAACCCAATGAATATATAAATAGATTTTTTTACAGTATATATAATAATTTTTTCATAATTTTTACGTGTGGAGCGCTAACGTTTGTGCACAAGCGATAAGGGATTTATTGTGGGTGTTTGCGCTTGTAGTGTTTACCACTGGTATTACGAGTTGAAAGTAAATGTGATAGCTTGAGCACAATCATGATTTACACTAGAATGATTACAGCGTCCTCAGAGCTTTGGTTAACTGTTTAGCAAAACTAAAAAGTGTCACAAAACACCTCCAAAATAAATTACAAATTACAGTTACACTCATAATAACACCATCTAATAAAAAATATTTAATAAGTTAATGCGGTCGCAATATTTAAAGTCCTTTTGTCAGTGCGCATCGGGTTTGCTCATGTGCAAACATTTTAATTTCAACTTGTAATACGCGCGCTACGCAACGTGCACAAATATTTTACTTCTAGTAGTGTTTACACTTGAGCGGGAGCGCTAAATCTATATATATTTTAATAGAAATACTTTAAATTCCAGTGTTCTACACTGAGAAGAATCTTTTCTTTTTAATTTTAAATATATATATATATATATATATATATATATATTTCTAGATCTTTATAAATAAAGATATATAGCTATGTATATATATATCAGCTTTTAAATCTTAACTGAGAGCTTGTAAGTGAGTGCTGGGTTTTCTCTGTGTGTTGTATTAATTTGTTTTGTAATTTTCCCTATGGTTCTTGCACCCAGACCTGTCTGGGGTTAACTGCCTGTGACTCTGGGGACAGCACAGCTTCCTGTGAATGCCAGTGGCACCCAGGGCTGAGCATGTTGCAGGGTTATAGGATGTGTACCCGGTCCGGTATAAGAGTGCAGTCCCCTTCCGTGTTTTGCATATGTCTAGGGTGATTACATAAGCCTGTGCACCCTTCCCTTGTTCCCAGTTTGTTTTGATTTGAGTGCTTGCATTGTGTGGCTGTTTTAGGGTCCCAGGTATTGGAAAGGACCTTGACGAGGTACCTGGACTTGTCCCATTTGGCCAGATGCAGTAACTAATCTTTGCATTTTTGCTTTTAAATCTTAGCTGAGAGCTTGTAAGTGAGTGCTGGGTTTTCTCTGTGTGAATAGGAAGGGTTGAAAACCTCAAAACAACACGCAGTAAATAGTTTGTTTTTCAAATCCAGAGAGTTAATTTATTTACAGGATTTTTATATATTTAAATAAATATATATTTAAGAATAAAAAGAACATTGTTTTTCTAAGTGAAGGACATAGATATTTGAAGTATTCCACCTAACGCACCTTTGGCTTTAGCGCTCAAATGAAAAAAAAAGAAAAGGTTTTTTTAGGTGCCCAATAGAAGTCAATAGGGAGAGGGAGTTACAGAGCTTGCGTTATTCAGCCTCCAGATGTTAGCGTGCCTGAGTCTTTCACTTGAGTGATAACTTTTTACTTTCAATTTGTAATACCAGCACAAACATAGGAGCACTATTGATTTGCATTGGGTGGTGTTAGCACTCAACAGAGCTAAAAATATATTGCTCCATTTATAATCTAGATCAGGGAGCGTTATTAGCAAGCTTATTACACTCATACTGGTGAGTTAAGTACTGTGAAACCTGAAGTAAACCATCATTATTAATAGTATAGCACAGAACTACAAGAAGAACACCACTTCTTGTGCACCATCAGCACAAGATGTGAGAGGTTTAGTGTACCCGCAATATCTGTCATGAAGATGTTAGTGCATCCTAGACTATAACTCAAGTGATAAAAAATAATTGTTAATAAAGTTAATAAAAGTGATTTTAACACACAATAGCACTATTTTGTGGTCCATTTGTTATATTTAGCCATGGAGCAGAAAAGTAGTGGAGTTCATAGTTAAAGGACACAACAATTTTATTTCATGATCCAGGCAGAGCATTGAATTAAAAAAAAAAAGTTTCAGAACTCATTCAGGAGAGTGTGTTCCAAAGTACCTGCACCTACATTAGTGAATTTGTCATCAGGAATGAGCATTTGTAGGCATAAGCACTTTGAAAGGCACTCTTGTAACAGTGTTTATAATTAGTGTGAATGGAGGCGCATAGTCTATAAAAAAAAAACAGTCATGAAGTAGCAAGGCAACTGGGTCACGATCTACAGTTTAATTTTAAAAATCCAGTAAAAAAGGATATGTGTTTTGTATAGAAAATCATAGTCGCCATTTTGGTTTTAGGTGACACTAAAATAGAAACAACCCTTTAACAAACAATCACCTATTAACCCCTTAAGCGCCAACCACACACATTGTCACTACCTTAACCCCTTAATGACCACAGCCCTTTTCCATTTTCTGTCCGTTTGGGACCAAGGCTATTTTTACATTTTTGCAGTGTTTGTGTTTAGCTGTAATTTTCCTCTTCCTCATTTACTGTACCCACACATATTATATAACGTTTTTCTCGCCATTAAATGGACTTTCTATAGATACCATTATTTTCATCATATCTTATAATTTACTATAAAAACAATTATAAAATATGAGGAAAAATGGAAAAAAACACACTTTTTCTAACTTTGACCCCCAAAATCTGTTACACATCTACAACCACCAAAAAACACCTATGCTAAATAGTTTCTACATTTTGTCCTGAGTTTAGAAATACCCAATGTTTACATGTTCTTTGCTTTTTTTTCAAGTTATAGGGCTATAAATACAAGTAGCACTTTGCTATTTCCAAACCATTTTTTTTTTTCAAAATTAGCGCTAGTTACATTGGGACACTGATATCTGTCTGGAATCCCTGAATATCCATTGACATGTATATATTTTTTTAGTAGACATCCCAAAGTATTGATCTAGGCCAATTTTGGTATATTTTATGCCACCATTTCACCGCCAAATGCGATCAAATACAAAAAATCGTTCACTTTTTCACAAACTTTCGGTTTCTCACTGAAATTATTTACAAACAGCTTGTGCAATTATGGCATAAATGGTTGTAAATTCTTCTCTGGGATACCCTTTGTTTAGAAATAGCAGACATATATGGCTTTGGCGTTGCTTTTTGGTAATTAGAAGGCCGCTAAATGCCACTGTGCACCATACGTGTATTATGCCCAGCAGTGAAGGGGTTAATTAGGGAGCATGTATGGAGCTTTTTGGGGTAATTTTAGCTTTAGTGTAGTGTAGTAGACAACCCCAAGTATTGATCTAGGCCCATTTTGGTATATTTCATGCCACCATTTCACCACCAAATGTGATCAAATAAAAAAAAAAACGTAAAATTTTTCACAATTTTAGGTTTCTCACAAACAGCTTGTGCAATTATGGTACAAATGGTTGTAAATTCTTCTCTGGGATCCCCTTTGTTCAGAAATAGCAGACATATATGGCTTTGGCATTGCTTTTTGGTAATTAGAAGGCCGCTAAATGCTGCTGCGCATCACACGTGTATTATGGCTAGCAGTGAAGGGGCTAATTAGGTAGTTTGTAGGGAGCTTGCAGGTTTAATTTTAGCTTTAGTGTAAAGATCAGCCTCCCATTTGACACATCAGACCCCCTGATCCCTCCCAAACAGCTCCCTTCCCTCCCCCACCCCACAATTGTCCCCGCCATCTTAAGTACTGGCAGAAAGTCTGCCAGTACTAAAATAAAAGTTTTATAAAAAAAAATTAAGCATATTTACATATGCTGTGGTGCAGCATCCCTCCTTAGCCCCCAACCTCCCTGATCCCCCCCAAAAACAGCTCTCTAACCCTCCCCATCTGCCTTATTGGGGGCCATCTTGGGTACTGGCAGCTGTACCCAGTTTGCAAAAAAAAAGTAATTTTTTTTTTTCTGTAGTGTAGCTTCCCCCCCCCCACAGACCAACCCCCACCACCTGCCTGATCTTTTTTTTTTTTTACTTTTTTATCCTTTTTTTATATTTGTACTCCAACTTTTTCTGTAGTGTAGCGGTTCCCACCCGCTCCCTCCCCGTGCACGCACCCGCCCCCGCCCTCCCGTGCACACGCGCGCGTCCGTGCATGCCCCGGCCATCCCCGCCCACGATCCCGCTCCTCTCCACATCACTGATCATCATCGATGGCCGCCACCCGCCTCCCACACAGGCTCCCACCCACCAACGATACCGGCCATCGATGAGAGAGAGTGGCTCTCTCTGCATCGGATGGCCAAGGGGTGTTATTGCAGGATGCCTCGATATCGAGGCATCACTGCAATAACCGGAAAGCGGCTGGAAGCGAGCAGGATCGCTTACAGCCGCTTTAAACCCCTAATGTCGTACAGGGTACGTCGCTGGTCTTTTAATACCAGGTTGTGTGCGACGTACCCTGTATGACATGCGTCGTTAAGGGCTTAATGAACCTATTAACCCCTAAACTGCTGGGCCCCCACATCGCATCATTCTAAATTTAACTATTAACCCCTAAACCTAACATTCCCTAACTATAAATTAAAGTTACAATATAACTACCTTAAAAAAAAAACTCATCTTAAACTATAAATAAACCTAATTACTATTTAAAAAAAAAAAATATTCCAAAAATAAAAAACCTAAATTACTAAATTAAAAAATCCTTATACTATGGGGGAAAATAAATAAAATTATCCAACATAAAAAATTGAAACCTAATCTAATTATAAAACAAAAAGCCACCCCAAAATAAAAACACCCCCTAATCTAACAATAAACTACCAATAGCCCTTAAAAGGGCCTTTTGTAGGGCGTTGCCCTGAAGCGATCAGCTCTTTTACTTTAAAAAAATACAAATTAACCGCTAACAGTAAAAACCCCCACCCACCTAACCCCCCAAAATAAAAAAGACCTAACTCTAAAAAAACTAAGCTTCTCATTGCCCCTAAAGGGGCATTTGTATTGGCATTGCCCTTAAAAGGACAATCAGCCCTTTAGTGCCCATAAAAAAAATAAAAAAGCCCTAATCTAAAAAAAAAACACCAAAAAAAAAGTAATACTAATCACGACATAGCTACTCCATTTCTGAAGTCCGACTGTGAAGGTCTTCGTCCAGCTACTCAGCATTAAGCAAGCAACATTTTCCTACAAATACTCACGTCCTCAGGCACTTTCCCACCCTTATGTACCTTACTTACTTTCCTATCATTACACACACACACTCAGTAGCTTGTCCACACACACAAAACACTCTTCCACCCTTGTGCAAACCCTCTAGGCATTCTACAGATCTTATTCATACCGTTCAGGCTCTATATTACCATTATGCTCACACACACACTCATTCATTCACACATATACTTTTTACACTCATCCGCACATGCCCAGGTGCACTCCTACTCTTACATAGATATTGACATAGATATTGATGGCAGATAAGAGCCATAGGCCCAGCAAGTCTGCCCGATATCATGCACACACCTGGTACTCTCCCACTCTGATACACATACATAGTTACCCAGGCAGTCGCCTACCTTTAAACTCTCACTTGCAGGCACTTTTCCCATCCTTAATGTAAACTCCACACACACAAACACAGACACACACACACACTTTCCTAAATGTATGCACTCCCCTAGGCCTACCCCAACATTTACACACACATTTTGAGGAGTTTTATTTTACTTAGCATGCACACTTTTTAGAAATGTGGTTAAATTGGGTCTTTGGAACAGTGTAGCCCTGAGAACTAAAGCATTGCATTTTTAGTTCTGTTGTCAAAACACCAAGAGCAGGCTTATAGCATGTTGCCATTTTGTGTGGCCTGTGGTAGCTAGGAAGTTAAGTTCATATGTATGTATTTAGGAGATATATGGTAATTTACTTACTCACTTGGTTCTTCCAACAGTATATGCTCAAAAAGCTGCTATGACGTATCTTTAACAACATGAAAAAAATATTCAAAAATAAAGAATATGTTTTTAATCCAACTCCTGGGCAAATATTATTTTGGATTAATACAGTTTTGGGAATTTTATACTCATTGAGCTGTAAATATATAGCTTCAAAATGGATATATGGGATACTTTAGCAATGGTAACTAAAAGTTTTTTTTATTTATATTATGAAAACATTATTCTTCCACAGGTATATTGTTGCAATACTGTGGGCTATGCCAGCTATATAGGCTAAGAAAGCATACATATGTTTGGCATCTATTCAGTTAGGCACATTCATTTTAACTTTTCTTTCTGCCTACCACTACCCGCTTTAAAATGTGCTAAGAATCTGGAACAAAGGGGACATTTTTCCAAAAGTCATTTCTTGGACAAGTATTTCCATGGACCTTTTTGTTGAATTTCATATTCCTGAAGGTGTGTGCCCTCAGAACATATATACTTTTATTGGGTTCAATGTTTAATCTCTTAAAACTAAAAGATAGTTTTTGCTTTTTTTTAGTTCAGTCATGAAAATAGCTTGCTGGCCTATGTCTGTGACCTGTTGATTGCTGATTAATAAAGTATATGCTGTACATGTTTGGTATCCCTTTCTGCAGAGACATGGAACATTTTTTCTTTCTCGCTACTACAATGTACTCAGGAAAAAATAATAAAACAGATGACTTCTGGACAAATACTTTTACAAATGAGAATCTATTCTGGATTTTCGGTTTGCTTTAAAGGGACAGTCTACTCTAGAATTTTATTGTTTAAAAAGATATAAAACTTAGAACAAAATATACCGGAGTCTGCACAAAAGGTGTAAATAGAGTAGTGGACTAAAGATAATCAGCAGAGGGGCTGTCGTGGGGGCTAGTATTATTCCCAAGTAATAGTATGTATGTGTGAGGAGCAGATTGTACCAATGACATTTCAAATATAAACAAAGGGGAGAGAAACCAAAGTTCACATATAAGTAGTAAAAAAGCATGTGGGGTTAATGGTTTACCCTGGATACAACACGCCTACTGGTGATAGTTATGAGCTCAATCCCTTGTCCATGTTGTATGATGTGCTGTCTGTACAGATGATTATAGATGAAGCATATAGGCTGCTATGGTGCATGTGTGGAAATTAGTAGCCACAATACCTTAGGGGAGGAACAAAGCACAACGCTGAGCAGGCAGCAATAAAATGTGTACAATCTCCAACACCTCCTAAGGCTAATCACCATTATATCCTTTGTTATAACATACTTCTTATGAGACAACTTTTGATATGGTGGGTCTATGAGCATGGTTTTGATTATATTTATAAGTATACTTCTGTTTTTTCATTATGTTTATGTTTTGTTTTATTTTTTGATTGGTTTCACTTGTACATATGTGAATGCAACTATAATAACTATCAGATTAAGGTATTAGTACACTTGTATATTACTTCAGCCAGGTAATTAAAGGGTTAAACATGGGTGTGTTGAGCTCCTCCAATGAGAGGAGGCTATTTGTTTTAAATAGTATGCACATGTTGCAAGTTTTTAAGTTTATGACTACGGTCTGTTGACCGAAACCGGTCAAACTTTGTTTCACTTTGTTTTTACCCTTGGTGTCTAGCTGTATACCTATGGACTATTCTAATAAATATTATTTCTTTTAATCAACCTGAGTGTCAGCCTCACAAAGTTTTGCTAAGGGATTTGGAACATTCTCCTCTTTTTACTGTTTAAAAAGATAGATAATCCCTTTATTGCATCACCAGCACTGTTAAACTAATGCACTTTTTACATCTAAGCCTCTGCAGACTGCCTCGTATCTCAGTGCTTTTGACAGACATGCATTTTAGCAATCAGGGCTGACTCCTAGGTAACTTCACAGAAGTGAGCACAATGTTCTCTATATGGCACACATGAACTAGCTGTAAAAAACTGTCAAAATGCACTAAGATAAGAGGCAGCCTTCAAGGACTTAGAAATTAGCATATGAGCTTACCTAGGTTTAGCTTTCAACACAAAATAACAAGAGAACAAAGCAAATGTTATGAAAAAAGTAAAATGGAAAGTTGTTTAAAATTGCATGCCCTATCTGAATCATCAAAGTTTAATTTTAACTAGACTGTCCCTTTAAGTGTCCACTTCTAGAGAACATAGACCTGGACCTGGCACGTGGCAGCCTTGCTCAACTCCATTATCTCACCTCCATTCTTCACCCACCAGCTGCATTTTGGAGGGTCCATTTACTCCCTGCGGCTGCGTACATCTGCTGTAAATTACTTGAGGCATTAGGGGAATTGTAGCTCTAATGAGCATATGGTAGCTGCAGTTCATACCCTGATGCTCACAAGTCAAAGCTTGATTCCCATGGCTGCAAGGCCCTGGGACAACAAGCTGTGAGACTCACTGTATATCAGATAAATAATCTGCAAAATGTGCATTGCTGGCAGACAAGATAGTGAAGCAGTGATTTAGTCCCTTGATTGCCCCAATGTGTTTATGATAACCCTTGGTAAATTCACTACTTTTTAATATGAAAAATGAACATATACATATGCCCCTTTAAAACAGTTCTTGGCCCTTATTTGACTTAGGTACATTAAAATCTTGGATGCATAAGGTTTTCTACTGCTATCTTTTTGCACAGTGAATAGCCATGAGGGACATTGCAGAGGAGAGGTTAATCTGGCAGCACATAAACTGCACCCTCCTTACAGAAGGACACAAATCTTTTTCAGACTCTGATTACTTATGAAGCAAGGTTTTGGTCAGCAGAATCTTACCGCGCTCAACCATAATTCTTCTTTTGGAGCTAGAGATGCTGACTTTTTTTAATCTTCTTGGAGGATTGGTGCTTTATAAACAGATGATGGATGGAGTCTAACTTGCCATGCTGAGATCATGATATCCCAAATTTTTGGAGACTCAACATTCTTATAATTCCCAAAATCAGGAGAACTAAATGTGTCAATGTGTTCACATTTCTTGGAATACTCCTATTTATCTTAACTAGTAAGGGACTGGGACTTCGGATATAGCATCTAGTTGTAGAAATTAAATCTGAGCTTTAGATAATTAAAAAATAGTCCAACTGTTCTTACATTCTGTTCTCTAATCAGTTTAGTTTTATTTCAAGGGTGATAAAGAAAGTGTAACAAAGCTGGGCGGGACATGAATGATCTAAATTGAAAAGTAGAAATAACTATCCCTGCAATTTTCAGGAATCATCTCTGCGCTTTATAAACCAATCCACCTCTAATGGCCAAACTTAATGTGATTTACAGCGCCATCATTACCCTCTCTCTGGTAGTAATTACTTCTAAAATACCAAGGAACCCTGTCCCTTTTTTTAATTCTTTCCCAAGGTCCCACTTCTGATTTACAGTGCACGCTTTGCTGAATTCTCCTAACAGGTCTGACATTTCAAAATATTTATAGCCTTTTTTCATTAATGACTTTCTGAAGGTGACCATCTTTTAGCATCTTTTCCTCTCTTCCCTGTATGTTCAACGGGAATCAACATCTTCGCAAAAAAAAAAACTCAGACACAATTATACAAACACGTGCCTGCAAAAGTAATATGCAAACCAATACACTGATATAGGCACATCTCAAACACAAGTATTGAAATGTGTACAAGCCTCTAAAACTAATGTAAATTTGCTTCAAATTTGCCTAAAGAAAGATGAAAGTACAAAGACTCGTGAAATTAAAACACATCCATCTCAAACACACAGAATGAAGCAATTACAAAAATACATAAATAAATAAAAGTACATATCAAATACACTTATGCAAACATGCTCTAATACTAACTGTTATACACATACACCTTAAACAATGTATAAAAAACAAACAAAACATATTTTTAAATTTAATTATACCAAAAACAAATGTCCATAGGGAGCACTCGCCGTTGTGCAAAACATTTGTGGTTAATCAGATTTTAACGTTTTCGGAGAGTAACCCCCATTTTCAGACATGTGGAGAAAAACAAATTACAAACAAATTATTGTTGTAATTTGTTTTTCTCCACATGTCTAAAGACGGGGGTTACTCCCCAAAAATTTTAACATCTGATTAAACACAAATTCTTCGCACAACGGCGAGTGCTCCCTATAGACATTTGTTTTTGGTATTTATATTTGGAAAGCACCCCGGACTAACTACTATATATGTATATTTTTTATTTTTTAATATATATATATATATATACTGTATATATACTTTCACACACACATATATACAGTATATATATATATATATATATATATATATATATACAGTATATATAATAAATAAAAATGTGCTGGCAGTAATATAAAGGGATATGTTATATGACAAGGTGTTTGACTGGGAAGGGCTCAAAGATGTATATTTGTGTGTGCATTTGTATGTGTGTATGTATATATGATTGTGTATATATGTCTATATGTGTGTATGGATGTCTATATGTGTGTATGTATGTACTGCATGTATGTGAGCACATAATATGTACAGATATATATACATACATACACATATATATATACACACACACATATAGCATATTCCTTTAAATCACTGTGAAAACATTTATTTTAATAAAAAGCATATATATGACTTCTAATCTGTATAACTATGAATAAAATACTCTATTTTAATATGTTTTACTTGTTTTTTTATATACTTTTTTAGCCCTAACACTTTACTTCAGGTCTTCAGTTGAGCTAACATTTTCAGTACTATTAAATCATATAAGTTTAATTTTGACTTTACTGTCCCTTTAAAGGGACAGTAAACCCAAAATTAAACTTTCATTATTCAGATAGAGAATGCAATTTTAAACAACTTTCCAATTTACTTCTAATTTGCATACACCTAGATTGCGAGTTTTGCTTTAGTTTTTTAACGCTGAACAAATGGCCATTTCAGCGTTAAAACAGCAGCACAGCCGGGGGGCGGAGCCTAGCCACGATCCATGATGGCTGCTTGGTAAAAGAGCTCCGGAGTCCCCACAAGTAAACAGCAGCAAATTAGTGCATTCCCAGTAGTAATATGTACCCATAATGGTGGCCGGAATACCCACACACACCGGAGCCTCAGTACCCTGACCAATTAACATAATGCTACACCGGACCTGATTACATCCAGCAGCCTGGGAAGACGGCATCCGCAGCAAAGCGCTTAAAGTAGCGCCGGACAGATGACTCGGCACCAGACTTACCTTCTCTGGGCGATTATCCCACCGCGACGGACCACACGCATCCTCCTACACTGACCTAGTGAGGGGTCTGGGCACCAACTGCTCCAAGGGAGGCTGCGACGGTGACGGCTCTAGACGGTGAAAATAGTAGGCCGCATTCACGCGGCTGCATAAAAAACAAGCAGCGCTGTCTGAGCCCCCGTGCAGTCCTTTACTAAGCTCAGAGAGGAACAACCTTGAGCGGTAAGAGCACACTTTCAAAATTAAAGGTGGGCACAACAGCTAAAGGAATATTTGATAGTTTTAAAAGGCTCCTCCATCAGATATAAGGGACTGTGACACGTGGGCCCTCTGTTGGTCTCAGCTTTACAGGATTACCACACAGCCATATAGAGGAAACCTTAATTAACCCCTTGGAGGTAAAAGATAGACTCCCACAAGGAGTCGCAGGAAATAAATCTGCACAGGCTCAATAAAAGGGAATGGCAAGCAAAAGGAATGTTAAGCCAACCAAGGGTGCTCAATCATCAAATATGGACAGCTATCTGATCCCCACAGAGGCCCCTGCATCTACTAACAAATCTATGGCTTGTGCAGATACACTTGTTGCAACTTTGCAGGCTTCAGGCCCTGAACAGGGTGCTCATTCTTTTGGCTACCTTACCAAGGAAGACATTAGACATCTCTCCTCTAAAGAGGATATCAAGGAGGCTATGCAGGACTTTCTGGCAATGTTTGGGGAGCTAAAAAGAGATGTGGCTCAGGTTGATCAACGAGTTACATTGGTAGAGGAGAGACAAGAGGCCATGAACTCAGACCTACAACACCAGTCTAGTCAGATGCAGGCCCAGGAAGGGGCAGTACAAACTCTGATGGACTGCATAGAGGACCTCGAAAACAGGAGCAGGAGGAACAACCTCCGTCTCTGTGGCATTCCTGAGGTAATAGATCCACCTGCTCTCCCGCAATATCTGCAAGATTATATAAGACATTTAAAGCAGGATGACAATGCGCCTGACATTCAAATTGAAAGAGCGCATACGGCACTATGCCCGAATCCGCCTAGCAGAGCATCCCCAAGGGACATAATTGTTAAATTTCTATCATTCCATGACAAGTCCTGAGGCAAGCAAGAGGCAGACACCAGCTAGAGTTCAGAGGAGCGGAGGTGCAGGTCTACTCAGACCTTTGTCCAGTCACCCTGCAGAAGAGGAGGGATATGAGGTTTGCAACAACAGTGCTTAAGGAGATGAGGATCCCTTACAGGTGGGGCTTCCCCACCAGCATAATCGCCACAAGAAACAACAGATCCCACGTCTTAAGAACAATCGACAACCTACCAAGCTTCAATCAAGCCTTAGGCCTTGAAATTAGGCTGCCGCGGCCCTTAGAGGCTGTCCCACAGCGACCTCCAGACAGAGGTCAGGAAGAAAACCAGCGGAATCATAACTGACGGTCAGGGGCTTGATATAGGCTCTTTGGTGGGCCTCTTGACTGCTTACTCCACAGACCGAAGGCAGCTTTATTACCGGACACTATGGGTTGCATTTGCCCTGGTCTTTAAGGTTGTATAATATATTACACATGTATGATTATCTTGGGTTCCAGTGTTGAAATGGTTCACTTAGCATAATTTACACACTGCTCTGGTTTTTTTTTATCTAGCACCTGATATGCTTGGCGTAGGGGCTTGTAGACCAATAAAGATGTAGACCCCTAACAGGGATAGTATTCCATGCTTAGGCACACAATAGCAAGAAATAGGGGGCGCAGCACACGCAAGACTTAGCCCGAGGAGCTTAAACACCAGCCCCTCAAAGTATTAGATTGCAAGCGATAACTGTAGAAGTGGGAAGGAAAAGTGGGCAGCACCTAACGCAGGCTCCCGGCTGGCCTGAGAACTCAATAGGCCTATACCCTAGCTTAAACAGACTCACTGAGAGCCATAACAGCACGTATGCAGACACCTGGAGGCAGGTGACAAAATGTACACCCTAGCTACGTCTAATAGAGATCTTAAGAAACACCGGTCACTACCATATTATATTGTACTAAGGAATGTATTGATTTACAGTTGAATGTTTTAAATGTTTATATGCTTGATGTTTACATGGGGACGACTACCCCCCGATTTTGTTACACTTGAATTTTGGAGATCCTCTCCCGAGAGTGTTATCCAAGTTTTGTTAATTGCTGTATATTTAATATTCTTTGTTATCTTATATTATTTTTCTTTTTTGGAACTTTAGCACTTTTTACACAAAGAAACCTCTCCAACAGCTACAACCTTAAGTAGTTTACTAAAGAAGGTTGTTACTTTCTCATTATCTCATACTCTTTTCTACCCTTCCTTCATACTCTAATCTTCCCTCCCCTCTACTCCTTACCCTCCTACATATCCCATCCCCTCCTAATCCCCCCTCCCTCTCCTAGCCCCTCCCCTTCCCCTTCTCTTTGCCCCATACCACTACCCTACTCTTGACCCCTTCTCCCTCCCTAGCCCCTTCCTCCTCCCTCTCCTAGTCTCCACCTTCTCTCACCCTCCTAGCCCCTCCACCCCATTCTTTCACACACACCCCTCCCTCCAACCCCCCCTAGCCCCTTCTTCCCAGTCCCCCCTTCTTTTCTTTCTTTTTTTTCTCTTTCTTTTCTCTCTCTCCCTCTTCCCCCGGCCCCCCACTCTCCACTGCCACACTCGTACTGCCACGTAAACCCTCCTTAAATACAGCACCATGGAGCGGAGGCGAAATCATGCCGAGCCCCCCCCCCTCATTTGAAATAATATCAATCAATGCTAAAGGCCTCAACAGCCCCAGCAAAAGAGCTATAGCTCTCAGGGATGTATATAGGATGAGAGGGGATATAGTATTTTGGCAGGAGACCCATTTTTCTACTGGCCACGAGCCACAATGGTCTAACCAGCGTTACCCAACTGCATATTTTGCCTCGGGCCCTGCAAAAAAAAATGGGATCAGGATCATGTTTGGTGCTAAAATGCCCTTCAAGCTACAACAGCAGTATACAGACCCAGAGGGCAGATTCATTCTGCTTGCGGGCTCACTATTTGGCAGACCTATTACCCTAGCCAACGTTTATTGCCCTAATTGATCTCAGCACCTTTTTCTCTCTGCGGTTATACGTAAGATCACAGAGATAAAGATTGGGGTAATTTATGTAGGGGGTGATTTTAATGCACTATCCAGCACTCCCCACAAAACTCTGAAGCGAATAATGGCCACATTGACCGAGATAGCAATTCATGACATCTGGCGCATACATGATCCACACCACAGAAATTACACGTTCTACTCGCACCCTCATAGAAAATATTCAAGAATTGATTATATATACACTGACACTGTAGGCCTAACATACACTAAAAGCAGCAACATACACACAATCACATGGTCTGATCATGCCCCAATCAGCTGCAGAGTAACTTGGCCGGAAACTCCACTCACGCCCTACACGTGGAAACTCGACGACACTTTGTTGGATGACCCACTATTTTTCGCCGAAATCAAAACGCTGACGATAGTATAGAGAACTCCACCATATGGGAAGCACACAAGTGCACCGTAAGAGGACTCTTAATTAGCCGAAAAGCGAACCTGAACAGGCTGAGGAGAGAGCGCTATCAGTCCCTTCTGGGTCATGTTGAAAAAGCAGAACAACAGCACAAGAACAGCCCCCTTGATGGGGACAAACTTAGGCTTCTGACTTCTGCCAGAGCAGATTTATTGCGTTTCTTACAAGAAGACCACCAAAAAAAAGGCTCTCATATTGAGGCAAACATATTTTGAGCACAGTTACAGGGCGGGAAAACTATTAGCAAGGGCTCTTGCTAGGAAAAAAGTAAAGGCGTATATCCACCACATGCAGGGGAGGGATGGGGCGGTTAGGGCAGATGGAGCTTTGATTGTGAAAATCTTTAAAGAATATTACGAATCATTGTTTGATTTACAGAGATCCTCTGGGGACGGGGCAAGCAACTCACCACCACTACAGACAGCGGAGGAGGTGCAGAAATATCTGGACGGTGTACACCTCCCACAGATCACAGCAGAGGAGGCAGAGGCACTAGACTCTCCCATCACCATAGATGAAGTTAAGAAGGCCATAAAGGACCTACCCTCAGGGAAAAGCCCAGGGTCAGACGGCTTCGGTCTTAAATACTATAAGACGTTCACTGATGTCTTAGCACCAGAACTAGCGACGCTCTTTAACTTGCTGGCCCACAACCCCACACTGCCAAGCTCCATGTTGGAAGCTTTTATAGCGGTAATCCCGAAACCCTGGAAATCTCAAGACAGGCCTGAGAATTACAGGCCTATCTCGCTCTTAAACTCAGATGTTAAAATCCTGGCGAGAATTCTGATGAACCGGCTGAATAGGCTCTTACCGAGTATCATATCAACTGACCAAGTGGGCTTCATTCCAGCCCGAGAAGCCAGGGATAATACCCTGAAAGTGCTACAGATGATTATACATGCGCATGTCACAGGAGCCCCGCTGTCCTTGGCAACAACGGACGCCGAGAAGGCGTTTGACCGTGTGAGCTGGTTGTTCACTAGAGAAATTTGGCTTCGGAACGGGCTTTATAAATCGGACGATGTCCCTGTATTCCACACCAAATGGTCAGAGCCAACGGGATGTTATCTGACACCTTTCAGATCAAAAATGGAACCAGACAGGGCTGTCCCCTCTCGCCTCTCCTTTTCGCCTTAACCATCGAGGTCCTGGCAGCCAAAATTAGACACAACCCTAAGATAAATGGTTTCGTAATAGGAAACACGGAGCACAAACTATCCATGTACGCGGATGATGTGCTGTTAACAATCTCAGACTCAGCAAACTCCTTAGCTGAAGCAATGTTGGAACTCACAAAGTTTGGTGCGGTTTCGAACTTCTTGCTTAACCCACAGAAGTCAGAGATTTTGAATATCACGGAATCACCGACCCTATTCGACACTCTCAAAAACACATGCCCTATCAAAGTAGCCACTCATCAGATCAAGTATCTAGGGGTGTTGATTACGCCTAACTTGGCGGAGATTTGTGATATCAATTATAAAAATATCAGAGATGATTTACTCAAAGATCTTGCAAACTGGAAAAAAAATCCATCTCATGGATGGGACGGGTGGGAGTGATTAAGATGAACGTGCTCCCGAGGATGCTCTATGTAATGCAAGCAGTCCCACTGGCACCGCTCGCACCATATGTCCAACAGGTTCAGGCTGCTATCGAGGCCTATATCTGGAATGGTATAAAACCGAGAATCAGAAGGCACACGATCTATCTACCCAGAGAAAGAGGAGGACTTGGAGTCCCACTTTTGAGGGAATACCAGGGAGCCATCTCTCTTCAGAAACTGGTTGAATGGAGCCAGGGCTCCAGCAACAAGGCTTGGATACAAATTGACAACGAGATCGTTCGAAGGGGTAACATGGGTTCCCAGGCTTGGATCTCTCCTAATAGCCGCCCTTAATCAAGAAGTATCCCATGATCAAAGAAGTACTTCAAAGCTGGGATACGTTACTCAAAGCAGAATCCTGCATTTCTACGCCTGCCTCGCCCAATACCCCGGTCAGGGAGAACCCAGACGTGGGTATGGAGACAGGCCCATTCCAGTCAGGAGTTTACTACTGTCTGGCTGATACGGCCATATCCAATATCCTGCAGCAGGATAAGCTTAAACCACAGACAGAGATGGTAGAGTGGAACCCGGCCATCTTTGGATCATGGTACAGAGTGGCACAAATCTCACATTTCTACAACACGCATAAACACAAAACAGACATAATCAGAAACAGAACGCTCTTTGAAGCGCTCTGCATGGCATCGCAAGCACTGACCCACCTTATATCAAGCTTTACAAACTTTTACTCACCAAGAGAGGTACACTACTCCCATCTTACGCACTCACTTTGCAAGCGGAACTCGGACAGGAAATAGACACAAAGGATTGGATTAAAATATTTAGAAAGGCGAAAAAAGCGTCGATCTCAATGAGATTACAGGAGACGCATTATAAATTCCTGAGTAGATGGTACTTGACTCCTAGTAGGCTCCAAAAAATATACCCAAACACCACGGGGGAGTGCTGGAGGGGCTGCAGGGAGAGTGGAACATTGCTGCACATCTGGTGGACATGCCCTGCTATAAGGCCTTTCTGGGAGATGGTGCTGGGGAGATGAGCAGAATCCTTAAAATTCTAATACCTCCAAAACCATCTTAACTTATCTATCACGAACTCCCCAAAATAATAGGGGAAGACAAATACCTACTATTCATGCTGATGCTCAATGGAGCTAAAGGGCTTATCCCGAAATTTTGGAAGAAACCGCAGGCCCCTGACATACGCGAGTGGAGATCCAGAGTAATGGACCTCCTTAACCTTGAAAGATATAACTTTCTAAAAACCGGCAAAATAGCAACGCATGAAATGATGCTACTAACCTGGGAGGGAAAGGGAATCTAGTTAGTGACATCCAATATCTTAGTAGCAGACGCTAGCACCGTCCACCAGCACCGCCTTCCTTCCCTACCACCCCCACCCCCCCTTTTTTTTTTTTTCTCTCTCTCTCTCCCTTCTCAAATTTCCTTCATCCCTCTCTTTGCTTTCCTGTCATTCGCTGCCTATATATTCATTGCCCTCAATGGGCTAAAACACCAGGAGACAGGTTAGAACCCAGCTGTATGAATCACGCAAGCTGGGCAATCAGACTCATAAGATATTCAAGACCCTGGTGTTTGGCTTCAGAGATTTAGATTGTTAATTAAAATTTGTGAGGATACGTCCTCGCTAAAACAAGCTCAAAATCATTCAATATGATGGACAACACTTTGAATGTAACACTGAAAGACTTATGATTGCCTATATCATTGTTTGTAAATACAATCTTTCGCAAGAATGCCGCTTGTTATATGTTGTTAATTATTTCTTTTCAATGACAATAAAGCTTGTTTTTAAAAAAACAAACAAAAAAAAACCCAGCAGCACAGCCATTACAAGTCTTGTCGGTATAGCTGTACCACAAGCCTTTTAGCCTGAAACGCATCATCAGTCCTGCACTCAAAAACAACGTTTTTAAGTGGGATTTCCATAGTGCTGCCATCAGGCTTGGACGATCTTCATCCCCCTGAAGATCCCCCCTGAAGTTCGACTTACTGTTCTGAAGACCGGACATCCATCCTCAAGGAAGCGGCAGAAGTCTTCCTCCAACCAGGCCGAAGTCCTCAATGAAGCCTGGAGAAGTCTTCATCCAAGCCGGGCGAAGTGGTCCTCCAGATGGGCAGAAGTCTTCATCCAGACGGCATCTTCTATCTTCATCCATCCGACGAGGAGAGGGTCCATCTTCAAGACATCCGACGTGAAGCATCCTCTTCATCCGGAGTCTTCATACTGAATGATGGTACCTTTAAGTGACATCATCCAAGATGGCGTCCCTTAGATTCCGATTGAGGTTGAAAAAATCCTATTGGCTGATTGGAACAGTAAGAAGATTCCGGATGAAGAGGATGCTCCTCGTTGGATGTCTTGAAGATGGACCCGCTCCGCGTCGGATGGATGAAGATTGAAGATGCCATCTGGATGAAGACTTCGCCCGACTTGGATGAAGACTTCTCCCGGCTTCGTTGAGGACTTCGGTCTGGTTGGATGAAGCCGCTTCCTTGAGGATGGATGTCAAGTCTTCAGAACAGTAAGTCCATCTTCAGGGGGTTAGTGTTAGTTTTTTTAAGGGTGTATTGGGTGGGTTTATTTTTTAGATTAGGGTTTGGGCTGCAATAGAGCTAAATGCCTTTTTAAGGGCAATGCCCATCAAAATGCCCTTTTCAGGGCAATGGGGAACTTAGGTTTTTTTAGTCAGTATTTTATTTGGGGGGTTGGTTGTGTGGGTGGTGGGTTTTACTGTTGGGTGGGTTGTTTTTATTTTATTTTTTACATGTAAAAGAGCTGATAACTTTGGGGCAATGCCCTGCAAAAGGCCCTTTTAAGGGCTATTGATAGTTTAGTTTAGGCTAGGGGGTTTTTTATTTGGGGGGGGGGGGCTATTTTGATAGGGCTATTAGATTAGGTGTAATTAGTTTAAAGATCTGTAATTTGTTTTTTATTTTCTGTAATTTAGTGGGGGGGGTTTGTGATTTAGCTAATTTAATTTAATTTATTTAATTGTTTTTAATTTAGTTAATTTATTTAATTGTAGTGTAGTGTTAGGTGTTAGTGTAACTTAGGTTATATTTTACAGGCCAATTTGTATTTATTTTAGCTAGGTATTTATTAAATAGTTAATAACTATTTAGTAACTATTCTACCTAGTTAAAATAAATACAAACTTGCCTGTAAAATAAAAATAAACCCTAAGCTAGATACAATGTAACTATTAATTATATTGTAGCTATCTTAGGGTTTATTTTATAGGTAAGTATTTAGTTTTAAATAGGAATAATGTAGTTAATGATAGTAATTTTATTTAGATTTATTTAAATTATATTTAAGTTAGGGGAAGTTAAGGTTAAGGTTAGACTTAGGTTTAGGGGTTAATAAATTTAATATAGTGGCGGCGACTTTGGGGGTGGCAGATTAGGGGTTAATAAGTGGAGGTAGATTGTGGCGACATTGGGGACGGCAGATTAGGGGTTAATAAATATAATATAGGTGGCGGCGATGTTGGGGGCAGCAGATTAGGGGGAAATAAGTATTATGTAGGTGGCGGCGGTGTCCAGAGCGGCAGATTAGGGGTTAATAAGTGTAAGATTAGGGATGTTTAGACTCGGGGTTCATGTTAGGGTGTTAGGTGTAAACATAACTTTAGTTTCCCCATAGGAATCAATGGGGCTGCGTTACTGAGATTTACGCTGCTTTTTGGCAGGTGTTAGACTTTTTCTCAGCCGGCTCTCCCCATTGATGTCTATAGGGAAATCGTGCACGAACACGTACGACCAGCTCACCGCTGATTTAAGCAGCGCTGGTATTGAAGTGCAGTAAGGAGCACAATTTTGCTTTACGCTCATTTCTTGCCTTTTAATGCCGGGTTTGTAAAAACCTTTAATACCAGCGCTGTAAGTAAGTGAGCGATGAGTAAAAACTGCTTTTTAGCACCGTATAGCTCCTAACGCAAAACTCGTAATCTGGCTGATTGTAATGTAAAATATTTACAGTAAATACACGGTAAAACACATTATTTAATATATTTATTGAATAAAAATGATTTTTCATGCTTCAAGGTGTTTGAGTGGAAAAGGCTCCAACGTTTTTGTGTGTGTATGTATATATATATATATATATATGTGTATATATATGTTTTTATATGTGTATATATGTATAAATATACACATATACATATATAAATACATAAATACACATGTATAAACATACAGTATATATATATATATATATATATATATATATACACATATATATATATGTACACACATACACATATTTAGACATACAAAAATACTTATATATTATAGCCCTTTGCAGTCAAATATATGGCCATGTACCATATACCTTTAAACCCTTATAAAAAAATATATTTTAATAAATAATTTGTATCAAATAGCGTTTAAATGAGTGCATCTGTTTGCTTAATGTATTTATGTTGTGTTTGGTGCACTTTTTTTTAAGCCTTAGGGGCCTATCTATCAAGCTCCGAACGGAGCTTGAGGGCCCGTGTTTCTGGCGAGCCTGCAGACTCGCCAGAAACAGCAGTTATGTAGCAGTGGTCTAAAGACCGCTGCTCCATAACCCTGTCACCCTGCTCTGAGCAAGCGGACAGACATCACCGCAATTCAACCCGATCGAGTATGATTGGCCGTGAGTCTGCAGGGGGCAGCGTTGCACCAGCAGCTCTTGTGAGCTGCTGGTGCAATGCTGAATACGGAGATCGTATTGCTCTCCGCATTCAGCGATATCTGTCGGACCTGATCCACACTGTTGGATAAGGTCCGACAGACATTTGATAAATAGGCCTCTTAACCTTTACCTGAGGTTTTCAGTAATGCTAACATGACATGCGTTAAATTTGATTGCACTTGAGCAAACGCATTTATTTTTAACCTTTTAAGTGTTAAAAAGGAAAAAATAATGCTTAATGACCCCAAAAAAACTAATTATCAACAACTATGTAAACATGACCTATGTATGGTAAAAATTACTGAGGTGAACAAGCAACAAGATACAGGAAGCCCACCTCCGCCACAGCAGTAGTATAAATGCAAAACAAACTCCAGTCCTCAGCACATGCACGTAGGCAACAAATGAAGTAAAATAAAATCTATATTTAATGAGGGAGAATAAAACTAACTGGTCATCAAAACTGTGAAAATATATAATAATAATGTGCACAAATTCAGGCATATATTTTACAGATTGGCACAAGCACATTCTCACAAATATTTTGATGCATACACAGAAATACATGTCTGCGTATAACAAAATATGCAAAATTATATATATATGTGAATTTTACACACTTGAAAATACGTGTACGCACACAATGAATACATAATACTGAAATAAACTTATGCACAACTAACACAACTACCTATACATAGAAATATATCAACTTTACACATTCAACTTCACAGGCACACTCAAGCACTAGCAAGCAACCACAAATAGGACTAAAGACATAGGGGTAGATTTACTAAATGTCAAGCAGACATGAATGGCTATAGCGAATCATGTCCCCTTGACATCGCTAAATGCAGACAGCATACACTCTCTGCATTTATCATTGCACAAGCATTTCTGGTGAACTGCTTGCGCAATGTCGCCCCTGCTCACTGGCAGCCAATTGGCTGCTAGCAGAGGCTTTCAATCATCCCGATCGGACCGGGATGATTTCAATGGTGGAGGACAAGTTAAGGATCAGTCGTGTTATGACCGCTGCTTCTTAACTTACGTTTCAGGTGAGCCGGAAATATGGGCCTCTAAAGCAGCATTAACTGCTTCATAAATGGAGCACATTGTTTTGTAAATGCATATCATCATCACAAAGATATGTTTGCTTAGACAAGCAGGCATAGCATATCATGCAGTGCAACTGAACAAAAAAATGTACCCAAACTCACATGGTTATAAATTGAAAACATTAAAGTAAAATTACATCAAAGACTGCTGACTCAGTTTTGATAGAATATCCTTTGTTGAAAAGCATACCTAGGAGCTAACTGGTTATTGGTGGCTGCACATTTATGTATTTTGTTATTGGCTTATCTAATGTGTTTCTCTAACTCTCAGTAATGAATGACTGCTCCTTCAACAAGGGATACCAAAAGAACAAAGCAAATTTGATAATAGTAGTCAATTAGAAAATAAATTGGAAAATTGCATGCTCTGTCTGGCTCATGAAAGAAAAAGTTTGGGCTTCACGTCCCTTTAAATATTTAGTTTTCTCCAAGTATCAAGGATTTGCTTTGTTGGTATCTGGACTGGTGAGGAAGCACTGGCTAAGTGAGAAAAGTGTGCCAAGGCGCAAAAGCTGTAGTATTTTATTGATCAGTTCTAAACCTTCTGCCCAAAGTGGCAATTAAATTTCAATTAAACTGACTGAAAGCATCATATTAAATTTCAGCTCTTTACGAGCTATCGGAGAAAGCTGCAGGACAAATCCTGAGTATCATCACACTCTGTTCAAATCATATTATCTTGCTCATTCACAATAAAAGTGACAGTTTTAGGTATACTTTCAATATTTCTTGAATATAAACCCTCTAATGAACACGCTTTATTGCCTTTAAATCAATTATTATTGGATATTTTAATAAAGTGAATTGAGCACTATGTTTTATACACTGCTTAGAAGTTACTATATTTTGCAGCTGGCTAGGCAGGGAACAGTGAAGGTCTGATTGGTATCTCCAACTTCTAAATGTTAAGTCTTGAATTTAATTAAACATTTACTTGGATTGAATCAAAGGTACTTCCTTCTGCCACTTTAAGGAATGCTGAATGTTAATTAGCTGAATGTTATTGAACCTTAATGCAAGTATTTTTATTCCTGGTTGGAAAGCCATGGTTCAACATTTAACATTATTTTTCAATGATTTAACAGTGAGATATTTGTATTTTCTTATTAGCTCCCAGGAATATGTATGAAATAAAATAGAAGATGGTAAACAACATGTTCCTAATTTCTTATTGAAAATAAGAAGGCATCGATAGTACATTTGTAATGCCTTGTATCCACCAAGGTAATCAATGATCCTCTGTTATGGAAGACCTTGTTTTATAGTAACAGTCGGAGTATTGCACAATAAATGCTGGTTCTCCACATTCTATCAAACATCAGATTTTAAAAATGTAAAAGAAGTCATTCCATTATATTTTATATAGATCTATAGACAGACAGACAAATAGATAGATAGATTTGTAGTATATTAGAATATATATATATATATATATATATATATATATATATATATATATACTGTATATAATTATATATAAATGCAGTATAAATATATATTATATATATATATATATATATATATATATATATATATATTATGTATGCAAAAGGCATACATGAATACAAAAAAAGACAAAAATGTATACAAAAGTCAGAATTATGAAAAATATATGATAAATTAGAGTTCAAGACAGAAACAAGGCATAGGACTTTGTAGATGAGTATTTAAGATCATTTAACAAAACGGAGTAGCAAAAACATAATACAAATTAAAATAGAATTCATTTGGAAATGAAATTGCTATTTGTAAATTACTTGCTCACTTAATAATAATAATAATAGTGTGGGTTTTTTTTAATATGATTATAAAGATACTGCATTCACATTGCTTTTGCGCACACACACACAATCTCACATATACATACACACACACACACACACACAATCTCACATATACATACACACACACACACACAATCTCACATATACATACACACACACACACACAATCTCACATATACATATATGTTTATATATATATACATACACACACACACACACACAATCTCACATATACATACACACACACACACACAATCTCACATATACATATATGTTTATATATATATATACACACACACACACACACATACATATATATATATATATTTATATATATACATACATATACAATTTATATATATATATATATATATATATATATATATATATATATAAATATACCGGTAGGCTTATGTTTTTGTTTAATATTTAGTACATAATTCTCGCTATACAAAATTATTGGTAGTTACACCGTGATTTATCTTAAAATCCATGTTGGGAACATTAATCAGAGGATGCAATGCATAATTCTTTTAGGTAACAATAAAAAAAAACAATTCATTAGCTTCTTAAAACTTGTGGACATAAATAATAATAATAAAAAAATATTACTGCTGCCTCGCACAGTATTTTGGACCTTGATCCGCAACTCCATTTGTTTCATGTATTACATTTTTCTAAATCAGGTGAAAAGATTAATTAACACCACATAAGTGTGCCAGCTATTAATAGTTACATCCCAGAGCCATTTCCTTGGCAGGATGAAAATCGTGTCTATGTCTTTCCAGCATGCACGTCCTTTGTCATTCACTTCCTCTTTAATCTTGTTTGAGTATCCGGCTCACTCGTCCTTATTTTATTGACTCAATCACAAGGAGATCTGTCACTTTTTATAAAAATGGTCACCGAAGAATCACATCAAGCAAAATCATGATTCTGCACTCTATAATTTAGTACCTTTATGAAATTGCAATTTCAGGCCTCACTGCTTGTTTTTTTCTAAAATGTACTTTAAGAATTAGTCAGTCCAACCACAAATCAGCTGAATTTATGCACAGTTGTAATACAGTTTATGGCCTCATGGTACATTGCTTCAAAAACAGCAGATGTGAAATTATGATAAATATAATGAGTGTTTTTTTGCCTGATGTAGTGAAGTAAGGAATGGTCTGTCCTGTGTTTACCTATCCCATACAGTACATTTAATGTCTTAGTCAGGGCTGCTGACAAAGTCTGATTAATGGCCTCATCTCTTTTATTAAAGATAAGGCTAGCACTGCATTCAGGAGATAGCAGACACACCATTAATCTTGGTAAAATGAACAGTCAAATAATCACAAGTCAGAAATGAAATCTACATACATTAACGCCGACACTCAGCCTAGCATAAGAGAGACCATAAAACAAGGAGAGTGAAAGCCAGGGCACACCAAAAAACCTTTTCATTTTCTATTCTTTCTTTATATTTAAAGAAACAGTCCTTGTTTAAATGACATTCTCTCTGCTAGCATAGCATTTTGATCAGACTTTCTGCAGGAAGCATCACCTTCCTTTTTTAGCCAACAAACAGACAGTGCTTTTTGCTGTATTTATAAATCTGTCATTGTGTTCTCATTTGCTGTCTTATCTTCTCATGGAAATAATAGCTTTACACACTAGGTCCTACAATTGATGCAAGATGAATATTTATCCTCGGATACCCTGCATTTGATGCTGCATCAAAGTCTTAGATCAGTAGGTGTCTGTTAAGGTAATATATCAGTGTCACATGGTTATTTGCCAAACATTATATCAACAAAAATGCACTATTGCTATCAAAGAAAAATTATTTTGTTCCTTTATTTTTTGTAGCCACATATATGAAAATGTCTGCATTGTCCGCAGGCCTTTCTTAAAAGCATTGGGTTCAAGGTAATTTTACTTTTCTACTTAATCAATGTTAAAATGATTATTTCATGTCTTATAATGGGGTATAGCTTTTCTGAGATTGTGCTGGAAATAAAGACCAGTAAAATGGGAATCCTGGACAGATTCCCTGTGTTTCCTCACAAAAAGAATGTGCACTTCCAGTAAACCGAAAGCAGAAAGTGGCATTTAATAAAACCCCAAGAAGCAGATGCAGTGTCCATATATTAAGAGCACAGAGCAAGCGACAATTAAGTGATGCACTGGAAGGTCATAATACTGATCTATGCTCTGAATTAATCACAAAATACATTAGAAAATCACAGTGACCTACAAATTTTTGGCAAAATAATTTTTCATCATCTTGGCGATTCTTTAGTCTAATATGCCTGCTAGGTACAGAGTTCAAAGCTGTCATTTATTCCCCATCTTTCGGTGACAAGCGGCAACCTGTCTTCAAGACAAAATGAACATTAGCCGCGCTCACTAGACATTAGCCAGGCTTAGCATATAACTAATGATAATGGGCAGACAGAAATGGCAAAGTCTGAAATAATGTTCTCTTTGTTTAAAAAATTTCTTTGAGGTTGAAAAAAAAAATGAGAAACATTTATACTTATAATGAAAATGGAATAAATGTATAGATCATTCTTTACTGTAATTTGTATTTTTTCTTTAAAATAACATTTTTTACTATATCAGAATATTTTCCTCTTATTTGTAGCCATGTAAATAGAATATAATTATTATTGAATGTTCTATGACCTTTTCTGTATATAGTCTTTGCATCAGGGTAAGGTGCTGATTGATTACTACTGTACGTGGATCAAGGATAATATAAGTTTCCTGTTTTTATATAGAAGTTCAATGACAATATTACATTTTATGAGAGTTAGTGGATGTTGACACAAGGCTTACAGGAAAAAAATGAAGTCATTTAAAAACAATTGTACAAGAGCAAGGTCTGTAACCTTTAGCGTAAATTATTATTAATAAACCAGTAATTAACTTTGTGCCCCAAAACGTAAATGTGGCTCTTTTCACCCTAAATTAGAAATCAGGCAAAATTCCCACATTATGTGCTACACAATAAAAAAAAATGTGATGTTATTTGTAGAGGAGATAAATCTGTTGTGTTTTTATTCTATACTATTTCACATTTTATTATTACACATGTATTTTAAAAGCTATTGATATTAGTTATTTCATGTGTCATAAAGTATCAAAATATTTACACAGCACTATACAAGCAGAGTATATACGTAAGGAACAATGATAGTAAGGAAGAATTAATATACAGCAAATGCAAAATATACACAGGATAGACTGATTTATGACAATAATTGGTATAGGCACTTGGCTGTATCTTTGGAACTTCTCTATTAGATTGAAAGAGCACATATTCCAACATTTTTATTGGGCACGGTCCCCAATGATATTTGGAGCCATTTTCCAAAACCCATCTCATCTTCTGATGCACCTGTGGGCAGTTAAGGACGAATATAGAAATGCAACATTAAAAAGGCATGTCAGTTTTAATTCTCAGATTTAAGCAATGAGAAAGAATCCGCTTTCATTCAGAATGGCATTTGACAGCTGGAAATCAGAACTTTTAAATGTCACTAAGCTCACGTCAAGGAAGATTGCGGGAAACTTTCAAGAATATTTTATGCTTTAAGTGCTGGAGAAACCTTCCTTTGTGATCAAGAGTTAACCAACAGTGAATTAATGTGTCCCAGTGTACATTAGCCCATCACATGTGCATACTGTAAATGCTAAATGTTTATTTTGCATGTTGTACCGTTTTTGAAATGGGTATCCGTTACAATTAGGGGGTAGTTAGGGTCTATATCAAATGAAAGGCATAACCATTATTTTTTTTTTCTTTTTAATTCTATAGGGATTTTTAAAGACAGATTCTGTTATAAGCTTTTTATGTGAGATATAATCTACTCTGAATTCAGAAGATGGCAGCATCTGTTAATATTTTGATCTGTATAAATATTGATTCTTAATGTATCACAAATAATTCCTGGTTATTGTAACTATCATTGAAGATGCAAATACTCCCATAACATAAGGCAAAATGACTTAAGATATACCTTGCCTTACTATTAAACAATTCTTTCTAATGTAATTTAATAATGCCATGACCCATGAGTGCTACTGAACTCCGATAATACATTTTATAGTAATAACATCAACATCAAACTTTTAAACAGAGAAAAAGTTAGTTTTGATTTGTATTTGTGTGATCAAACACTATTACCAGAATTACTGGAAATGTTGCAAATAAAATCTCAGTTTTAATTTCAAATATTGAGTATGAAGACCTTTTGTAGTACACTGCTTAAAGGGGCATGAAACTCAATCTTCTTTCTTTCAGGGCTTAGACAGAACAAACAATTTTAAACAACTTTGCCTTTGACTTCTATTATCTAATATTCTTCATTCACTTATTATCCATTGCTAAAGAAGCAGAAATTTACTACTGCAAGTTAGGTGAACACTTCTAGTCAGCCAATCGTAAGAAACAAATATGTGCAGGCACCAAGCACCAGCAAGTTCCTACTAGTGTAGGATTTGTACATTCTTTTTCAACAATGGAAACCAAAGAACAAAGCACATTTGAAAATAGAAGTGAATCTAATAGTGTCTTAAATTACATGCTCTATCTGAATCATACAAGTTTAATTTTGACTTTCCTATCTCTTTGAATGTGGGTCGATATCATGAATCACTTTATACAATGCATATACAGTATATTAAAAAATAACTTTAATGCCCCTTTAATATTATAAACCATTTGTTTCTGATTATCCCTGCTGCCTCGGATATATACACAGCAAAATCATACACTATCGTATTAACATGCTGTGAAGGCTTTATTATAATCACACATACATTGTGTCCTGCACAATGAATTTTCTCAGCCACATCCTCCCCCTTAGAACGATTCCTTATCCCAATGGGAGTTTTTCATATACTGAACCTATTGTAAAATTGCCATTGTAGCAATCCTTTAAATGTCTTTATCACTCAGATAAAGACTTGATCAGGTTCATTGTACAAAGCATTGTGATGTGAATGTAAGATTTAAAAAAGAAACGGGAAAAGCTTGGCCTTCCTACTAAAAGCTTTCATTTTCTTGGCATTGATAGATTTGATCTTTGCTCAATTTACTGTGCAAAGATGTAATACACTGAAATTGGGTTTGCTGCAAAATGTTAGTGTGAGTGTAACAGTCAATAAAAGGATTGCATGAAGATGGTATCTACAAAAGCAGGAATAATCATTCATTAACACTTAGAGTGAAAATTGCTTGTTGATGCATTGTAGTGAATAAGCGAATATGTGCAGAGGGCAATGGTTTTAATATGTCATAAAGTATACACCACTAGCTTGGAAGCAGCAGAGTCCGTAAGCATGCGTAAAAAATAATACGATTACAGAGATGTATCAGTTCCTTCACTTCCTAATTTTAAACCTTCATCCTTGGTATTCTTTGTTATTTTTTTTTTTTTTAAATCTGTTTCCTTTTTGCTGTTTAGTTTACATAGCTATATCTTGATGTTAGGGAGACAACATCATGTGGTTTCACATAAAACCCAATACAAATTCCCTAAGGATACCAAAACACATCTCATAATCTCTGACTGGATATATTAGCCCACATCTTTGTTTGTCTTATAGGTAAAAACCTTAAAAATTGTACCCCAGATTAATCTGGCCAAGTATAGTATTTATTTTTACTTCAAATTGTGTTATCTCTTTAAAGCAGTGTTTCCTTGGTCCCTTTAAAGACAAGTGCTTAGATCAGAGTGGTTACTCCACAGCTGTGTAGACCTGAGAGGGAAGTTGTGAATTAATATGTGGAAGGGAATTTCTGGATCAAGTAATACTTTGATGTTGCTGCTCTCCTCTGACTGGCATTGCATTTCATCCAGGAAAAGGAGTGTTCATGTACTAGCAGAAGACTCCTTTCCAATCTTTATTCAAGTAATTTAAAGGTGCAAACAACCCCAAATTCACCAGTATATTCCCTAATATATCATATGCTCTGTCTTGTTTTCTTACTTTTACTGCATAATCCTACACCCTGTGATCAAATGACTGTCTGGAGTCCCGGACCATAAGAGACAAGTCAAGGCAAGTTAGAAGAAGACAGTGGGGATGACCGAAAAGAAAGCAGATGAAAATTGGAATATTATGAAATTACCTAAGGAGATATTAAAATAAAGCAGGAAGATATGGGGATTACATAGGGTTAACTGGAACAGTGAGTAAGGGAGAGTGTCTTAAGAAATAAGGTACAGAAGGAATACATGGGGTAGAGCAAGATGTAGTGAAATGGCTGGTTGTGTGCATTCTATCTCATTATACTTCATTTACACAGCTCTTTCTTTATGCTAAATTGTGGGCTATATTGGAATTAATGCCAACGGGCTAAATGCCAATCTTCTGCACATGTGAATGCTACCTGTCCTCCATGTGAGATAGCAGGCTCTTCAACAAACTATAAGCCTAAATTACAAGTGACAC
Source organism: Bombina bombina (assembly GCF_027579735.1). Taxonomy (NCBI): domain Eukaryota; kingdom Metazoa; phylum Chordata; class Amphibia; order Anura; family Bombinatoridae; genus Bombina; species Bombina bombina. The sequence goes on along the minus strand of NC_069499.1, from coordinate 266,062,051 downwards.
ACTAATGATAGCGCAGGACACGATAAGCAGTATCATTGTACTGTGCTAACATTAGCGCACAACTTGATATTACAACTCCATGGTAATTCAGAATAACCAAAGAAGGTTTAGCATGGCCGACATAGCTCTAAGCACACACATTACTTTCAATGGACATCACAACCACATTAAATAGCACTGATATAACAAGTTGAAAATTATGGGTTGTGCTTGAGTGAAAGTCCAAATAGCCCTAGAAGAATTAACGGAACTTGAGACTTGACATTAAGTGTATGGGTTAAAAAATTGTTATCACAAAACACATCTAAAATAGACATGTGCAATTCTTTTTGGCCGAATTTCATTTTCGGAAATTTCCGAATCAGCACCATAAATTAATTTGTTTTTGTATATACTGAATTCTGAAGTTTTACCAGGTTGGAGACTCCGCACTCAGGTTGCCATCTCAGTAATTTCCAAATCAGCACCATAAATTAATTTGTTTTTGTATATACTGAATTCTGAAGTTTTACCAGGTTGGAGACTCCGCACTCAGGTTGCCATCTCAGTAATTTCCAAATCAGCACCATAAATTAATTTGTTTTTGTATATACTGAATTCTGAAGTTTTACCAGGTTGGAGACTCCGCACTCAGGTTGCCATCTCAGTGGATGGGGCTACGAGTTCGTAGGTGGGGATCCAAATAGCACACAGAACTATCCGCATCACACACCGGAAGTGAGGAAGAAGAAGAAGACGATTGAAGCAGCCGCAACAATAGCGGCTTCTCTCCAAACAGCGTCTAGACGGCAATTGGGCATATTGACATGTGAAAAAGTGAAGCCAGATAGAGGCAGAGGTAAGCGGGCATCCAGTTGAAGGAAGGTACATCGTGGTAAGTCTACATACCGATCCCAGTCATTAGGCCCTACTCCCAGTGTTTACCAACAGTGACGATATTCCAAACAACTGACTAGAGAGTGTGTGTTTTTGAAGAGCTGTTATGCACATAGTGATCCCCTCCCCAAGCACCTTGAGCTCACTAGGGAGACGCATGCTGTTTGCATCTTCTACTTGATTACCTTTTCTCCTATGGGTTCGGTGCTAAAACGCTGACTTTACCTTTGACACCGGATTTTTTTAAAGGGACTCAGTTCCGACCTCTAAAAGTAAGCTAGAGACTCTGTTCCGATTTCCAAGCACAAGCTATGGAAACACCAGATTTATTCGAATTGAAATCACTTACAGATATGGACATAGTGAGAATCTCTTTGGATGACACGTTTATAAAACAAACATAGACTTTGTCTATTAGTGACGTTTTTTTTTGTTACTGGAAAAACTCTCCTGAAGGAGTATAAAATATTGTGGGACAAACGAGCACTTGAAAAATGCTTGGTCATGGACCTTATACCACAAGGATTAAGACTGAATAAATATCCAACTTTTCAAGTCGATGACCAGGACTTCATTAAGGACTGGAATATGGTTCTGAGTGAATGCTCTAAAAAATGAATGGGTTTAATTATCAAGTTTAAAGAGGGTCAACTTTAGAAGGTCAGAGAAGAAATGGTAAATATACAAACGCATTTGAATAGATTTATAGACCATCCTAAATACACTGAGTTTGATCAAATCCTCCAAGATACCATTAAAAAATACAGGATAGAACTTGATAATTTCAAACTAAGAAAATACAATAGAGATTATGTTGATCATGCAAACAACAGGGTATATACCTGGCATTATCGTTCTAATCCCTATGGCAAAAGACAGAGAAGGTCTAGGTCCAGGACCACGAATACACCTAGCAGTGAGAAACATGATTTTTCAGATACTGAATTTTCAGATGAAGATAGAACTGATAAGGATATTAGAGCAGAATCTAGTGGGAAATCAGAGGATGAAATACAGGAAGTGAGATCCAAAGCCAGAAGGTCGGATCAAATTGTCACAAGAAACTCATCTAAAAAAAGTTATGAGTCACTCTATACTATCCAGTGACCAGAGGAATGCTGAGTTTCTGAGTGACAATGACACTGACCAAAGACCAGTAATTACCCCCACTCACCCCTCAGGTAATATGGCAGTGCCATCAGAGCAACAGAGGGAGGAGGAGAAAGAGGCAGAGGGTCAAGAGGCAGAAGAGGTTCAAGAAGGGGAAGAAGAAGATGGAACAAATACACCCTATAAAGATTATTAATCTGTCCAAAATTGTATTGACTGAGTCAGAATTAGAAGTTCTTGGTTTGGGACTAGGCTGTGTCCCTAGCAATAAGTTACATTTATTTGACACAATAGTCGATGTAAACAAATTGATTAGAGATTTAACATTGAAAAAGTTATTTTGGAACAAAGACAAACCTGACGAGAACCAGTCTGATGTTATCACTGGTTCAGCCACAGCCACAGTTAGACAGGAGGTCCATGATCTAGTTAATTTCCAGGAAGTATGGGACTATTTGAGTTTACAAGATCTCAGTTTAGAGGCACAGATTGAAACTCATAGTCTCAAGACCTCACATGGAGTGTATAAACCTAAATCTGTGTTTTATCCTATCAGGGAAAGGGGTCCTTTCCTAGAGGCTTTTCACAAAAGAGTTGAGGAAGACTTGGTCACCTTATCCAAAAATCACAAAAGGACATAACCTAATCTAACTGTTTTGCAAAGGGAAGCACTGGATAAATTAAGAGCAAGGGGTGATATTACTATTGTTGATCGTAGACTTTAGAGGAATCTAACAAGGACTTCACTACACTCTTAGGATAGGATAGGTTTTAATCTTATTGAGCTTAACAGATTTGGCCATGTTATTATAAAGGTCAAACACTCTTTTTGCCAGTTTTGATTTGTGGTATCCATTAGGGGTATTGTGACGGGTCTGTCTTTTGTTTTTAATTGAGTGATAGGATACATTTGTTAGATATTCACTCACTCTTATTTTAATATTATGTTTTAAGAAGGCTAGATGCATACCTTATATGTATGTGTTCTATGAATTTAATTTTATGTGATCTACTAGGGTATAATATGCGTATATATATTATAGATTTTTTTATTTTTTATGTCTTGGTACGTATAGTATCTTATGCATATTTTAGTACTTTTTATTCTGTCCATCTAGTATGTTTTATTCATTGTGCTATCCTCTCATGGTTTGCATCTCACTACACACCTGAGAATCTTTAATTCACTCCTTCTATTAGGATTTTTCTCATGAGTTATCATCTAATATGACGTAAGACGGGTGTGTACTGATACAGCTCCATGATTGGCTAACATGCTTTACAAATAGAGCAAGTAGTTCATACCTATTCTCACAGCCTGATGAAATGGCATTTCTTTTATGCTGAGAAACGCGTTGCTGTTTTCTAGTGTGCCAATAAACTTTGCACTTGGAATACTACTTGCTCTGCTATCAAATTTTAACTGCTTTACACAATCTTTTGATCATATTGTATCCACCTTGTTGGATCCTGTGTATTGCCCTTCAACACCTAGGCTCTTTGATATCTGGACGATTGCCACTCCTTGAGGAATTTCCACTGCGGCTATTGGTGCTTCCATCGACGTAATCTGGTGTTTGTGTGTGGGCGTATCTGTTGGTGTTTCGGGCGACTTATTAGTCCCGTATTGCTCAGTAGGGTCTGTTGCATTCCTATTGGCTGAAAAATTCAAATCAGCCAATAGGAATGAAAGCTGCTTAAATCCTATTGGTGTTCAAATCAGCTAATAGGTTTTAAGCAGCTCTCATTCCTATTGGCTGATTTGAATTTTTCAGCTAATAGGAATGCAACGGTACCCCAATATAAAAGAGGGCGATCGCATGAAGAGGACCTCCACGGCAGACCGATGGAACTCCGCCTGGACCGCCGCCTGGGCCTCCGCCTCCGTGCATCCACTGACCGCTCCGCCTCCGCAGGGATGAAGAAGATAGAAGATGCCGGTCCTGCGATCGATGAAGATGGAGCCGCCTGGATGAAGATGCTTCGCCGCTGGGATGAAGATCTTTTGCCGAACTGCAGCAACTGTGAGTACCGATTTTGGGGTTAGTGTTAGGTATTTTTTTGTTGTTTTTTTTTGGGGGGGGGGTTCTTAGATTAGGGCTTTTTTTATTTTAATGGGCCGAAAAAGAACTGAATGCCCTTTTAAGGGCAATACAAGAGCTGAAAGCCCCTTTAAGGGCAGTAAAAGTGCTGAATGCACTTTTCAGGGCAATGGGTAGATTAGGTTTTTTTTGTTAGGTTTTTATTTATTTTGTGTGTTTGGGGGGGTGGGGGTTTATAATGTTAGGGGGTGTTGTAGGTGTAATTTTTTAGCAAAAGAGCTGTTAATTTAGGGCAATGCCCTACAAAAGGCCCTTTTAAGGTCTATTGGTAGTTAATTATAGATTAGGGTTTTTTTATTTTGGGTTATTTATTTTTTTAAATGGGGTATTAGAATAGGAATATTTTTTATTATTTTGGATAATTTCGTTTGTTACTTTTTGCAATGGGATTTTTTTTATTTTGGGGTGTTTTTTTGTTTGTTTTTTTAGATTAGGCATTTTCTATTTTTAATGGGCAGAAAAAGAGCTGAATGCCCTTTTAAGGGCAATGCCCATATAAATGCTCTTTTCGGGGTAATGGGTAGATTCAGTTTATTTTTATTTTGTGGGTTTGGGGGTGGGGGTTTGTAATGTTAGGGGGTGTTTGTTTATATTTTTTTTGCAAAAGAGCTGTTAACTTTAGGGCAATGCCATACAAAAGGTCCTTTTAAGGGTCCTTGGTAGTTTATTATATATTTGTTTTTTTTTATTTTGGGGTGTTTTTTTTTTTTTTTTTAAACGGCGTATTAGAATAGGAGTAATTTTTATTGTTTTGGGATAATTTCGTTTGTTATTTTTTGTAATGGTAGTTTTTTTATTTTTTGTAATTTTAGTGTTTATTATTTTTTGTAATTGTAGTTTTAATTTTTTAGTAATCTTAGGATTTTATTTTTAGTAATGTTAGGTTTTATTAGTGTAAGCTTAGTTTTTATTTTCATTTCACAGGTAAGCTTGTATTTATTTTAAATAGGTAGTTAGTTAATAATTGTAACTTTAATTTAGGTCAATTTTAATTATGTTAAAGTTAGGGGGTATTAGGTTTAAGGGTAAATATAGTTTAATTTTGGTTGTTGCAATGTGGGGAGTTTAGGGGTTATTAGGTTTAGTTAGTATTGCCCTTGTGGGAGTATGGCGGTTTAGGGGTTAATAGGTTTATTTAGTGTTTTAGATAGTGTTGGCGATGTGGGTGTATGGCGGTTTAGTGGTTAATAGGTTTAGTTAGTGTCAGAGATGTCGGAGAACTGCGGTTTAGGGGTTAATAGGTTTAGTTAGTATCGGCGATGTGGGGGGCGGCGGTTTAGGAGTTTATAGGTTTAGTTAGTGTTGGCGATATGGGGGACAGTGGTTTAGGGGTTAATAGCTTTATTTAGTGTCGGTGATGTGGGTGGCAGCGGCGGTTTTAGACAATTTTGTTTCGGCAATTGGCAGCATATTAGTTATGTTAAGTTAAATCGTTTTTTCGGATCCTTTCTTTTTTACGGATCCATTCTTTATTCATATGCATTATTCTAGTCTCAACTTTAGAATAGAATAATGAATATGAATAAAGAATGGATCCAAAATAACGAACGGATTAAAAAAAATGATTTAACTTAACATTTATTAATTTGCCGAAACAATTTTTTTTTTTTAAACTAAACTAAACTAATTTATTTATTTAACTAATGAAAACGAAACTAAATGAAATTTTTAGCATTGCACATGTCTAATCTAAAACACAATAAAATAAAGTATTATGCTCATATATACACTTTTTTAGTAAAATATATCATTTTAATTTTGAATAAAATGTTTTAAAAGGGTTAAAAATGTATATGGCATATGACAAGGTATTTGACTGCAAAGGGCAACAATGTTTTATGCGTATACAGTATATGTATTAATTTGTTTATATGTGTAAATACATATGTGCACACATACATACATATAAATACATACAGTTATAATCAAAATGATTCAACCCCCATTGCATATCAGGTTTATTGTCAAAATTTACAGACTTTCAGCTGTTTGCAATGAACAAATCAAACAAAAGCCATTAAAATAGCTCAACACAATGGGGCATATGTATCAAGCTCCAAAGGAGCTTGATGCCCCGTGTTTCTGGCGAGCCTGCAGGCTCGCCAGAAACAGCAGTTATGAAGCAGCGGTCACAAAGACTGCTGCTCCATAACCTGTCCATCTGCTCTGAGCAGGCGGACCGACATTGCCGGAAATCAACCCGATCGAGTACGATCGGGTTGATTGACACCCCCCTGCTGGCGGCCTATTGGCCGCGAGTCTGCAGGGGGCGGTGTTGCACCAGCAGCTCTTATGAGCTGCTGGTGCAATGCTGAATACGGCAAGTGTATTGCTCGCCGTATTCAGCGAGGTCTGTCGAACCTGATCCACACTGTCGGATCAGGTCCGACAGACCTTAATAACTAGAGGCCAATGAATGCTTCAAGTGGTTTCCTCAAATTCAACTGAAAATGCAACTTTTAATGAATTCTGCAGTCTTAAAATGATTCAACCCCATGAATACAATCCCTCACAAGAGCAGAAATATGCAAAACAGGTGTTGTCTCAAGCACATCTGATGCAACCAATCAAGGGCTTCATTAGTTGCACCAGGTGAGCTTGAGCTAGAACACATAAAATACCTGAACTTGCTAGGGGTTTTGTTGAATGTCACGTTTGACTGCATGTTAGAAATATGGCTGAGTCAAAAGAATGGTCCAAAAAGTTAAGAGAAGAGATCATCGCCGATCACAAACAAGGAACAGGATACAAAAAGATAGTGAAGGCACTGAATGTTCCTAAAGACACAGTTGGAAGCATAGTTTGCCTGTTTAAAGTTAAAGAAACAGTGGTTACACTACCTGGACGGGGCAGAAAAAGGAAGCTATCAACGGCTGCAAATAGATTTCTTAGAAGGCAGGTTGAGAAAAACCCTCTAGTGAATGCAAAAGACCTACAACAAGACTTGGTGGCAACAGGCACTAAGGTTTCAGTTTGCACAGTAAGGAGTGTACTGAGCGCAGAAGGTTTCCATGTCAGAATTCCAAGATGTATACCACTACTAACCCAAAAGCACAAGCAAAGTTGGCTCCAATATGCTTAAAATCATATAAATAAGCCACAGAAGTTTTAGGATTCTGTTCTGTGGAGCAATGAAACAAAATTGGAACTTTTTGACCCAATGGATCAGCGGTATGTCTGGAGGAACAAGAATGAAGCATACGCTGAAAAGAACACTCTGTCTACAGTTAAGCATGGTGGTGGCTTGTTGATGCTCTGGGGCTGCTTTGCATCCTCTGGCACTAGAAACCTGCAGCATGTGGAAGGCAAGATGGATTTATTGAAGTATCAGTAAATCCTAGGAGAAAACATGCCATCTGTGAGGAAGCTTAAGCTTGGGCGTCATTGTACCTTCCAACAGAACAATGATCCCAAACATACCTCGAATTCCACCAAGGCTTGGTTGCAGAAAAAGTTCTGGAAGATTCTACAGTGGTCATCACAGTCACCAGACTTGAACCACATAGAAAATCTCTGGTGGGATTTGAAGAAGGGCGGTAACAGCACGCAAACCCAATATTATTACTGGAGGCCATTGCTAATGAGGAATGGGCTAAGTGTGATATACCTTTAAGGTATATCCCTGCTTTTACCTTGACCCTATAAGAAGGGACCATTTACGTCATTTCCTTGCCTGATTATTGAAGTCAAGACTCAGTATCATAGCTGACGCCTGCTTCGTCTCTCTCAGGTCTCTAGAGATTACGTTTACCTTTCTCAGTCTTTTCACAGATTTGAATCCTGTTATCCTATGGACACATTTACTGAAGCAAATACTAACTGAAACTATTTGTCTTACCTAATATTTGCACTCTCTCTGATTATACCGGATAATCCACATTTGTCAGAATCCACAGCTGACTTCAGACGCCGACGCCGAGAACCCGGAAGTGAGTCACACACGCTAACTCTAACGGCACTCAGAACTCCGCTCCCTAAACAGCACAGGTAACTTTTTACTCTATTCAATGTTAAGGATTTCTAACCCTGCTGGATTACTGTACACCGCAACTCTACACAGACACTCTGTTCAACGCTAAAGCCCAAGAACCACATAATTAGTCAGAAAGCGGTATTTACTCAGAGACTGTTTGTTAGGAGATCTGTGAACAGCATTCCCTTACACAAACCGCTTAACGCTCACTGGCTACTTTGCAAGCATTCCACAAAACCTGTGGGGGTGATTGGAGTTTGTCTGTGTGTAAATATTTTAGAGTGTGTGTGAAGATACTTTCTGAAAAGAGATTGACTTTATTACTGAAGCTTCCTTTTCTATAATCGTTAATACAAACAATATTGGATTATAACATATGAAAATGACTCACATTCAAATCTTGCCTAAGAAGTGAATTATTCTGTGATTCATATAAGTTCATTGACATTCACTTTATTCAACTACTGTGTAATAACTGCTCACTGTGTCTCACTCCTCTATATAGCAGTATTTAAGGGGTCTGAACACAAAAGAGCAACATTTTCTCATATTCATCCCTGAAACATTTGGGAGAATTCGTTACATAATAATCAGGCCATATAAAGAGTCCTGTTTTTGTTTCCCATTCTAAAACATGGATCCTACTGAGATTAAAAACGAATTCTCTAACGTTTATCAGAAACTGGACTATCTTGCCCATGCATTACAAGAGGTGCAAACAGAAAATACTGCCATCAAAAATCTCTTAAAGGGTGCATATAATTTAATTAGAATAAAAAAGGGTGACGAATGGAAAACAGCTTTCCGAACACGTTACGGATTATTCCAGTATAACGTAATGCCATTCAGTTTGAGCAATGCACCCGCCACATTTCAACATTTCATTAATGAAATTTTCCGTGATCTAACAGATATATGTGTCATCATTTATCTGGATGACATTCTGATATACTCAAAAAATCTTAAGGAACATGAAAAACATGTTAGATGGGTTCTCACTCGTCTAAGGGAACACAGGTTATTCGCAAAGTTGGAAAAGTGTAGTTTTCATGTCCAACAAATAAAATTTCTTGGCTATATTATTTCTCCAAACAAGATTCAGATGGACCCTGAAAAAATAAAAATAATTCAAGAATGGTCAAGACCAAGAACTGTTCAGGCCCTCCAGAGATTTCTGGGTTTCTCGAATTTTTATAGGAAGTTCATCAAGAACTTCTCTACACTAGTAAGACCACTGACTCAACTTACAAGGAAGGGTCAAAAATTCACTTGGTCTAACGATGCACAAGAAGCTTTCATTAATCTAAAAGACTCATTCACTACTGCTCCGATCCTCACGTTACCAGACTATCACTTGCAATTTATATTAGAGGTTGATGCCTCCAACACAGGAATTGGTGCAGTCCTATCACAACGTAACAAAGAAACTCAAGACTTACATCCAATAGCATACTTTTCAAGAACACTACTTCCTGCTGAAACAAACTACAGTATAGGAGATAAAGAACTCTTAGCAATCAAAAGTTCGTTGGAGCACTGGCGACATCTCCTTGAAGGTGCTAAAGAACCATTCCTCATACTTACAGATCACAAGAATCTCGAGTACTTAAAGCGAAGTAAGACGTTATCAGCACGTCAAGTCAGGTGGTCCTTGTTCTTGGATAGGTTTGAGTTCCAAATCACCTACAGACCAGGACACGCTAACACGAAAGCTGATGCTCTCTCCAGAATGAATGACATTACAAACACTACAGAAAGTTTAAACCCTATCATCCCACAAGAAAAATTCATAGGGACACTTACCAATTTGGAAAAGGACATATTAGAAGAACTACAAAGAGAACAAGACCACCCAGTCAACTGTGTAACTGACTCCACATCAGGGTTACTATTCTATAACGACAGAATGTATATACCCAAACTTTTGAGAAACCTTATTATGAAACACCACCATGACAACGTAATGTCTGGTCATAAAGGGGTGCAGAAAACTACTGACTTAATCAAACGTCATTTCTGGTGGCCAAATATGCAACAAACAATAGAGCACTATGTCAACACCTGTGACATCTGCTCTAGGAACAAAAAACTCCATAAGAAACCAATTGGTTATTTAACGTCACTGCCGATCCCAGATATGCCTTGGTCCACCATTTCGATGGATTTCATAGTAGAATTACCAATTTCACGCCACTATACTACGATACTAGTAGTGGTCGACCATTTGACTAAACTGGGTCATTTTATACCTCTCAAAAGCCTCCCCACAGCAATGACCACAGCAAAAGTATTTCTAGATAATATAGTCAAACTACATGGGTTACCGACTACTATTATCACAGACAGAGGCACGCAGTTTACCTCTGCTTTTTGGAGGTCGCTGTGTAAACAACTGCGTATAGATAATCGATATTCAACCGCATATCATCCACAAAACAATGGGTTAACAGAACGGTTGAACCAAACCCTAGAACAGTTCCTTCGCTGTTACCTTACACATCTCCAGGATGATTGGGTTGATTATCTTCCGATGGCGGAGTTTTCCTATAATAACTCCATTTCTTCCTCTACGAAAATGTCCCCATTTTTTGCTACGTACGGCTACCATCCTACCACACTCACCTTAACGCATACTACTGTTAACTGTCCCAGTGCATCAAACTTCGCATCTAGTTTACAAGACAGACTTCAGGTACTTAAAACTCATCTGGAGGAAGCAAAACGCAGCCAGAAACATTACTATGATTTGCACCGCACACCAAGTCCGAATTATAAAATCGGAGACTTGGTTATGCTATCAACTAAATATTTGAAGTTACAAGTTCCATGTAAAAAACTGGCCAATCAGTTCGTAGGACCTTTTCCGATCGAGACCATCGTAAATTCGAATGCAATTCGTTTGACCTTACCAAAAAGTTTTGGCATACATCCAACTTTTCACGTGTCCCTGTTGAAGCCTTATGTGGCTGAGTCTCGGGATGCTCTCACGCAGCCGCCTCCTCCAGTTGTTCTGCAAGATCATCTTGAGTATGAGGTGGAACGGATACTTGACTCACGATATCATCGGGGCCGCTTGCAATACTTGATTAAATGGAAGGGTTATGGACCTGAGAATAACTCTTGGGAATCTCATCTTGATTTACATGCACCTGCACTTGTGGCTTCTTTCCATCGTCGCCATCCTGCGAAGCCGCACTTCCTCCCCTCGGCAGGTCGCCCTTAACAGGGGGGATATGTGATATACCTTTAAGGTATATCCCTGCTTTTACCTTGACCCTATAAGAAGGGACCATTTACGTAATTTCCTTGCCTGATTATTGAAGTCAAGACTCAGTATCATAGCTGACGCCTGCTTCGTCTCTCTCAGGTCTCTAGAGATTACGTTTACCTTTCTCAGTCTTTTCACAGATTTAAATCCTGTTATCCTATGGACACATTTACTGAAGCAAATACTAACTGAAACTATTCGTCTTACCTAATATTTGCACTCTCTCTGATTATACCGGATAATCCACATTTGTCAGAATCCACAGCTGACTTCAGACGCCGACGCCGAGAACCCGGAAGTGAGTCACACACTCTAACTCTAACGGCACTCAGAACTCCGCTCCCTAACCAGCACAGGTAACTTTTTACTCTATTCAATGTTAAGAATTTCTAACCCTGCTGGATTACTGTACACCGCAACTCTACACAGACACTCTGTTCAACGCTAAAGCCCAAGAACCACATAATTAGTCAGAAAGCAGTATTTACTCAGAGACTGTTTGTTAGGAGATCTGTGAACAGCATTCCCTTACACAAACCGCTTAACGCTCACTGGCTACTTTGCAAGCATTCCACAAAACCTGTGGGGGTGATTGGAGTTTGTCTGTGTGTAAATATTTTAGAGTGTGTGTGAAGATACTTTCTGAAAAGAGATTGACTTTATTACTGAAGCTTCCTTTTCTATAATCGTTAATACAAACAATATTGGATTATAACATATGAAAATGACTCACATTCAAATCTTGCCTAAGAAGTGAATTATTCTGTGATTCATATAAGTTCATTGACATTCACTTTATTCAACTACTGTGTAATAACTGCTCACTGTATCTCACTCCTCTATATAGCAGTATTTAAGGGGTCTGAACACAAAAGAGCAACATTTTCTCATATTCATCCCTGAAACATTTGGGAGAATTCGTTACACTAAGATTCCTCGGGAATGCTGCCAGAAGATGGTGTCTGGCTATGAATCTCGTTTGCAGCAGGTCATAACAGCTAAAGGGTGCTCTACTAAGTACTAAAGATGCTTGCTATGAAGGGGTTGAATAATTTTGAGACTTCAGAATTCATTAAAAGTTACATTTTCAGTTGAATTTGGGGAAACCACTTGAAGCATTTGTTGTGTTGAGCTATTTCAATTGCTTTTTTTTAATTTGTTCATTGCAAACAGCTGAAAGTTTGTAAATCTTGACAATAAACCTGATTTGCAATGGGGGTTAAATATTATTGATTACAACTGTATATAAAGTGCCCTCCACTAATATTGGCACCCTTGGTAAAAATGAGCAAAGAAGGCTGTGAAAAACTAACGCCTAGATTTAGAGTTCTGCGTTAGCTGTATACCCGGGGTGGTGAAGATAAGGTAGGGAGATCTTCAGGGGCTTAGTGTTAGGTTTATTTAAGGGGGGTTTGGGTTAGATTAGGGGTATGTGGGTGGTGGGTTGTAATGTTGGGGGGGGTATTGTATGTTTTTTTTTACAGGCAAAAGAGCAGAATTCTTTGGAGCATACCCCGCAAAAGGCCCTTTTAAGGGCTGGTAAGGTAAAAGAGCTTTTCTATTTGTATTTTAGAATAGGGTAGGGCATTTTATTATTTTGGGGGGCTTTGTTATTTTATTAGGGGGCTTAGAGTAGGTGTAATTAGCTTAAAATTGTTGTAATATTTTTCTAATGTTTGTAAATTATTTTTTTATTTTTTGTAACTTAGTTCTTTTTTTATTTTTTGTTCTTTAGTTAGTTTATTTAATTGTATTTATTTGTAGGTATTTTATTTAATTAATTTATTGATAGTGTAGTGTTAGGTTTAATTGTAGATATTTGTAGGTATTTTATTTAATTAATTTATTGATAGTGTAGTGTTAGGTTTAATTGTAACTTAGGTTAGGATTTATTTTACGGGTCATTTTGTAATTATTTTAACTAGGTAGCTATTAAATAGTTATTAACTATTTAATAGCTATTGTACCTGGTTAAAATAAATACAAAGTTACCTGTAAAATAAATATTAATCCTAAAATAGCTACAATATAATTATAATTTATATTGTAGCTATATTAGGGTTTATTTTACAGGTAAGTATTTAGCTTTAAATAGGAATAATTTATTTAATAAGAGTCAATTTATTTAGTTAGATAAAAAATTATATTTAACTTAGGGGGGTGTTAGTGTTAGGGTTAGACTTAGCTTTAGGGGTTAATAAATTTAATAGAGTAGCGGTGAGGTCCGGTCGGCAGATTATGGGTTAATACTTGAAGTTAGGTGTTGGTGATGTTAGGGAGGGCAGATTAGGGGTTAATACTATTTATTATAGGGTTATTGAGGCGGGAGTGAGGCGGATTAGGGGTTAATACATTTATTATAGTAGATAGGTGGCGCTGGTCTATTGAGTGATTTTCTCTAGTAAGTGAAGAGAAAAAAGGCTTGATGCATATATTGAAGCCAATTAATATGGGTGCAGTATACTCACTCCATAAGATGAATCTTTACAGCTGAAAGGGAACGTAGCGTCAGATGGCAAGAGTCCACAGGTTCCTGGAGTCAAATACTGAATTTTCAGGTTTATCCAAAAGTGGACTATAAATGAATAGAGACCCAAATGACAAAAGTATCCAGTGTGTAATTGAAAAAAAATGTAGTAACTTACTCCATAAATAAGGAGATTCCAGCTCAGCACAGCAAAACAAGATCTTGACAATCTTTCAACAAAGGATAAAAGGTTTTATTTGCTCAACGCGTATTTATGGAGTAAGTTACTACATTTTTTTCAATTACACACTGGATACTTTTGTCATTTGGGTCTCTATTCATTTATAGTCCACTTTTGGATAAACCTGAAAATTCAGTGTTTGACTCCAGGAACCTGTGGACTCTTGCCATCTGACGCTACGTTCCCTTTCAGCTGTAAAGATTCATCTTATGGAGTGAGTATACTGCACCCATATTAATTGGCTTCAATATATGCATCAAGCCTTTTTTCTCTTCACTTACTAGAGAAAATCACTCAATAGACCAGCGCCATCTACTACTACTATCTATCTATACACAGTCACAAGGGAGAGACTGCAAGAAGGCTGCGGTCTGACCTAAAGGAGAGTATCAGTTCTTAGTTCATTTGTACAGAATATTGTGTGTTTTTTTCATCTTGCACCTCTGTATATTGTTTTCCTTTTTGTATTTATTATAGTAGCGGTGAGGTCCGGTCGGCAGATTAGGGGTTAATAATTGTAGCTAGGTGGCGGCGACATTGGGGGCGGCAGATTAGGGGTTAATAAATATAATATAGGGGTCGGCGGTGTTAGGGGCAGCAGATTAGGGGTACATAGGGATAACGTAGGTGGCGGCGGTGTACGGAGCGGCAGATTAGGGGTTAAAAAAAATATGCAGGGGTCAGCGATAGCGGGGGCAGCAGATTAGGGGTTAATAAGTGTAAGGTTAGGGGTGTTTAGACTCGGGGTACATGTTAGGGTGTTAGGTGCAGACTTAGGAAGTGTTTCCCCATAGGAAACAATGGGGCTGCGTTAGGAGCTGAACGCTGCTTTTTTGCAGGTGTTAGGTTTTTTTCAGCTCAAACTGCCACATTGTTTCCTATGGGGGAATCGTGCACGAGCACGTTTTTGAAGCTGGCCGCGTCCGTAAGCACCGCTGGTATTTAGAGTTGCAGTGGTGGTAAATATGCCTGTACGCTCCCTTTTTGGAGCCTAACGCAGCCCTTCTGTGAACTCTAAATACCAGCGGTATTTAAAAGGTGCGGGGGGAAAAAAACACGCGTATCTAACGCACCCCTTTGGCCGCAGAACTCTAAATCTAGCGTAATATTGGTACCCTTGGTAAATATGAGCAAAGAAAGCTTCTGTTAATATTTTAGTCCATGATGCGATGTATCCTAACAAAATGTCCAGAAAAAGAGCCACCAACATATTTATCCCTGGGTGTGAGGTACTTTTTCATATGGCTGTCTCTCTGTGTGTGCCAAACCAACCTCTGGTGTTTATTGACAAAAAGCTCCATTTTGGTTTCATCTGACCATAGAACCTGATTCCATTTGAAGTTGCAGTAGTGTCTGGCAAACAGAAGATGCTTGTGATTGTTTTTGGATGAGAGTAGAAGCTTTTTTTTTTTAAAACCCTTCCAAACAAATTGTGGAAATGTAGATGATGTCAGATTGTAGTTTTGGAGACTTTCTAACCCCAAGACGCAACTAACTTCTTCAATTCTCCAGCTGTGATCCTCTTCCACGTTGATTCAAAGGGGCCGAATTATCAAGCTCCAAAAGGCTCACCAGAAACAGTAGTTATGAAGCAGCGGTCTAAAGACAGCTGCTCCATAACTTGTCCGTTGCCTCTGAGGCTGCGGTCTTCAATCCACCCGATCCTATACGATTGGGCTGATTGACACCCCCTGCTAGTGATTGACTGCGAATCTGCAGGGGGCGGCATTGCACAAGCAGTTCACCAAAATTTTTTGGATATTACTAAGTGAGGTCTCTTTTTCAAAAAATGGCCAAAATTAAAACTTAATTTATATACTAGTCCAGATTTATTTATTACATTATGAGGTGGTTTTATATGTTTTCTTTTGTTTATTTTATGTCACAGCTTCAAATGCATTAGAATATATATAAGTTTTATTATTTTGTTATGTTGGTGAGGATGGGGTTAATTCCCTTGTGTATATAAGGGTTGTCTTGTCTTTTCCAAATCAGCCTATGATTAAGCGCCACTAAGGGGCGCGAAACGCGTCAGGACGTCTGTCCCTCAGTGTCATTCTACCTGCTGTATTGCTGTTGGTATTTCTAAGCCTATTTTTCTTTTGTCTGGCTTATGTTTATCAATAAACCTTTTTGTTTTTTAACCCCCGAGTAGTGCCTGCCTTTTTCTCCTGTTCATACTCACCTTGGGCCTGATCCCCCTGGCTACAGCACTCCGGAGTATCTGTTCTATCATTGGATAACCCTGTGGTGTATCTGCAGTTCCGGTTCCGGGTCAGTGCAGCCGCACGCCGTTCCTCTCTTCCAGTTCACCAGAACTGCTTGTGCAATGATAAATGCCGACAGCGCAACATACGCAACATCGTATCATGTCCGTCCAAACTTTAGTATATCGGCCCCATAATATTTTCCGTTGAGCGGAAATTCATAATTATTGCCCTGATGGTGGAAACTGACATTTTCAAAGCTTTTGCTATTTTCTTATAGCCACATCCCATTTTGTGAAGCTCAACAACCTTTTGCCACACATCACAGCTATATTCCTTGGTCTTACCCATTGTGATAAATGACTAAGGAAATTTGGCCTACGTGTTACCTCATATTAATACCCCTGTGAAACAGGAAGTCATGGTTGAACAATTTCCTGTTCCTAGTCACTCAAGTGTACTAAAAACATTAAAATATTAATGGCAATATACATCAAATATATTTTTATGAATTCATAGGGGTTCCAAAAATTGTGCAACAAATATAAGATTTTTTTTGCGTTGTGTTTGCAATTGTTTGATATCCATGAGAGCAGAGTATTTTATTTATTTTTTAAACAAAAGATCAAAAGGTTAAACAATAAAGACAATTTTTCACAGCCTTCTTTGCTCATATTTACCAAGGGTGCCAATATTAGTGGAGTGCACTGTACACTATTATATACACTTTGAGCCCTTCCAAGTTAAACAGCATGAAATATGTAGTATCAATTTTAATATATTTTTTATGTGTTTTGAATATATATATATTATATTTTATATATATATATATATATATATATATATATATATATATATATATATATATATATATATATATATATATATATATATATAGTCCAGTATAATGACAGCACTCACTGGATTTTGTAAAAAATAACTTTTATTGGAAAAGTTTTAAACATAGTCCCATGACATTTCGGTGCCCAACTGGCACCTTTCTCAAATGGTATCACCCAGCGTGAAGGAAGATGTAAAGTCCTGACATCCGGGAGACAGAGTAAAATGTAGTCATACAAGCAGCCTTATGTACTCTCTTCTATGCCATAAGTTGAAAGCGAAAAATGCCGTAACTCGTCTGTGAGGCCACACCCCTTCCGGTCATCAGCTCGCTCTTCATTGGTTGCAGTCACGCTCACACCCCTCCAAAACGTAAACAGTGCACACATGGCTAATTATCATACCTTGGACTGTGCATGTCTCTGTCTCACTTATAGGCAATGTTCGTTGTAAGCGCTGTTTGTTGAGTTAAAAACATGCAAATGCTTATGTACATAAACAGATGCAAAAATACTGTGCACGGTAGTAAAGAGCAGAGCAGCAGTAGCAATGTCACCTTGTGCAAATGGTAGTGCGATCATAGTATCAGCTATCTGAAAGATCAAGCGTAAGCTGTCATTGTCATTTTCATTAAGACACCTTGACCCACAAACCAAAGACAATCTCTATCATATATCAGGGAGTATGCCAATAGCAAAGCATAGTCAGCAAATCTCCCAGCTATGTAGTATTTGTGTTTAGCCAATGTATGGCCCAAAGTCCATCTTTATGTTGAGTCCTCTAGGATCCACTGTGTCCAAAGTATATATCCATTTGGATTCAATCTGTAGCAACTTTCTCCCCCGATCACCCCCTCTTGTCATAGGGGGGACATGATCAATAATCATGGTTTTCAGGCTGGAGACATTGTGTTTCTGATGGGCAAAGTGCCGGGCCACCGGTTGGTCAGAAGTACCATGTTTGATGGCCTCTCTGATGGCATAACAATGGTTGGCCATCCTCTCATTGAAGGTTGTGATGGTTTTACCAATGTAACATAGAGAACTGGGACAGACAAGCAGATATACCACGTACGTACTGTTACACGACAGCCTGTATCGGATTTTTAATCTTTTGTTAGTGTGAGGATGTTGGAACGTACTTCGCGTGAGAATTCCATTACAGGTAATGCAATCTCTACACTTGAAGCATCCCAGTCGTGTGGGCTGAAGCCATGTTTCCTTGTGGTAAGAGCTAATGGGATCATTTTTGACCAGAATGTCCCGAATATTTCTAACCCTGTGGTACACCATACGTGGTGGTCCTTTCTTCCATTGCATTAGGTTCTTATCCGTCCGTATGATATCCCATCTGTTACGGACTGCTTCATGCAGCTGTTTGTGGGATGGCATGTATGTCGTTACAAAGTTCAGATTAGAGGTGTCTCTGGTTTGTAAAGCCCTGCTCCTTTTTAGTAGGGTCTTTTGAGTTTCATCACATAGTTTGCATTACTAGCAAAAAACAGTACCTCACAGCAGATCTATACTTATATACAATCTACTTGCACTGTTCAATGCAGCAGCGGGCAGTATCATTGACACTAGCGTAACTGCTTAACATTCTAGTATGTGCACACTTATTACACGGCCCATTTAACCTAGCACTAGGCAGTGTCATACACCTCAGTAATACCGCTTTATATCTAAAAACCTGCATACATATTATATTTACCATCTTATTTAACAGTGAGCAGTGGTTTAGACAGTAGTGAGACTGCCTATTATTTCAGTACAGTATATATTTGCTATCTAATTCAGCAGCGGCAGTGTTTTTTACACGAGCGAAACCGCCTAATCATCTTAGTACCTGTACACTTATTACACGCCCCTTACAACCTAGCAGTGGGCAGTGTTACACATCCCAGCGACATCGCTCTTTATCCTAATATACATACTACTAGCATTATCATCAGGCAGTGTCTTAGACACTAGCGTAACCGCTTATATTTCTAGCAAGCAGAGGCAACTCCTATCTGTATTTATATAAGTTAGATCCACAATTGGGCTATATAGTATTGCTATTGTTATCTCCACACTGCAATTGCATTACAGACTTGAGGCAATACAGTGCCAATTTTTAGCATTGATACTTAACTTGCATTTTGGCTATTAAATTAACATTGCAGTTTCTGTAAGATACCTGCGTCCCTAGTTGACACATTCATCCTCACTTTAGACACGCACTGTTTCACAGAGGGCAGTGTTCTGTCCACAGCATATTTGTTAAATAATTCCGTACCATACAGCTAACGTCGGATACTTGCTCAATCGCTTACCTCCTCCACAATATATATATTCTGCACATTTGAATCAATGGTTGATTTCCATTTGATATATAAGCACACCAATATCCCTAAGAGTGATATATAATACACTTTAATTCAATTGAGTACTTGGTAGAATTGTGTTTTTATTTAGTTCTTCAATCCTTTTTATCTTCAATAATAAAAGTACATTTTTAAACCAGCGTCCTTCTTGATCCTCCTTATGAGACCTATATTCCTATATCTCTCCTAACAATGAGTAGCCGAGTGCTATTATGTACACACTTTTTGTAATGTTAGTCTTACATTTCTCACTACAGTTCAACATAAATAAAGACCTGTCTTCTTGTTTGTGAACTAACTATACTTAAAGGGACATAAAACTCATCATTTTTCTTTCATGATTCAAATAGAGCATACAATTTTAAACTCCTTTCCAATTTACTTCTGTTATCAAATTTCTTTCATTTTCTTGGTATCCTTTGATAACGGAGCTGCAATGCACTACTGAGAGCGAGCTAATCACATTAAGTGAGCCAATGATAGGAGGCATATATGCGCAGCTACTAATCAGCACCTAACTCCTAGTAGTGAGACTACTTAGGTACGATTTTCAACAAAGGATACAGAGAGAACTAAATGAATTAAATAATAGAAGTAAATTGGGAAATTGTTTAAAATTGAATGCCATATCTGAGTCAATAAAAATTACTATTTACTTTACTGTAAAAACCTAATCACTGAAGGGGGCGCTCAAGATGCAGTATAATCATTAATCTAGAACAAAAGTATATATGATGGGGCAATGTTAAGCTATCATAGATGAGTATATACACAATAAAGGCAGAAAACAGTAAATTCTTAGATACTGTAGTGAAAATACACTTGCAATTGTGAAAAATTAAACAGTCCTTTATATGTTCTTCAAAGGATAACGATTGCTGTAGCGGCTGCCTCCTCCTCATTGGATGGTCCAGGTGGTACTATATGAGATAAAACAGAATGGAGGGGCGCCTCATGTGTGGTATCATCTATTAATTAACAACGAGTCACAGAACTATTGCCAAATGGGTACTCACAAATTTGGAGAGCACACTTATGTGCTGGTAGGGGCGGGCTGCAGAATTAGAAAGGTGTGACAGCTCACCCACTTGAAGGCGCTCTTGGCGTAAGATGGTGGTGCTATAAGGGAGACAAGAAATACAGGCACCACATGTGCAGACTATTAGTGGTACAACCACAACAGATTCCTTAATGTGGAGGGTACTCACATATTCCCAGAGCACACCAATGTGCTTGTAGAAGCAGGCTGCAGATTGGTAGAGGTGTGGCAGCTCACCCAAACTCTAGGTATCTTGATATTTGTATGATAATGTGTTCCCTCAGGTGCTGGGCTGGTCTCTCATAGGTGAACAATGGCAGATGGTGGGTAGAAATGAATCCACTCAAAGGATAAAAGATATATCCAAATTTATTTAAAAAAGCATAAAAGTTTAAAAACAACAGCACAATGATTGCTGATGAGAGTGGATAACAGGGTGTCCAATAATCGCCCAATCATGCAACGCGTTTCACGGTTCACAGACCGTTTCATCAGGCATAAAAAATCATAATAAATCATGCTACCCTTCACTGCCTTATATACCTCACTAATGAACAGAACAAAACACCTCTTTTTGCTGGAGAATGATTGATGTGGTACACCTGTGTGGGTTAGTCCAAATCACTGGCCTAGAGGTGAAAAATCCCTCTTGACTCTGTAAACACTCACCTATGTTTGCATTTATTAATCTATTCTCTGCAGTACAATTATCTGGTGGAATAAACTTCATAACTAATAATTGTTATTAAAAAGCTCCAAACTGGTGAACATGTAAATAGGTTCCTTACTGGGATAGATGATCCCTCCCACCCCTTTTATTTTACACATTTGAGGTGGTATAACCCTTCCAAAGATATTTTGGGAGTCTGTATTTGACAACACTATGTAATGAAAAGTTATATAGAAATTCATGTCAATTTAAATGTTTACTTCAATTTGTCTAGTTTAAACTACTAGTAGCAACTAAAACTGTATAATTCCTACTTTGTTATGAACACATACAGATCGTGTAGCGGTTCTATGTTGTTATTTACTAGCCTGAACACTCTTATTCTATTGGTCAAAGCTGCTATGTGGGCAGTGGCCGCGTGACGTGGAGGCCGACCGCCACCACCCACTTGTTACCCAGACCAATTTGTCAATAGTTCTGTGACTCGTTGTTAATTAATAGATGATACCACACATGAGGCGCCCCTCCATTCTTTTTTATCTCATATTTACTTTACTGTCCCTTTAGCTAGCTTTAAAATCATTACTAGTTCCTTTTTTATCTCCTTGTCTCACCCTTGTTTCTATATTTAAATGATATTGCTACTTAAAAATAAAGACCTAGATTACAAGTTTTGCGTTATGGTGCGATACGGCTATACCGCTGAAAAATTGGCCATTGTGCGTGGAATGGCAGGTAACGCATATTATGAGTCGCGTCAGTATAGCATTTTAGCCTTAACGCAACCCTCCATTCCGTTGACATTTGAGTGCAGGATTTTCCATAGCGCCGTATTACAGGTTGTGCGGTATGGCTAAAATGCTTGTGTTACAGCCTATACCGACACGACAACACGAGCCATTTTAAGATCTGAGACCAGTAGTTATGGATTTTGCAAAACAAAAATGTTTCACAAAACTCATAACTAAAATATTTACAAAGTACACTAACACCCATAAACTACCTATTAACCCCTAAACCGCCACCCTCCCGCATCACACATACTATATTAAACTACCTATTAACCCCTAATCTGCCACCCACCCACATCGCCAACACTAAAATAAACCTATTAGCCCCTAACCGCCAATCCCCTACATCGCCAACACTAAATAAATCTTGTAACCCATAAACCGCCGGCCCCCCACATTGCAAACACTATAATAAAGTATTAACCCCTAAACCTCCAGCCCATCACATTGTAACTAATAAACTAAACCTATTAACCCCTTAACCGCCAACCCCCCACATCATAACTAATAAACACCTAGATTATGAGTTTTGCGTTAGAGGCAGTGTGGTGCTAACGAGCAGTTTATGCTCACCGCTCACTTACAGACAGCGCTGGTATTACAGGTTTTTACAAACCAGACAAGAAGTGAGCATAGAGCAAAATTTAGCTCCTTACCGCACTCCAATACCAGCGCTGCTTATGTTAGCGGTGAGCTGGTGTAACGTGCTCGTGCACGATTTCCCCATAGGAATCAATGGGGAGAGCCGGCTGAAAAAAAGTCTAACACCTGCAAAAAAGCAGCGTAAAACTCCTTAACGCAGCCCCATTGATTCCTATGGGGAAATACATTTTATGTCTACACCTAACACCCTAACATGAACCCCGAGTCTAAACACCCCTAATCTTACACTTATTAACCCCTAATCTGCCGCCCCCGACATCGCCGACACCTACATTATAATTATTAACCCCTAATCTGCCGCTCCGGATACCGCCGCCACCTACATTATACTTATGAACCCCTAATCTGCTGCCACCAACATCGCCGACACCTACATTATATTTATTAACCCCTAATCTGCTGTCCCCAATGTCACCGCCACCTACCTACACTTATTAACCCCTAATCTGCCGCCCCCAACGTCGCCACCACTATTATAAGCATATTAACCCCTAAACCGCCCACATCGCAAACACTTTAAAAAAAATTAACCCCTAAATTATAAATAGCCCTTAAAAGGGCCTTTTGCGGGGCATTGCCCCAAAGTAATCAGCTCTTTTACCTGTAAAAAAAATTATAAATCCCCCCCCAACATTAAAACCCACCACCCACACAACCAACCCTACTCTAAAACCCACCCAATACCCCCTTAAAAAAACCTAACACTAACCCCTTGAAGATCACCTTACCGGGAGAAGTCTTCATCCAACAGGGCCGAAGTCCTCAACGAAGCCGGGAGAAGTCTTCATCCAAGCCGGGCGAAGTGGTCCTCCAGACAGGCAGAAGTCTTCATCCAGGGTTAGACTTAGGTTTAGGGGTTAATAACTTTAGTATAGTGGCGGCGACGTTAGGGACGGCAGATTAGGGGTTAATAAATGTAGGTAGGTGGCGGCGATGTTAGGGCCGGCAGATTAGGGGTTAATAATATTTAACTAATGTTTGCGAGGCGGGAGTGCGGAGGTTTAGGGGTTAATATATTTATTATAGTGGCGGCGATATCCAGTTCGGAAGATTAGGGGTTAAAAAAATTTTTGTGTTTGCGATGTGGGAGGGCCTCAGTTTAGGGGTTAATAGGTAGTTTATGTGTGTTAGTGTACTTTTTAGCACTTTAGTTAAGAGTTTTATGCTACGGCGTTGTAGTGTAAAACTCTTAACTACTGACTTTAAAATGCGATACCAGTCTTGACAGGAGAGGGTCTACCGCTCACTTTTTGGCAGACTCGTAATACCGGCGCTATGCAAGTCCCATTGAAAAAAGAGGATATGCAATTTACATAAGTGGATTTGCGGTATTTCCAAGTCTGGCCAAAAAAGTGAGCGGCACACCTGTACCTGCAAGACTCGTAATACCAGTGGGCATTAAAAAGCAGCGTTAGGACCGCACAACTCGTAATCTAGCTGAATGCCTATTAGCCCCTAAACCGCCAGCCCCCCATATTGCAAAACACTAAATTAAACTATTAACCCCTAATCCTAACACCCCCTAACTTTAAATTAAAAGTTACAATATAACTATCTTAAAATAAATAAAAACTTACCTGCGAAATAAATTTAAAAAGTAATATAAAACTATAAATTAACCTAACATAACTATTCTAATAAAATTAAAAAACTACAAATAAAAAAAAGCTAAATTACACATTTAAATAAACCTAATACTACTAAACAATTCTAACATTACAAAAAAACTAAAATTACGAAAAATAAAAAAACATTAAGATTACAAAAAATAAAAACATTTTTATCTAAAATAATAAACATTACACCAAATCTAATAGCCCTATAAAAATAAAAAAGTCCCCCAAAATAAAAACACCCCCTAACCTAACAATAAACTACCAATAGGCCTTAAAAAGGCCTTTTGTAGGGCATTTCCCTAAGTTAAACAGCTCTTTTACCTACAAAATATTACAAAGTCCCTCCTAAAAGTAAACTCCCCCACCCAACAACCCCCTAAAATAAAAAACCTGTCTAAAAAAAATTCTAAACTACCCATTGCCCCTAAAGGGGCATTTGTATGGGCATTGTCCTTAAAAGGGCATTCAGCTCTTTTACTGCCCATCCCTAATCTAAAAAAAAAAAAAAAACACCCAAATTAAAAAAAAAAAAAACCTAACACTAACCCCAGAAAATTTACTCATGGTTCCTGAAGTCCGGACATCCATCTTCATCCAGGCGGCGAGAAGTCTTCATCCAGGTGGCATCTTCTATCTTCATCCCGGTGTCGTGGAGCTGTGGAGTCACGGAGCATCGTTGCCTGGCGGCGCGGACATCCAGCGTGGAGGATCCTCTTCAAATCTAAATATGGGCTCCCTTGCATTCCTATTGGCTGACATTTTCAAATCAGCCAATAGTGACCATATGGAGAGGATCCTCCACGCTGGATGTCCGCGCCACCGGCAATGATGCACCGCGACTCCACAGCTCCATGCCTCCACAACTCTGAAACACCGGGATGAAGATAGAAGATGCCATCTGGATGAAGACTTCTCGCCGCCTGGATGAAGATGGATGTCCGGACATCAGGAAATGTGAGTAGATTTTCTGGGGTTAGTGTAGGTTTTTTTTTTTTTGTTTTTTTTTTTGGTTTTTTTTTAGATTAGGGAGGGGCAGTAAAAGAGCTGAATGCCCTTATAAGGTCAATGGTTTAGGATTTTTTTAGATTTAGGTTTTTTATTTTGGGGGATTGGTTGGGTGTTTTTTTTTTTATTATTTGTAGGTAAAAGAGCTTTTTAACTTAGGGCAATGCCCTACAATAGGCCCTTTGTTAGGTTAGGGGGTGTTTTTATTTTGGGGGGGCTTTTTTTGTTTTTATAGGACATACTTGAAAACGAGAGAAATCTCAATGTATCCTTCCTGGTAAAATATTTTATAAATAAATAAAATAAATAAATATTAGATTAGATGTAATTTTTATTATTTTGGATTTTTTTAATTGGTAGTTGTTTTTTTTATTAGAATAGTTATGTTAGGTTAATTTATAGTTTATCTTGGTGTTTTTTTATTTCACAGGTAAGTTTTTATTTATTTTAAGATAGTTATATTGTAACTTTTATTTAAAGTTAGGGGGTGTTAGATTTAGGGGTTAATAGTTTAATTTAGTGTTTTGCAAAGTGGGGGCCAGCGGTTTAGGGGTTAATAGGTTTAGTTTTTTAGTTATGATGTGGGGGGCTGGCATTTTAGGGGTTAATAAATTTAGTTTATTAGTTGCGATGTGGGGGGCTGGCGGTTTAGGGTTAATACTTTATTATAGTGTTGGTGATGTGGGGGGCTGGCGGTTTAGGGATTAATAGGTTTATTATAGTAGTAGCGATGTTGGTGGGCAGCGGATTAGGGGTTAATAGGTTTATTTATTAGTTGTGATGTGGGGGCAGTGGTTTAGGGGTTAATAGGTTTATTTAGTGTTGGCGATGTTGGGGAGCGACGCATTAGGGGTTAATCACTTTATTTAGAGTCAGGGATGTCGGGGAACGGCGGATTAGGGGTTAATCACTTTATTTAGTATTGGCGATATCGGGGAGCAGTGGATTAGGGGTGTTTAGACTAGGGGTTTATGTTAGGGTGTTTAAACATAATTTTCTTTTCCTCATTGACATCAATGGGGTTGTGTTACGGTGATTTACGATTCTGCAATCGCCATTGATATCTCCCCATTGATATCTATGGGGGAAAGCGTGCACGAACATGTAAACTCAGCCCTTGGCTTTTGTGTGGAATGGAGCTTAACGCACCATAACACACAGCACAAGGAGGTTTTTCAGTAACTCGCTATGGAAAGTAAAATACCACTCATTTTATTGCGTTATTTACGCACCCAGTATAACGCAAAACTAGTAATCTAGGTGAAATCGTTTTTAAAGTTTAAACTTTGCCTGTAATTTCCAGTCACAGCCAGCTTTAGGCTTTCTTTTTCTTTCTATGAATACTGTGAGACTACTCCATTAAAATATCTAGAGAACAGTGAAGCAAGGCATTCTGAGTTGTTACTGTTGCACTCTGTCCGACCTTGGGGCTGATTTCCATTGAGCCATAATTAGGTTTGCGCGAGGTCGCAAACTGATAAATATGCTGTTGGAAGCAATTTCATTTATCGACTGCTTCTGATGGCGCGTTGAAAGCATTTTCCCGTCCCATTGAAAGTATTAGAAGCCGTTAAGTGATAACTTATACCAGGTTTCCAATAAAAGCACAAACCGTTAATACACTGTCGGAGGCTGTTGATACATTGAAAAAAATTACACCCAGCTCAGATAAGTGTAAAAGAGAAAAAAGGAACTTCTGAGACCTATTTCCCAATTAAATTTTAAAACTTTCCAATAATTTAAGTGTTTCAATGTAGAAAAAAAATATAATATGTAATATTTTTTGTTGTCCCATATATATGAGTAGTAGCACATATGTTCTTATGGAAATATCAGTATGTATTTACATATACAAATATAAGCAAATCTACAAAATTCAAACTAGGCCTATGCCTAGGGACGCAATACGTGTTACATATATTAATAAAGTGGAAAATGGAATTATAAAAAAAAAAATAGTATTTGCTTATGGTTAAGAAATATGTATTATAAATTAGTGTATCTTTGTTTTTGTTTGTCTTTAGACATGATAACAGATAAGAAGTGCAGACGTTAAACGTACATTTTATAGTGTAAGGTTGGGTACACTATACCATAGCAACTAACTTTTCAAGAAATCTGATGTCGGACGGAAGCATTAAAGGGACACTGTACCCAAAAAAATTCTTTGGTGATTCAGATTGAGCATGAAATTTTAAGCAACTTTCTAATTTACTCCTATTATTATTTTCTTCATTCTCTTGGTATCTTTATTTGAAATGCAAGAATGTAAGTTTAGATGCCGGCCCATTTTTGTGAACAACCTGGGTTGTCCTTGCTGATTGGTGGATAAATTCATCCACCAATAAAAAAGTGCTGTCCAGAGTACTGAAACCAAAAAAAAGCTTAGATGCCTTCTTTTTCAAATAATGATAGCAAGAGAACGAAGAAAAATTGATAATAGGAGTAAATTAGAAGGTTGCTTAAAATTGCATGCTCTTTCTGAATTACAAAAGAAAAAATTTGGGTTCAGTGTCCCTTTAACACAACGTTAACTTACACCTACATGAAAAGAGCGACTGCACGCACAGTGCAAAATATTTCAATGGAAACCTGGTACTAAAATGGAGCCGTAAACTACTTTTAGCTGTCGACCACTTTGGTAGCTTACAGCTCCAGTTTTTATGACTCAATGGTTAATAATGCAAAAATATATACTTTTGTGTATGTTTGGTTATATTCTACATTTCCATATTCATTACAAAGCACTACAAGAATACTCAAGTTAACTTTTAATAATGTATTGATTTTATTGAGGTGTATTGCATGTCATACAGGAAGTAAGGAGTAACACAATAGTTACAATACAGAGATAATCCAAATACTCCAAAATAATATTATAGGTTATCCATTGAAGTTAAAAAGAAAACAGTACATTTCCCAAGCATTAATAATGCAGGAAAAAACATAACAAATTCAAAGAGCATGCCAATGACACTGTGACTTTCTGACACTTTTGAACCTCTGCTACCTAGGAGCTATTATAGTAGCAGAAAGTACTCATGGGTCCCATACTGTAAATCTCACTTTGATCATTATAAGTGGATGGGGGTGAACTTAGATCAATAGAACTGGTTATCTGCCATTTTAATGTAGGGCTTCTCACAACAACATAAACCCTACTGGTCTACTAAAAAACTTTAGTGTAACAAAAATGCAAAAAGGGAAGTGAAATCGTATAGGGCTTCACTGTTTTCAAAAGTGTTAGAACAGCTAGACAAAACTAAAGAACTATAGGTTACATTAAACAAAGCAGACACCATCTCCTACAGCACAAAGCTGAAAACAGCAGCCAGCAAAGGGCTTGTTTCCATTGAGTCATTAAAAATGGAGCTGTAAGCTACCAAAAGTTGCCGAGAGAAAAATAGTTTATGTAACCCAAAGTGATGAAAACCAATAATGTGAGTAATACATACTCCAGTATGTAATTGGCCATACCCACTACGCAACCTCAGCAACATATCTGAGTACCTGTGGGAAGAGAATGATTATTAAAAACAGTGTGCAAAACTTATCAAAGAGGAATAAACATCATATATATAACATTTGTATGGGGGAGCCACTAAGAAAAGAGTAATATTTACTCCTGTGTGTAAGTGGTCATCCCCACCCACATCACTTTTCAGTGGAGTGCATACAGGGAAAGAAACCTGAAATTACTCTGGTATGTGAGGGGTTGTATATAGTACACAAAAATAATATGATGTTTCATAGTTTAAGTGATCAATGATGACAAACCTAAGGTCCTTGACAGAATGGCCGGTTTTTGTAAAATGACGTGCTAATGGTTGTTCTGATTTGCCAGTACGTATGGCTGCACGTATAGCTGACCAATGATCTACTGTTTTTACAAGGTAAAAAAGTCCACATGAGTAATTGAGGAAGTAAACTATGTATTTAGTTGTGCATGTCATGAAGTATCAAATCTTGTATTTCTTAGTTTTAGTTGGATGTTGAAAGGTAGTGCCCAGGAAAATGCCATTGCATGTTGTGCAACTTTAGCATCTAAAGCAGCCACTTTTCTTTATTTACACTACTCCATCATAGCTCTCCATCGGATCTGTATCACCCAATAGATCTCTAAGGTTTCTTTCCTGTTTACAGGCCACCCTTGGTGTCCCAAACCTTAATAGAGGTAGTTGTGGATCAGATGACAACAACGTCCATTCCTGTTTAACTTTATTTATAATTGCTGTTTTTTCCGGGGCATATCCAGTGACAAATGTAAGCCTTGCATTGTCTGGCATTCTTGTGTTCATTGGTGTCTGTAAGCTCAAGTGCTTCTTCACATGCCTCTTTTAGTAGTTTCTTTTTATAACCACTCTCCAAAAATCCGTCAGTCATTTCCCTTAATTGTTGTTCATGTCTGTGTGTATCTGCATTATTGCGGATAAACTTTTGGAACTGGGCTTTAGGGATATTACGAATAAGGGAGTTAGGATGGCAACTAGGGCATATAGGATAGTATGTTCCTAATGTTTCAGAATCCCTAAATGCTCTGACATCCAGGAAGTAAATGGGATCATGGCTATAAGTGTATTTGAAACGTATGATGCCTGGAATATTATTTAGCTATTCAACCCATAGTTTGAAATTATCAACTCCATCACGCCATATCAAAAAACAGATCATTAATGTAACAAAAGTATAGCCTCACTGCCAGATGTTCAAAATGTTTTCATCTCATTAGTATCCGCATAGAGATTTGCAAATGATGGGGCCACATTGGACCCCATGGCTGTGCCTGTGATCTGTAAGTAATATTTATTCTCGAATCTAAAGTAGTTAATACTTAAGTACATCTTCAAGAGATGCATGATTGTATTGGTACAGTGACCTAAATACACTATTCTGTTCAGGAAATTAGAGATTGACAACATACCTTTGTCTTGTAGTATTACCGTATAATAGCTTGAAACATCCAGTGTAACTAGAAGACCACAGTCCTGAAGGTCTTGAAAGGACGTCCCTAGGTCTATAAAAGTAGTGGAATCCATCTTATAGTTGTTGTAATACCACTTTTTGGTAGTAAGTATAGTCCATTGTCACAATAACACTGAACTTGTCAGCAGGGTGTAAAATGATTAACTTGTCTCCACTCAGAGTTTCAATTGCAACTCTCTCCTCTCTAGAGATGTTCTCATTGTATACTCTTGTTCGCTCATCACTCTGGTTTTGTTGTGTCGATAACTGAGTATATGAAGCAATCAAGGAATTCGTAGAACTAGGATAAAACATGCTCTTTTTGTTAAATGTATCATTCATACTTGTACTTTTTTTTTTTTAAAACTCTTTAATACGTAAATTCCTTCCAAACTTTTTGACATTTATAAACGTATCAAATGCATTCATATGAATAGTCGGCACAAAGGAGAAGCCTTTATATAAAACTGTAAGTTCCACTTCTGACAGTGGTCTAGCACTGATATTAAACACGTTAGTGATCATCTTGGAGGGAGGGGGGGCAGCAGATGGTGACCCCCCTCCTTGTGTGCTTATGCAACCTTGTCCTAAAAAAGTGCCTGCCATGGGGGGCGGAGCTTGGCCGTTCAGCGACATGGCCACATAAAGACACAGCTCCTAGGCCCACACCATCCAAACTCAACAGTAACAGCCGACTAAGTTGCCAAAAGACATCCCTGAGACAGTCAGAACATCTCTGGAGCAGGCAGCAAT
The DNA here is from genome assembly GCF_027579735.1 of Bombina bombina. Lineage (NCBI taxonomy): Eukaryota > Metazoa > Chordata > Amphibia > Anura > Bombinatoridae > Bombina > Bombina bombina. The sequence continues at coordinate 266,031,103 of NC_069499.1, read as the reverse complement.
AGCTAGGAAGAGCCAGAGGAGACCGCCACACTCGCAAAGATACGCATGATTGACACACAGCAGGGCTGTGACCAGGCCACAACACGGAACGGAAAACAAGTGATCACAAGTGTAACCAGCCGCATAAGACTCAGGGCCCTAAGCAAATCGGAAGCCACATCACCTAATCGCCACAGCGGAAAGCAGCACACACACTGGGCAACATAGTCTGGGGCTTGAGCCACGTGATAAGGCCATAGTTCAACGGCCACAGAAACCAGGGCAGAAAAAGAGCCGTTCAGAGTGTGTGTGAGCACATAGTAAGATTTGCTCTTGGGTCAAACATCCTCATTGTATTAAGGGCATACAAGCGGCACAGGGAGCATACCGGCACTCGGACACAGCAATCTAATATACCCCAGCATGCCACTCACAGTGATAAGTGTTACAAATAGAGCAGTGGTGAATGAAAACCACCTACCCTGCCTGCTGCTAACTTGGGACTGTAAGACTACTTGCTAAAAGTGACTTAAAAGCTACATCTTAGGCTATTAGTAAAACAGGACCACACAGTGAACAGACACTCCACTCTCACTGCTTGCAAGCACACACACAACTTCCCCAAGGAAGCTGCCATGCACTCAGTCAGAGACAGGAGAGAACAAAGCAAGATAAATCAGGATCTCAATAACACTGGGCCACTTCCCCCTCCAGGCCTGCTCTAGGGACCCTCTATTGTTTCTAAACCCTGGCGACTCTACGAATACTAAGATATGCCTGGACGCTAGTCCAACAAACCAGACGGCAGTACGCACACCAGAATGATGCAACAATTCCTGAAACCAGCGTAGCCTAACTTAGCTCCTCCACAGGCCGCCACAAACAACTTTGCTTTGCCGAAAGGGCAACAGAACCAGCCGATTACACTGCCTGGCTCAACAAATACAACAAAAGAAGACTTCAAATTTTTATGCACCAAAGATGACCTCAAAGAAATTGTGACAGAGGTTAAATCCTGGTATGGCGACCTAAAAAGAGATCTGACAAGGGTGACACAAAGGGTTACCAACCTAGAAGAAAACCATAACACGACATATAATGATATAAAGCAAATTTCCCGCCTAGTATATGATCAGGAGAAGACCATCTATAATCTATTCGAAAAGGTAGAGGATTTAGACAACAGTGGTAGGAGGAACAACCTGCGGATTCGTGGGATACCAGAATCCATTCAGCTCGGGGCACTAGAGGGCTGCCTACAAGACCTGTTTCACACTATAAAGGGAGACAACAGTGCACCAGAAGTGATAATTGAAAGGACACACCGGGCGCTGTGAGCTAAGCCACCACCTAAGCTCCACTGAGGGATGTGATATTAAAGTTCCTCCACTTTAAAGATAAAGAGGAAATCCTAAAACATTCAGGGCAGAAACAAGACCTCACACATGCTTGGAATCACATACAAATATTCACGGATCTAAGCCCTGCAACCCTTCAGAAGAGGAGGGATTTGAGCTACATTACAACCACCCTGCGGAGACAGAAAATACCATACAGATAGGGCTTTCCAGTCAGCATCATAGCAACGAGAGGAGACACCACAGCGATCTACAAGAACAAAGAGGATTTACCCCACTTCTGCGAAGCTCTGCGGATAAACATCCACTCCTCTGGCCATCCGGAGGGTGAAAAGGTTGTCCATCACCTACCTTAAAACAGGACACAGCCTACAACAGATGGAATGACAAGGTTGGACTCTGAGAAACAACCTCACACAGAGGTGGCTACCACAGGGCAAAGAGACAATCATCAGCTTCCCACTGGCTCACACTCACCAGCCCAAGGGGACTCTAGCTAACGAAGCATGGCAACAGGTCGTATAATATGCTTGTTAATATTTCAAATGTTGGGTATAGAGGAGGGGATACTACCTTGTCTTTATCATTGTACAATTGTTTTGTTTTTCAGTGTTAATAAGTCTATTGTTGTATTACTCACACTATTCACATCAGTTACACGTTAAGCTCATTTGTTGGCTTATATAGGTTCTAGAGAGATTCTCTATACTTTATACTTCTCACCAGGTAGACTATTACCAAAGCACAGTAGACTAGGTAATATCACTCAAACAGAGATAGAGAAACAAGACACCCCAGCAAAATCTGCCAATCAATTTGGACACCCTATACCGCACCTGACACACCACCCCCTACATTAAGGCAGGCACCACACCAGAAAGACAGACCCTGCGAAGATGCAGCCGCACCCCCTCAAACTAATCTCAATTAATGCTAAGGGGCTCAACAGCCCAGAAAAGAGATCCATAGCATTTAATCAGCTACATAAGGAAACAGGGAATATCCTGTACATGCAGGAGACACATTTTAAAATTTCAGCCAACACATACAATTAAAGACCCTAATGGCTCATATATAATAGTCACAGGACTTTTGTTTAATTCATATATAACACTAGTAAATATATATCTTCCCAATCAGGGACAACACATTGAGGCCCATTTATCAAGCTCTGTATGGAGCTTGAAGGGCCGTGTTTCTGGCGAGTCTTCAGACTCGTCAGAAACACCAGTTATGAAGCAGCGATCTAAAGACCGCTGCTCCATAACCCTGTCCGCCTGCTCTGATGAGGCGGACAGGAATCGCCGCAATTCAACCCGATATAATATGATCGGGTTGATTGACACCTTCCTGCTGGCGGCCGATTGCCCGCAAGTCAGCAGGGGGCGGCGTTGCACCAGGAGCTCTTGTGAGCTGCTGGTGCAATCCTGAATACGGAGAGCGTATTGCTCTCTGCATTCAGTGAGGTCTTGCGGACCTGATCCGCACTGTCGGATCAGGTCTGCAAGACCTTTCATAAATAGGCCTCATAGTATTCAAGCAAGTGGCCCAACTTTTGCTCGCACATATGAAAGGTATAACATACATGGCAGGAGACTTCAATCTACCACTAGACTCCACACGAGACACCTCATCGGGCAGGACATGCACCCCGCAAAAAGTAGTTAAAGCTACAAATGCCCAACTACAACTACTAAAGCTACATTACGTATGGAGGTCAGTAAACCTGAGTGCACAAGACTATACATTATACTCACATCCCCATCATATATATACTAGGATAGATTATCTCATCACGAATCAGTTGGGGCTTTCCTTGGTAAGAGAGCTCCATTATACTCCCAATCACATGGTCAGATCATGCCCCAGTACAATGCAGGATAACATTGCCAAGCACACCCGTACACCCCTTCTTGTGGAGTATCAAAATAACAGAATATTAAAATATTAAAAATTCATTTATTGCATTCACATAAACTACATAAACTGTTATAAGTAGTCACTGCTCAAGTTTACATATAGGGTAAGCCTATTTTCAATTCATTTTATATTCATATTAACGTTATTGCACTGTGATTTTTGTTTTTCGCAGGTACTGCAATTTTTTGATCCTTTTGGATTTCTTATTCACTTTTTTCACTTGATTCACTTTTCTCCAATTTTTATTTTTATTTTTTTTATTTTGATTTTGATTTTTATCATATATATTTTTGATAACCATTTTTATTTTTATTTTTTGATACCCCATCATACACAAAGGATAAATTGGATTCACAAGGGCACCGGATCTGTTACACAGGACATTTGTTAAGGATATCATCACTCATTAAGACTTTTTATATCATTTGGGACTTTTAATACACATTTTTTTGTGTTTATATGTTTTGGTATTCCCCTCTCTCCTGAGGGGCACTTACTCTATTGTTTTTAACTATTTTTTAATTGTTTTCAATCACATTGTTATATGTACATAGGGTACCCTAGTTTATGTGAATGCAATAAATGAATTTTTAATATTTTAATATTCTGCTATTTTGATACTTTAGCCTATAGCTGGCGCTCCCTCTTTCTGTATTTATATTCATTTTTTTAGTTTTTAGGGGTCTCACTTTGGGAGCTTGTATCTGTTTGGATGCTGGCGCTGTATATGCACTTTTAAACCCCTTCTCGTGGAGGTTAGATGACCATGTGTTAGATAACCCTCTGACCAAATTGCAGGTTGACTCAGCTCTAGGCCACTACTTTGCAGAGAATACCCCGGATACCACATCCTCTACTACAGTATGGGAGGCCCACAAATGTGTGATGCGGGGTGAGTTCATTAAGCTTAAGGCAAGGGAAATTAAAAACAACCAACAATTTGTTAACTCCTCTCTATCCCAAATCAGATACTGGGAATCGGAACATAAAAAGGCCCCTACCTCCACAGACATAATATCTGACTAAAATCAGGAGTGACCTGTATAACCATCTCATTAAAGAATACCAATGCAAGGCCTCAATACTACAACAAAAATATTTTGACATGAACAACAAGATAGGCTTGTCATTAGTGATGTCGCGAACCTAAAAATTTCGGATCTCGAACGGCGGACTCGAACTTCTGCTACTGTTCGCGAGCCGGCGAACCGGGCGAACCGCCATTGACTTCAATAGGCAGGCAAACTTTAAAACCCACAGGAACTCTTTCTGGCCACAATAGTGATGAAAAAGTTGTTTCAAGGGGACTAACACCTGGACTGTGGCATGCCGAAAAGGGGGATCCATGGCAAAACTCCCACGGGAAATTACATAGTTGATGCAGAGTCTGGTTTTAAGAAATAAAGGGCCTAAATCACCTAACATTCCTAAATTGTTTGGAATAACGTGCTTTAAAACATCAGGTATGATGTTGTATCGATCAGGTAGTGTAAGGGTTACGCCCGCTTCACAGTGACAGACCAAACTCCCTGTGTAACGCACCGCAAACAACCGCAAACAGTCCATTTGCACAACCATGAGATAGATAGATTTGATAGATAGATACATAGATTACATAGATCAATAGATGCAATATACATATGATAGATACAAATTACATAGATCAATAGATGCAATATACATTTGATAGATACGAATTACATAGATCAATAGATGCAATATAAATTTGATAGATACGAATTACATTGATCAATAGATGCAATATACATTTGATCGATTTGAATTACATAGATCAATAGATGCAATATACATTTGATAGATACGAATTACATAGATCAATAGATGCAATATACATTTGATAGATACGAATTACATAGATCAATAGATGCAATATACATTTGATAGATACGAATTACATAGATCAAAAGATTCAATATACATTTGATAGATACAAATTACATAGATCAAAAGATTCAATATACATCTGATAGATACGAATTACATAGATCAATAGATGCAATATACATTTGATAGATACGAATTACATAGATCAAAAGATGCAATATACATTTGATAGATACAAATTACATAGATCAATAGATGCAATATACATTTGATAGATACGGATTACATAGATCAATAGATGCAATATACATTTGATAGATACGAATTACATAGATAAAAAGATGCAATATGCATCTGATAGATACGAATTACATAGATCGATAGATGCAATATACATTTGATAGATATGAATTACATAGATCAATAGATGCAAGATACATTTGATAGATATGAATTACATAGATCAATAGATGCAATATACATTTGATAGATACGATTTACATAGATCAATAGATGCAATATACATTTGATAGATACAAATTACATAGATCAATAGATGCAATATATATTTGATAGATACGATTGATAGTTAGATTTGATAGATAAATAGATAGATTTGATAGATATATAATTTCCCTGAATAGAGAATTACAATAAGACATGCGGGCTGTGACCCATGGTAAGGTTCCCAGAGGCAGTTGCGCCGCCAGGGGACGTGTATATGGCATGGATTTTCGGAACCGGAAGATGGAAAAAGATGCTTGGTCGGTCCTCCTGCTTCAAATTTGGGGCACTGCTCGTGCAATCTATTGTGCCACCAGATATGAGTGGTGTGTTAAGTAGTACTATTCTTAGCAGTTTGATACCTGTTACTCCCCTTATCGGGAGAGGTGTATATGGCATGGATTTTAGGAGCCGGGAGATGGAAAAAGATGCTTGGTCGGTCCTCCTACTTCAAATTTGGCCGAAACACAAGTGGCTGTCACAGTCCGGCCACGAGATAGATAGATTTGATAGATAGATACATAGATTACATAGATCAATAGATGCAATATACATTGGATAGATACAAATTTCATAGATCAATAGATGCAATATACATTTGATAGACACGACTGATAGTTAGATAGATTTGATAGATAAATAGATAGATTTGATAGATAGATAATTTCCCAGACAGAAATTTACAAAGACGTGCGGCTGGGACCCATGGTAAGGTTACTTTCTTTTGCACAATCGAGTACAGGTTGGGGTCCGGGATTGGCTTTTGTGCAAAGAAATTGTGGCCGGGTACCTTCCACTGCGGTGTCCCCTATCAGGGGACGTGTATATGGCATGGATTTTAGGAACCGGGAGATGGAAAAAGATGCTTGGACACCCAGTACAGGTCGTTCTCCTTCAGCCTTTTTATACGAGGGTCCCCGAACATCCACATGCATGACAGCATGAAGGACCCCATATGCCATGATTTTCTTTTGCACAATCGAGTACAGGTATGGCATCGATTTTAGGAATCCGGAGATAATTTTTAGGAACCGGGAGATGGAAAAAGATGCTTGGACACCCAGTACAGGTCGTTCTCCTTCAGCCTTTTTATAAGAGGGTCCCCGACCCTCAACAGGCACGACAGCATGAAAGACCCCATATGCCATGACTTCCTTTTGCACAATCGAGTACAGGCATGGCATCGATTTTAGGAACCCGTAGATATTTTTTAGGAACCAGGAGATGGAAAAAGATGCTTGGACACCCAGTACAGGTCGTTCTCCTTCAGCCTTTTTATAAGAGGGTCCCCGACCTTCAACAGGCACGACAGCATGAAAGACCCCATATGCCATGACTTCCATTTGCACAATCGAGTACAGGTATGGCATCGATTTTAGAAACCCGGAGATATTTTTTAGGAACCGGGAGATTGAAAAAAAGATGCTTGGACACCCAGTACAGGTCATTCTCCTTCAGCCTTTTTATACGAGGGTCCCCGACCCTCAACAGGCACGACAGCATGAAAGACCCCATACGCCATGACGTCCTTTTGCACAATCAAGTACAGGTATGGCATCATTTTTAGGAACCCGTAGATAATTTTTAGGAACCAGGATATGGAAAAAGATGCTTGGTCGGTCCTCCTACTTCAAATTTGGGGCACTGCGCGTGCAATCTACTGTGCCACCAGATATGAGTGGTGTGTTAAGTAGTACTATTCTTAGCAGTTTAATCCCTGTTATGTGCCTTTTTTTTTGGTTTGGGTTTTAAAGCCACAGTGCAGCACCAGAGGCCAGAAAAATTAGGCATGTACACATGACTGAAAATTAGGTATTGTTGCAGCAAACAAATTGATGTTTGTTTGACATTTAGAGAGTGCCCTAAAACATTGCGGCTTGAACCCTAGTTGTTGGCAGATAAGTCACGCAAGTCATCCGGCATTTGAAGATTAAATAAAGCAGCGTGTGTAACATTTTTAGCCCAAAGCAGCTCATCTCATCAGGCCTTTTTTACTCAAATGTATCGCTCAATGTCAGTCCATTCGGGATCCATCCCTCATTCATTTTAATAAAGGTGAGATAATCAAGACTTTTTTGACCTAGGCGACTTCTCTTCTCAGTGACAATACCTCCTGCTGCACTGAAGGTCCTTTCTGACAGGACACTTCGGGGCAGGCCAGAAGTTCGATTGCAAATTGGGATAGCTCAGGCCACAGGTCAAGCCTGCACACCCAGTAGTCAAGGGGTCCATCGCTCCTCAGAGTGTCGAGATCCGCAGTTAATGCGAGGTAGTCTGCTACCTGTCGGTTGAGTCGTTCTCTGAGGCTGGATCCCGAAGGACTGTGGCAATGCATAGGAGTTAAAAAGGTCCGCATGTCCTCCATCAACAACACGTCTCTAAAGTGTCCTGTCCTTGCCGGCGTGGTCGTGGGAGGAGGAGTATTACTTTCATCTCTTCCCCTGTTAGATTCCCATTGTGCTGTGACATCACCCTTATACTCTGTGTAAAGCATACTTTTTATTTATTTTTGAACTGCTCCATCCTTCCTGACTTGCAGGAATTCGGTAACATTTCAGTCACTTTATGCTTATACCAGGGGTCTACTAGAGTGGACACCCAGTACAGTTCATTCTCCTTCATCTTTTTTATACGAGTGTCCCTCAACAGGCACAACAACATGAAAGACCCCATTTGCACAAGGTTGGATGCCGAGCTACTCATGTCCCGTTCCTCGTCCTCACTGATCTCACTGAAGGTATCTTCTTCCCCCCAGCCACGTACAACACCACAGGTACCAGATAGGTGACAACAACGAGCACCCTGGGATGCCTGTTGTGGTTGGTCTTCCTCCTCCTCCTCCTCCTCCTCCTCCTCAAAGCCACATTCCTCCTCTGACTCCTCTTCCTCACAATCCTCTTCCTGCGTTGCCGCTGGTCCAGCAAGCGATGTTGATAAGGCTGTTTCTGGTGGTGATGGAGACCACAACTCTTCCTCTTCACGCTCATCTACGGCCTGATCCAGCACTCTTCGCAGGGCACGCTCCAGGAAGAAAACAAATGGTATGATGTCGCTGATGGTGCCTTCGGTGCGACTGACTAGGTTTGTCACCTCCTCAAAAGGACGCATGAGCCTACAGGCATTGCGCATGAGCGTCCAGTAACGTGGCAAAAAAATCCCCAGCTCCCCAAAGGCTGTCCTAGCACCCCGGTCATACAAATACTCGTTAACGGCTTTTTCTTGTTGGAGCAGTCGGTCGAACATTAGGAGTGTTGAATTCCAACGTGTCGGGCTGTCGCAAATCAAGCGCCTCACTGGCAGGTTGTTTTGCCGCTGGATATCTGACAAGTGCACCATGGCCATGTAGGAACGCCTGAAATGGCCACACACCTTCCTGGCCTGCTTCAGGACGTCCTGTAAGCCTAGGTACTTATGCACAAAGCGTTGTACAATCAGATTACACACATGTGCCATGCACGGCACATGTGTCAACTTGCCCAATTTCAATGCCGCCACCAAATTACTTCCATTGTCAGAAACAACTTTGCCAATCTCCAGTTGGTGCGAAGTCAGCCACTGATCCACCTGTGCGTTCAGGGCGGACAGGAGTGCTGGTGCGGTGTGACTCTCTGCTATCAGGCAAGTCAACCCAAAGACAGCGTGACACTGCCGTATCCGGGATCTTGAATAGTACCTGTGGAGCTGGGGGGGTGCCGTTGATGTGGAACAAGACGCAGCAGCAGAAGAGGACTCAGCCGAGGAAGAGGTTATGGAAGAGGATGGAGTAGGAGGAGTAGAGGAGGTAGCAGCAGGCCTGCTTGCAATTCGTGGTGGTGTCACCAACTCCTCTGCAGAGCCACGCATTCCATGCTTGTCAGCCGTCAGCAGGTTTACCCAATGTGCAGTGTAGGTGATATACCTGCCCTGACCATGCTTTGCAGACCAGCTATCAGTGGTCAGATGGACCCTTGCCCCAACGCTGTGTGCCAGACATGCCATTACTTCCTTTTGCACAATCGAGTACAGGTTGGGGATTGCCTTTTGTGAAAAGAAATTTCGGCCGGGTACCTTCCACTGAGGTGTCCCAATAGATACAAATTTTTTTGAACGCCTCAGACTCCACCAGCTTGTATGGTAAAAGCTGGCGGCTAAAAGTTCAGACAAGCCAGCTGTCAGACGCCAGGCAAGGGGGTGACTTTGGGAAATTGGCTTCTTACCCTCAAACATGTCCTTGACAGACACCTGACTGTGGGCAGATGACCAGGAACTGCTACGTAAGAGAGACTGAGTGGCGGATGGTTGAGAGGGGGCAAGGAGTACAGCAGTGGTTGACGTGGCTGAAGATGCTGGACCAGGAGGAGGATGGCGGCTTTGAGTTTGTGTGCTGCTTCTACTCATGTGTTCATCCCATCAGCGTTTGTGATGTGAGACCATGTGCCTTTGCAAAGCAGTTGTACCTCGGTGGGTGTTGGACTTCCCACGACTCAGTTTCTTTTGGCACAGATTGCAAATGGCATCGCTGTTGTCAGAGGCAGACACACACAAAAATGCCACACTGCTGAGCTCTGCGACGACGGCATTCTGGTGGTGGCAACAGCATGCATTGACTGTCGTGCTGTCTGGCTGACCCCGGGTGCCGATGCATGCTATCTGACTGTGCCACTAGCTCCTTGCGACGACCCCCCCTGCTTCCAACTCGTCTCCTCCTCCTCCTCTCTGTCTCCCCATCTGAACTTTCCCCCTCTTCTTCTTCTCTTCTAGCGGGCACCCATGTGACATCCACGGACGCATCATCATCAACTGCTTCACTTGTATCTGACAAACCAACAAAGGAAGCAGCAGTGGGTACAACATCACCATCATCATCACACCATACGTCCATGTCTGTAATGCTGCCTGACTGAGACATATCACTGTTATCTACATCCTCTGTCAATGATGGTTGCGCATCACTCATTTCTTCCAACTGATGTGTCAATAACTCCTCTGACAGATCAAGTGAAGGGGCTGTGGTGCTAGAGTTGGTGGTGGCGGCAGGCGGGCGAGTGGCACTGGTCACTTGAGAGGTGCCCAAAGCTAAGCTGGAGGTGGATGGTGCGTCAAGGTTCCGAGCGGAAACTATAGAAGATTGGGTGTCCTGTGTTAGCCAGTCAACTAGGTCCTCCTCAGAACTTTTCGCGTTCATGGCACGTGGCCTCTGAACACTGTGCATTATTGTATGGTCAAAGGGAATCACAGCACCACGACCACGACGGCACCTGCGGGATGGCCTGCCTCTGCCTGTCATTTTTTTTTTTAATTGTAGACTTACACTACTATTAACCCCTTAATGACCACAATGTACCCTGTATGTCACTGGTCGTTAAGGGTTTTTTCAGGACATAATAGCACAAGTCTAGCAAGAACACGCTATTAATGCCCTCCCTCCAGAAGGCTTTGTGGAATAGAGCAGTCTTAACGCTGGTGGCAAGACCGCGCTATAAAACAATCAAGTCCCAAAAAAAGGCCAGCGACATACAGGGTACGTCGCTGGTCCTTAAGGGGTTAAACAAAATATGAGTGGTGCCACTGGGCAAGTGGGCACAGTATACGCTGTGAGCCGGACACAAATAAGCAGACTGATGTTTCACAATCCAAAAAGTTTTTGTTTGTTTTTTAAATGTACACTTACACTACTATTAAACAAGATATGAGTGGGGGCACTGGGCAAGTGGGCACAGTATACGCTGTGAGCCTGACACAAAAAAGAAGACTGATATTTCACAGTCAAAAATGTTTATTTTTTAAATATTTAAACTACTGTTACAACAAATATGAGTGGTGCCACTAACTTGGCAAGTGGGCCTGGCACACACGCTGGCAGGCAGGCAACTTCAATTAGATTACACTAGCAGACTGATGTTTCACAGTCAAAAAAGTTTTTTTTAAATATTTACACTAATGTTACAACAAATATGAGTGGTGCCACTAACTTGGCAAGTGGGCCTGGCACACACGCTGGCAGGCAGGCAACTTCAATTAGATTACACTAGCAGACTGGTGTTTCACAGTCAAAAAAGTTTTTTTTTTAAATATTTACAATACTGTTATAACAAATATGATTGGTGGCACTAGTTGGCAAGTGGGTCTGGCACACACTCTGGCAGGCAGGCAACTGCAATTAGATTGCACTAGCAGACTGATGTTTCACAGTCAAAAAAGGTTTTTTTTTTTAAATATTTACACTACTGTTATAACAAATATGAGTGGTCCCACTAACTTGGCAAGTGGGCCTGGCACACACGCTGGTAGGCAGGCAACTGCAATTAGACTGCACTAGCAGACTGATGTTTCACAGTCAAAAAAGTTTTTTTTTTAAATATTTACACTACTGTTACAACAAATATGAGTGGTGCCACTAACTTGGCAAGTGGGCCTGGCACACACTCTGGCAGGCAGGCAACTTCAATTAGATTACACTAGCAGACTGATGTTTCACAGTCAAAAAAGTTTTTTTAAAATATTTACACTACTGTTATAACAAATATGATTGGTGGCACTAGTTGGCAAGTGGGCCTAGCACACATGCTGGCAGGCAGGCAACTGCAATTAAGTAACACTAGCAGACTGATGTAAAAGTTTTTTTAAAAAAATTTACACTAATGTTACAACAGATATGAGTGGTGGCACTGAGGAAGTAGGCACAGTATATGCTGTGAGCCTGACACACAGGCTGGCACTAGTGGCAGGTTGGCCTGGCTACTAAAATTAAATAACACTAGCAGACTGGTGTAAAAGTTTTTTTTTTTTTTAAATTACACTAATGTTACAACAGATATGAGTGGTGGCACTGAGGATGGAAGTAGGCACAGTATATGCTGTGAGCCTGACACACAGGCTGGCACTAGTGGCAGGCTGGCCTGGCAACTAAAATTAAATAACACTAGCAGACTGATGTAAAAGTGTTTTTTTAAAAAAAGTTACACTAATGTTACAACATATATGAGTGGTGGCACTGAGGATGTAGGCACAGTATATGCTGTGAGCCTGACACACAGGCTGGCACTAGTGGCAGGCTGGCCTGGCAACTAAAATTAAATAACACTAGCAGACTGATGTAAAAGTTTTTTTTAAAAAAAAATTTACACTAATGTTACAACAGATATGAGTGGTGGCACTGAGGATGGAAGTAGGCACAGTATATGCTGTGAGCCTGACAAACAGGCTGGCACTAGTGGCAGGCTGGCCTGGCAACTAAAATTAAATAACACTAGCAGACTGATGTAAAAGTTTTTTTTTTTTTTTTTAATTTTACACTAATGTTACAACAGATATGAGTGGTGGCACTGAGGATGGAAGTAGGCACAGTATATGCTGTGAGCCTGACAGACAGGCTGGCACTAGTGGCAGGCTGGCCTGGAAACTAAAATTAAATAACACTAGCAGACTGATGTAAAAGTTTTTTTAAAAAAAATTTACACTAATGTTACAACAGATATGAATGGTGGCACTGAGGATGGAAGTAGGCACAGTATATGCTGTGAGCCTGACACACAGGCTGGCACTAGTAACCAGACTAGTAACCAGACTGATGTAAAAAAAAAATTTTAAAAAAAGTTTACACTAATGTTACACCAGATATGACTGGTGGCACTGAGCAAGTAGGCACAGTATATGCTGTGAGCCTGACACAAAGGCTGGCAGTGCCAGGTAGGCAACTGCTATTAGATTACAAAGAAAAACAAACAAAAAAAATGACTGATGTAGCCCTGAAAGGGCTTTTTGGGGTGCTGTCCTTACAGCAGAGATCAGATGAGTCCTTCAGGACTGTAGTGGACACTGAATACACTAGCCTAGCTATCAATTTCCCTATAAAATCAGCAGCAGCAGCACTATCCCTCCTCTCACTAAGAATGCAGGATCAAAATGAATCTAAAATGGCTGCTGCCCAGGAGCTGGGAGGGTCTGGGAGGGAGTGTCTGCTGCTGATTGGCTGAAATGTGTCTGCAGACTGTGAGATACAGGGTCAAATTTTAGTCATTGATGATGAATAGGGGGCGGATTGAACATCGCATATATTCGCCCGCTGCGGCGAACGTGAACAAGCTATGATCGCCTGGAACTGTTCTCCGGCGAACTGTTCGCGACATCACTACTCGTCATTAGCTAAAGCGATAAAATGAAAACAGCTAAATACACAGATACACACACTAACAGACGCGGCAGGACACGTGCAAAAGGACAGTAAGACAATAGCGGAGACATTTCGACAATACTACGAGAAACTTTACAACATCAGTAATGACAGTACACAAACTGACATAGACAGATACCTAGAAGATGTGCGATTACAAACATTAAGCCCTGAGGAGGCTACAGCCTTAGACATGCCAATCACAAATCAAAACAGCCATTTAAAGCATGCTAAATGTCTAATGTCCAGGACCAGACGGGCACCATTTGTTAACACCCCTAGTATCGCTGTTCAACTCGTTATTACAAGAGAAAGGCTTCACAGATCAAATGTTAGAGGCCAATATTACTGTACTCCCTAAACAGGGAAAAAACCCAGACAAACCGGAGAATTTTTGCCCCATTTTGCTCTTGAACTCGGACATCAAAATATACACCAAAATATTTGCAACTAGAATTAATAAGTACTTGCCGCTGCTGATACACCCAGCCCAAGTGGGTTTCATCCCAGGAAGGGAAGCGTGAGATAACATCAGATACCCCTAGTCCTTGTCTCGATGGACGCTGAAAAAGCCTTCGACTGAGTGCATTGGCCATTTCTAAAAGCGGTCCGGCGCAGGATGAAATTTAGCAAAACATTCGTAGACCAAATTTTTACATTATATAGAAACCCTACAGCGCGAGTCAAGGTGAATGGCCTCCTGTCTGATAGATTCTCAATTAGAAATGGTACAAGGCAATGTTGCCCCCTTTTGCCAATTCTCTTTGCTATAACCATAGAAGCTCTGGCACAGAGAATTTGGGAAGATACCCAAATTTCAGGGATATCCACTAAATCGTGTGAACACAAATTGGCACTATACGCAGACGATATACTGTTAACACTGACCAACATTGACACCTCCCTGACCATAACTTTGACTGCTTTCAGTGAGTACAGACGGCTCTCCAATTTTAACCTTAATGTGACCAAATCTGAGTTAATGAACGTTACATATAGTGATGTCGCGAACCTAAAATTTTGCGTTCGCGAACAGCGAACACGAACTTCCGCCACAGTTCGCAAACGGGCGAACAGGGCAAACCACCATTGACTTCAATAGGCAGGTAAATTTTTAAACCCACAGGGACTCTTTCTGGCCACAAAAGTGATGGAAAAGTTGTTTCAAGGGGACTAACACCTGGACTGTGGCATGCCGGAGGGGGATCCATGGCAAAACTCCCATGGAAAATTACATAGTTGATGCAGAGTCTGTTTTTAATCCATAAAGGGCATAAATCACCTAAAATCCCTAAATTGTTTGGAATAAAATGCTTTAAAACATCAGGTATGATGTTGTATCGTTCAGGTAGTGTAAGGGTTACGCCCGCTTCACAGTGACAGACCAAACTCCCCGTTTGCACAAGGTTGGATACCAAGCTAGCCATGTCCAGTTCCTTGTCCTCACTGATGTCACTGCACGTGCAATCACTTCCTGGGGTAACAGAAAATGCTCCACCCACAAGATGCTCCTATTATATTACTGCACTGAGGATGCTGCCTGTATCTGTGTGTCCTGCTCCCTGGCCGGAGAGCACAGGGGACACCAGGTCGAGCTGCTGAATGAGGCTTCTGAGAAGAAGAAAAAGAAACTGAGAAATGTTCCGCAGAAACTGACCACAAAGAGAGAGGAGACTGAGAAAAGAGTCCAGAGTCTGCAGAAGCACAGGAGAGGGGTGCAGGGGAAAGCAGCTGGTGTAATAGAGAGACTCACTGCCCTGATTAGGGACATCAGGAAACAGCTGGAAGACCTAGAGAAGCGAGCCCTGAGTGAGATCACCCGGCAGCAGGAGCAGGTTTTACTCACAATCTCTGATCTGATCCAGCAGCTGGGAAAAAGAGAATGACAAGCTAACCAGGAAGATTTGTCACATTGAGGAGCTGTGCAACATGACTGACCCATTAACTGTCCTACAAGAACAGGAATCACACAGAGATGAGATGCTTGGTCAGTCCTCCTACTTCCAAGTTCCAATTTGGGGCACTGCGCGTGCAATCTAATGTGCCACCAGATAGGAGTGTGCCGGGAGATGGAAAAAGATGCTTGGACACCCAGTACAGGTTGTTCTCCTTCAGCCTTTTTATACGAGGGTCCCCGACCCTCAACAGGCCAGACAGCTTGAAAGACCCCAGATGCCATGACTTCCTTTTGCACAATCTAGTACAGGTATGGCATCGATTTTAGGAACCCATAGATAATTTTAGGAACCGGGAGATGGAAAAAGATGCTTGGACACCCAGTACAGGTCGTTCGTTCTCCTTCAGCCTTTTTATACGAGGCTCCCCGACCCTCAACAGGCCAGAAAGTTTGAAAGACCCCATATGCCATGACTTCCTTTTGCACAATCGAGTACAGGTATGGCATCGATTTTAGGAACCCAGAGATGATTTTTAGGAACCGGGAGATGGAAAAAGATGCTTGGACACCCAGTACAGGTCGTTCTCCTTCAGCCTTTTTATACGAGGGTCCCCGACCCTCAACAGGCACGACATCATGAAAGACCCCATATGCCATTACTTCCTTTTGTACAATCGAGTACAGGTATGGCATCGATTTTAGGAACCCGGAGATAATTTTTAGGAACCGGAAGATGGAAAAAGATGCTTGGACACCCAGTACAGGTCGTTCTCCTTCAGCCTTTTTATACGAGGGTCCCACCCTCAACAGGCCAGACAGTTTTAAAGACCCCATATGCCATGACTTCCTTTTGCACAATTGAGTACAGGTATGGCATCGATTTTAGGAACTCGGAGATAATTTTTAGGAACCGGGAGATGGAAAAAGATGCTTGGGCACCCAGTACAGGTCGTTCTCCTTCAGCCTTTTAATATGAGGGTCCCCGACCCTCAACAGGCACGACAGCATGAAAGACCCCATAGGCCATGACTTTCTTTTGCACAATCGAGTACAGGTATGGCATTGATTTTAGGAACCCGGAGATAATTTTTAGAAACCGGGAGATGGAAAAAGATGCTTGGACACCCAGTACAGGTCGTTCTCCTTCAGCCTTTTTATACGAGGGTCCCCGACCCTCAGCAGGCATGACAGCATGAAAGAACCCATATGCCATGACTTCCTTTTGCACAATCGAGTACAGGTATGGCATCGATTTTAGGAACCCGGAGATAATTTTTAGGAACCGGGAGATGGAAAAAGATGCTTGGACACCCAGTACAGGTCGTTCTCCTTCAGCCTTTTTATACGAGGGTCCCCGACCCTCAACAGGCACGACAGCATGAAAGACCCCATATGCCATGACTTCCTTTTGCACAATCGAGTACAGGTATGGCATCGATTTTAGGAACCCGGAGATAATTTTTAGGAACCGGGAGATGGAAAAAGATGCTTGGACACCCAGTAGAGGTCGTTCTCCTTCAGCCTTTTTATACGAGGGTCCCGACCCTCAACAGGTATGGCATCGATTATAGGAACCCGGAGATGATTTTAGGAACCGGGAGATGGAAAAAGATGCTTGGTCGGTCCGGCCACGAGATAGATACATAGATTAGATGGATAGATCAATAGATGCAATAGATACATTTGATGATAGATACAATAGATAGATAGATTTGATAGATAAATAGATAGATTTGATAGATAGATAGATAGATAGATAGATAGATCTTTCCCAGACAGAGAATTACAAGACGTGCGGTCTGGGACCCATGGTAAGGTTCCCAGAGGCAGTTGCGGCGCTCAAGGCTCTGATTAGAACAGGAGGATAGAAAAACAAGGGGCGCCAACATAGTGTGAATCAGTTTGGAAAACTGGAAAACAGTAGTTATAATAAAATCTACTCACAAGTGGAGTGGCACCTAGAACCAACTGGGAGCATACAGGCAGGCTGACATTCAGGACCAGCAGTCAGTACGCTGGGGGTCTCACCCGGGAGACCTGTGGGTGGGTCAGATGAGGTAGATGGAGTCGGCTGTGTGTCGTCTGGTGAGCCGGATCGCCACTGTGGAAGTCCAAAGGGCTGTGTTGTTTATCCCAAAAGGGTAGCTGCTCACACGATCAGCCTTGTTTCCAAACGAGTTTCCAATATCAGTGTATGGAACAAAGGGATAAAAACCAAACTGGGTATAACCACTGCAAACTGTGGTAATATTAAAAAGGCACAGAAAACCGGGTCTGTCTAAAAACAAGTATTTAATTGCTACACGTTTCTCAGTCCGTAAAGGACCGGTTCCTCAGGCATACCAGAGGAATTTCATTCACATCAACACAATTTCTAACAACACTACAGCGCGTCCCCTTAGTTTTTTCTTATAGAAAATACTTTTATACTCTGATTAGAACAGATCACTCTGGAACGTATCTGCCCTCGGCCGAAATCGGAACATTCTTTAGCTGTCTGTCTGTCGGCCAAATGTCCGTCTGCCAAATGTCCGTCTGCCAAATGTCCTTCTGCATTTTGTCAGAGCACCGTAATCTACTGTGCCAACAGATATGAGTGGTCTGTCAAGTAGTACTATTCTTATCAGTTTAATACCTGTTACGTCCCCTATCAGGGTATGTGTATATGGCATGGATTTTAGGAACCGAGAGATGGAAAAAGATGCTTGGTTGGTCCGGCTACGAGATAGATAGATTTGATAGATAGATAGATACATAGATTAGATAGATAGATCAATAGATGCAATAGATACATTTGATAGATACGATAGATAGATAGATTTGATAGATAAATAGATAGATTTGATAGATAGATAATTTCCCAGACAGAGAATTTTACAAGATGTGCGGTCTGTGACCCATGGTAAGGTTACTTCCTTTTGCACAATCGAGTACAGGTTGGGGATTGCCTTTTGTGCAAAGAAATTTCGACCGTGTACCTTCCACTGCGGTGTCCCCTATCAAGGGACGTGTATATGGCATGGATTTTAGGAACTGGGAGATGGAAAAAGATGCTTGGTCGGTCCTCCTACTTCAAATTTGGGGCACTGCGCGTGCAATCTACTGTGCCACCAGATATGAGTGGTGTGTTAAGTAGTACTATTCTTAGCAGTTTAATCTATGTTATGTGCCTTTTTTTTGGTTTGGGTTTTGAAGCCACAGTGCAGCACCAGAGGCCAGAAAAATTAGGCATGTACAATGCCTGAAAAATTAGGTATTGTTGCAGCCGCTGCTGTAGCATCGGCCAGCAAAATTGATGTTTGTTTGACAGTTAGAAAGTGCCCTAAAACATTGCGGCTTGAACCCTACTTGTTGGCGGATAAGTCACCCAAGTCATCCGGCATTCGAAGATAAAATGCAGCAGCGTGTGGACCATTTTTAGCCCAAAGCAGCTCATCTCATCAGGCCTTTTTTACTCGAATGTATCGCCCAATGTCAGTCCCTTCGGGATTCCATCCCTCATTCATTTTAATAAAGGTGAGGTAATCAAGACTTTTTTGACCTAGGCGACTTCTCTTCTCAGTGACAATACCTCCTGCTGCACTGAAGGTCCTTTCTGACAGGACATTTGAAGCGGGGCAGGCCAGAAGTTCGATTGCAAAATGGGATAGCTCAGGCCACAGGTCAAGCCTGCACACCCAGTAGTCAAGGGGTTCATCGCTCCTCAGAGTGTTGAGATCTGCAGTTAATGCGAGGTAGTCTGCTTCCTGTCGGTTGAGTCGTTCTCTGAGGCTGGATCCCGAAGGGCTGTGGCGATGCATAGGAGTTAAAAAGGTCCACATGTCCTCCATCAACAACACATCTGGAAAGCGTCCTGTCCTTGCCGGCGTGGTCGTGGGAGGAGGAGTATTACTTTCACCTCTTCCCCTGTTAGATTCCCATTGTGCTGTGACATCACCCTTATACGCTGTGTAAAGCATACTTTTTAATTTATTTTTGAACTGCTCCATCCTTTCCGACTTGCGGGAATTCGGTAACATTTCAGTCACTTTATGCTTATACCGGGGGTCTAGTAGCGTGGACACCCAGTACAGTTCGTTCTCCTTCAGCTTTTTTATACGAGTGTCCCTCAACAGGCACGACAGCATGAAAGAACCCATTTGCACAAGGTTGGATACCGAGCTACTCATGAGCTTCCTCATCCTCACTGATCTCACTGAAGGTATCTTCTTCCCCCCAGCCATGTACAACACCACGGGTACCAGATAGGTGACAACGAGCACCCTGGGATGCCTGTTGTGGTTGGTCTTCCTCCACCTCCTCAAAGCCACATTCCTCCTCTGACTCCTCTTCCTCACAATCCTCTTCCTGCATTGCCGCTGGTCCAGCAAGCGATGCTGATAAGGCTGTTTCTGGTGGTGATGGTGACCACAACTCTTCCTCTTTCTCTTCAAGCTCATCTACGGCCTGATCCAGCACTCTTCGCAGGGCACGCTCCAGGAAAAAAACAAATGGTATGATGTCGCTGATGGTGCCTTCAGTGCGATTGACTAGGTTTGTCACCTCCTCAAAAGCACGCATGAGCCTTCAGGCATTGCGCATGAGCATCCAGTAACGTGGCAAAAAAATCCCCAGATCCCTAGAGGCTGTCCTAGCACCCCAGTCATACAAATACTCGTTAACGGCTTTTTCTTGTTGGAGCAGGCGGTCGAACATTAGGAGTTTTGAATTCCAACGTGTCGGGCTGTTGCAAATCAAGTGCTTCACTGGCAGGTTGTTTCACCGCTGGATATCTGACAAGTGCACCATGGCCATGTAGGAACGCCTGAAATGGCCACACATCTTCCTGGCCTGCTTCAGGACGTCCTGTAAGCCTGGGTACTTATGCACAAAGCGTTGTACAATCAGATTACACACATGTGCCATGCACTTGCCCAATTTCAATGCCGCCACCAAATTACTTCCGTTGTCAGAAACCACTTTGCCGATCTCCAGTTTGTGCTGAGTCAGCCACTGATCCACCTGTGTGTTCAGGGCAGACAGGAGTGCTGGTGCGGTGTGACTCTCTGCTTTCAGGCAAGTCAACCCCAAGACGGCGTGACACTGCCATATCCGGGATGTGGAATAGTACCTGGGGAGCTGGGGGGGTGCCATTGATGTGGAGCAAGACGCAGCAGCAGAGGAGGACTCAGCCGAGGAGGTTATGGAAGAGGATGGAGTAGGAGGAGTAGAGGAGGTGGCAGCAGACCTGCCTGCAAGTCGTGGCGGTGTCACCAACTCCTCTGCAGAGCCAGGCATTCCATGCTTGGCAGCCATCAGCAGGTTTACCCAATGCGCATTGTAGGTGATATACCTGCCCTGACCGTGCTTTGCAGACCAGCTATCAGTGGTCAGATGGACCCTTGCCCCAACAATGTGTGCCAGACATGCCATTACTTCCTTTCGCACAATCGAGTACAGGTTGGGGATTGCCTTTTGCGCAAAGAAATTTTGCCCGGGTACCTTCCACTGTGGTGTTCCAATAGCTACAAATTTTTTTAACGCCTCAGACTCCACCAGCTTGTATGATAAAAGCTGGTGGGCTAAGAGTTCAGACAAGCCAGCTGTCAGGCGCCGAGCAAGGGGGTGACTTGGTGACATTGGCTTCTTACGCTCAAACATGTCCTTGACAGACACCTGACTGTGGGCAGATGAGCAGGAACTGCTTCGGAAGAGAGACGGATTGGTGGATGGTTGAGAGGGGGCAAGGAGCACAGCAGTGGTTGACGTGGCTGAAGATGCTGGACCAGTAGGAGGATGGCGGCTTTGAGTTTGTGTGCCGCTTGTCCTCATGTGTTCATCCCATAGGCGTTTGTGATGTAAGATCATGCGCCTCGCAAAGCAGTTGTACCTAGGTGGGTGTTGGACTTCCCACGACTCAGTTTCTTTTGGCACAGGTTGCAAATGGCATTGCTGTTGTCAGAGGCAGACTCATAAAAAATGCCACACTGCTGGGATCTGCGCATTCTGGTGGTGGCAACAGCATGCGTTGATTAGCGTGCTGTCTGGCTGACCCCGGGTGCCGATGCATGCTGTCTGACTGTGCCACTAGCTCCTTGCGACGACCTCCCCCTGCTTCCAACTGGTCTCCTCCTCCTGCTCCTCTCTGTCTCCCCATCTGAACTTTCCCCCTGTTATACTTCTCTTCTACCGGGCGCCCACGTGACATCCACGGACGCATCGTCATCATCAACCCCTTCACTTGTATCTGAAAACTCAACAACGGAAGCAACGGCGGGTACAACATCATCATCATCATCATCACACCGTTCGTCATCCATGTCTGAAATGCTGCCTGACTGAGACATATCACAGTTATCTACATCCTCTGTCAATGATGGTTGCACATCACTCATTTCTTCACACTGAGGTGTACATAACTCCTCTGACAGATCAAGTGAGGCGGCTGTGGTGCTAGTGTCGGTGGAGGCAGCAGGCGGGCAAGTGGTAAGTTGAGAGGTGCCCGAAGCTAAGCTGGAGGAGGATGGTGCGTCAAGGTTACGAGCGGAAGCTGTAGAAGATTGGGTGTCCTGTGTTATAAAGTTAACTATCTCATCAGAACTTTTCGTGTTCATGGTACGTGGCTTAACACTGGGCATTATTCTATGGCCAAAGGGAATCACAGCACCACGACCACGACGGCCCCTGCGGGTTGGCCTGCCTCTGCCTGTCATTTTTTTTTTCAATAAGTTCTACTATGCGTGCAAGCTACTGTGAGTGGGCATAGTATACGCTGTGAGCCTGACACAAAAAACCAGACTGATGTTTCACAGTCAAAAATGTATTATTTATTTTTAAATGTACACTGACACTACTATTAAACAAGATAATATGAGTGGTGGCACTGGTCAAGTGGGCACAGTATACGCTCTGAGCCTGACACAAAAAAGCAGACTGATGTTTCACAGTCAAAATAGTTTTTTTATTTTTAAAATGTACACTTACACTACTATTAAACAAGATAATGTGAGTGGTGGCACTGGACAAGTGGGCACAGTATACGTTGAGAGCCTGACACAAAAAAGCAGACATGTTTCACAGTCAAAATAGTTTTTTTATTTTTAAAATGTACACTTGCACTACTATTAAACAAGATAATGTGAGTGGTGGCACTGGGCAAGTGGGCACAGTATACGCTGTGAGCCTGACACAAAAAAGCAGACATGTTTCACTGTCAAAATAGTTTTTTTATTTTTAAAATGTACACTTACACTACTATTAAACAAGATAATATGAGTGGTGGCACTGGGCAAGTGGGCACAGTAAACGCTGTGAGCCTGACACAAAAAAGCAGACTGATGTTTCACAGTCAAAATAGTTTTTTTATTTTTAAAATGTACACTTACACTACTATTAAACAAGATAATATGAGTGGTGGCACTGGACAAGTGGGCACAGTATACGCTGTGAGTCTGACACAAAGAAGCAGACTGATGTTTCACAGTCAAAATAGTTTTTTTATTTTTAAAATGTACACTTACACTACTATTAAACAAGATAATATGAGTGGTGGCACTGGACAAGTGGGCACAGTATACGCTGTGAGCCTGACACAAAGAAGCAGAGTGATGTTTCACAGTCAAAATAGTTTTTTTATTTTTAAATGTACACTTACACTACTATTAAACAAGATATGAGTGGTGGCACTGGGCAAGTGGGCACAGTGTACGCTGTGAGCCTGACACAAAAAAACAGACTGATGTTTCACAGTCAAAATAGTTTTTTTATTTTTAAAATGTACACTTACTCTACTATTAAACAAGTCTGTTTTCCACTTGTTATAAGAAGGTATCGGGGCCCATTTATCAAGCTCCTAACGGAGCTTGAAGGGCCGTGTTTCTGGCGAGTCTTCAGACTCACCAGAAACACCAGTTATGAAGCAGCGGTCTGAAGACTGCTGCTCAATAACCCTGTCCGCCTGCTCTGATGAGGTGGACAGGAATCGCCAGAAATCAATAGTGATGTCGCAAACCTAAAAATTTAGGTTCACTAACGGCGGACTCGAACTTCCGCAAATATATTCGCGAACCGGGCGAACCGCCATCGACTTCAATAGGCAGGCGAACTTTAAAACCCACAAGGACTCTTTCTGGCCACAATAGTTATGGAAACGTTGTGTGATGGAAACACCTGGACTGTGGCATCCATGGCAAAACTCCCACGGAAAATTACATAGTTGATGCAGAGTCTGGTTTTAACCCATAAAGGGCCTAAATTACCTAACATTCCTAAATTGTTTGGAATAACGTGCTTTAAAACATCAGGTATGATGTTGTATCGATCAGGTAGTGTAAGGGTTACGCCTGCTTCACAGTGACAGACCAAACTCCCTGTGTAACGCACCGCAAACAACCGCAAACAGTCCATTTGCACAACCACGAGATAGATAGATTTGATAGATAGATACATTGAAGGCAACTTCAATTAAATTACACTAGCAGACTGATGTTTCACAGTCAAAAAATATTTTTTTAAATATTTACACTACTGTTATAACATATATGATTGGTGGCACTAGTTGGCAAGTTGGCCTGGCACACTCGCTGGGAGGAAGGCAACTGCAATTAGATTACACTAGATGACTGATGTTTCTCAGTCAAAAAAGTTTATATTTTAAATATTTACTCTACTGTTATAACAAATATGATTGGTGGCACTAGTTGGCAAGTGGGCCTGGCACACACGCTGGCAGGCAGGCAACTGCAATTAGATTACACTAGATGACTGATGTTTCTCAGTCAAAAAAGTTTTTATTTTAAATATTTACAATACTGTTATAACAAATATAATTGGTGGCACTAGTTGGCAAGTGGGCCTGGCACACACGCTGGCAGACAGGCAACTGCAATTAAATAACAATAGCAGACTGATGTAAAAGTTTTTTTTTAAAAAAGTTACACTAATGTTACAACAGATAGGAGTGATGGCACTCAGGATAGAAGTAGGCACAGTATGAGCTGGCAGCCTGACACAGGCTGGCACTAGTGGCATGCTGGCCTGGCAACTAAAATTAAATAACACTAGAAGACTGATGTAAAAGGTTTTTTTTACAAAATTTAAACTAATGTTACACCATATAGGAGTGGTGGACTGGCACTGAGGATGGAAGTAGGCACAGTATATGCTGGCAGCCTGACACACAGGCTTGCACTAATGGCAGCCAGGCTGGCCTGGCAACTAAAATTAAATAACACTAGAAGAGGACTGATGTAAAAAAAATTACACTAATGTTACACCAGATATAAGTGGTGGAAAAAAGAGCTATTAATCACACTATATGATGTGGGCCTGACACACAGGCCTGATGGAAAATGAAATTAGATTACACTAGCAAAATGATTTAAAAGTTTTTTTAAAAAAAATTACAATAATGTTAAGCAGATATGAGTGGTGGCTGGCACAGCAATTAACCACAGTATATGCTGTGTAAGCCTGACACACAGGCCTGATAGAAAATGAAATTATATTACACTAGCAAAATGATTTAAAAGTTTTATTGTTTAAATTTACACTAATGTTAAGCAGATATGAGTGGTGGCTGGCACAGAGCAATTAACCACAGTATATGCTGTGTGAGGCTGAGACACAGGCCTGATAGAAAATGAAATTATATTACACTAGCAAAATGATTTAAAAGTTTTGTTGGTTAAATTTACACTAATGTTAAGCAGATATCAGTGGTGGCACAGCACTAATCACACTATATGCTGTGAGCCTCACACACAGGCTGAAAGCCAGGCAAATGCAAATAAAATTACAAATAAAAAAAACAAAAAACGACTGAAGTTATAGCCATAAAAAGGACTTTTTGGGGTGCTGTCCTTACAGCAGAGATTAGATGAGTCCTTCAGGACTGTAGTGGACACTAAATACACTAGCCTAGCTATCTATTTCCCTATAATGTCAGCAGCAGCAACACTAAAGCTCCTCTCACTAAGAAAGCAAGATCGTAATGAATCTAAAATGGCTGCTGCCAAGGAGCTGGGAGGGTCTGTGAGGGAGTGTCTGCTGCTGATTGGCTCAAATGTGTCAGAAGGTTGTGAGATACAGGGTCAAAGTTTCCTCAATGATGACACATAGGGGGTGGATCGAACATTGCATATGTTCACCCGCAGCGGCGAACGCGAACAAGCTATGTTCGCCGGGAACTGTTCTCCGGCGAACAGTTCGCGACATCACTATCGAGTACAATCGGGTTGATTGACACCTCTGGATCAGGTTTGCAAGACCTTTGATAAATAGGTCCCATCATCTCCATTCTTTGCTTGGTCCTTGGGTTTTTCCTGCACTAATTTTTTTATCTCTTCTAATTATGATCATGTGACTAATATTACACATAAATTAGATAATAAGGTATTTATACTTGCCATATGTATGTATCCATCACTCAACCAACCACTGATACTAAGAGGAGACACTCACATAAGACACATTCCTTTCTCCTGTAACAGAGGAAGAAGTCTTAATACTCATATCTTCTGCTAATCTCACAACCTATCCACTAGACCCTATTCCTTCACAACTTCTTCACTCTCTCTCTGCTTCTTTAACCTCTGCCCTAACTCATCTATTTGACCAGTCTCTAACCACTGGCACATTTCATGATACATTTAAGCATGTGTCAATCACACCAATCCTAAAAAAAGCTCTCTCTTGACCCCTCCACCCCTTTTAACTATTAACTGGTCACTTTACTGTCCATTTCCTCCAAAGTATTGGAACGACAGGTCTATTATCGCCTACCTCAATTTCTCACAACTAACTCCTTACTTGATCCCCTTCAATCTGGTTTCTGCCCTAAACACTCAACAAAATCTGCTCGTACTAAAGTAACAAATTATCTATCTACTGACACGTTTGACCATCCTCTCTTCTTACAAATTCTACCATCTTTTGACATCCGAAACTCAGCCCTCTCCTGGTTTGCTTTATATCTCTCAATCCATTCATTTACAGTTTCCTTTAACAGCATATCCTCTGATCATTTGCCTTTCTCATTAGAAGTACCACAAGGCTCTGTCTCTGGTTTCTTGAATATTTTCTATCTATACATCCTCCATTGGAAAATGTATACATCCTTCTTTGGGTTACAGTATCACTTATATGCTGATGATACCCAAATCTGTCTTTCCTCTCCTAATATCTCTTCCTTTTTAATTAACCAGATTACCAACTGTACCTCTGCAATTTCCTCTTGAACGTCTTTGTACAACCTCCAACTCAATCTGTCTAAAGGGTATATTTACTAAGCACAGGATGCTGTTTTTTCTTTGCGAATCTTCGGGCTTGCCAGAAACAGAAGTTGAGAAGCAGCAGTCTTAAGGCCACTGCTCCTTAACTCATCCGCCTCATAGGTGGCGGACTGCAATCATCCTGATCAGATGTGATCGGGATAATTAACACCCCCTGCTAGCGGCCAATTGGTGGCGAATGTGCAGGGGGCGGCATTGCACAATCATTTCCCCAGAAATGCTTGTGCAATGATAAATGCTGACAGCGTATGCTGATGGCATTTAGTGATGTCAGACGGACATGATTCGCTACAGAGAATCATGTCCGCCCGCCATTTGATAAATCAGCCCCTAAACCTCAGCTGCTTCTTATTCCCCCATCTCCAAGAAGTCCAGCACCTGACATTTCTCTCCTAGTTGGAGACTCTATTCTCAAATCTCTTCCCAGGTCTGCTGTCTTTGGGTCCCACTTGGCTCTGAACTCACATTAACTCCACATATTCAAGCCCTTACCAAATCCTTCTGTGCATACCTATGCAACATTTCCAGAATTTGACTTTTCCTTACTCAAAAAACTACAAAAATACAAATTCATCCCCCCTTTTGTTACACATTGACTACTGCAATCTACTTACCGCCTCTCCCCCTCCGATCTATCATAAATACATTAGCAAGAATAATCCACCTAAGACGAAGATCTACATCAGATGCCCCACTCTGCTAGTCTCTACAATGGCTCCCTAAACACTCTAGAATACAATTCAAAGTATACTTTTAACCCTAAACTATATAGCGCTCAACTACATTTTCTCTCTCATGAGAGAATACTCCCTGAGTCATCCGCTCTGATTAACCTCTGACTAATGTCTTTCCACTACTATTGTCTCTACATCCCTCTCCTGCCTCCCAGACGCTTTTGAAACCCACCTATCTAGAGAGACTTACCATCTCTCCTCTTTTTTTGATCCTAACCAAAATAAATCTTAAACTGCCTTGACTTACTGCTGCAACTACAAACCATGTGACAAGCTACCCCAAATCTTATGTCTCTACACCCTCAACCTGTAGACTATAAGCTCTTCGAAGCAGGGCCCTCTTCCTCCTGTACTAATTTAGTCTGTTATGTTTTTGTATCTTATCACAAATCTTTGTCATTGTATACCCCTATCTCTGTTCAAAGCACTGTGAAATAAATAATAATAATACATCAACCTCAACATTCTGATTAGTTTTTGACTTTATAGTTTATTTGCTGATTATAATAACTGCTCACTATGGGCTAGATTACAAGTGGACTGCCAAATTTGCCCATTTGCGGACACGCGATAATTAACCACCAGCTATTACAATTTTAAAAAAAAAAGGCTAAATTTTTTTAAAATAAAAAACTATAATTTAGGGCATTATAGTTTTTTATTTAAAAAAAAATAGCCTTTTTTTTTTTTAAATAAAAACAACTGCCCTAGGCAGTTTCTGGGGTCTAAAGTTGGTGGGAGTGGGGCGTTTAGAAACAAAACTGCACTGAAAAATGCCTTTACATGGCAGTCTATGGGAACTGTGTGTCCCCAGTAAATATATATGTATATGACTAGTTACATATATATATTTCTCTGTTTATATGTGTATATACTTACAAAAATTGCTGCAATCGCTGCACTACCTACCCCCTTCACTGTGCAAGGTTCTGATGCTGTCTCTGGGGCCTATGGAAGCTCGCTCTCGTGAGTTTGTTTAACTTGTGATATCAGCGCACATGAAAGCGATATTTAGCACTCCACTTGTAATCTGGCCCAATATGTGTAATGTGGGTTTCATGCTTATAGTTATAGTAGCTGTGCAAGTTATGACCAATGAGGATATTTTCCCTCTAGCTAATAGAAATCATAAATGATGTCAGTACAATTTAGTTATCTATCTAGACCCTTAAGTAAGGCTGATTCAGATATGCTATGTATTCTCTAATTTACTGTTTGTTTATCTTGCCTTAGTATATTCCTCTTATAAAGGTCCCATACAGTAGATGGTAAATAACTAGGGGATCAATCACAATCCTTTACAGAAACGTATATAATGATTTTCAACAAAAAATCAACATTAAAGTCTATGGATATTTTTGTAGGTAAATCATATTTCGTACATTTTGGTGGAAGCACAATATAACCCTATATGAATAAATTCTGTAATAATCATGATCTACTTAGACTAGAGGGAATTATAATTGTATTAATCAAACAGCTTCCGTGTGGAGTCCTTCACCATTCTGTTCAGTATATTCTATATACTATAGTATATAGGCTGTGATAGTGTACATAATAAGGTACATAGAACTCAATGCCATATTAAATATTCCCTCATGCATACTATGGAGATTGGGACCATTGGTGACCCTCTTTATGAATTATTCTTGCATAGAGGCAAAGTAATTGAAAGGTTTCCTTGTGAGAAAAGAGAATTTACTGTAAGGTGAGTTATACTTACACTATACTTATACTGTCAAATGACTTAGTTCCAATTATTCTCTTGGAGTGGTTCATAAGGGACAAGATAAGTAGTTACACTATATATGCAACATGAAGTTAAGTTAAAAGGATACTAAACCCGGGGGGCGGAGTCAGCCACCGACCTGAACAGACGCATAGAGAAGGAGCTCCGGTGCCAGAGTGGCATAAAACTAAATTTTCTGATAAAAGAAAGGTCCTACTGATCATTTATTTTGTGTGCCTACAGTCTAGTAGTATCCAGGAAAAATTTATCCAGACAAGGAGAGTCATTTATTTAAATTTACGGATCGCAATACTGAGGTCTGGTGAGATCAGCCATATTTTTAACCACGTGGAGCAGCATAGCCTGATACTATGGAGGAGTTGTACAGCAAAGTGGATGCGGCACTTCAAGAGGTTGAGAGAAAGCTTGTTCTCCTGATAATAGGTCACAACTCCCCTCAGCTCCTACCCAAAGCGGAACAATTGTGCACAACAACAGGCCGTTCACATGTTGTTGAAAAAAGGGCAGTGAAGAATCAAACGGAACTTGTCTCTTGTACCGCTCCAGGGATAGTATCAACGGCTGAGAGAGCGACAGGAGGCTCCATATCTGCCTTAAAGATACTGACCCTCCATACGGCCAAGATTCTTTTTGCCCCAATGCAATCTTCAGTTTCGGCTGTGAGCAACAGTGTTTCCATGGAGCAGCAGATTGGCGCGACTGCCCTTAACAGCCCTATGTCTGATAACTTTAAACCCAATAGCCTGCAGAACCCCTTGATTCTTTGCAGTAACTGGGGGCATTTATTCTTTTTTCCGAATTCTTCCTCCGGGGGTATCCCCATTTGTGAGACTGAGTGGTGCCACATGAAAAAGAATGAACTCAAGTTCCCTGCCTCGCAGTTGTGGCCCCCGGATAGTTTAAGACTATGGCAGCCATCTGAGATGACAATGGGAGTAGGCTAATGCCATCTCCAACTATCTTTGCTATACTGGATCTGAGTTAAGGACACTGTTTGTAGACTTTTGCATAATCGTTATAAGATGGTAAAAGAGGCTATAACCCTCTTAGAATGTTATTTATATTGTTATGTTTACCTATTACACCAGTTAGTTTTATGTGTGAGTTAGGCTTTTCATCCCCAACACCAACTATTCCTAAATTATTCAGTGCCATGTAATATAGGCCTCTGACTATTCTCCTCCTGTAGGTAGCAACTAGTGGTACACTGTCCAGGAAAAGTTTTTAATATAGAAAGCAGTTGATTACTGGTTGATACAGTTTAGTGGATGTGCAGCACCTTGGTAAATATAATAAAACACTTAATAATATATTGTTTTCTCATAAAGAATAGGTACAGTTGACTATATACTATATTGTGTCTGATATTATATCCTCCTAGACAATTTAGATTGTGGATTAATATATTACATGGACCAATAACTGAACAATGCCCTGATATGCTTTATTATCCATTTTACCCTTTTGTTATTCTATAGTTATTGAGCATTACGGTTGAGGCCATATGATAATACACTCATATATATTTTTGGTCCGCACAGATTATTTTGATAGAGGTCTGTAAATATTTGAGATCTAATAGGATTTCTAGATGTCACCACACCCTAACTCATACTACCAAAGTCGCCATTTTTAAAATAATGTGATATCCTTCACTGAAACCTGTATATATGCTAATGGTGGAAGCTTCTTTGTTGTATGATAGGTATAGTAACATAATGGTAATGGTATCTAGGTCTGAACACCTGATCCGTCCTGTTGTGCGGCATAGGGCCCATGTCCGCACGATAGGGGGGTCTGTTTTGTTATAGGTGACATCCACATATTGCACCACAGTTCAAATGTGCAGGATATAATTCAGTGTGTCTGTTGGCGGCCTATTTTGATTATTTTATTAGGCATCCAGTTTATATCACACCTCCATGTGTCCTATGATACTAAATTCAAGCAGCTGAAATTTATATCCCGAACTAGTTTATATTTTTAGTAGCCCCATAGTATTATATATGGTTCAATGACAGCAGCGAACAGCTTTTCCTTAATTTGGGGCTGCTTGCACTCCCAGTCTGCCTTTCTTCTGCCCTCTCGTAGTGATAATTTTGTCTAGTTTTATACTATTAGTTGGCTGGCTCCGATTCCCCCCTAGGGGTTTTCCTTTAGGAAATGTTTAAAAATTAAACTCAGGAACACAGATTCCATTCAATTTCCCTGCTATTTAACATATGGATGACATAATGTAGCGGCTAGCAATATTCCCACTCCTATAATAGATAATGTGAGTCTTACTCTCCTCCCTTTTTGGTATGTTTTTTACAGTGTTTAGAGACCTGAGTGTGGTCTCTCTAGTTTAAGGAGCGTGTTTTGTATAACGGCTCAAATATGGCCCTATATGTTATATATCTGTAAGATTTGCATATATATGATCATTTATTGACCCAAGGGCTTAAAAGAGGCCCTATATGTTAATTCGAAAATTTGAGGTATTTTTTTTTTTTTTGGTTCTAATAATCACATAGGTAGAACATCAATACTAACATCTCCTTTGACTCTAGATATTTACCTGTTTGTTTTTGTCTATGCTTTATCATATTGTGATAATGTTTTATTTCTATGTGGTACTGTATACTACTTCTGTCTGTCGAGTGTTTATCTTGTACTGCTCTATATATTGCCTCAATAAAAATTATATTAAAAAAAAAAAAGGATACTAAACCCATTTTTTTATTTGATGATTCAGATAGAGCATGCCATTTTAATTTACTCCTATTATCAATTTTCTTTGTTCTCTTGCTATCGTTATGTAAAAAGCAGGAATGTAAAGCTTAGGATCCGGTCCATTTTAGGTTCAGCACCCTGGATAGCGGTTGCTTATTGGTGACTACGTTTAACCACTAATAAGCAAGCGTAACCCAGGTTCTGAACCAAAAATGGACCATCTCCTAAGCTTTACATTCCTGCTTTTAAAATAAAGATAGCAACAGAGTGAAGAAAAATGATAATATTAGTAAATTATAAAGTTGCTTAAAATTGCATGTTCTACCTGAATCAGTAAGAAAGAATTTGGGTTTAGTATCCCTTTAACAAGCTGAGTTTGGCATTTGAGTATTTTGTTTTGCTAGTGTTTTAATATTTATCTTTCCAGTCCACAATGCATATTGATACTTGTTAGTAAATTGTATATGTGAAGAGAAAATGTAAAATATTTTATATGGAATTTTGGCTTTGTCTATTTAATTTTGATAACTATGTATACAATAAAGTAATACTCTGATACTGGAATATGTTTCTCTGATTTGTTTGAACATCAAGCGAAAAATTAATAATTTATTTAACACATATGGCTGGTCAGATACATGTTGTGTGTCACTGTTTGTATTGCATGAGCAGTAATACAAAAAGAATGGTAGTGACATGGTTTAGTGAGTGAGACCTTATGAGTATATAGCATTGTGCTATAAAGCCCTGAGGTGTTACCATATCTCCCAACAAAGCTCACACTATCTTGGCTCATTGCCTCACTGATGCACACCTACTATATATCACTGGGTAATGGTGCAGGCAAAAAAAATCTGTCATGTTTTTCAGTAGTTCTGTCTTTTTGCTGATCTGTGACAAGATGGGAGAGATAACAATTCAGTTATTTGTATATTCACAGAAGTCTGTTGTAGAATCCCAGTATCATCTCTGCCATGAGTATCTTGACAATATTAATGAGCCACTAGAAAGGGCCTTTTCTGTTGTGATGTGTGACAAACGCTCTGGTTTAATAGGAGAACTAGACAGTTTGGGACACAGCCCTGGCATATTCCTACTTCAAGAGCCCTATAAAAAAGGGGGAGAAGGAATGTATGCGGCTTATGTGACTAGGAGAGATAGGTGCTTTTTTTATTATATACTTTTTTGAGACTTGAAAAAAAAAAATCCTGAGGATGTAGAATGCCGGCAGGTGGCAGAAGAATTATGGATAATGGAAGACTTTTGCCTCAGGGCATAGGGCCTGCTTTGCCTATTCCAGCATAACTAGAATATTTATAATTCAAATACTTATCTTTAATAATTAAAAAACAGAGGGATATTACAGACAAAAGATAGAGGATTTTGTGTACTCACATCTAGGCATTGTGCATTGAAAGCCCTGGAGCTGAGAGTTTCCTCAAAATAGGTTTAAAAAAGGTGACAGCTAAAAAAAAAAAAAAAAACATTTTGAAAATGTAAGTAAAATTGAATATTAGATTCACATTCTTACTTGTAAAATGAATGTTCCCTAGCTGTTCATTTCTCTGGAAAGCATGACAAGAATCATAAGTGAACAAAATATTAGCAAATCCTTTTTCATTTTATTTGTCATTGTTTTGAGATGGACAAACACACAGCAATGCCCAATATACAGAAGTTTGCTTTTCTTTAGATGCAAATAAGTGACAATTCTTTTCAAGCTGCTTGTGATATCATTTCTTTCTGTCTACAGACAAAGGAAACCGTCCTCTGCTTTTGAAAAGTGAATTCTTTCAGGCAAGAGAACCTCAAAATCTGTCCGGCTTCACTTTCTTAATTTGTGATGGTTTAAATTAGACTACATGACAGGAAGTGAGAGAAATATGTGATAAATATAATTTTGAAGATAATTTATTTTATTGAGAGGTGTGGGGGGTTAAATCAATTTGTGTTTTTGTTTTTAAAAGAGAAGAAGATAGCCTTGGTTTAAATGTTTCCCTGGTTGTCATTTCTGCTCAAAAGAGGTTTGTGTCCTCTCCATCTTCCCCTTGTGACGTATTTCCTTTAATTACCACTGTTTGAGCAAGGTAATTATATGTTTGTCCTTTAAATCATCGGTGGGGTTGTTGTCATAATAAATGTTCAGTTAACAACTCTAATACACGAAAGTATCTAGAATTTTGCAGCAAAATTAGCACACGCTCGCTTGCTTACATACTACAAATGTCACTATTTTGGGGGTGCAATTGGCAGCATAACTTATTGGACAATTGATGAGAAGGTTCGTGTACTGTGCTGCACAAAATGGACTAGTAGAACTGACTGCTTACTTTCTGCTGTTAAGGTAGTTCCGTTTGTTAAAATAAGTAGTCACCAGAGAGTCTTGTAAGTGAATTTATGGATGAAAGGGCAGCATAAACTTATAAGTGAAAATCAGAAGTGTGAAGATATAGCCTTGCTCATTAGAGAAGGAGAATGATTAATGAGGAATTAACTATCATCCTCTCTTTGCTTCTCCATTAGGCAGACAGCTCTCAGATGAGCAGTAACTCAGAATGTCAGAAATTGGAAAATCTCTCTCCTGCAGCCTGGCTAAGGAATATACAAGTGAAAGACAGTGGATATCCAGTAATTACATTAAACTTAACTGTAGAAAACATAAACAATGTAAAATAAATCAATAAACTGGAATACATGTGTAAAAACATATCAATAGATGTCGGCTTAACATGAATGAAAAAACAAATAATTGAAAAATGATTAAATGTTTTACAAAATGTAAAACACTACTTCTGTATATATGAAGATATATAAATTATCTACTATATATACAGTATATATAGAAATGTTATTTATTTATTTTTAAATTTAGTTTTGAAGATACATATACAGTTTATTTTGTGCCCAGACCTTTGTTCAGCAAGATGTATTTAATATCTCATTCCTGAGGGAAGAATGTAGAAAGTATGATGTGGCAATTGGTAGCTACACTGAGGTCCAGGGGACTGGATTTGTCGGCATTTTTTTATGTTTCATTTGTTTTCTTTAATATATCTTTAGAAATTGTCCAAAAATGTGCTGCTCTACTGTTAATTTATTTGACTTCTATAAAGATGTGTGCTCAAATCACTAAACTAGCATAGATTACATTTTCAAAAACGAGATCCTCCAGATAGATCCTAAGAATGGGTGAACTACCATAATAAAAAAAAACAGGGCAAGATTACAAGACGCGCGTTATGGGTTTTCTGCGCTATATGGTCTTTTCACAATTAATTTCCATTGCGCAGATATTACAAGTCTTGAGAAATGGCTATTGCACACGTGCAATCACCTTTTACGCAACAATCCTTTCCGTGCTCAAAGAGCTGTAGTTAACAGTTTTGCACAACATAAAAGTTTCACAAAACACTTCATAAATACATTACAAAGTACAGTTACACTCATATTAACTCTGTCTAATAAAAAGTATTTTAAAAAAAATATTGCACACAAAAGTTATAATGGTTTAAAGATAGGAGATCTCGGGTGTTAGAAAAAAAGCAGACAAAGGGATTTTACATGGACATACATACACATACGTAATTAGAGAAACATGGATTTATATGTATAGAGATATGTTTAACTATGGAGATAATGAAAATATTTCACTTACAATCTTATGCACATTAAACAATATATCAGATGGATTTTGAAAGAGATAATCGCATATATATCTCAAGATATCTAGACATTTCTATATTCATATATATATCTCGCTATAAAAAGAAATATCTGTCCAAAAATCATCACATATATAGAAAATATTTATTTAGAAATAAATAGAACATATTTCGTTCCGAAAACATTCTCGCAATATGAAATATTCGCATTTTCATGTACACTTTTTGAGGAGAATACGTCCTTGGCTTTGCGTAACAGATTAGGGTTTTCTGGTGAGGGGTTTTCTACTTGTCTTCTTTGTTGAATTCTATGGGGGAATACGTGAATGTGCATGTGATTTGGTTGTTTGGATTACGCAGGTTAACGCGTGCGAAAAATACGTTATTTTGCAACTTGTAATACCTGCGCAACCCCAAATGTGAAAAAGCCATAACATGCGCTGTGTTTTCGCAAATGATTTGCCGCGCGACTTGTATTCTTGCCCAAAGTTTTTTGTTAGGATAGGTTGCTTAAAGGGACACTGAACCCAATTTTTTTTCTTTTGTGATTCAGATAGAGCATGCTATTTTAAGCAACTTTCTAATTGACTCCTATTATCAAATTGTCTTCATTCTCTTGGTATCTTTATTTGAAATGCAAGAATGTAAGTTTAGATGCCGGCCCATTTTTGGTGAACAAACTAGGTTGTTCTTGCTGATTGGTGGATAAAATCACCCACCAATAATCAAATGCTTTCCATGGTTCTGAACCAAAAAAATAGCTTAGATTCCTTCTTTTTCAAATAAAGAAAGCAAGAGAACGAAGAAAAATTGATAATAGGTGTAAATTAGAAAGTTGTTTAAAAGTGTATGCTCTATCTGAATCACAAAAGAAAAAAATGTGGGTTTACATATGTTGGACCTCAACACAATTTTACCTTAACCAGCTAATTAAATTTTAATAAATACACTAACTCAAACATAACAAATTGTCCTCTGAAGCAATGTAAATAACACATATTAGATAAACTAAGAATTGTACTGAAAAAAGTAATAATCTTATAATTTTAATGGTGCAGTTCTCCATCTCCATTCATTACTATAGAACCTCAAACTTCAAAGGTGCCTGTTGCCTTGAAACTACCAGGTACTGCTTTTTTTACATGTGTAGTGCTCTACAGAGGACAAGGAGAGAGAAGGGGGATTAAAAAATGGTAGAAATAGCTAAAAGAACACAAGGTTATCCCGATTATATAAATGAATATCAAAATATCCATAATTTGCTGCACAACAGCAAAAAAGAGTATTTCCTATTATAAACAATCAAAAACAAATACTTTAGAAAGATTATATTGAAAATACAGGCCCCAAAGTAGAAACTTAATGCAACAAAATTGAATACACCTGTGGTCAGTGACACACAAGTTAGATCACTGAAAAAAAATTGAGTACACAAATGATTTCCAATTAGATTAATTGCATGATCATAGTTACCAGAACAGTCTAATTTGTCGACCAATGGGCTGTGTCTATCTGCAAGTTTCCATCATGTCTCCACATGGATAAGAATTGCCAGAAGAATTGAAAAATCTGATTGTGAGACTTGACAAAGATGGAAAAGGATACAGGAAGATTGGTGACCAACTAAAAATCAGTCAAAACACAGTTGCCGCAGTAGGTATAGATCGATACATGGTGCCAAAAATCAATGACGCCACGGACAGTGCGCTACTTGCGCAATCTATCTCTGAAAAACAGGCAACAGGCAAGTGCTTCAGATTTGAATCAAGGCAAGTGCTTCAGATTTGGCTCAGGGATTATCGATATAAATTGGAGTTTCTGTGACAGCTCAGACAGTGCTAAGGACATTGCATAATGTCAACTTCTATGGACAGAATCCAAGGAAAAAATCCTTGCTTGCTCTTCGGCACAAAACTGCAAGATTAAACTTTGCTAAACAACACAAAAAGCCTGATGAATACTGGGAGCACATTATTTGGTAAGATGGCCAAGACCAAAATACAATTTTTTGGCTCAGATGGGGTGCAGCATGTTTGGTGTGAACCTGGTCAGGATTATTACAGTGAATGCATAGTCCCAACAGTGAATCATGGTGGTGGGAGTGTGATGATATGGGGCTGCATGACTACAAAAGGTGTTGGGGAGATGGCACCATGAATGCCTGCAATATACCAAAATACTAGCTGACAAGATGACTCCCAGTCTCCAGAAGTTTGGCTGAGGACGAATATTCCAGCATGATAACGATCCAAAGCACACTGCCAAAATTACAAAGGAGTTTCTAAAGGAGAAACAAGTGAAAACTATGACCTGGCCAATTATGTCACCTGACTTGAATGCAGTAGAACACCTTTGGGCTATTTTAAGGAGAATGGTAGAGCAACACAACCCCTCCAGCAAAGAGCAGATACAAAAAAATTCTCTGAAGAAGGGCAGAACATCGTTCCAGATATTTGTACGACACTGGTTTACTCCATGCCAAGGAGGGATGAGTCTGTCATCAAAAATAAAGGTGGACATGCAAAGTATTGAAAAATATAAAAGATTTGAATCTTAGTAATTAAAGGTGCACTGACTTTTGTTTCATTGATTTCCTGCTTTGGGGCCGTTATTTTTAATATAGTAATTCTAAACAGTTAGGCCTAGATTACGAGTTGTGCGTTAGGGTTAAAAAGCAGCGTTAAGAGGTCCTAACGCTGCTTTTTAATGCCCGCTGGTATTATGAGCCTTGCAGGTACAGGTGTACCGCTCACTTTTTTTGCCAGACTCGGAAATACTGCAAATCCACTTACGTCAA
Organism: Bombina bombina; assembly: GCF_027579735.1. NCBI lineage: Eukaryota > Metazoa > Chordata > Amphibia > Anura > Bombinatoridae > Bombina > Bombina bombina. The sequence goes on along the minus strand of NC_069499.1, from coordinate 265,992,520 downwards.
TTGCGTATCCTATATTTTCAATGGGACTTGCATAGCGCCGGTATTACGAGTCTGACCAAAAGTGAGCGGTAGACCCTCTCCTGTCAAGCCTAGTACCGCATTTAAAAGTCAGTAGTTAAGAGTTTTACACTACAACGCCGTAGCATAAAACTCTTAACTAAAGTGCTAAAAAGTACACTAACACCCATAAACTACGTATTAACCCCTAAACCGAGGCCCCCCCCCACATCGCAAACACTAAAATAAATATTTTAACCCCTAATCTGCTGAACCGGACATCGCCACCACTATAATTAACATATTAACCCCTAAACCACTGCACTCCTGCAAACACTAGTTAATTATTTTTAACCCCTAATCTGCCGTCCATAACATCGCCGCCACCTACCTACATTTATTAACCCCTAATCTGCCGCCCCCATCGCCGCCACTGTATTAAATGTATTAACCCCTAAACCTAAGTCTAACCCTAACACCCCTAACTTAAATATAATTACAATAAATCTAAATAAAAATACTACAATTAACTAAATTATTCCTATTTAAAACTAAATACTTACCTATAAAATAAACCCTAAGCTAGCTACAATATAACTAATAGTTACATTGTAGCTAGCTTAGGGTTTATTTTTATTTTACAGGCAACTTTGTATTTATTTTAACTAGGTACAATAGTTATTAAATAGTTATTAACTATTTAATAACTACCTAGTTAAAATAAAGACAAATTTACCTGTAAAATAAAACCTAACCTAAGTTACAATTACACCTAACACTGCACTATAAATAAATTAATTACCTAAATTAAATACAATTAATTACAATTAAATAAAATTATCTAAAGTATGGAAAAAAACACTAAATTACAGAAAATAATAAAGAAATTACAGGATTTTTAAACTAATTACACATATTTTAATCCCCCTAGCAAAATAAAAAAGCCCCCCAAAATAAAAATGTTCTACCCTAAATTACAAATACCCCTTAAAAGGGCCTTTTGCGGAGCATTGCCCCAAAGTAATCAGCTCTTTTACCTGTAAAAATAAAAGTACAAATAGCCCCCCAACATTAAAACCCACCACCCACATTACCAACCCTACTCTAAAACCCACCCAATCCCCCCCTTAATAAAACCTAACACTAACCCCTTGAAGATCACCTTACCAGGAGAAGTCTTCACCCAACCGGGCAGAAGTGGTCCTCCAGACGGGCAGAAATCTTCATCCAACCGGACAGAAGTGGTCCTCCAGACGGGCAGAAGTCCCTTCAACTGAATGAAGGTTCCTTTAAATTACATCATCCAAGATGGCGTCCCTTCGATTCCGATTGGCTGATAGAATTCTATCAGCCAATCGGAATTAAGGTAAAAAAAATCCTATTGGCTGATCCAATCAGCCAATAGGATTGAGCTGGCATTGAGCTGGCCAATAGAATGCCAGTTCAATCCTATTTGCTGATTGCATCAGCCAAAAGGGTTTTTCCTACCTTAATTCCGATTGGCTGATAGAATTCTATCAGCCAATCGGAATTGAAGGGACACCATCTTGGATGACGTAATTTAAAGGAACCTTCATTCAGTCGTCTGCCGTGGACAGAAGAGGATGCTCAACGTCGGATGTCTTGAAGATGGACCCGCTCCGCGCTGGATGGATGAAGATAGAAGATACTGTCTGGATGAAGACTTCTGCCCATCTGGAAGACCTCTTCTGCCCAGTTGGATGAAGACTTCTGCCCATCTGGAGGTCCACTTCTGCCCAGTTGGGTAAAGAGACATCTCCCGGTAAGGTGATCTTCAAGGGGTTAGTGTTTGGTTTTTTTAAGGGGGGATTGGGTGGGTTTTAGAGTAGGGTTGGTTGTGTGGGTGGTGGGTTTTAATGTTGGGGGGGTATTTGTACTTTTTTTTTACAGGTAAAAGAGCTGATTACTTTGGAGCAATGCCCCGCAAAAGGCTATTATATATATAAGGGCTATTTGTAATTTAGTGTAGGGTAGGGCTTTTTTATTTTGGGGGGCTTTTTATTTTGTTAGGGGGATTAGAGTAGGTGTAATTAGTTTAAAAATGTCTTTACTATTTTCTGTAATTTAGTGGGGAGGGTTCGTACTTTAGATAATTTTATCTAATTGTAATTAATTGTATTTAATTTAGGTAATTAATTTAATTGTAGTGTAGTGTTAAGTGTAATTGTAACTTAGGTTAGGTTTTATTTTACAGGTAAATTTGTCTTTATTTTAACTAGGTAGTTATTAAATAGTTAATAGCTATTTAAAGGGACATAATACTCATATGCTAAATCACTTGAAACTGATGCAGTATAACTGTAAAAAGCTGAAATATCACCTGAGCATCACTATGTAAAAAAGGAAGATATTTTACCTCACAATCTCCTCAGCTCAGCAGAGTAAGTTCTGTGTAAAAAGTTATACTTCACCTGCTCCCAGCTGCAGGTAAAAATAAAAAAAAATGAAGAAATGAACAGCAGCCAATCAGCATCAGCAGTGCTGAGGTCATGAACTCTTACTGTGATCTTATGAGATTTGACTTAACTCTCATGAGATTTCATAGTAAGCTTCCTTTACCTGATTGGTGAAATAATATGAGAGTCCACGATGCTCATCCCTTCAGCTGTCCCAGGACATACACACTAAAATGCTGCTTAGAAATCCTTTACAATTGGAGGTGGCTACTGAGGAACTTTTGAGGTAAAATATCTTTCTTTTTTACATAGAGATGTTCAGGTGATATTTTCTAGTCAGCTTTTTACAGCTATGCTGCATCACTTTCAAGTGTTTAAACATTTGGGTATTATGGCCCTTTAATAAATATTATACCTAGTTAAAATAAATACAAAGTTGCCTGTAAAATAAAAATAAACCCTAACGGCTAGATTTAGAGTTTGGCGGCCAAAGGGGTGCGTTAGCTACGCGTGCTTTTTTTCCCCCGCACCTTTTAAATACCGCTGGTATTTAGAGTTCACAGAATGGCTGGGTTTACAGTGCGTTAGGTTCCAAAAAGGGAGTGTAGAGCATAATTTAACGCCATTGCAACTCTAGATACCAGCGGTGCTTACGGACGCGGCCAGCTTCAAAAACATGCTCGTGCACGATTCCCCCATAGAAAACAATGGGGCCATTTGAGCTGAAAAAAAACCTAACACCTGCAAAAAATCAGCGTTCAGCTCCTAACGCAGCCCCATTGTTTTCTATGGGGAAACACTTCCTACGTCTGCACCTAACACCCTAACATGAACCCCGAGTCTAAACACCCCTAACCTTACACTTATTAACCCCTAATCTGCCGCCCCCGCTATCGCTGACACCTGCATATTTTTTTTAACCCCTAATCTGCCGCTCCGTAAACCGCCGCTACCTACATTATCCCTATGTACCCCTAATCTGCTGCCCCTAACACCGCCGACCCCTATATTATATTTATTAACCCCTAATCTGCCCCCCTCAACGTCGCCTCCACCTGCCTACACTTATTAACCCCTAATCTGCCGAGCGGACCGCACCGCTACTATAATAAAGTTATTAACCCCTAATCCGCCTCACTCCCGCCTCAATAACCCTTTAATAAATAGTATTAACCCCTAATCTGCCCTCCCTAACATCGCCTACACCTAACTTCAATTATTAACCCCTAATCTGCCGACCAAATCTTGCAGCTACTGTAATAAATGGATTAACCCCTAAAGCTAAGTTTAACCCTAACCCTAACACCCCCCTAAATTAAATATAATTTTAATCTAACGAAAGAAATTAACTCTTATTAAATAAATTATTCCTATTTAAAGCTAAATACTTACCTGTAAAATAAACCCTAATATAGCTACAATATAAATTATAATTATATTATAGCTATTTTAGGATTTATATTTATTTTACAGGTAACTTTGTATTTATTTTAACCAGGTACAATAGCTATTAAATAGTTAAGAACTATTTAATAGCTAAAATAGTTAAAATAATTACAAAATTACCTGTAAAATAAATCCTAACCTAAGTTACAATTAAACCTAACACTACACTATCAATAAATTAATTAAATAAAATACCTACAATTATCTACAATTAAACCTAACACTACACTATCAATAAATTAATTAAATACAATATCTACAAATAAATACAATTAAATAAACTAACTAAAGCACAAAAAATAAAAAAGAACTGTTACAAAAAATAAAAAAATATTTACAAACATTAGAAAAATATTACAACAATTTTAAACTAATTACACCTACTCTAAGCCCCCTAATAAAATAACAAAGACCCCCAAAATAAAAAAATGCCCTACCCTATTCTAAATTACAAAAGTTCAAAGCTCTTTTACCTTACCAGCCCTTAAAAGGGCCCTTTGCGGGGCATGCCCCAAAGAATTCAGCTCTTTTGCCTGTATACTGTATATATATATATGTATGTGTGTGTGTGACTGTGTACATATGTATTTATGTGTTTATATGTGTATATATATGTCTGTAAATACATATATACATACATATATACACACATAAATACATATACATACAGTACATACACATATTTATAAATTTACATGCATGTATCTCTATGTTAAAGCCATTTGCAGTCCATTTTTTCTAACATCTGAGCCCTTATAACTTTTTTGGGAAATTTATTTTTTTAAATAATTTTTATTAGAAAGTGTTATTATGAGTGTAACTGTATTTTAAATGTATTTTTGATTTGTTTTGTGACACTTTTTGTCTTGCGTAACAGTTAATCAGAGCTCTGAAGTTGCGGTAATTATTCTAGCGTAAATCGCACTCACACTCTTGCATTTACTTTCAACTTGTAATATGAGCAGAACTGAATTTGTGCACAAACGGACACAAAAAACAGTATCAATTGTGTGCAAACTATCGGCTAGTACAATTAATTAATTAAAATTAAATTAAATAAACTAAAGTACGGAAAAAAAAACACTAAATTACAGAAAATAATAAAATAATTACAATTTTATTAAACTAATTACAACTAATCTAATCCCCCTAATAAAATAAAAAAGCCCCCCAAAATAATAAAAATCCCTACCCTATACTAAATTACAAATAGCCCTTAAAGGGCTTTTTGTAAGTCATTGCCCCAAAGTAATCAGCTCTTTTACCTGTTAAAAAAAAAAAAATACCGCCCCAACATTACAATCCACCACCCACACACCCAACCCTACTCTAAAACCCACCCAATCCCCCCTTAATAAAACCTAACACTACCCCCTTGAAGATCACCTTACCTTGAGACGTCTTCACCCAACCGGGCAGAAGTGGTCCTCCAGACGGTCCGAAGTCTTCATCCTATCCGGGCAGAAGAGGTCCTCCAGACGGCCAGAAGTCTTCATCCAGGCGGCATCTTCTATCATCATCCATGCGGAGCGGGTCCATCTTCAAGACATCCGACGCGGAGCAACCTCTTCTTCCGACGACTAACACTAAATGACAGTACCTTTAAGTGACGTCATCCAAGATGACGTCCATTCAATTCCGATTGGCTGATAGAATTCTATCAGCCAATCAGAATTAAGGTAGAAAAAATCCTATTGGCTGATCCAATCAGCCAATAGGATTGAGCTCGCATTCTATTGGCTGATTGGATCAGATAATAGAACGCAAGCTCAATCCTACTGGCTGATTGGATCAGCCAATAGGATTTTTTCTACCTTAATTCCGATTGGCTGATAGAATTCTATCAGCCAATCGGAATTGAAAGGACGCCATCTTGGATGACGTCACTAAAAGGTACCGTCAACTATTGTACCTAGTTAAAATAAATACAAAGTTGCCTGTAACATAAAAATAAATCCTAAAATAGCTACAATGTAACTATTAGTTATATTGTAGCTAGCTTAGGGTTTATTTTATAGGCAAGTATTTAGTTTTAAATAGGAATAATTTAGTTAATTGTAGTAATTTTATTTAGATTATTTTAAATTATATTTAATTTAGGGGGTGTTAGGGTTAGGGTTAGACTTAGGTGTTAATACATTTAATATAGTTGCGGCGACATTGGGGCGGCAGATTAGGGGTTAATAAAATTTAACTAATGTTTGCGAAGCGGGAGTGCAGCGGTTTAGGGGTTAATATATTTATTGAAGTGGCGGCGATGTCCGGTCGGCAGATTAGGGGTTAAAAATGTATTTAAGTGTTTGCGATGTGGGGGGGGCCTCGGTTTAGGGGTTAATAGATAGTTTATTGGTGTTAGTGTACTTTTTAGCACTTTATTTAAGAGTTTTATGTTACGGCTTTAGCCCATAAAACTCTTAACTACTGACTTTTAAATGCGGTAGGAGTCTTGACAGGAGAGGGTCTACCGCTCACTTTTTCCAAGACTCGTAATACCGGCGTTATGCAAGTCCCATTAAAAAGATAGGATACGCAATTTACGTAAGTGGATTTGCGGTATGCTCGAGTCACAGAAAAAAAGGGAGCGTTACACCTGTACCTGCCAGACTCGTAATACCAGCGGGCGTTAAAAAGCAGCGTTGGGACCTCTTAAAGCTGCTTTTTAAGGCTAACGCAAGACTCATAATCTAGGCGTATAGCAGGCCCCTCATAATTTAGCCTTTAGATGACTGATTTTCCATTTGTTTGTCTGGGATGAGTACACTTTGAACTTGGTTTAAAGGAAAAGTTTACTTGAAACTTGTATTGTTTAAAAGGAAAGATAATCCCTTTATTAACCATTACCGAGTTTTGCATAACCCACACTGTTATATTAATACACTTTTTAGCTCTGTGATTACCTGGAGTGATCACAATGTTATCTATGTGGCACATGTGAACTAGTGCTGTCTAGCTGTGAAAACCTGTCAAAATGCCCTGAGATAAGAGGAGGCTTTCAATGGCTTAGAAATTAGCAATTAGCTTTCAACAAAGAATACCAAAAGAACAAAGCAAACTTGACGATAAAAGTAAATTGAAAAGTTGTTTCAAATTGCATGCCCTATCTGACTCATGATAGTTTAACTTTGACTTGACTGTCCCTTTAATGTGAATTGTTCCACGACTCTGTATAGACAAGTGTAATGCATACTTTATTCATTTTCATTATGTCCTACTGTCTGGGGGCCTAATATTCCTAAGCTTCCCGCCAGGGCCGCCACTAGAAATTTTGGGGCCCCTGCCCCTGACTTAACTATTGATCAGGGCCCCCCTTTGACATGTGTAATTTTTGACCAAGTGACTAAAACGTATATGCACTTTATTCTTAAGTGTCTATTTAAACTTGGAAATGTTGTAAAGGTAGTAACATACACTGAAACCCACACACACACTCACACATAAGGATTCACATATAGACACTCTAGCAAACACGCAAAGAAACTTAGACACAGACACCCAAACTTGACCTGACAAGTAATGAGGTAAACTACAGTTTTGTAAAAAAAAAAAAAAAGGAGATTTAGAAAACAAAATATGGAGTTCTGATTATCTTTTTGTAAAGGAAGATGCCAACTAAATGATGACAACAGCATGCAGTGGCTGAAAGGAAGGGCCCTGAACTGCCTAAACAATAATTTAAAGGTTAAATGGTAGATTGGTGACTTCCGGAAAGGTCTCATTAGTCTCAAAGTCTGTAGAAAGATGTGAATAATCAGCAGTAAGGTCAAAATATCCTAAAAAGGAACAGACAATGGACACACACACAAACTCAAACTTGCACATACACCCAAGGAAACACCAACAGAGACAGCCTCAGAAAACACAGAAAGACATACACACACACACACACACACAGAGACACCCACAGAAAACACAGAAAGACATACATACACACCCTCACTGAGACATCCACAGAAAACACACAAAGACATACACACACCCTCACAGAGACACCAACAGAAAATACACACCCTCACAGAGACATCCACAGAAAACACAGACATACATACACACACACACACCCTCACAGAGACATCCACAGAAAAGGCAGACATACACACCCACCCTCACAGAGGCATCCAGAGAAAATACACAAAGACAAACACACGCCCACCCTCACAGAGACACCCATAGAAAAAGCTCAAATACATATGCACACACCCTCACAGACATCCACAGAAAATGCACAAAGACATACACACCCACCCTCACAGAGATACCAACAGAAAAAAAATACATACACACTCATAGAGACACAAACCAAAGCACAAAGACATAAACACAGAAATTAAGAGATCACTTTTTAAAGAATCATATTTGTAAATGTGCAAACAAAAATAATTCTGTGAATTCAAAATTGTACATTAATGATCTGGGTAGATAGCTAGATGAAGAAAAGTACTTTTAAAAGGTTGACATATGTTTGTTTGGCATTTTCCCCATTTTCCCCAACCAAGAGCACCACTTCAAATATAGTGTACAAATGTTCCCATCTGTCAGCTGTACTTGTGGAATTTGAAAATGCTGTACACTATATGGTCTTGGTGGAACCATAAGCTGTGGTACTCATACCATTAGATCTGGTTAAATGCAGGATTTAAGCTTGTTGGTATGCATTTCAAAATTAAGTCAGCTGTAGAGTAAACTGAACAGTTTTAAGTTAACCTGTCTCATTTCCAACACTGAGCAATCTTAGTCTGAGAGTATAACATGTTATGCAGATGTAAAAATCTTAGATAAAATGCCTCCTTGTATCTGGAAAGTCCTTGCATAAAGGGGCAGTAAACTGGAATGAAATATATATATCATTTGTGTATTGAGGAGGAAACATTTCTGCATGGTTTTAAATATAGAATTTCTACAGCATTGTCAAATAATTATAAATACACTGCTGCTAAAAAAATGTGTTTTTATGGACCCCTGGCCCCACCATACAACTACTACCACACTGAAGTTACAATCTTAAATTGCACAAAGAAATAAAAAACATTTGCTAAGTAATTCCTACCTCCTCTGCAAATGAAAGGGATCAGCCGTCTGACTCAGGCACACACTCTACAAACAAAGTGCCAAGTCTGTCTCACACTGTGCATAGTGGTTTAGTGCACACTCAGAAATCCTCTCAAATGCTAATTCTTTACTCCTTGTAATAACATTTCCCATGCTCAATTAGCACTCTGCTGTAGTACCCAATTAGCACTCTGCTGAAGTCTTCATCCAGACGGCATCTTCTATCTTCATCCATCCGGCGTGGAGCGGGTCATCTTCAAGACAACCGGCGCGGAGCATCCTCTTCTTACGACGACTCTTCCAGAATGAAGGTTCCTTTAAATGACGTCATCCAAGATGGCGTCCCTTGAATTCCAATTGGCTGATAGAATTCTATCAGCCAATCGGAATTAAAGGTGAAAAAATCCTATTGACTGATCCAATCAGCCAATAGGATTGAGCTCACATTCTATTGGCTGTTCCAATCAGCCAATAGAATGCGAGCTCAATCCTATTGGCTGATTGTATCAGCCAATAGGATTTTTTTCACCTTTAATTCCAATTGGTTGATAGAATTCTATCAGCCAATCAGAATTCAAGGGATGCCATCTTGGATGACGTCATTTAAAGGAACCTTCATTCTGGAATAGTCGTCGTAAGAAGAGGAAGCTCCGCGCCGGATGTCTTGAAGATGGACCCGCTCCGCGCCGGTTGGATAAAGATAGAAGATGCCGTCTGGATGAAGACTTCTGCCCAGTTGGATGAAGACTTCAGCCGGTTGGATGAAGACTTCTGCCGGTTGGATGAAGACTTCTGCCGCTTCGTTGAGGACTTCTGCCGGCTTCGCTGAGGATGGATGTTGGGTCTTCAAAAACTGTAAGTGGATCTTCGAGGGTTAGTGTTAGGTTTTTTTAAGGGTTTATTGGGTGGGTTTTATTTTTAGATTAGGGCTTTTGTACGGAAAAAGAGCTAAATGCCCCTTTAAGGGCAATGCCCATCCAAATACCCTTTTTAGGGAAATGGGGAGCTTAGATTTTTTTAGTTAGGATTTTATTTGGGGGGTTGGTTGTGTGGGTGGTGGGTTTTACTGTTGGGGGGTGTTTGTAGTTTTTTTTTTTTACAGGTAAAAGAGCTGATTTCTTTGGGGCAATGCCCCGCAAAAGGCCCTTTTAAGGGCTATTGGTAGTTTAGTTTAGGCTAGGGTTTTTTTTTATTTTGGGGGGCCTTTTATTTTGATAGGGCTATTAGATTAGGTGTAATTAGTTTATATATTTGATCATTTCTATTTTTAAGGTTAGGTGTTAGTGTAAGGCAGGATAGGTTTTATTTTACAGGTGAATTTGTATTTATTTTAGCTAGGTAGCTAGTAAATAGTTAATAACTATTTAGTAACTATTCTACCTAGTTAAAATAAATACAAACTTACCTGTAAAATAAAAATAAACACTAAGCTAGCTACAATGTAACTATTAGTTATATTGTAGCTAGCTTAGGGTTTATTTTACAGGTAAGTATTTAGTTTTAAATAGGAATTATTTAGGTAATGATAGTAGGTTTTATTTAGATTTATTTTAATTATATTTAAGTTAGGGGGTGTTAGGGTTAGGGTTAGACTTAGGTTTAGGAGTTAATAAATGTAGTATAGTGGCGGTGACGTTGATGGCGGAAGATTAGGGGTTAATAAATGTATGTACGTGGCGGCGATGTTAGGGACAGCAGATTAGGGGTTAATAATATTTTACTAGTGTTTGCGATGCGGGAGTACGGCGGTTTAGGGGTTAATATGTTTCTTTTAGTGGCGGCGATGTCTGGAGCGGCAGATTAGGGGTTAATACATTTATTTTAGTGTTTGCGATGCGGGAGGGCCTCGGTTTAGGGGTTAATAGGTAGTTTATGGGTGTTAGTGTACTTTTTAGCACTTTAGTTATGAGTTTTATGGTACAGTTTTGTAGCGCAAAACTCATAACTAGTGACTTTCAGTTTATGGTATCGATCTTGTTGGTATAGGCTGTACCGCTCACTTTTTGGCCTCCCAGGCAGACTCGTAATACCAGTGCAAAGGAAATCCAATTGAAAAAGGACTTTTTGAAAGCTGCGGTAATTACATTGCGTTAAGACCAAACAAGTGTGCGGTGCAGAAATACCTGCAAGACTCGTAATACCAGCGGTAGTGAAAAAGATCCTTAACGCTGCTTTTTCACTCATACCGCAAAACTCGTAATCTAGCCGTTAGTTAATAGTCATGCTGAATAAAACGGTGCGAAAAGCTGTCATCAGATATTTTTGTAATTTAGGAAGCACTGCCTATTTCACTTATATTTAAAGTAAACCACCAACTAAGGTTTGGTTATTATTGCCTCCATAGCCAAACTGAAAACAAGTATCGCAATTATTGTATGCAAAGGCTGGACTCGAGAGAAAATCTCACTGTTTTATGCAATATGAAAAAATGGTTGCTATCTGCACTGCCTTTGTCATCTAACATTGGATGCATCAATACTGCAAAAAATTCACCTACAACCCACTCAGGTTCTACTTTAGAAGTAAATTCCCTTGATACTCATCCTATAGTTTACCATTTATCTGCCTTATAGCTGCCAAATATAGAATTGCTCCAAACTGACCTGGACACATTGCTAATAATGTAAGGGAGTTCTCAGCCTGATTAACAAAAGCTGAGCAATTTATCTGTGAGGTTGAGGATAATCAGAATGAAAGCATGATTACTCTCCAGTTGAAACAGTGTCAAAACCAAATGCTACAGGTGAAAGTTGATGTCTTGTAAAACAGGTCCTGACATAACAATATCAGAGTCAGGGGCTTGCCAGAATCATTAAAAACAAAAAGCCTTACATTTTTTTTTTGGCAGGCATCTAAGCTCATCCAGGACTATTCTGTGTTATTGTGCTGAAGAAGGGATTTCATTCCCTTCTGCAACAGACTTTACAAGGAAGGCCAACATATTTATTCACATGTAAGTCAAACATTTAATGATGCCATGCTAAAAGCAAAGATCTGCCACATAAAACAGGAAAACGTTTTGGGTTTGTTTCTTCAACTTTATAAGGCTGTCAAACTACTGTTTATAATTTGAATACAAGGTAAAATCCAGTTTGGAAGTCAAATGTATTGTCGATCCCAAACACAAAACTGCTGGTTATAGCTGTTACTGATTGGCTCACTGGAGGTTTCCTGATTAAAAGCTTCAATGCATCTGGCTCCCAACTGGGGCTTTACCTATAACTCATTTGTGTAGTTAAAGACAAAAAAAAGGTAAGCAATACACAAATGACATGCTCTTATAAGATTCTGTACTTTTTGTATCAGAATGTCCATTTAAAGTCAGGTGCAGATTAGAGAGCTTGTCCTTCTGTGCTGAGCCATTTTTCATGTACTCAATTTTTATATTTTTGCATTTTATATAAATAATAGTTTTAGTATTTTATCCTTAAAGGGACAGTCTACTCAAGAATTTTTATTTTTTTGAAAGATAGATAATCCCTTTATTACCCATTTCCCAATTTTGTATAACCAACATAGTTATATTAATATTATACTTTTTTGCCTCTGTGATTACTTTGTATCTAAGTCACTTCAGGCTGCCCCTTATCTCAGTTTTTTAAACAGACTTGCATTTTAGCTAATCAGTGTTGACTCCTAGGTAACTCCACGGCGTGAGTACAATGTTCTTATATGGCACACATGAACTAATTCCCTCTAGCTGTGAAAAACTCTCAAAGGCATTCAGATAAGAGGCAGACTTCAAGGGCTTAGAAATTAGCATATCAGCCTACCTAGGTTTAGGTTTCAACAAAGAATACCAAGAGAACAAATAAAATTTGATGATAAATGTAAATAGGAAAGTTAATAAAAATTACATGCCCTATCTGAATCATGAAAGTTTAATTTTGACTTGACTGACCTTTAAGGAGCCTGTATAATTTTCATATTTTTTCATCAGTAATATTTACCTAATAAATAACAAGACATGTCTTTCTTTTTTTTTAAACAAGATTTATTAACAAGTTTACACTTGCATGGCAAAATTAAACAATAATGGCTAGATAAGTGGATTGCTTCCACAAAAGCGATATTTGCTCTCCACTTAGTAATAACAGTGCACGCAAATGTGCGTAGGTATTACAAGTTAGTTGCAATGTGAAAGCGACCTCGCATTCACATTGCACGCAAGAATTGCTCTCACAAGAGTGCTCTTCCATAAGATCCAATAGGTGCCTCGTTCTCATGCTGTCAAAAATAGCATGAGAACAAGCGCAGCAAAGCAGGTAAGTCATGCAGTGATGGCAGCTAATTGTAAATATATATGTAAATGTTTGTATAAATATATATTTATGTGTTAATATGTGTACAGGTGAAACTCGAAAAATTTGAATATCGTGCAAAAGTTCATTTATTTCACTAATGCAACTTAAAAGGTGAAACTAATATATGAGATAGACTCATTACATGCAAAGGAAGATAGTTCAAGCCGTGATTTGTCATAATTGTGATGATTATGGATTACAGCTCATGATAACCCCAAATCCACAATCTCAGAAAATTAGAACATTGTGAAAAGGTGCAAAATTCTAAGCTCAAAATGTCCCACTCTAATCAGCTAATTAAGCCATAACACCTGCAAAGGGTTCCTGAGCCTTTAAATGGTCTCTCAGTCTGGTTCAGTAGGAATCACAATCATGGGAAAGACTGCTGACCTGACAGTTGTGCAGAAAACCATCATTGGCACCCTCCATAAGGAGGGAAAGCCTCAAAAGGTAATTGCAAAAGAAGTTGGATGTTCCCAAAGTTCTGTATCAAAGCACATTAATAGAAAGTTATGTGGAAGGGAAAAGTGTAGAAGAAAAAGGTGCACAAGCAGCAGGGATGACGGCAGCCTGGAGAGGATTGTCAGGAAAAGGCCATTCAAAAGTGTTGGGGACTTTCACAAGAGCCACCATACACAGACGGATCCTGGACATGGGCTTCAAATGTCGTATTCCTCTTGTCAAGCCACTCCTGAACAACAAACAACGTCAGAAGCGTCTTACCTGGGCTAAAGAAAAACAGACCTAGTCTGTTGCTCAGTGGTCCAAAGTCCTCTTTTCTGATGAGAGCAAGGACCCAGAGTATGGAGGAAGCAAAGAGAGGCACACACTGCAAGATGCTTGAAGTCCAGTGTGAAGTTTCCACAGTCTGTGTTAATTTGGGGAGCCATGTCATCTGCTGGTGTTGGTCCACTATGCTTCATTAAGTCCAGGGTCAACGCAGCCGTCTACCAGGAGCTTTTGGAGCACTTCATGCCTACTTCCACAGATGAGCTCTATGGGGATGCTGATTTCATTTTCCAGCAGGACTTGGCACCTGCCCACACTGCCAAAAGCATCAAAACCTGGTTCAATGACCGTGGTATTACTGTGCTTGATTGGCCAGCAAACTCACCTGACCTGAACCCCATAGAGAATCTAAGGGGCATTGCAAAGAGAAAGATAAGAGACATCAGACCGAACAATGCAGAAGAGCTGAAGGCCGCTATAGAAGCATCCTGGTCTTCCATAACACCTCAGCAGTGCCACAGGCTGATAGCTTCCATGCCACGCCGCATTGAGGCAGTAATTGCTGCAAAAGGGGCCCAAACCAAGTACTGAGTACATACAGTATGCATGCTTATACTTTTCAGAGGTCCAATATTGTTCTACAGGTATGTACAATCCTTGTTTTATTGATTGCATGTAATATTCTAATTTTCTGAGATTGTTGATTTGGGGTTATCATGAGCTGTAAGCCATAATCATCACAATTATGACAAATCACGACTTGAACTATCTTGCTTTGCATGTAATGAGTCTATCTCATATATTAGTTTCACCTTTAAGTTGCATTAGTGAAATAAATGAACTTTTGCACGATATTCAAATTTTTCGAGTTTCACCTGTATATACACATATTAATTGAAAGAGAAAATAACTTAGCCTTGAAGTTCAAAACCCCAAATTCAAAAACATGTCATACATGAGACCCATAACCTTTGAAAGTGTTAATATGTTTTACATATATGTCCATAAATCATCATCTGTCACTGTATTTAATGTGGATTAAATATAGGTGCATACCTCATCTGGTGCCCTCTGACAGTCCAATCCTTTTTCACAGAGAGACATGCTTCTCTAAGTTCCAGCGTTCATCTCTATCTGCTGTCGGCATCCAACTTAAAGCAAGGGACACGTGGTGCCGTGATGAAACACTGAGGCGGTCCAGGGTAAGCGTAAGGGTTATCCTGTCAATCTTCATTTAAACATTTAAAACAAAAAGAAATAATGGCTCAAAAAGGAGTAAAATGGTGCGAGAATGACTTGGCTTACGCCATATTCATAGCCCTAAAGTCTGTTTCTACATTGGCCTTATTTAAACCCTAAAAACACACATGATTGGTTAAAAGCTGAAACACCCCCTCTCTTATATTACTAACACTTGTAATGCTATGAACATACTGAAGAGGAAATGCAAAACTCATTTATACAGTCAAAAGTTGTTACAATGATACAAATATGTGTCTAATAAACCACAGAGCAACATACATTCATGGAAACTTAAGTAGAAGTTGCAAATATGAATAATGCCCCAAATCACTGGGGGAAATATACATCTACATATACAAATGAATAAATCCATCATGAATATGGCGTAAGCCGAAACGCGTAAGCCAAGTCATGCTCATACCACTCTACTGGAGGTGGAGCTTGGCCGTTCAGGGAGATGGCCACCTAAAAAACTAAATCCTACGCAAGACTACCAAAAACCTCATAAAATTAGCCATATGACCACATAGGACCACATCAAAAGTGCACCTCGCACAACCAGGATCACCCAAGAGACAAAGAAGATAGGAGAGGGGTCAGCCGCACACCGCACGGCAAAGAAAAACAGAGCCGGAAGCTGAGTCATAGCACAGATGGGTGCAAACAAAGGCAGTACCTGACTGGATCAGTCCGGCTCCCACAAGTAAACACTGCAACCACTACAGTATACAGATCTGGAGGAGGACCGCCACTGCAGGGAGAGATAACAAGAGCTAGACACAGTGAGGGCCGCGACCAGGAGGCCACGTGACCGGGTCACACAGCAACAACAGGTAATCTGCCACCGGCTGAAGAAGGAGCCTCTCAGGAAAGGCAGGGACAGTAATCGCCCACATTATTACATATTACAAACTATCCACAATCCGTATATTACTGCTGCCAGGCAAGAGTGCAGTGTAAAATACAGGCATCCATTGGGATAAAAATTACTCTGCATGAACTGTTTTTAGGCATTTTGCAAACAACGCAACTTTAGCCATAGCAACAAAGGTAGCATAAAAAATTATTAAAAAATAAATAAATAAAATATCCTACATAAAGCAGCTAATTCACTCCAAGAAGAGTAGGAGATAGGAACAACTAAAGCACTCAGAGTTACAAAGCATTAGACTCTACCCTCATAAATAAAAGGTGTTAATAACGCTGCTTTCCCATATTCACCACAACAGAGCTCTGCAATATAGCAATATACTCAAGCTGGTCATGCCTGGACGCAGAACAAACAAATCTGAGAACCACAGCAACTCCAATTTAAGACAACAATATCTCAAGCACCAAGAACCTGCTAACATAACACATAAAATGGACTTAGCTATAAATACCCCCTCAACAGACTCCCAGCAAGCAGCCTTCACTTCCACCAGCCCCTCAGCATTAACTAAGGAAGATCTGCAAAACTTATGTATAAAAGAAGATATCAAAGAAATAATGGGGGAAGTTAAAAACTGGTATGGTGAACTCAAAAAGGAATTATCTGATGTCACACACAGGGTCTCAGCCTTGGAAGAGAACCACAACACTACTTATAATGATATACAGCATATATTTACCAAATAAAGACCAACACCACTTCTTCAAAACAATAACCCAATCTTTGCTAGAACACACTAAAGGTGCATTATTTCTTGGTGGGGACTTCAACCTACAACTAGACTCAATCCTAGACACATCCACAGGGAGCACAAGCACCTCCAAAAGAGTAATAAAAACAGTCTTATTTATATTAAAAACACTAGAATTAATATACCAAAGCTTCTTTCAATTATTGACCAATTTGGATCTTTCTCATGGTATAGGGTGAATACCACAAAGACTGAGCTATTGTGGATAAGGTAAACTAAAGCGTCACCCACGAAGTTACCTTTTAGAATAGTTTCTGATTCATTTAAGTACCTTGGCATTACAATTTCCTCTGACCCCGATAAGTGGTATAGCTCTAATATACTCCCAGTATTGAACAAAATCAAAGAAAACTTGAAACATTGGCATAATCTTCCTCTTTCCATCTCAGGCCATATAGCCTTGTATAAGATGATTCTTCTCCCCAAGCTTTAATACATTCTTCAGAATATCCTATTGTTTCTGAAGGGGAAAGATATTATGTTGTTCAATACCGCATTAAGATATTTTATTTGGCAGAACAAAAAACCTAGAATCTCTTTAACCAAACTCTCTCTTCCTAGGATATTTGGGGGGTTTGCCTTACCAGATCTTCAATTTTATAATTACGTTTTCCTTGCACATATAGTGATAGACTGGATTTTCTCTAGAGACTATGTGACAGATAATGAGCTGGAGAGTAACGCAATCAATCCATATCTCCCTGTAGCGCTCATTCATTGTAATCCTAGTTCAATACCTCAAAAAGTGAAAAAACTCAGAACCATCTTTTTTCCGCTTCAGACCTGGTGGAAGATCTGTAAGCTTTTAGCTGTAGAGGGCATTTCTGCAGTCCTAATCTCTACGGACTCAGAAAAAGCATTTGATCGGGTCCATTGGCATTTCCTAAAAGCAGTAACGCAAAAAATAAAATTTGCCAATAAATTTATCAATCAAATGTTTTCATTATACTCGCACCCTACAGCTAAAGAAAAAGTAAATTGTATCCAATTCATTCCAGAGGTGGATTTAACCATGGTGCTGAGTGGACGCAGCACAACAGAACTCTCCAGTAACATTGGTGAAAATCTGCCCAAATTAACCTAAAAATTTATGTCATCGTTATTATTTTGTCCCCAACTGGTCTTCTACGACTAACACCCCATATCCACCTGGGATATTTGTGAAGCCCTGAGAGACCGTGTATGGACCAGCGGCAACACGCACACAGCTTCTGCAGCGTGGAGATTCTACGCACGTACCTGAGGCAGCCGAGCGGGCCTTGGTCCCCCTGCGGAGAGGACAGCCTGCCTTTACACCCCGACACAGGTTGTGACACCGGATTCCTTCTTCCCTGCGCTCAATGACAGATCCCCTGTAAGTGCCTGAAAGTGTGCGAAAATCCACCATTTTAACTGACGGCAGAACCTACAGAATTCTGTGCAGGACGCTGCTCCTCATAGATTAGTCTCCGGTATCTCCACAGTCCATCTTCAGGGTACACCTGCCGACTAACACTTTGCACCATTGCCCAAATAAAAGTTACTACTGGGGCTTGACACTTTTAGTGCTAGTAACTTGACCAGAGCTCCCATTTTGCACACTCCCAAAGAGATATAATATAAGGGCTCACGCTACCGGACAGTATTCTCCCTCAGGAGGCGACTCCCCTACATAGAGCACGACTTGAAGCTACACAGTAAAGTAAGGAGATCGAGCTCCATTTCTTAGTATTCTGGCCCCTGATTGTATACAGGCAATTCAGAACGATCAGGCAAGTTAAATAGTTGCAACCACCCTACGATCACATTTGACTTAGTGCAGTCTTGCCCGAAAAGCAACTTATCATTTAAGGAGCTGAGATCTGATTCACCCAAAGCTTCTGAACAATGATCCCCTTCTCCCTCATTTCAGAGCACACCATATTAAGCTTTTAAGCTGATCTAATCACGTCTAGTCCTTCTCACAACCCATGTAAATAAAATTATTTTGCGGCACACATCCACAGCACTGCCCACAGAGCCTGAATACTACCTACTATACCCTCACAAATAATCCCTACTGAATCTTTATAAGGTGATCACTTAATTTAGGGCTTAGTCAGCCCACTCACTTTCTGGGTTAAACCCTCCTCCTCCCTTTCACGTGAGCCCACTACCCACGGGTCATACCCTTACTCCTTTTCCCTACTTCGCTGATAGGAGGCATTTCGATAGGAGGGGGGCTATACTCTGAAGACCCCCACCAGCTACTTACTTGAAGATCATAAGGGTATAACTGATACCACTACCTATCGCTTATATAGCAGAGATAAAATCCCGATTCACTCTTACTCAGCCAGTTTTCTCTTTGACTGCCGGGTTTGGTTATGCAGTGCTGATCATTTGGGGAAAGGGGTACCGGACTTACTCTTCCCAGGTCTCAAACTCACCAGGGAAACTGCAAGTCATCTCTACTACATCTATATTTCTGCTTCAACACAAAGAGATTCCTCTGTGCTAAGATGGCTCATGCTATGAAGAAAAAGCCAAAACATCAAGAAAACCCTAAAAGAACCCTAACTGACCACTTCAACAGTAAAAATCACAATGATCCTGAGGTTTCAGACGAAGACTCTAGAGAATCCACCATTTCCTCCAAAGGACAACACAAAGCTGACCATCCACATCCAGACAGATCTTTGTCCTCACAATCTTCTATTCCGGACTCTATTAAGGCTTTATCGGATAAAATGGGCTCTCACTACACCTCCCTTAAGCAAGATCTTAAACTCAGTTAGTGAGCTCGAAAGAGATATCTTGGCTCTGGGAGAGCGGACAGAGACTCTTGAAAGGAAGCATGAAGATCTGAATGTGGATCATGCAAATCTCCTATCTTACACACAAAATCTCTCAGAAATAATTTCAGACTTAGAATCCAAATTGGCGGACAGATCACGTCGCAACAACATCAGGATTCGGGGTATACCTGAAGACATTGGCACTGCAAACCTAACTGCACACATCTCTGGACTTTTCAGAGAACTACTAGGTACATTACCTGACCAGGAGCTATTAATTGATAGAGCCCATAGAGCCCTGCACCCCAGGAACAAGGTACCTAGGAACAAGGCCTCTTTTACCAGCAAAAAACTGAAGAAACCCAATCACACGATCCAAATATATCCAGACCTCTCCCCCCACAACAAACAAAGAAAGGTGGTGCTTACCAATAATGGGGGTCCGTGTATAGGAGCAGCATTTTCTTCGGCATCGGCACTGGTCAGTGTAATCCAAGCTGCAGCACCTGGAGCCCAGAAAGACACACCTCCATTAAAGGCGCCCACTGTAGTCAGAAGAATCGAAAGATATTTCCGGGCATCACAGGAAAAGCATAAGCGGCATCCAAAAAAGATCCACAGCAGCACCCAATTTTCCAAAAAGTCACCATCAACGATCAGCAGGGATCAAGCGTGGAGTACGACGCAAAACATGTCTGCAGTTTTTGTTGCTGTGACCCTGACCTCATGCTAATGGAGCCGAGGCTCCTCTTTGTTTTTACATTGCGTTCCCAATAAAAGTTATTACTTTTTTACCCTTATCATTGACGGTGACTTTTTGGAAAATTGGGTGCTGCTGTGGATCTTTTTTGGATGCCGCTTATGCTTTTCCAGTGATGCCCGGAAATATCTTTGGATTCTCCTCTCCCCCACACTCTGGCCAAGAGAAGGACATTCCAACAATTCACTCAAACGATGTGCCAACATAGTGTGAAGTATAGATGGGGATTTCCAGTGAAGATTTTCTTTCAACGGGATGAAACTCCTTCAAATGCTTGGCTTACTCCAATCATCTGATGTGCCCAACAAACCAGCTGAGAACCTCAAATCACTCAACACTCATGCCCCGGAATGGGACCTACTCCCTAGAAGATCAGCTCTACAATCTAAAAGAAAAGAAGCCATTCACCCCAGAGAACAACCCTGAATCCAAGCCACCTCGCTTTAACTAACTTGGGATTTTGAACTTCCCTCTAGACTACTCAGGTTCTTTACTTGAGTACATGACATGAATATGGTCATTTTTCTAAGTTTAAATGTATCCTTTACATTATAAATCTCAATTCTTGATGTGTTTATGACTTGAGTTACAAATATTTAAAGTTTATGTTCTGTTAAAGGTTTAGCTCTTCTAGTTTCACTTTAGGTACTACCCATATTCAGACCCATCACTCTTTTAGAGTCTATAAGTTCATGTACCTGTGCTTCATGGCTTATTTAAAATTAGCCATACACCCCAGACAACCCTGAACCTAAGCCACCTCGCTTTTAATTACTAGGGATCTTGAACTTCCCTCTGGACGACTCAGGTTCCTTACTTGAGCACATGTCATGAATATGGTCATTTTCTAAGTCTTAGTGTATCCTTTACATTGTAAACCTCAATTCCAGATGTGCTTATGACCTGAAGTACAATTATTTAAAGTTCTGGTTTTGTTAAAGGTTTAGTTCTTCCTAGTTTTACTTTAGGTACAACCCGTTCTCAGATCCATCACTCTTACAGAGTTTATAGCCTCATGTAATGTATTACGTAGTATATTTTGCCTTAGAATTAAGATCTACCTGAGAGTCATGGTTTATTTTAAAATTATTAGTATTCATGGTCATTCTAATACTAATATGCATATCTTTACATACTTGATGTAATTGTTGAATTTGGCATATTTTGGTCCCCTCTAAACCATTATACATCACTCATGAGAACCTCCCCCATCTCAGCCATATTCCCCTTTGGGTAATTTTACACCTTATAACTTAGCCCACCTATCATAATACCATATACAGGGCCCACTTTTTGAATTCTTCTTACCCACAACCTCAACATACACCCTCTGGTCAAAGGGCTGGGATATTAATACACTCCTCTATCCACCTCCTGTCCACTTCAACTACAACTGAGGAGACATCTCCTCTCCGGTACCCCTCCCCCACATCCTTTTAACCCATCCATCATCTACTGTACTCTCCTTACCCTCCCTGCAGTAACCTCATCCTTATAACTCATACAAGTATAATCCTATCTAGACCCACACCGCACCCTAATTTAACCACTCCATAAATATTTCATACAACTTTAATCAGACACCGTATCCCTAGCTAACTAACACCTACCAGTCCACTCAGTATCTGTATAACACACATAGTCTTGTCAGAGGTTACACAATTATACTCACCGCCTCCCTCACCCTTTCCCCTTTTATAAGTGGCTCTTGACCGCTGACATACCCCAATTACAACTCCAAAATAGTATCACATTCCTTACCTCTAAGAACAGGTGCACATACTTACTAACTATATACCAAACCCCCGCTCAAACTTCCACATGGCGAGCACTTCATACCGTGTCAACAAACACAAATTAAACTACTATTCATTGATATTTACTCACAAGATAAGCTGTTTTGATACAAAACATGAGGTTTCATCTCTCATATCTCATCACTTCCACTTAGTTTTTTAACCCAGATCAGCCAGATTGACTGTTTCTGCAACAGAAATGCTATATCCAATGTAAACTTCAACTGCATCTGTAACTGCAGCTTTATTGCATGCCTGTGATGAGATATGTTATGTTATTGCATGCCTCAATAAAAAAATATATTTAAAAAAAAATAAAGTAAATGGTATCCTATCCAACAAGTTTCAAATAAGTAACTGTATGAGACAGGGTTGGCCCCTTTCTCCTGCTATCGTCGCCCTCTCCATAGAAACACTGGCACAAAAAATTAGGAATAATAAAAAAGATAACGGCATACAAATTGATAAAATGGAGAATAAACTAGCACTATATGCTGATGACGTCTTACTCACACTTACCAAAGTAGAAACATCATTGCCAAAGACGCTAGAAACATTTACAGACTTTGGACAAGTCTCCAACTTCCTCTTAAACCTCACAAAATCGGAAATGATGAATATTACATACAAAAAAAGTTACTAAATCAACTATTCCCAAATTGCCCACAAAAGAGACAAAAAATAAAAATAAAATACCTAGGCATTTACCTAGCCCCGGACCCTACAACTATATTCCAGTCTAATTATAAAGCACTGGAAGAAGCCCTAATGGCAGACCTATCTAGCTGGAAAAACAAATCTAAATCCTGGATAGGTAGAATAAATGTAATAAAAATGAACATACTCCCAAGACTTTTATATATGCTACAAACCACTCACATACACCTCCCATCACCATATCTTGACAAGATCCAATACTTTTGGCAGGGCACCAGACTTAGAGTTGTAAAACAGACAATGTACCTACCTAAAGATAGAGGTTTAGGAGTACCAAACATACATACATATAAAGTAGCTATAACCCTGCACGGACTCTTAGATTGGTGCACCAACAACACCAATAAACAGTGGGTTTGAATTGACAGACATAATGGGGTTGAGTACTGCAGGAATAGTCACGAGGATTCCTCCTAAACACAGGCCCTCAAGAATACAAAAATACCCTTTACTGACAGAATTCTTTGAGACATGGGACTAAATAACAAACACTTCCACCAACATTTCTAACATCCTTTCCCCTATGTCACCTATCTGTAATAATCCAACACTACCCTGGAACCAAAGAGACACACAGGCAGATTCTAATCATCACATAAAAGACAAAATACTATTAATATTTTATAAAGACAAAAAACGTAGATCACTAGCCGAAATTCATGAAAGTCACCCTGAAATCCGCTTAAATCGGTACTCCTACGCACAGATATGCCACTACATAGACGCACATCCCAACAAACAGCATTTGCTCAGAACATTAACACTATTTGAAACATTATGTCTGCTAGAAAATTCCCCTAGACATATAATCTCTATACTATATAAGCAAATACTGACAGGAGACACACAGAAACTGCCCTCATATAACAACTCATGGGATAAAGTGTTGGGAACTAACATTACACTTAAAGACTGGAATACGGCCTTCATGATTACCAAAAAGTCCTCAATCTCCACAAGGGTCTTGGAAAAAAACTATAAATACCTCATGAGATGGTATCTTACCCCTAACAGGTTACAAATGATATATAAAACAGCTAGCGATAGATGTTGGCGGGGATGCGGAGAAGTAGGGAACCCAACACATATATGGTGGAACTGTAGAAAACTAGACACATTCTGGACAGGCATTCTCAACCGAATGTCAGACATAATAGGGAAACAACTACCAAATGACCCACAAATCCTCCTATATCTGTCACTACCTAAACTCACCAATAGCACGGCTAAAGCACTACCGATACTGATAATAAATAGTGTAAAAACCCTAATACCCAAGCACTGGAAATCTGACACTGCCCCTACAGAAAAGGAATGAGAGGACCAAGTAGAACATTTATTACAGCTAGAGAGATATCACCACCTCCAATCAGGCACTTTAGACATACAAGAACTAAAGCTAGCAATGTGGAAACAACACATCCCTAACCCTTAAAAATGTAGAGAACAAAGTAAACAATCAGACAGGATTAACACCCACATACGCATATTTGAAACTCATAACTACCCTCTACCCACATAAAATACTACACCCCTAATGTTCATAATTCATATTATGTATGTTCCAACGAAAATGTGCATACTGAAAAATTTAAAAATTTACAGCAGTAGATGCTTAACTTGAAATGTATAAAATGTAATCCCTAACCAATTCATAATGGACTGATGTTCTAGACAACTCAGGAACCTGGACTGGATAATGGATAACATTATTTAATGTGTTTATTTCACCCATATTTATGTAACACTTTGTCTCTATATTATTACTCATTGTGAAACATTTCTGTTTATAATATGTTAAAACACTAAATAAAGATCTTTTAAAATAAAAAAAAAAATATATATATATACACACATATATATATATATATATATATATATATATATATATATATATATATATATATATATATATATATATATATATATATTTACAGGGAACACATAGTTCCCATAGTCCGCCATGTAAAGGCACTTTTCAGTGCCATTTTTTTCTAACATCCCGCTCCCACCAACTTTACCCCTCATAGGTGCTTTTTTGTAGTTTTTTTTTTTTTAAAGGTCATTTTTTAATAAAAATATATATATATATTTTGTTTTGGGGGCAATTGGAGGTTATTTTGAAAATAACAGTAGTCTGATTTCTAGTTAATTTTCTGAGCGTTAATTGGTACTGTGAGCTTGCGGTAGTAATAACCATCGACTTGTGATGGCCGGTTATTTATCACACGCACGTTAAAGGGCAAATTTTTTCAGAACAAGTTACCCAGCAATTCATCTGATTTTACATTAAACTTTGAAAAGTAATAGTATATTGTCAAAAAGTACAAAGTTTTCTTCAGGTTTGTAATTTCTATTAGAAAATCTATCTTTCCACCAATATCATAACAGAAGCAAGATACATTTTAGTTTTTTTGAGTACATGTATTTGGTATATTTCTTTAAATACTGACTGGTTTCAGGGAGGAGGGAAAAAGCTTTTCCAAGAAAAAAAAATCAAATCAAGATATACTTGATATCACATGAGGACATTTAAACTGTAACAAAAATATTTTAACTGTGTCATGTTTCCTTATTAACTAGTCCCATTCTTTACTCAAAACTAGAAATTGTCTCTACTATTTTCTATGCTCTGGTACCATACTGTAACAGCATTTTAATTATATTAAAGGAATGTTTAATTAAAGGACATGCACTAATTAGTGTCTTTTTTTCAAACACTTCTTTGTTTCATTTTAGCATTAATTAGCCTTATTAAAATTTAGACATTTAAACCTACATGTTGCATTAAAAATTATAATGGAAAATGACCTTTCATCAACCTTATTCTAATCTATTGATTCCAATCTTTTTTTATTTTATAATGTTTTAATATAGCAAAGACAGACTATTAAATCCAGATAACAAATAAGTAATTGCTGATGATAGAAATCTAATTTAAAGGGACAGTCTACCCATTCTCCAGTCTTGCACATTCAACATCGTTATATTAATTTACTTTTTACCTCTGTGTTTACCTTGTATCTAATCCTCTTCTGACAGCCCCCTTATCCCATGGCTATTTATTTATTATCTATTGACTTGCATTTAAGCTAATCAGCGCTAAGTCCTGCACAACTCCATGGGAGAGAGGACAATGTTTTTTATATATATATATATATATAGTACACATGAATTACCCGTCTTTTGTTGGAAAAGCTAATAATAATGCATGTGATAAGAGGCTGTTTGTAGTGGCTTAGAAACAGGCAGAAATTTAGAGATTTAAATGTTGGTTGTTCAAAGCTGCGGAATGGGTAGTAAAGGTGTTATCTATCTTTAAACAATACAACTTTTGGTGTAGACTATCCCTTTAAGAAGACAAAATTACTGTAACTTGCAATCACGAAACTTTTAATAGCTCTATTACTAAACACTATTTCTAGATGTCATGGTTGTGATTTCCATTTCCTAAAGATCTTGTTAGCTGTACAAAATATTGCAGATGTCTTTTAATTACATATATAAGTTAATGTCTGTTCCACTCCTAACAAACAACTACAACAGAGATAAATATAGGTTTAATGAATGTAGACCATATATTCATATATATAACTAAACGGCATCAGATCGCCTTTCAGAGTGTATTGCGCATTGCCCAAGACTTTTGCACTATCTGCTTGGCTCTAATACAAACGTATCCCTATGGTATTATTGTTTGCATTGGGATCATACAGAACTAGAAAAACATGAATGGAGAGCTGAAAAACAGCAGATAAACAGGAATGGAAAACTTGAAATCCATCCCATTATTTGATCCAGATTTCACATGGTTTTTCTTAAAATGTTTTTTTCTAGATTCATCCATATCATCTTCCAAATCCAGATTCAAAACTCCTATGAGCAGGTGCTCGAACTACAAGCCAGGCTTACTAACAGTTACTGATACAATTACCAGCAGGGCGTGGGACTGCCGAACATTGTGCTCCTCTAATGGCAAAATTCCCCCAGGATAAGGGTAAAAACTTACTTCCAGCCTCTTTCAGCTCAATACCTCACGTTGTCCCAACGGCCACCACCGCAGCCGTATGTGACTCAGGGTTGCTTCACCAACCGGAATGTTACCTCCTTAGCCTCTCGGGGGATTGCTGTACTGTGCTTCTCGTCGGCTCACCACTGCCTGTTAGATCCTCAGCACCTGTGCACGGCTTGTTTCTCACTCCTGCACCAGATAGTTAGTGCCGCCTCTGTGTTCACCTCCTCCAATCACAGGTGATATAATGAACAGTGCATCTCAGTGATATTGGACCCAAAAAGGTGCTCAGCTCAAAAGGGAAAATTCTTTTGTAGAAAGTTAAAGTTAAGCCAGCACTGCAACTTCTTGACAAAAAGTCCAATTTTATTTAAATTTCCATAAAAAGAGAACAAAAATAAAGTGCAAAAAGCTCTTAAGGTGAAAGCTTGTCTAACATGTTTCGGCCGTAGCCTTAATCATAGACATATTTAAAACATATATGCAATTAAAATATATACCCTTGACTTAATGCTTATTGGATAGAATCTGACCAATCAAACATAAATTGGACATTTTGAAAATTAACTCCCTGAGGTCTTGTTAACCCCTATATGTGCTGTATAACATTCACAATATTTTGCATTATTTAATCCATAAGATGAAAATAACAATAGTAACAATAATATGCAAGAATGTGTTTAACAATATGCTGTAATACAAAATACAGAATACAGAATAAATTACACAGTTAAACACATAGATAAACTTTAGAATGGAGCTTGTGAAATAAATGGAATTTAATCTTCTAATAAGATTTTTATATTGTAATATTCACATACATGTCACAATTTGACATTGACCTGGACCGTATTAATTCCATAAACAATTACAAAAAAATAGAAATAAAAATAAATATTCTACAAAACACTTGCAAGCTGACTGCTCTTTTTACAATACCTGTATTCTCTCTAACCTGGGTACTAGTATATACTGTGTGCATCCTAAAAGGTAAAATATAAAGTTGCAGCTAATTTATTTTTATTTATTTAACCATTCTTGTTCAATTCTATCAGAACTTGATCATAGTAATAAGAAACTTGCAAACTGTTACCTAACTGGCACACTTCATTCATACGTGTTACCTATTGTTTAAGAAAACATGAAATTGTAATTGTTTTGCAGTAAATACATTAATGTAGTTTAGTGTGGGTGCTTAGTGACAGCTTATCAATAAAGCTGGGAAAAAGCCGAAGAGCAGCGAGATCGGATGAGTGATAACTATCACAGTCCGCTGCTCATCTTCGTACTTGGTGCGCGGCTTTTTGACAGCTTTTTTGATAACTTTGGCGAGCGTATTCAGGTCCGCGGCGACAATGTGAGGCGAGCTTAGGCGGGCGTATTGGGGCCGGCAAAGGCAGGTAAGTAGACACGTTGATAATTAGAGGCTACTGTCTCGTCAGAGGTTACACAATTATATTCACCGCCTCCCTCACCCTTTCCCCTTTTATAAGTGGCTCTTGACCGCTGACATACCCCAATTACAACTCCAAAATAGTATCACATTCCTTACCTCTTCTAAGAACAGGTGCACATACTTCCCAACTATATACTAAACCCCCGCTCAAACTCCCACATGGCGGGCACTTCATACCGTGTCACCAACCACAAATTGAACTACTATTTATTGATATTTACTCACAAGATAAGCTGTTTTGATACAAAACATGAGGTTTCGTCTCTCATATCTCATCACTTCCACTTAGTTCTTTAACCCAGATCAGCCAGTTTGACTGTTTTCTGCAACAGAAATGCTATATCCAATGTAAACTTCAACTGCATCTGTAACTGCAGCTTTATTGCATGCCTGTGATGGGATACCCCTGTCAATATGTTATGTTATTGCATGCCTCAATAAAAAAAATCTATTAAAAAAAAAAAAAGTAAATGGTATCCTATCCAACAAGTTTCACATAAGTAACTGTACGAGACAGGGTTGGCCCTTTTCTCCTGCTATCTTCGCCCTCTCCATAAAAACACTGGCACAAAAAAATTAGGAATAATAAAAAGATAACGGGCATACAAATTGACAAAATGGAGAATAAACTAGCACTATATGCTGATGACGTCTTACTCACACCTACCAAAGTAGAAAAATCATTGCCAGAGACGCTAGAAACATTCACAGACTTTGGACAAGTCTCCAACTTCCTCTTAAACCTCACAAAATCGGAAATGATGAATATTACATACAAAAAAAGTTACTAAATCAACTATTCCCAAATTGCCCACTAAAGAGACAAAAAATAAAAATAAAATACCTAGGCATTTACCTAGCCCCGGACCCTACAACTATATTCCAGTCTAATTATAAAGCACTGGAAGAAGCCCTAATGGCAGACCTATCTAGCTGGAAAAACAAATCTAAATCCTGGAAAGGTAGAAAAAATGTAATAAAAATGAACATACTCCCAAGACTTTTATATATGCTACAAACCACTCCCATACACCTCCCATCACCATATCTTGTCAAGATCCAACTACTAATAGAACAATACATTTGGCAGGGCACCAGCTTAGGCGGGCGTATTGGGGCCGGCAAAGGCAGGTAAGTAGACACGTTGATAATTAAAGTAGACACGTTGATAATTAAAGGCTACTGTCTCGTCAGAGGTTACACAATTATACTCACCGCCTCCATCACCCTTTCCCCTTTTATAAGTGGCTCTTGACCGCTGACATACCCCAATTAAAACTCCAAAATAGTATCACATTCCTTACCTCTTCTAAGAACAGGTGCACATACTTCCCAACTATATACTAAACCCCCGCTCAAACTCCCACATGGCGGGCACTTCATACCGTGTCACCAACCACAAATTGAACTACTATTTATTGATATTTACTCACAAGATAAGCTGTTTTGATACAAAACATGAGGTTTCGTCTCTCATATCTCATCACTTCCACTTAGTTCTTTAACACAGATCAGCCAGTTTGACTGTTTTCTGAAACAGAAATGCTATATCCAATGTAAACTTCAACTGCATCTGTAACTGCAGCTTTATTGCATGCCTGTGATGGGATACCCCTGTCAATATGTTATGTTATTGCATGCCTCAATAAAAAAAATCTATTAAAAAAAAAAAAGTAAATGGTATCCTATCCAACAAGTTTCACATAAGTAACTGTACGAGACAGGGTTGGCCCTTTTCTCCTGCTATCTTCGCCCTCTCCATAAAAACACTGGCACAAAAAAATTAGGAATAATAAAAAGATAACGGGCATACAAATTGACAAAATGGAGAATAAACTAGCACTATATGCTGATGACGTCTTACTCACACTTACCAAAGTAGAAACATCATTGCCAGAGACGCTAGAAACATTCACACACTTTGGACAAGTCTCCAACTTCCTCTTAAACCTCACAAAATCGGAAATGATGAATATTACATACAAAAAAAGTAACTAAATCAACTATTCCCAAATTGCCCACTAAAGAGACAAAAAATAAAAATAAAATACCTAGGCATTTACCTAGCCCCGGACCCTACAACTATATTCCAGTCTAATTATAAAGCACTGGAAGAAGCCCTAATGGCAGACCTATCTAGCTGGAAAAACAAATCTAAATCCTGGATAGGTAGAATAAATGTAATAAAAATGAACATACTCCCAAGACTTTTATATATGCTACAAACCACTCCCATACACCTCCCATCACCATATCTTGACAAGATCCAACTACTAATAGAACAATACATTTGGCAGGGCACCAGACCTAGAGTTGCAAAACAGACAATGTACCTACCTAAAGATAGAGGTAGTTTAGGAGTACCAAACATACATACATATAAAGTAGCTATAACCCTACACAGACTCTTAGATTGGTGCACCAACAACACCAATAAACAGTGGGTTCGAATTGACAGACATATAATGGGGTTGAGTAATGCAGGAATAGTCGCGTGGATTCCTCCTAAACACAGGCCCTCAAGAATACAAAAATACCCTTTACTGACAGAATTCTTTGAGACATGGGACAAAATAACAAACACTTCCACCAACATTTCTAACATCCTTTCCCCTATGTCACCTATCTGTAATAATCCGACACTACCCGGGAACCAAAGAGACACACAGGCAGACTCTAATCATCACATAAGAGACAAAATACTATCAATATTTTATAAAGACAAAAAACGTAGGTCATTAGCCGAAATTCAGGAAAGTCACCCTGAAATCCGCTTAAATCGGTACTCCTACACACAGATATGCCACTACATAGACGCACATCCCAACAAACAGCATTTGCTCAAATCATTAACACTATTTGAAACCTTATGTCTGCTAGAAAATTCCCCTAGACATATAATCTCTATACTATATAAACAAATACTGACTGAAAGACTGGAAAACGGCCTTCATGATTACCAAAAAGTCCTCAATCTCGTGGTATTTAACCCTGGCGCGCTGTAAGAAACTTTTTAGTAAGTCCTCTGACGTATGCTGGAGATGTCAAACCAACATAGGCCACGTGGCACATGTTTGGTGGCAATGCTCTAAAATAACCCCAGTATGGCAAGAAATCACGAGGGAGACTTCAAGGTTATTAGGTAGAAACTTACCCATGGACCCAACCCTTTGGCTATTTCATATCACCCCTAAAAAACTCACGGTGGAGCAGAACAAACTATTTAACATTGCTAGTAATAGTATTAAGTTATTAATTGCAAGGAACTGGAAAAGCCCGAATGTCCCGACAATTGCACAATGGATACAAGAATGTAACTACTCCATCTCACTAGAGGAATTTCATTATCTTAAACAGCGTAAGCTAGATAGATACCTACAAATTAAAGTACAATGGGAGGAATACTTGAGGGAGAGGTTCGGTTCTGGAACTAATACTGTTGTTACAAGTAGTACACCCCAGCAGGAGCCCTGGCTGGTTCCATGACCCCGTTCCATGACCCCAACACACATGCAGGGCCTAAGAGACTCAGAAAGGCTAGTACCCCTTAGTATAAGGTCATAATGGGCAACACTAGGCTTTTGAACCTAAGACAGGGAGCAATAACCTATCTCACACGATATATGAACAGACTTATGCTTTGGACAGCACAGTGTATTTTGTATTGTTTTGTTTTATGTTGTTCTGTATTTTCCATTTTGCTTTTTCTTTTGAAAAACTGTCAACACCACTGTAACAATACTAATTGCATTCATGTATTCTATTATTGAAAAAAAAAAAAAAAAAAAAAAAGTCCTCAATCTCCACAAGTGTCTTGGAAACAAACTATAAATACCTCATGAGATGGTATCTCACCCCTAACAGGTTACGAATGATATATAAAACAGCTAGCGATAGATGCTGGCGGGGATGCAGAGAAGTAGGGAACCCAACACATATATGGTGGAACTGTAGCAAACTAGACACATTCTGGACAGGCATTCTCAACCGAATGTCAGACATAATAGGGAAACAACTACCAAATGACTCACAATTCCTCCTATATCTGTCACTACCTAAACTCACCAACAGCAT
This sequence comes from Bombina bombina, assembly GCF_027579735.1. Classification (NCBI taxonomy): domain Eukaryota; kingdom Metazoa; phylum Chordata; class Amphibia; order Anura; family Bombinatoridae; genus Bombina; species Bombina bombina. The sequence continues at coordinate 265,960,086 of NC_069499.1, read as the reverse complement.
GGCTAAAGCACTACCTATACTGATAATAAATAGTGTAAAAACCCTAATACCCAAGCACTGGAAATCTGACACTGCCGCTACAGAAAAGGAATGAGAGGACCAAGTAGAACATTTATTACAGCTAGAGAGATATCACCACCTCCAATCAGGCACTTTAAACATACAAGAACTAAAGCTAGCAATGTGGAAACAACACATCCCTAACCCTTAAAAATGTAGAGAACAAAGTAAACAGACAGGATTAACACCCACATACGCATATTTGAAACTCATACCTACCCACATAAAATACTACACCCCTAATGTTCATAATATGTATGTTCCAACGAAAATGTGCATACTGAAAAATTTACAGCAGTAGATGCTCAACTTGAAATGTATAAAATGTAATCCCTAACCAATTCATAATGGACTGATGTTCCAGACAACTCAGGAACCTGGACTGGATAATGGATAACATTATTTAATGTGTTTATTTCACCCATATTTATGTAACACTTTGACTCTATATTATTACTCATTGTGAAACATTTCTGTTTATAATATGTTAAAACACTAAATAAAGATCTTTTAAAATAAAAAAATAAATATATATATATTTACAGGGAACACATAGTTCCCATAGTCCGCCATGTAAAGGCATTTTTCAGTGCCATTTTTTTTTCTAACATCCCGCGCTCCCACCAACTTTACCCCTCATAGCTGCTTTTTGTAGTTAGTTTTTTTTTGTTTTTTTAAAGGTACTTTTTTAATAAAAAAAAAAAATATATATATATATATATATATATATATATATACACTGTATATTTTATTTTGGGGGCAATTGGAGGTTATTTTGAAAATAACAGTAGTCTGATTTCTGGTTAATTTTCTGAGCGTTAATTGGTACTGTGAGCTCGCGGTAGTAATAACCATCAACTTGTGATGGCCGGTTATTTATCACACGCACGTTAACGGGCAAATTTTTTCAGAACAAGTTACCCGACAATTCATCTGATTTTACATTAAACTTTGAAAAGTAATAGTATATTGTCAAAAGTACAAAGTTTTCTTCAGGTTTGTAATTTCTATTAGAAAATCTATCTTTCCACCAATATCATAACAGAAGCAAGATACATTTTAGTTTTTTTGAGTACATGTATTTGGTATATTTCTTTAAATACTGGCTTGTTTCAGGGAGGAGGGAAAAAGCTTTTCCAAGAAAAAAAAATCAAATCAAGATATACTTGATATCACATGAGGACATTTAAACTGTAACAAAAATATTTTAACTGTGTCATGTTTCCTTATTAACTAGTCCCATTCTTTACTCAAAACTAGAAATTGTCTCTACTATTTTCTATGCTCTGGTACCATACTGTAACAAAATTGTAATTATATTAAAGGAATGTTTAATTAAAGGATATGCACTAATTAGTGTCTTTTTTCAAACACTTCTTTGTTTCATTTTAGCATTAATTAGCCTTATTAAAATTTACGGCTAGATTTAGAGTTTTGTCGGTAACGACCCGCGTAGCTAACGCTGGCTTTTTTTTGGCTGCACCTTTAAAATACCGCTGGTATTTAGAGTTCACAGAATGGCTGGGTTTTCAGTGCGTTAGGCTCCAAAAAGGGAGCGTAGAGCATAATTTACCGCCACTGCAACTCTCGATACCAGCGGTGCTTACAGAGGTGGCCAGCTTCAAAAACGTACTCGTGCACGATATCCCCATAGGAAACAATGGGGCAGATTGAGCTGAAAAAAAACCTAACACCTGCAAAAAAAGCAGCGTTAAGCTCCTAACGCAGCCCCATTGTTTCCTATGGGGAAACACTTCCTAAGTCTGCAAAGTCTGCACCTAACACTCTAACATGAACACCGAGTCTAAACACCCCTAACCTTACACTTATTAACCCCTAATCTGCTGCCCCCGCTATCGCTGACACCTGCATATTTTTTTTAACCCCTAATCTGCCGCTCCGTACACCGCCGCAACCTACATTATACCTATGTACCCCTAATCTGCTGCCCCTAACACCGCCTAACACCGACCACTATATTATATTTATTAACCCCTAATCTGCCGCCCCCAACGTCGCCTCCACCTACCTACAATTATTAACCCCTAATCTGCTGACCGGACCACACCGCTACTATAATAAATGTATTAACCCCTAAAGCTAAGTCTAACCCTAACACTAATACCCCCCTAACTTAAATATAATTTAAATCTAACGAAATAAATTAACTCTTATTAAATAAATTATTCCTATTTAAAGCTAAATACTTACCTGTAAAATAACCCTAATAGAGCTACAATATAAATTATAATTATATTGTAGCTATTTTAGGATTAATATTTATTTTACATGCAACTTTGTAATTATTTTAACCAGGTACAATAGCTATTAAATAGTTAATAACTATTTAATAGTTACCTAGTTAAAATAATTACAAAATTACCTGTAAAATAAATGCTAACCTAAGTTACAATTAAACCTAACACTACACTATCAATAAATTAATTAAATAAAATACCTACAATTAGCTACAATTAAACCTAACACTACACTATCAATAAATTAATTAAATACAATACCTACAAATAAATACAATGAAATAAACTAACTAAAGTACAAAAAATAAAAAAGAACTAAGTTACAAAAAATAAAAAAATATTTACAAACATTAGAAAAATATTACAACAATTTTAAACTAATTACACCTACTCTAAGCCCCCTAATAAAATAACAAAGACCCCCAAAATAAAAAAAATGCCCTACCCTATTCTAAAATTAAAATAGAAAAGCTCTTTTACCTTACCAGCCCTGAAAAGGGCCCTTTGCGGGGCATGCCCCAAATAATTCAGCTCTTTTGCCTGTAAAAAAAACCCATACAATACCCCCCCCAACATTACAACCCACCACCCACATACCCCTAATCTAACCCAAACCCCCCTTAAATAAACCTAACACTAAGCCCCTGAAGATCTCCCTACCTTGTCTTCACCACGCCGGGTTCACCGATTGATCCAGAAGAGCCTCTGATGCCTTGATCCAAGCCCAAGCGGGGGGGCTGAAGATGTCCATGATCCGACTGAAGTCTTCATCCAAGCGGGAGCTGAAGAGGTCCATGATCGGGCTGAAGTCTTCTATCAAGCGGCATCTTCAATCTTCTTTCTTCCGGATCCATGGTCATCCCGCCGACGCGGAACATCCATCTTCACCGACGACTTCCCGACGAATGACGGTTCCTTTAAGGGACGTCATCCAAGATGGCGTCCCTCGAATTCCGATTGGCTGAGAGGATTGTATCAGCCAATCGGAATTAAGGAAGGAAAATTCTAATTTTCTGATGGAATCAGCCAATCAGATTCAAGTTCAATCCGATTGGCTGTTCCGATCAGCCAATAGAATGTGAGCTCAATCTGATCAGCCAATCGGATTGAACTTGAATCTGATTGGCTGATTCCATCAGCCAATCAGAATTTTCCTACCTTAATTCCGATTGGCTGATAGAATCCTATCAGCCAATCGGAATTCGAGGGACGCCATCTTGGATGACGTCCCTTAAAGGAACCGTCATTCGTCGGGAAGTCGTCGGTGAAGATGGATGTTCCGCATCGGCGGGATGACCATGGATCCAGAAGAAAGAAGATTGAAGATGCCGCTTGATAGAAGACTTCAGCCCGATCATGGACCTCTTCAGCTCCCGCTTGGATGAAGACTTCAGTCGGATCATGGACATCTTCAGCCCCCCACTTGGGCTTGGATCAAGACATCGGAGGCTCTTCTGGATCGATCGGTGAATCCGGCGTGGTGAAGACAAGGTAGGGAGATCGTCAGGGGCTTAGTGTTAGGATTATTTAAGGGGGGTTTGGGTTAGATTAGGGGTATGTGGGTGGTGGGTTGTAATGTTGGGGGGGTATTGTATGGGGTTTTTTACAGGCAAAAGAGCTGAATTCTTTGGGGCATGCCCCGCAAAGGGCCCTTTTCAGGGCTGGTAAGGTAAAAGAGCTTTTCTATTTTAATTTTAGAATAGGGTAGGGCATTTTTTTTATTTTGGGGGTCTTTGTTATTTTATTAGGGGGCTTAGAGTAGGTATAATTAGTTTAAAATTGTTGTAATATTTTTCTAATGTTTGTAAATATTTTTTTATTTTTTGTAACTTAGTTCTTTTTCATTTTTTGTACTTTAGTTAGTTTATTTCATTGTATTTATTTGTAGGTATTGTATTTAATTAATTTATTGATAGTGTAGTGTTAGGTTTAATTGTAACTTAGGTTAGGATTTATTTTACAGGTAATTTTGTAATTATTTTAACTAGGTAACTATTAAATAGTTATTAACTATTTAATAGCTATTGTACCTGGTTAAAATAAATACAAAGTTGCCTGTAAAATAAATATTAATCCTAAAATAGCTACAATATAATTATAATTTATATTGTAGATATATTAGGGTTTATTTTACAGGTAAGTATTTAGCTTTAAATAGGAATAATTTATTTAATAAGAGTTAATTTATTTCGTTAGATTTAAATTATATTTAACTTAGGGGGGTGTTAGGGTTAGAATTAGCTTTAGGGGTTAAAAAATGTATTAGAGTAGCGGTGAGGTACGGTCGGCAGATTAGGGGTTAATAAGTGTAGGTAGGTGGAGGCGACGTTGGGGGCGGCAGATTAGGGGTTAATAAATATTATGTAGGTGTCGGCGGTATTAGGGGAAGCAGATTAGGGGTACATAGGGATAACGTAGGTGGCGGCGGTGTACGGTCGGCAGATTAGGGGTTAAAAAAATTTAATAGAGTGGCGGCGATGTGGGGGGGCCTCGGTTTAGGGGTACATAGGTAGTTTATGGGTGTTAGTGTACTTTAGAGCACAGTAGTTAAGAGCTTTATGAATCGGCGTTAGCCCAGAAAGCTCTTAACTCCTGTTTTTTTTCTGCGGCTGGAGTTTTGTCGTTAGATTTCTAACGCTCACTTCAGCCACGACTCTAAATACCGGCGTTAGAACGATCCCATTGAAAAGATAGGATACGCAAATGACGTAAGGGGATCTGCGGTATGGAAAAGTTGCGGCTGGAAAGTGAGCGTTAGACCCTTTCCTGACTGACTCTAAATACCAGCGGGCGGTAAAATCCAGCGTTAGGAGCCTCTAACGCTGGTTTTGACGGCTAACGCCAAACTCTAAATCTAGGCCTTAGAAATTTAAACCTACATGTTGCATTAAAAATTATAATGAAAAATGACCTTTCATCAACCTTATTCTAATCTATTGATTCCAATCTTTTTTTATTTTATAATGTTTTAATATAGGAAAGACAGACTGTTAAATCCAGATAACAAATAAGTAATTGCTGATGATAGAAATCTAATTTAAAGGGACAGTCTACCCATTCTCCAGTCTTGCACATTCAACATGGTTATATTAATTTACTTTTTACCTCTGTGTTTACCTTGTATCTAATCCTCTTCTGACAGCCCCCTTATCCCATGGCTATTTATTTATTTATTATCTATTGACTTGCATTTTAGCTAATCAGTGCTGAGTCCTGCACAACTCCATGGGAGAGAGGACAATGTTTTATATATATATATATATATATATATATATATATATATAGTACACATGAATTACCCGTCTTTTGTTGGAAAAGCTAATAATAATGCATGTGATAAGAGGCTGTTTGTAGTGGCTTAGAAACAGGCAGAAATTTAGAGATTTAAATGTTGGTTGTTCAAAGCTGCGGAATGGGTAGTAAAGGTGTTATCTATCTTTAAACAATACAACTTTTGGTGTAGACTATCCCTTTAAGAAGACAAAATTACTGTAACTTGCAATCACGAAACTTTTAATAGCTCTATTACTAAACACTATTTCTAGATGTCATGGTTGTGATTTCCATTTCCTAAAGATCTTGTTAGCTGTACAAAATATTGCAGATGTCTATTAATTACATATATAAGTTAATGTCTGTTCCACTCCTAACAAACAACTACAACAGAGATAAATATAGGTTTAATGAATTTAGACCATATGTTCATATATTCATATATAAAACTAAAGGGCATCAGAGCGCCTTTCAGAGTGTATTGCGCATCCCCAACACTTTTGCACTATCTGCTTGGCTCTAATACAAACGTATCCCTATGGTATTATTGTTTGCATTGGGATCATACAGAACTAGAAAAACATGAATGGAGAGCTGAAAAACAGCAGATAAACAGGAATGGAAAACTTGGAATCCATCCCATTATTTGATCCAGATTTCACATGGTTTTTCTTAAAATGTTTTTTTCTAGATTCATCCATATCATCTTCCAAATCCAGATTCAAAACTCCTATGAGCAGGTGCTCGAACTACAAGCCAGGCTTACTAACAGTTACTGATACAATTACCAGCAGGGCGTGGGACTGCCGAACATTGTGCTCCTCTAATGGCAAAATTCCCCCAGGATAAGGGTAAAAACTTACTTCCAGCCTCTTTCAGCTCAATACCTAGCGTTGTCCCAACGGCCGCCACCGCAGCCGTATGTGACTCAGGGTTGCTTCACCAGCCGGAATGTTACCTCCTTAGCCTCTCAGGGGATTGCTGTACTGTGCTTCTCGTCTGCTCACCACTGTCTGTTAGATCCTCAGCACCTGTGCACGGCTTGTTTCTCACTCCTGCACCAGATAGTTAGTGCCGCCTCTGTGTTCACCTCCTCCAATCCCAGGTGATATAATGAACAGTGCATCTCAGTGATATTGGACCCAAAAAGGTGCTCAGCTCAAAAGGGAAAATTCTTTTGTAGAAAGTTAAAGTTAAGCCAGCACTGCAACTTCTTGACAAAAAGTCCAATTTTATTTAAATTTCCATAAAAAGAGAACAAAAATAAAGTGCAAAAAGCTCTTAAGGTGAAAGCTTGTCTAACATGTTTCGGCAGTAGCCTTAATCATAGACATATTTAAAACATATGTGCAATTAAAATATATACCCTTGACTTAATGCTTATTGGATAGAATCTGACCAATCAAACATAAATTGGACATTTTGAAAATTAACTCCCTGAGGTCTTGTTAACCCCTATATGTGCTGTATAACATTCACAATATTTTACATTATTTAATCCATAAGATGAAAATAACAATAGTAACAATAATATGCAAGAATGTGTTTAACAATATGCTGTAATACAAAATACAGAATACAGAATAAATTACACAGTTAAACACATAGATAAACTTTACAATGGAGCTTGTGAAATAAATGGAATTTAATCTTCTAATAAGATTTTTATATTGTAATATTCACATACATGTCACAATTTGACATTGACCTGGACCATATTAATTCCATAAACAATAAAAAAAATAGAAATAAAAATAAAAATAAATTCTACAAAACACTTGCGAGCTGACTGCTCTTTTTACAATACCTGTATTCTCTCTAACCTGGGTACTAGTATATACTGTGTGCATCCTAAAAGGTAAAATATAAAGTTGCAGCTAATTTATTTTTATTTATTTAACCATTCTTGTTCAATTCTATCAGAACTTGATCATAGTAATAAGAAACTTGCAAACTGTTACCTAACTGGCACACTTCATTCATACGTGTTACCTATTGTTTAAGAAAACATGAAATTGTAATTGTTTTGCAGTAAATACATTAATGTAGTTTAGTGTGGGTGCTTAGTGACAGCTTATCAATAAAGCTGGGAAAAAGCCGAAGAGCAGCGAGATCGGATGAGTGATAACTATCACAGTCCGCTGCTCATCTTCGTACTTGGTGCGCGGCTTTTTGACAGCTTTTTTGATAACTTTGGCAGAGTATTCAGGTCCGTGGCGGCAATGTGAGGCTAGCTTAGGCGGGCGTATTGGGGCCGGCAAAGGCAGGTAAGTAGACACGTTGATATTAAAGGCTACTGTCTCGTCAGAGGTTACACAATTATACTCACCGCCTCCATCACCCTTTCCCCTTTTATAAGTGGCTCTTGACCGCTGACATACCCCAATTACAACTCCAAAATAGTATCACATTCCTTACCTCTTCTAAGAACAGGTGCACATACTTCCCAACTATATACTAAACCCCCGCTCAAACTCCCACATGGCGGGCACTTCTTACCGTGTCACCAACCACAAATTGAACTACTATTTATTGATATTTACTCACAAGATAAGCTGTTTTGATACAAAACATGAGGTTTCGTCTCTCATATCTCATCACTTCCACTTAGTTCTTTAACCCAGATCAGCCAGTTTGACTGTTTTCTGCAACAGAAATGCTATATCCAATGTAAACTTCAACTGCATCTGTAACTGCAGCTTTATTGCTTGCCTGTGATGGGATACCCCTGTCAATATGTTATGTTATTGCATGCCTCAATAAAAAAAATCTATTAAAAAAAAAAAAGTAAATGGTATCCTATCCAACAAGTTTCACATAAGTAACTGTACGAGACAGGGTTGGCCCTTTTCTCCTGCTATCTTCGCCCTCTCCATAAAAACACTGGCACAAATAAATTAGGAATAATAAAAAGATAACGGGCATACAAATTGACAAAATGGAGAATAAACTAGCACTATATGCTGATGACGTCTTACTCACACCTACCAAAGTAGAAAAATCATTGCCAGAGACGCTAGAAACATTCACAGACTTTGGACAAGTCTCCAACTTCCTCTTAAACCTCACAAAATCGGAAATGATGAATATTACATACAAAAAAAGTTACTAAATCAACTATTCCCAAATTGCCCACTAAAGAGACAAAAAATAAAAATAAAATACCTAGGCATTTACCTAGCCCTGGACCCTACAACTATATTCCAGTCTAATTATAAAGCACTGGAAGAAGCCCTAATGGCAGACCTATCTAGCTGGAAAACAAATCTAAATCCTGGAAAGGTAGAATAAATGTAATAAAAATGAACATACTCCCAAGACTTTTATATATGCTACAAACCACTCCCATACACCTCCCATCACCATATCTTGACAAGATCCAACTACTAATAGAACAATACATTTGGCAGGGCACCAGCTTAGGCGGGCGTATTGGGGCCGGCAAAGGCAGGTAAGTAGACACGTTGATAATTAAAGTAGACACGTTGATAATTAAAGGCTACTGTCTCGTCAGAGGTTACACAATTATACTCACCGCCTCCATCACCCTTTGCCCTTTTATAAGTGGCTCTTGACCGCTGACATACCCCAATTACAACTCCAAAATAGTATCACATTCCTTACCTCTTCTAAGAACAGGTGCACATACTTCCCAACTATATACTAAACCCCCGCTCAAACTCCCACATGGCGGGCACTTCATACCGTGTCACCAACCACAAATTGAACTACTATTTATTGATATTTACTCACAAGATAAGCTGTTTTGATACAAAACATGAGGTTTCGTCTCTCATATCTCATCACTTCCACTTAGTTCTTTAACCCAGATCAGCCAGTTTGACTGTTTTCTGCAACAGAAATGCTATATCCAATGTAAACTTCAACTGCATCTGTAACTGCAGCTTTATTGCATGCCTGTGATGGGATACCCCTGTCAATATGTTATGTTATTGCATGCCTCAATAAAAAAAATCTATTAAAAAAAAAAAAGTAAATGGTATCCTATCCAACAAGTTTCACATAAGTAACTGTACGAGACAGGGTTGGCCCTTTTCTCCTGCTATCTTCACCCTCTCCATAAAAACACTGGCACAAAAAAATTAGGAATAATAAAAAGATAACGGGCATACAAATTGACAAAATGGAGAATAAACTAGCACTATATGCTGATGACGTCTTACTCACACTTACCAAAGTAGAAACATCATTGCCAGAGACGCTAGAAACATTCACAGACTTTGGACAAGTCTCCAACTTCCTCTTAAACCTCACAAAATCGGAAATGATGAATATTACATACAAAAAAAGTTACTAAATCAACTATTCCCAAATTGCCCACTAAAGAGACAAAAAATAAAAATAAAATACCTAGGCATTTACCTAGCCCCGGACCCTACAACTATATTCCAGTCTAATTATAAAGCACTGGAAGAAGCCCTAATGGCAGATCTATCTAGCTGGAAAAACAAATCTAAATCCTGGATAGGTAGAATAAATGTAATAAAAATGAACATACTCCCAAGACTTTTATATATGCTACAAACCACTCCCATACACCTCCCATCACCATATCTTGACAAGATCCAACTACTAATAGAACAATACATTTGGCAGGGCACCAGACCTAGAGTTGCAAAACAGACAATGTACCTACCTAAAGATAGAGGTAGTTTAGGAGTACCAAACATACATACATATAAAGTAGCTATAACCCTACACAGACTCTTAGATTGGTGCACCAACAACACCAATAAACAGTGGGTTTGAATTGACAGACATATAATGGGGTTGAGTAATGCAGGAATAGTCGCGTGGATTCCTCCTAAACACAGGCCCTCAAGAATACAAAAATACCCTTTACTGACAGAATTCTTTGAGACATGGGACAAAATAACAAACACTTCCACCAACATTTCTAACATCCTTTCCCCTATGTCACCTATCTGTAATAATCCGACACTACCCGGGAACCAAAGAGACACACAGGCAGACTCTAATCATCACATAAGAGACAAAATACTATCAATATTTTATAAAGACAAAAAACGTAGGTCATTAGCCGAAATTCAGGAAAGTCACCCTGAAATCCGCTTAAATCGGTACTCCTACACACAGATATGCCACTACATAGACGCACATCCCAACAAACAGCATTTGCTCAAAACATTAACACTATTTGAAACCTTATGTCTGCTAGAAAATTCCCCTAGACATATAATCTCTATACTATATAAACAAATACTGACTGAAAGACTGGAAAACGGCCTTCATGATTACCAAAAAGTCCTCAATCTCGTGGTATTTAACCCCGTGCGCTGTAAGAAACTTTTTAGTAAGTCCTCTGACGTATGCTGGAGATGTCAAACCGACATAGGCCACGTGGCACATGTTTGGTGTCAATGCTCTAAAATAACCCCAGTATGGGAAGAAATCACGAGGGAGACTTCAAGGTTATTAGGTAGAAACTTACCCATGGACCCAACCCTTTGGCTATTTCATATCACCCCTAAAAAACTCACGGTGGAGCAGAACAAACTATTTAACATTGCTAGTAATAGTATTAAGTTATTAATTGCAAGGAACTGGAAAAGCCTGAATGTCCCGACAATTGCACAATGGATACAAGAATGTAACTACTCCATCTCACTAGAGGAATTTCATTATCTTAAACAGCGTAAGCTAGATAGATACCTACAAATTAAAGTACAATGGGAGGAATACTTGAGGGAGAGGTTCGGTTCTGGAACTAATACTGTTGTTACAAGTAGTACACCCCAGCAGGAGCCCTGGCTGGTTCCATGACCCCAACACACATGCAGGGCCTAAGAGACTCAGAAAGGCTAGTACCCCTTAGTATAAGGTCATAATGGGCAACACTAGGCTTTTGAACCTAAGACAGGGAGCAATAACCTATCTCACACAATATATGAACAGACTTATGCTTTGGACAGCACAGTGTATTTTGTATTGTTTTGTTTTATGTTGTTCTGTATTTTCCATTTTGCTTTTTCTTTTGAAAAACTGTCAACACCACTGTAACAATACTAATTGCATTCATGTAATACTTATTCTTTACAAAATAAAAACTATTATTGAAAAAAAAAAAAAAAAAAGTCCTCAATCTCCACAAGTGTCTTGGAAACAAACTATAAATACCTCATGAGATGGTATCTCACCCCTAACAGGTTACGAATGATATATAAAACAGCTAGCGATAGATGCTGGCGGGGATGCGGAGAAGTAGGGAACCCAACACATATATGGTGGAACTGTAGCAAACTAGACACATTCTGGACAGGCATTCTCAACCGAATGTCAGACATAATAGGGAAACAACTACCAAATGACCCACAATTCCTCCTATATCTGTCACTACCTAAACTCACCAACAGCATGGCTAAAGCACTACCTATACTGATAATAAATAGTGTAAAAACCCTAATACCCAAGCACTGGAAATCTGACACTGCCGCTACAGAAAAGGAATGAGAGGACCAAGTAGAACATTTATTACAGCTAGAGAGATATCACCACCTCCAATCAGGCACTTTAAACATACAAGAACTAAAGCTAGCAATGTGGAAACAACACATCCCTAACCCTTAAAAATGTAGAGAACAAAGTAAACAGACAGGATTAACACCCACATACGCATATTTGAAACTCATACCTACCCACATAAAATACTACACCCCTAATGTTCATAATATGTATGTTCCAACGAAAATGTGCATACTGAAAAATTTACAGCAGTAGATGCTCAACTTGAAATGTATAAAATGTAATCCCTAACCAATTCATAATGGACTGATGTTCCAGACAACTCAGGAACCTGGACTGGATAATGGATAACATTATTTAATGTATTTATTTCACCCATATTTATGTAACACTTTGACTCTATATTATTACTCATTGTGAAACATTTCTGTTTATAATATGTTAAAACACTAAATAAAGATCTTTTAAAATAAAAAAATAAATATATATATATTTACAGGGAACACATAGTTCCCATAGTCCGCCATGTAAAGGCATTTTTCAGTGCCATTTTTTTCTAACATCCCGCGCTCCCACCAACTTTACCCCTCATAGCTGCTTTTTGTAGTTAGTTTTTTTTGTTTTTTTTAAAGGTACTTTTTTAATAAAAAAATATATATATATATATATATATATATACACTGTATATTTTATTTTGGGGGCAATTGGAGGTTATTTTGAAAATAACAGTAGTCTGATTTCTGGTTAATTTTCTGAGCGTTAATTGGTACTGTGAGCTCGCGGTAGTTTAACCATCAACTTGTGATGGCCGGTTATTTATCACACGCACGTTAACGGGCAAATTTTTTCAGAACAAGTTACCCGACAATTCATCTGATTTTACATTAAACTTTGAAAAGTAATAGTATATTGTCAAAAGTACAAAGTTTTCTTCAGGTTTGTAATTTCTATTAGAAAATCTATCTTTCCACCAATATCATAACAGAAGCAAGATACATTTTAGTTTTTTTGAGTACATGTATTTGGTATATTTCTTTAAATACTGGCTTGTTTCAGGGAGGAGGGAAAAAGCTTTTCCAAGAAAAAAAAATCAAATCAAGATATACTTGATATCACATGAGGACATTTAAACTGTAACAAAAATATTTTAACTGTGTCATGTTTCCTTATTAACTAGTCCCATTCTTTACTCAAAACTAGAAATTGTCTCTACTATTTTCTATGCTCTGGTACCATACTGTAACAGCATTTTAATTATATTAAATGAATGTTTAATTAAAGGACATGCAGTAATTAGTGTCTTTTTTTCAAACACTTCTTTGTTTCATTTTAGCATTAATTAGCCTTATTAAAATTTACGGCTAGATTTAGAGTTTTGTCGGTAACGACCCGCGTAGCTAACGCTGGCTTTTTTTTGGCTGCACCTTTAAAATACCGCTGGTATTTAGAGTTCACAGAATGGCTGGGTTTTCAGTGCGTTAGGCTCCAAAAAGGGAGCGTAGAGCATAATTTACCGCCACTGCAACTCTCGATACCAGCGGTGCTTACAGAGGTGGCCAGCTTCAAAAACGTACTCGTGCACGAAAAAAAAAAGCAGCGTTAAGCTCCTAACGCAGCCCCATTGTTTCCTATGGGGAAACACTTCCTAAGTCTGCAAAGTCTGCACCTAACACTCTAACATGAACACCGAGTCTAAACACCCCTAACCTTACACTTATTAACCCCTAATCTGCCGCCCCCGCTATCGCTGACACCTGCATATTTTTTTTAACCCCTAATCTGCCGCTCCGTACACCGACGCAACCTACATTATACCTATGTACCCCTAATCTGCTGCCCCTAACACCGCCGACCCCTATATTATATTTATTAACCCCTAATCTGCCGCCCCCAACGTCGCCTCCACCTACCTACAATTATTAACCCCTAATCTGCTGACCGGACCACACCGCTACTATAATAAATGTATTAACCCCTAAAGCTAAGTCTAACCCTAACACTAATACCCCCCTAACTTAAATATAATTTAAATCTAACAAAAAAATTAACTCTTATTAAATAAATTATTCCTATTTAAAGCTAAATACTTACCTGTAAAATAACCCTAATAGAGCTACAATATAAATTATAATTATATTGTAGCTATTTTAGGATTAATATTTATTTTACAGGCAACTTTGTAATTATTTTAACCAGGTACAATAGCTATTAAATAGTTAATAACTATTTAATAGTTACCTAGTTAAAATAATTACAAAATTACTTGTAAAATAAATCCTAACCTAAGTTACAATTAAACCTAACACTACACTATCAATAAATTAATTAAATAAAATACCTACAATTAGCTACAATTAAACCTAACACTACACTATCAATAAATTAATTAAATACAATACCTACAAAAAATACAATGAAATAAACTAACTAAAGTACAAAAAATAAAAAAGAACTAAGTTACAAAAAATAAAAAAATATTTGCAAACATTAGAAAAAAATATTACAACAATTTTTAAACTAATTACACCTACTCTAAGCCCCCTAATAAAATAACAAGGACCCCCCAAAATAAAAAAAAATGCCCTACCCTATTCTAAAATTAAAATAGAAAAGCTCTTTTACCTTACCAGCCCTGAAAAGGGCCCTTTGCGGGGCATGCCCCAAAGAATTCAGCTCTTTTGCCTGTAAAAAAAACCATACAATACCCCCCCCAACATTACAACCCACCACCCACATACCCCTAATCTAACCCAAACCCCCCTTAAATAAACCTAACACTAAGCCCCTGAAGATCTCCCTAACCTTGTCTTCACCACGCCGGGTTCACCGATTGATCCAGAAGAGCCTCTGATGCCTTGATCCAAGCCCAGCGGGGGGGGCTGAAGATGTCCATGATCCGACTGAAGTCTTCATCCAAGCGGGAGCTGAAGAGGTCCATGATCGGGCTGAAGTCTTCTATCAAGCGGCAACTTCAATCTTCTTTCTTCCGGATCCATGGACATCCCGCCGACCGCGGAACATCCATCTTCATACCGACGACTTCCCGACGAATGACGGGTTCCTTTAAGGGACGTCATCCAAGATGGCGTCCCTCGAATTCCGATTGGCTGAGAGAATTCTATCAGCCAATCGGAATTTAAGGGAAGGAAAAATTCTAATTTTCTGATGGAATCAGCCAATCAGATTCAAGTTCAATCCGATTGGCTAGTTCCGATCAGCCAATAGAATGTGAGCTCAATCTGATTGGCTGATAGGATCAGCCAATCGGATTGAACTTGAATCTGATTGGCTGATTCCATCAGCCAATCAGAATTTTCCTATCTTAATTCCGATTGGCTGATAGAATCCTATCAGCCGAATCGGAATTCGAGGGACGCCATCTGGATGACGGTCCCTTAAAGGGAACCGTCATTCGTCGGGAAGTCCGTCGGTGAAGATGGATGTTCCGCGTCGGCGGGATGACCATGGATCCAGAAGAAAGAAGATTGAAGATGCGCTTGATAGAAGACTTCAGGCCCGATCATGGACCTCTTCAGCTCCCGCTTGATGAAGACTACAGTCGATCATTGGACATCTTCAGCCCCCCACTTGGGCTTGGATCAAGACATCGGAGGCTCTTCTGGATCGATCGGTGAATCCGGCGTGGTTGAAGACAAGGTAGGGAGATCTTCAGGGGCTTAGTGTTAGGTTTATTTAAGGGGGGGTTTGGGTTAGATTAGGGTATGTGGGTGGTGGGTTGTAATGTTGGGGGGGGTATTGTATGGGGTTTTTTACAGGCAAAAGAGTTGAATTCTTTGGGCATGCCCCGCAAAGGGCCCTTTTCAGGGCTGGTAAGGGTAAAAGAGCTTTTATATTTTAATTTTAGAATAGGGTAGGGCATTTTTTTTATTTTGGGGGTCTTTGTTATTTTATTAGGGGGCTTAGAGTAGGTGTAAATTAGTTTAAAATTGTTGTAATATTTTTCTAATGTTTGTAAATATTTTTTTATTTTTTTGTAACTTAGTTCTTTTTCATTTTTTTGTACTTTAGTTAGGTTTTATTTCATTGTAATTATTTGTAGGTATTGTATTTAATTAATTTATTGATAGGTGTAGTGTTAGGTTTAATTGTAACTTAGGTAGGATTTATTTGTACAGGAAATTTTGTAATTATTTTAACTAGGTAACTATTACATAGTTATTAACTATTTAATAGCTAATTGTACCTGGTTAAAATTAATACAAAGTTGCTGTAAAATAAATATTAATCCTAAAATAGCTACATATAATTATAATTTATATTGTAGATATATTAGGGTTTATTTTACAGGTAAGTATTTAGCTTTAAATAGGAATAATTTATTTAATAAGAGTTAATTATATTTCGTTAGATTTAATTATATTTAACTTAGGGGGGGTGTTAGGGTTAGGGTTTAGAATTAGCTTTAGGGGTTAAAAAATTTATTAGAGTAGCGGTGAGGTACGGTCGGCAGATTAGGGGGTTAATAAGTGTAGTTAGGGTGGAGGCGACGTTGGGGGCGGCAGATTAGGGTTAATAAATATTAAGTAGTGGTCGGCGGTACTTAGGGGAAGCAGATTAGGGGTACATAGGGATAACGTAGGTGGCGGCGGTGTGCGGTCGGCAGATTAGGGGTTTAAAAAAAATTAATAGAGTGGCGGCGATGTGGGGGGGCCTCGTTTTAGGGGTACATAGGTAGTTTATTGGTGTTAGTGTACTTTAGAGCACAGTAGTTAAGAGCTTTATGAACCGGCGTTAGCCCAGAAAGCTCTTAACTCCTGTTTTTTTTTTCTGCGGCTGGGAGTTTGTCGTTAGATTTCTAACGCTCACTTCAGCCACGACTCTAAATACCCGGCGTTAGAAAGATCCCATTGAAAAGATAGGATACGCAAATGACGTAAGGGGATCTGCGGTATGGAAAAGTCGCGGCTGGAAAGTGAGCGTTAGACCCTTTCCTGACTGACTCTAAATACCAAGCGGGCGGTAAAATCCAGCGTTAGGAGCCTCTAACGCTGGTTTTGACGGCTAACGCCAAACTCTAAATGCCTTAGAAATTTAAACCTACATGTTGCATTAAAAATTATAATGAAAAATGACCTTTCATCAATCTTATTCTAATCTATTGATTCCAATCTTTTTTTATTTTATAATGTTTTAATATAGGAAAGACAGACTGTTAATCCAGATAACAATTAAGTAATTGCTGATGATAGAAATCTAATTTAAAGGGGACAGTCTACCCATTCTCCAGTCTTGCACATTCAACATGGGTATATTAATTTACTTTTACCTCTGTGTTTACCTTGTATCTAATCCTCTTCTGACAGCCCCCTTATCCCATGGCTATTTATTTATTTATTATCTATTGACTTGCATTTTAGCTAATCAGTGCTGAGTCCTGCACAACTCCATGGGAGAGAGGACAATGTTTTATATATATATATATATATATATATATAGTACACATGAATTACCCGTCTTTTGTTGGAAAAGCTAATAATAATGCATGTGATAAGAGGCTGTTTGTAGTGGCTTAGAAACAGGCAGAAATTTAGAGATTTAAATGTTGGTTGTTCAAAGCTGCGGAATGGGTAGTAAAGGTGTTATCTATCTTTAAACAATACAACTTTTGGTGTAGACTATCCCTTTAAGAAGACAAAATTACTGTAACTTGCAATCACGAAACTTTTAATAGCTCTATTACTAAACACTATTTCTAGATGTCATGGTTGTGATTTCCATTTCCTAAAGATCTTGTTAGCTGTACAAAATATTGCAGATGTCTTTTAATTACATATATAAGTTAATGTCTGTTCCACTCCTAACAAACAACTACAACAGAGATAAATATAGGTTTAATGAATGTAGACCATATATTCATATATAAAACTAAACGGCATCAGAGCGCCTTTCAGAGTGTATTGCGCATTGCCCAAGACTTTTGCACTATCTGCTTGGCTCTAATACAAACGTATCCCTATGGTATTATTGTTTGCATTGGGATCATACAGAACTAGAAAAACATGAATGGAGTGCTGAAAAACAGCAGATAAACAGGAATGGAAAACTTGGAATCCATCCCATTATTTGATCCAGATTTCACATGGTTTTTCTTAAAATGTTTTTTTCTAGATTCATCCATTCATCTTCCAAATCCAGATTCAAAACTCCTATGAGCAGGTGCTCGAACTACAAGCCAGGCTTACTAACAGTTACTGATACAATTACCAGCTGGCGTGGGACTGCCGAACATTGTGCACCTCTAATGGCATAATTCCCCCAGGATAAGGGTAAAAAACTTACTTCCAGCCTCTTTCAGCTCAATACCTAGCGTTGTCCCAACGGCCCGCCACCGCAGCCGTATGTGACTCAGGGTTGCTTCACCAGCCGGAATGTTACCTCCTTAGCCTCTCAGGGGATTGCTGTACTGTGCTTCTCGTCTGCTCACCACTATCTGTTTAGATCCTCAGCACCTGTTCACGGCTTGTTTCTCACTCCTGCACCAGATAGTTAGTGCCGCCTCTGTGTTCACCTCCTCCAATCCCAGGTGATATAATGAATCAGTGCATCTCAGTGATATTGGACCCAAAAAGGTGCTCAGCTCAAAAGGGAAAATTCTTTTGTAGAAAGGTTAAAGTTAAGCCAGCACTGCAACTTCTTGACAAAAAGTCCAATTTTATTTAAATTTCCATAAAAAGAGAACAAAAATAAAGTGCAAAAAGCTCTTAAGGTGAAAGCTTGTCTAAAATGTTTCGGCAGTAGCCTTAATCATAGACATATTTAAAACATAGTGCAATTAAAATATATACCCTTGACTTAATGCTTATTGGATAGAATCTGACCAATCAAACATAAATTGGACATTTTGAAAATTAACTCCCTGAGGTCTTGTTAACCCCTATATGTGCTGTATAACATTCACAATATTTTGCATTATTTAATCCATAAGATGAAAATAACAATAGTAACAATAATATGCAAGAATGTGTTTAACAATATGCTGTAATACAAAATACAGAATACAGAATAAATTACACAGTTAAACACATAGATAAACTTTACAATGGAGCTTGTGAAATAAATGGAATTTAATCTTCTAATAAGATTTTTATATTGTAATATTCACATACATGTCACAATTTGACATTGACCTGGACCATATTAATTCCATAAACAATAAAAAAAAATAGAAATAAAAATAAATATTCTACAAAACACTTGCGAGCTGACTGCTCTTTTTACAATACCTGTATTCTCTCTAACCTGGGTACTAGTATATACTGTGTGCATCCTAAAAGGTAAAATATAAAGTTGCAGCTAATTTATTTTTATTTATTTAACCATTCTTGTTCAATTCTATCAGAACTTGATCATAGTAATAAGAAACTTGCAAACTGTTACCTAACTGGCACACTTCATTCATACGTGTTACCTATTGTTTAAGAAAACATGAAATTGTAATTGTTTTGCAGTAAATACATTAATGCAATGATGATCGCAATTGTTGTACTGAAGAATTACATATATAAAAATGTGTTACTGCTACCTGTACTAACATTGTTACCATTCGCTATTGGATTTTGTCCCTGTTATTTAATGAGTTGTCTTTGAGAACTGTGTGTGTTGGGATATTCTATTCCCAAAAGTTTAAGATGTCATAGATAGAATTAAAGCCTTTTGGGACCCTAGTGTCCAGGGAGAAAATCCAGAAAGCTTCTCTCTTCAGCAATAATTTGTTCAAATCGCCACCTCTTCTTGGCTTCTATATTTCTCTATTATCTTCCATTGAAAGTAAGATTTGAACTGGCATGTTTAACTATAAAATGTTTCGCTAATTCAGATTTGGCTTCAGATCTCTTATATCTGAGAGGTGCTGCCGGATTCTCTCCCTGGCTTCTCTCGAGGTACATCCTATATATTGTTTATGAGAGCATGTACACCAGGCCAGATATATTACATATTTGACCTGCAATTAACGCAACCATCTATAGTATATTCCTTAGATGTGATATTAGACTTAAACATCTCTCCTCTGTCTATAAATCCACACGGTATGCATTGACTATAGCTACACCTAAACATCCCCTTGTTGTTAACCATGAACTTGAAACAATGTTACGTGGTAAATCACTAGGTGATAGCATATTGCCCAAGGTAATACCCTTCCTATAAGAAAACCTGCATCCTTTTTGGACTACCTCAGTAAGTCCCTCATCGGCTGCTAGCATCGGTATAAGCTTTTTATAATCTTGCATATGTCACTGTAGTTGGAGGAGTATTGTGTGACAAAAGACACTTGTCCTCCTTCACAATCACGTCTAGATGTGTTAGCTTTTTGTGTGTCTTTCAATAGTTCCATCCTGTCTATCTCATCCATCTCCTTTACAATTTTTACTAACAGTGGTTTCTTATATCCTCTATCTTGGAATCTGTTCTTCAAATCTTCACTGTGTTTTTTGTATTCTTGGTTACTTGAACAATTCCTTTTTAGTCTAATCAATTGTCCCTTCACTATTGATTTTTGTACACTGACAGGATGGACTGCTTTTACCGTGTAATAGTGTGTTACCTGAAATTGGTTTTCTGTAATTGTGGTTTCAATACTTCTAGTTTCTATATTAGATGTTAGTGTGAGATCCAAATAACATATAGTCGACTTATTGAACTCAAATGTAAATTTCAGACCCCATATATTGTGATTGAGATGATTCACAAAGTCACTGGCCTCGCTTACATTACCCATCCATTAAATATCAAATCATTCTATATATCTAAGAATGGACTTAATCTTACTTGCGAAATGATTTTGCTCTCCATATATGGCATTTAATTCCCACTAGCCCATTGTAAGGTTCACGAATGAAGGAGCAAACTTTGCCCCCATCGGCGTACCTCTTGTCTGGAGGAAAAAGTTTCCGTCAAATCTGAAGTAATTGTGTTTCAATAAGAAATTTGTTACTTCTAGTATGAAATTTGTAGTGTAGGAGGTGTCTCTCTCTAGAAAAAATCTAGTGGCTGCCAGGCTCATTTCATGAGGTATCGAAGAATAAAGGGACACCACATCCACAGTAAGCTAACCATAGTGTGGTTCCCACTTGCTCTTAACCAGTATCTGATAAAGATGTTTTGTATCTCTTAGATAACTGTTCAATTTAGATACATTGGTTGAAGCAAATCATCCAGCCATTCCGAGAAGAGGTTCGCAAATTGAGCCTATACCCGAGACTATCGGGCGGCCCTTTATCTCAACTAGCGATTTGTGTGCCTTCGGAAGGACATGAAATATGGGTATGATAGGTTCACTGACAGTCAAAAAGGCACTGGTATCCTGATCTATATGTCCCCCTTCTAGACCATCGTCAAGCAATGATTTAATTTCTTTTGAGAAGACTAGCGTAGGATCACAATGTAGTGACCGATAGTCATCTTTACAGCTTAGTTGTCTCATTATTTCTTCCTCATAAGCTTCTTTGCTCCACACCACTATACTGCCCCCCTTGTCTGTCATCTTGATCACTAAGTGATCATTATGTTTAAAAGCCTCAATGGCATCTTTCTCTTCTTTTGAAAGATTGGGGTAGCAAGTGGTGTTTTTTTTTTTGCTAGTTCTATTAAGTCTGCCTCCACCCTACATTGAAAACTCAAAAATATTGTCGCCCCACGTTTGTATGGGGTAAAAAATTGATTTTGGTCTAAAACCCCCATGTGAATTAATCATTGACTCCTCTATACTCCTGTCTCCTATAAGGTCAGTCATACTAACTATATCTTGGAATTCTGAGAAGTCTAGCTGTATGTCATCATTACTCAAGTTGGTATATTTGGGTGTAGAGACTATACTACGCTCTGTGTTTGTCTGATCTCTAAAATGTTTTTTGAGTGTCATGTTGCATATCAACCTTGTTTACATCCACTAGGGTCTGAAACAGGTTAAATTTATTTGTGGGTACAAAACTCAACCCATAACTCAAGACCTTTAGTTCATATTTATTTAGTTGATAGTCAGTCAAATTGATTACATTACTGTTCATTACCTATATTATTTGCATTAATTGGTATTTGGTCTGTTTTCTGTTCTCCCTCAGTGAATACTGTGAGAAATTTGCTCTGCCTCTTCTTATACCTCTTCCTGTTCTTCTTTAATCCCCTCCTCTTCCTCCTCTTACGGAGTGATTCATGGGGGTTTGTATGAAAAACCTGATCAAACTAACTTCTCTCATTATTTACATCCTGAGTATTGTCAGTATTCAGAGGGCCTGTATGTGGAGGTGGCCTTATATCACCAGAATTTCCTGCAAACTTTTACTGTTTTAAGATCTTTGTTACTTTTTAGTATCGATTTCCAGCTTACTTATTGGTTGTTTATTTATAAGATCACCATCAGAATGGTCATTATCTGAATGACTAGTGCCCTCTGTGTCCGAGCCCCCCAGATTCGAATCTGAGTTGTCACTGGTATTGTGTTCACCTGTCTCTTGAAATCTTCTACTATTTCTATCTCTTGTTCTATTTCTAGAAGATCTTCGCCAAAAATAAACTCTATTTAATAGGTAATCTTGTTGATCTCTTTTAAACTTTTCGTGCTTAGTTTCGATAAGTTTTTTTTTTAGTGTTGCCATAGTTTCCTTTAATATAGTGTCATACTCCTTATGTTTCTCCTCAGCTATATGTGTATCTAGATCATTTTGTAGTTTTTCTATTTCTTCTCTCACTTTTAATAGTTGGGAGTCCTTATATTCAATAATCATATTCATACGTTTAAATGAACAATCAGATAAACAATTGTTCCAATTCTCTATGAATATCGAATCCTTCACTGAAAAAGTTGGAAACTTACTGATCCTAAGTCCCCTTGGAACAATCCTAAGTCTAATGTATCTTTCTAGGGTCCATTTGTCCCATTTTAGTCTTGTTTCTTTCTTCATTAATCCTTCCAATGTCTGAAAATGACCACTTAGAGAACTAGTGACTGCAGTGTCACTAAATATACGTTCAAAATCATTCTCTAATTCGTCTAATTACGCCATTGAAATTTGTGAGTAATACCCACTAGTAATTGTACCTTCTTTCTACTTAAAGAGTCCATTTTAAGATTTAAAAAAAAAAATGGAATAAGGTATTGAGAAGTGTTTATGTGTGAATCGTGCTATACTAGTGTTAACACATTTATTACAACACTAAATGTACCGATCTACTGTCAACTGGATGACCTTTATACTGAATTACTATAAAAGGTATTACAAACCCTATTAAAGACTATACCTGCTGAATGTTAATGTGTTAATGTACACAAAAGTTGTGGCAATATATTTGAATGACTATTATTGCTATTCCACAATCTATTTGTGTATGTAAAATAGCTAAATTTTATCCTACCAGAATAAATATGCACATATACAATCACATACTCTGCACTCTTGCCAAATAAATGCTCAAAATATATTTACAATCTTCAAGGCATCAATCCTAGTAATTTCTTGAGAAAGACAAATATAGTCCCAAAGTCCTTGAACACTAAATTCCTGTACATATATGTATCTATGAGCATTTAGCATCTAACATCTAGCAATTTAATCTTGCAGTGCATGAAACCTTATATAGCATGGGTGTATAATAATAGTTGAAAAATATTATACTCCCTATTGGTAATTTCCTGATCAATTTCAAGCATATTTACAGCACATAATTATTTTATAGCTTTTTTGATATGTTTACATATCTAACAAACCAAACTTTGAATGTATAAAATATGTTCAAAAGTAAACTATTAACATCAAAATCTTCATAACTAAGTTTTGCATGTTATAAAAAATGCCTTAAAATTATATAGAAATGATTAATTATACATATCATGGACTGGGTTAGTTAGAAGACTATAACAACCTATTAGCAAACATACAAAACAGTCATTATCTATAAGATTGGAATAGTGTTAGTAAGCAGAGCTAAAAATGGCCAAGTTGAGAGCTATGGATTTGAATGGCTTTTCTAAAGGTCTGGCATATACCCCAAGAATTGGAATGAAGGCAGCGTTTGATATGCCCCAGTGTGACATCTGCTAAGATTGCTCTTCTCAATACCAGGCTAGATCAGAGGTCTGGAGGACAGTATACATCTGATTTTTGGATGTTAGCCTAGAATACAGACTGTCAACAGTGTGCCCTTAGGATTGTTTTTTTAGCACAAATACATATTAAATATATTGGATGAGCTTCACAACCAAACATTGAAGCTGCATAAATGTCTTACCGGATCATTTTTATTCTTTGTGCCCTCATCAGTCATCAGTTATTGAAGTGATTTGACAGAGCTCAATCACTTCTGGAATTAAAATATTATAGCCATCCCTTGACTGTGGGAGACATTATGTATTTGTCAATGGTCTCAATTCCAGTCAAGACAATGGTTCAGCAGGGCATTTTTTTATGGACTGTTAAGGCTTTTTTGGAACAAGCATATTCAGCTGGGTAAAGAAATATCACAATACATAAAATTAAGACATGGGGGCTGAATTTAGCTGCTAATTTTTGAGCATCTTCATTTTTCAGCTCTGCAAAAAGGCTGTTTCTGGTTTTGGGGGAATCTTCAGATTTTCAAATGGCTGTTTAGATTTTTGGGCATCTTTAGCTGTGTATTCTATTGCAAATTACAGGACCCAAGGAGGGGTGGGGGGTCTGGTGGATGTTTTGTTTAATGTCCCTGTTTTCAAACTGCTGTTTTTGGGACATCTCAAGCTCCAAGGAGTGTTTCATATTTATATTGTTTTTGAGAAAATGTCAAGGCAGATCAGGTGGCACTTCATTACCTTGGATGCCATTTCTGGCCACTTGTGCTGCTACTACTCCTGTGCTGCCCTGGGTTGCTGGTACTGTCTATCGTACCCCTACCCACTTGTACTACCTGCTGCTGATGCTCTTCCAATTTGTAAAACTATATTCCATACACGTTATATCCCACAGTTCCTGTGCTGGCAGCCTGCCCCTCTGTCCTCTTGTTCTACTGTCCCCAAATTTTAAGACTACACTCCATATAGCACCTGTGCTTCCCAGTTTCCCAGACCTCCCGCTTGGTCTCCCACTCACTTGTGCTGCTGCTGATGTTCTTCCAAGTTGTAAAACTTTCCTCCATAAACCACTATGTGCCATAGTTCCTGTACTGCCCCATTGCCTGGACTGCCCCCATGACCTGCCCACATTGTGCCACAGATCCATCTTTTGAAAATGTACTTTGTAATTTACCACCACGTCCTGAAGCACCTGGGCTGGCCTAGGTGTCCATCCACATATTTGTTCCTCTGCTGCTACTCTATTTTGTGATTTTTTCGGATAACAGTCTTCTGCTGTGTCCTTCTGTCCACTGTGTTAGGCCTAACCCCATGGCTAGCTGCGACTTACTTGTCGTATTCTACCATGTCCAGTAGCTTTTTGCTGTCTTGCATGTCCTGCATCTTCCCCACTGCTCTGGGTGTCTGTATGCCATTTTGTGCTCATATGATGCTGTGAAGCCAATCCCCTATAATAATGGGATATGCATTTCATCTATGTCCAAACAGTGCTAACTAAATTCTCCCAAAACAAATGCATGAGTGAATTAATCTGAGGTGCCACGATAAAAAAATAATTGACAAATGATTCATCCGAAACAAAATGTTTTTTCATGCACCTGTGTAGTACAAATATATTGGAAGGGGATTTCAGGAACCTCTGGAAAAAACTTACCGTACACAAAAATTTTGAGATATGCCTCTATTTCACTTATGTCATTTTTATTTTGAAATAGTTTTATTTTACTTTATTTTACATATAGTAGAAGGTAATAGTTCTTAGCCATATTTAGAATAAGATGTTACAACACGTCTGCTATATGTCTGTATGCCTTTCTCTTCTTCTAAGGATTAATTATAGCAACTAGAAAACATTTTGCAGTACAGTATATGTAGCCATAACATAGTGGCTCTGATGTCTGATAAATGGATACCAAGAGACCTGTGTTTCCACTGCCCTGGTAAATTAATTGGGAGCGCAACAGTTATTGGATGGAAGCTACTTGCTATTTAAAGGGAGATGAAACCCATAATGAAACTCATGATTCAGATAGAGAATGCAATTTTAAACAACTTTCCAATGTACAGTACTTGTATTATCTAATTTACTTTAAGCTTTATGTATACTTTGTTGAAGACATAGCAGTGTACATGGCTGAGCCAATAACACGAGGCATCTATGTCCAGCCACCAATCAGCAGCTCCTGAGCCTATTTAGATATGCTTTTAAACAAAGGATATCAAGAGAATAAAGAAAATTAGACAATAGAAGTAAGTTGTTTAAAATTGCATACTCTTTCTAAATAATGAAAGATAAAGAAAATTGGGTTTCATGTCCCTTTAAGGCATGGCATATTGCACAATGTGTTATACTGGTGTTTAGGCTATAAATTGATCATTTGAAATTTTAGAGAGTAATTTATCTAGTTATTGGTACATATATTAGGGTGTTTTTGACAAAAACATGCTGAGCATTGTATAATTATATATTTACAGTACAAAAAAGTTACAATTTTAAACACGATGGTCCAGATTGCAAGTGGAGGGACTAATAAACCCTCCCGCTCAAGCATTAATTGCGCCTACCAAGTAATATTTTTACACCTCGTTGGGTTGCGCTTGTTTTATGAGTTGAAAGTAAACTGTTTTCGTCCACACACTAACACGACGAGTGCAAAAAGCCAAACATAAATATTGCATGCATGTTCACGTACTCCCCCATAGAAGTAAATGGAGAAAAAAAGTGGGGGAAAAAACACCTTACTCTTGTGCAAACCCGATCACATATTCTCATGTGCGCTAACCCAACATGAAAATATAAAGATTTTACATTCCAATGTTCTTTACATACAACAATATGTTCTATTTATTCATAAATACATATTTCTATATATATCTTTTGTACAATATATATATACTGTGTATATATACATATATATATACACCAATATATATATAATATATATACTGTATATATACCAATATATATATATATATACAGTATATATATATACAGGGAGTGCAGAATTGTTAGGCAAGTTGTATTTTTGAGGATTAATTTTATTATTGAACAACAACCATGTTCTCAATGAACCCAAAAAACTCATTAATATCAAAGCTGAATAGTTTTGGAAGTAGTTTATAGTTTATTTTTAGTTATAGCTATTTTAGGGGGGACATCTGTGTGTGCAGGTGACTATTACTGTGCATAATTATTAGGCAACTTAACAAAAAACAAATATATACCCATTTCAATTATTTATTTTTACCAGTGAAACCAATATAACATCTCAACATTCACAAATATACATTCTGACATTCAAAAACAAAACAAAAACAAATCAGTGACCAATATAGCCACCTTTCTTTGCAAGGACACTCAAAAGCCTGCCATCCATGGATTCTGTCAGTGTTTTGATCTGTTCACCATCAGCATTGCGTGCAGCAGCAACCACAGCCTCCCAGACACTGTTCAGAGAGGTGTACTGTTTTCCCTCCTTGTAAATCTCACATTGATGATGGACCACAGGTTCTCAATGGGGTTCAGATCAGGTGAACAAGGAGGCCATGTCATTAGATTTTCTTCTTTTATACCCTTTCTTGCCAGCCACGCTGTGGAGTACTTGGACGCGTGTGATGGAGCATTGTCCTGCATGAAAATCATGTTTTTCTTGAAGGATGCAGACTTCTTCCTGTACCACTGCTTGAAGAAGGTGTCTTCCAGAAACTGGCAGTAGGACTGGGAGTTGAGCTTGACTCCATCCTCAACCCGAAAAGGCCCCACAAGCTCATCTTTGATGATACCAGCCCAAACCAGTACTCACCTCCACCTTGCCTGGCGTCTGAGTCGGACTGGAGCTCTCTGCCCTTTACCAATCCAGCCACGGGCCCATCCATCTGGCCCATCAAGACTCACTCTCATTTCATCAGTCTATAAAACCTTAGAAAAATCAGTCTTGAGATATTTCTTGGCCCAGTCTTGACGTTTCAGCTTGTGTGTCTTGTTCAGTGGTGGTCGTCTTTCAGCCTTTCTTACCTTGGCCATGTCTCTGAGTATTGCACACCTTGTGCTTTTGGGCACTCCAGTGATGTTGCAGCTCTGAAATATGGCCAAACTGGTGGCAAGTGGCATCTTGGCAGCTG
This sequence comes from Bombina bombina, assembly GCF_027579735.1. Classification (NCBI taxonomy): domain Eukaryota; kingdom Metazoa; phylum Chordata; class Amphibia; order Anura; family Bombinatoridae; genus Bombina; species Bombina bombina. The sequence goes on along the minus strand of NC_069499.1, from coordinate 265,931,808 downwards.
CACGCTTGACTTTTCTCAGTTCATGGGCAGTTATTTTGCGCCTTGGTTTTTCCACACGCTTCTTGCGACCCTGTTGACTATTTTGAATGAAACGCTTGATTGTTCGATGATCACGCTTCAGAAGCTTGCAATTTTAAGAGTGCTGCATCCCTCTGCAAGATATCTCACTATTTTTGACTTTTCTGAGCCTGTCAAGTCCTTCTTTTGACCCATTTTGCCAAAGGAAAGGAAGTTGCCTAATAATTATGCACACCCTGATATAGGGTGTTGATGTCATTAGACCACACCCCTTCTCATTACAGAGATGCACATCACCTAATATGCTTAATTGGTAGTAGGCTTTCGAGCCTATACAGCTTGGAGTAAGACAACATGCATAAAGAGGATGATGTGGTCAAAATACTCATTTGCCTAATAATTCTGCACTCACTGTATGATTCTATTTAGGTATAGATATATACAGACATATATGGGAATATCTATTTATAAATAATACAATACATTCTGCTATGTACAGAACATTGAATGTGAAATATTTTCAGTAAATATACACGATAGCACTTTATTAAAAATGTATAATGCATAAATATGTATTTTCATGTTTTCATCTACTTAACATCAAAAGGCAATGCACTTATATATGTATGACTATATATGTATATGTATCTATGTGTTTATGTGTTTATATATGTCTGTAAATGCATATATACACCATATAAATACATTAATACATTTGTACACATATATAAACACACACATATATATATATATATATATATATATATATATATATATATATACACACACACATATACTTATACATTTTAAAGATGTTAATGTATGTATCTTTTATGTTAAAGCGCTTTGCCTGCCTTTTTTTTCTAACACTTGAGATCTCATATCTTTGAGCCTTTATAATTTTTGTGTGGAATACTTTTTGAATATTTTTCATTAGATGGTGTTATTATAAATGTAACTATACTGTGTAATGCATTTTTTATATGTTTTGTGCAACTTTTATGTATTGTGAAATCATTCTAACGTAAATTGCAATTGTGCTCAAGCGATCGCTTTTACGTTCAACTCATAATACCAGAGGTAAGCCCAATGAGCACAAACCCCTGTGATAAACCCCTTATCGCTCGAGCGCAAACGTTTTTCATTCCACTCTAAATCTTGCAAAAAATTCAGACTGCAATCAATATGTTAAACTAAACAGTGATAGGCCAATAAAAAGTGCTTTATATGTGAATATCAACAAAGTAATTTATATGTGAAAAACAACTGTTTATTTAAAAGTTCTGGTGTATACAAAGATAGATGGTATGATCAAAGAAAGCAAAACACATACACAAAGTTATAGGGACAGTCAACACCAGAATGTTTGTTGTTTTAAAAGATAGATAATCCCTTTATTACCCATTTCACTGTTTTGCATAACCAACACTGTTATATTAATGTACTTTTTACCTCTGTGATTAACTTGTATCTAAGCATCTTCTGACAGCCCCCTGATCACATGACTTTTTATTTGACTTTCATTTTAGCCAATTAGTGCAGTGTCTGCCACAATCCATGTGCGTGATCACAATGTTATCTACAGTATATGGTTTACATGAACTAGCTCTCCCCTGTTGTGAAAAGCAAATAAAAAAGCATGTGATAAGAGGCGGCCTTCAAGGGCTTAAAAATTATCATATGAGCCTTCCTAGTTTTAGCTTTCAACTAAGAATACTAAGAGAACAAAGCAAAATTGGTGATAAAAGTAAATTGGAAAGTTGTTTAAAATTGCATGCCCTATTTGAAACATGAACTTGACTGTCCCTTTAAATACTGCTTGAGATCTATCAATAATTGGTACTTACAACAGGGTACTCACACTTGAAAGAGCTTCACAAGCTACAAGATTATAGCTCAATACAAAAACCCCTTGGATAGCAGGATATTTACATAGTAATATAGTAACATAGTAGATGAGGTTGAAAATTGGAGCCTATACAAATCTTAATATACTTACAAAAAAGTTCCAGTTGAGCTTAAATTAACCCCATTAAAAAAGTTGACCCATTTAACACAAGCAATCATATCCCTGAATTATGTTTCTTGCCAGATGTGTATCTAAACCATTTTTAAATTTGTTTAAGGTATTGGCATTTACTACCTCCTTAGGTAATGAATTCCACTATTTGATTGATTACAGTGAAAATGTGTTTTCGTTGCAGAAGATAAAATGTCCTTTCATCCTTTAAATTGTTACCTCTTGTCACCATCCATTTTCTTGGCATAAAGAGAGCTTCTGCCATCTCGGTATATGGGTCTTGAATATATTCATATAAAGTAATCATGTCACCTTGCAAGCGTCTTTTTTCTAGAGAAAACAGACCCAGTTTGGCTAACCTCTTCTCATAGCTTACATTCTCCATTACCCTTATTAGCTTTTGTGGCCCTTCTCAGAACTTTTTCTAAGTCTGCAATGTCTTTTTTGAGATTGGTCCCCAGAAGTGCACTCCATACTCAAGGTGAGGTCTTACCAGAGATTTATATAGTGTCAGAATTATGCTTTCTTCCCTTGAATAAATGCCTCTTTTAATGCATGCTAGTATCTTATTAGCATTAGAAGCCACTGCCCTGCATTGTGCATCCATATTTAGCTTGTTATCTAGTACTACTCAAAAATCGTTTTCCTTCTCTGTTTTGCTAAGTCTAGTCCCATTTAAATAATAGGTTGCATGCTTATTTTTACTTCCAAAATGTAAAACCTTGCATTTTCCAGCATTAAATCTCATTTTCCATTTACCTGCCCATTCTTCTAATTTTTGTAGTTCCCCTTATAAAGCAAGTTCATCCTACACTGATTGTATGACCTTACACAACTTTGTATTATCTGATAAAGTAGAGATGCTGCTATTTAATCCTTGCTCCAAGTCATTAATAAAAATATTTAAAAGAACAGTGCCCAGTACTTATCCCCGGGGGACTCCACTGATTACCTTTCTCCAATCTGAGTATGGTCCGTTTACTACTACTCGTTGCTCCCTGTCTGTTATTTATCCATGAGCTAACATTTTCAGCTGTTCTCTTAATTTTGTACATTAATCTCTCATGTGGCACTGTATAAAACACCTTTGCAAAATCCAAGTATATGACATCAACTGATTCCCCTTTATCTATATTTTTACTTACTTCCTAGTAGAATCTAATTATTGAAATGATCCATTTCTCATAAAAACATGCTGATTTGAGCTCTTAATCTTGTTTACATGAATATACTCATTAAGGTAATCCATTATAATCAATTCACGTATCTTCCCCACTATTGATGTCAGATTTACTGGTCTATAGCTTCCTGAATCAGCCATTTTTTAAAACAAAAAGTGGCACCACATAAACTTTAAGCCTGTCCTGGGTTACTATGCCTGATGATAATGAGTCTTTAAAAATTGAGCGTTAGAGGTTTGGTTATAACATTGCTAAATTCCTGTAAAACCCTTGGGCATATTCCATCTGGGCCTGGAATTTTACTTACCTAAATATTATACATTTTTTTTCCTAATGTCCCCAAGAGATAACCCTGTTAATGGTATGGGCTTGTATGTTCTAGTTTGTTTCAAAGTATCTCCCAATGGCTCCTCTCTTGTGTATACTGAAGAAAAGAACAGTTTTTGACATTTATGTACTTAAAAAATCCTCTTAGGGTTTGACTTAAAATCCTTCGCAATTAATTAAAATTAAAATTAATTTTTTTTTATTGATTTTTTTAAATTATTTTTTTTTTTTATTGAGGCAAGCAACAGATACAGCAATCACAAAAAGAAGGATAACATCTCAGAAGCAATAGTACAGGTCTAAAGTCATTTACAATAATATAATATTAAGTAAGGTGTTAACCAGTGCAGAATATTACCCTCCAACAATGCCTCCCATTTTAATGGTTAAGAACACTAGCATCTTCAATATAATAGAGATCCAATGTAGGATCTGATAACTGGGCTTGTCTGAAGACACGTCTCAAGACTCCAGAGAGTCCTCGTTGTTGGTTAGAAACTAACAGGATTACAGCTTAGACTAATCCTAATTGAACAGCGTATACATTTTGTAGACATATTAATAAAGCTAATAACAAGATCATAAATATACAAGCACTCAACAATGTGTCAAAAAGAAAAGAAAAGAAAACTTCAGGGACTGCTTCGCAAAAAGATCTAAGTACCCACATATGTGAGAATACAACTATTTGCATCAATATAGTTGGCTTAACATCAGAAAATTGAATGAGATAGTAATACAGAGGCTGTAAGCCCCAGAGGCTTATGGTCTAGCATGGCACATAGAGTTATCAGGGCTTCAGGAACTCTACAGCCCCCTCAGGGCCCTTAAGTAAGCATTTCAACCCAGTGGGCATTAAGCCCAAAGGTTTGCTGGGAAAGGAGATAATAATTTACACACCATTATTCATATATACCAGGGCAATAATTCAAATTTCCCAGATTCTCCATTAATTTTCATTTGGATGCCATCAATTCATCTATACTATCCAATGTTATCACCAGGATCTTGCTCACTGAAATCTGTGGAAAACACATATATTGGCCACCCCAAAACCCTTGCGCTTTAAACACCACACTAGGGGATCTGATCAAAACAGTAAATATTTATGTGAGTCAACAGCAATACTCAATTGATAGGGATAAGCAGTCTAGAAATATTGGAACACGTAAGGATATACATAAGAAATCTTTCAATAGTAGAATCCGGAGAGCCAATGTGACACTCATATAGGTACAAACTGTGACATAGGCTCTACGAACAGGGCAGAGGCTACTTAACTCTGCCAAAAGGGGTATATGGAGGGTAGGCTATTTATCACCTACACCATATCTAGGAGGGGGGGGGAGTCCAAGGCAGGTAGGGGAGTCCCCTTCCTTAGATAAACCTTGCACCTAAATTATGTCTGATGGAGATATTCTCCTCTTCAAAAACATGCATTGTCAGTGGGGGGGTTACTTTAGTATTAAAGGGGCAGTCTCTTCTTAAAATTATGTGTGGGAAGGAGCCCCAGGATTATACATTATAAGGACTTTGCGGGTACTACGTTTAACATATGTCTTTTCCTATGGTAGAATTAAACAGTTTAACCAAATTGACCTAATGACAGTTACAGACTAATCCAAAACTACAGTGACCCTGTTCAAAGTACCTATTTGTCAGCTTTTTTCCACTGGTTAGTAGTAGCAATGTTCATAAGTATTACCTTATAGCAGCAGCCTATTGATACCTGACACCAAGCATTAAACAAGCAGGCACAACTTAAATGTTAAATATTGCTTGGAGTTATGGCTTACTATCTACCGCTACAAACAAGGTACAGTAAAGTTTTAAACTAAGGATTCCCATACTAAAAAAAAGAGAAAAAATACATTTTTGACAGACAGAAAGGCATATTGGCAGCATAAGGGATAATACACATTTCAGACAAGAGCTCTAGGCTAATCATACATGGCAATGCAAAAATGTTAACTTGGGCTTAGGACAAACATTAGATACCTCCCTGGTATCTCCATAGTGAACAAACCCAGTAAAAAAAAAATGGCAAAGTTACAGTTTAGGTGGGCACCAGACATCAAGAACAGCTCCAGCACCGTGTAGCAAGGCAGTGTTCTTAACACTCTCGTGTCAGTGTTGTCTCCATTTAGTGTCTCAATACTATTCCAAAGAATCCCAGCACTCTCCTGAGTAATAGCAAGGGCTCTCCAGGTCAAGACAGCGATAGTTCCTGCTGACTCAGTTCCATTGGGTACGAGCTCTCTGATAACACATGTATCCTTCCCCGGTGTCTGTGTGTTACAATCCGGCAGGTCAGGGGGCTCCCCATTTACAATACCGGCTGACATTGTCCCTGTCTTGAGAGAAACAGGCACTGTAAAACCATCTCCCATATTCAGCTGCGCAGCGTTAAGCTGTGTACCAGAGACCACCTCTGCTTCCCCAACATTTTCAGTATGCTTCTTTTTGGATCTCTCCTTTTCAATCCTTTCTATTAGGTCGTCAAATCTGCGGAGAATCTGTTGCTCATATTCATCGAATAGAGCTTGTATTGTGGTGGGGATGCTCTTTTCCATACTCAAATTTTTATTGTAGCTAGCTGACCGAGTGATTTTTCAAAATGGCGACCGCTCAGGCCGCCTCAGCGTACTCCGAGGGCATGCAGTGCTCAATAAAGTGCTCCAGAACTGACCTGAGTGTTACTGCGGATGCGCTTGTGCTTCCAGCAGTACTTAGGCTCTGATGCTATAGTTAGGGATGGTTATTGCAAAGCTATTATCCCTCCAATCTTGGCTATGTATAGTGCTGTATTATGGCAGGAGAATCCTCTGAGCCTCAGACCCCCGGCCCCTCCACCTGCGTTCTATCATCTGATGCTTTCCTACGGGCTCTGTGATATGGCCAGCATTAAGTTTAGGCACCTCAAAGCAGCCGATCTGAAGTTTGCTGCCCTTGGAGGCCCAGACACTGCCACTCGCGACTCCTGATCTAGGCCGCAGCCGCAGTGTTTCCTAAGCTCAGCTCCGGTTCTCTGATGAGGCCCAGCGGAGCTCCCGGTTGTTTTGCAGAATCGGGATCTTTATGTGCCCTGGGGACATCCAGCAGCCATCCCCAATGATGAGCAGATAGTTTCCCCAAGATTATACACTTTTTAGCCTAGAAAACCCTTCGTTATAAACAGAGCACTCACTCTGCACGTCCTCTCTGTTCGGCTTCAAACTCCGCCTAACCCCCCCCCCCCCCGCAATTAATCTTTAATGTTCAATTTTGGCTAATTTGATTGCTTATTTGCATGCTTTGTTACATTCCTTATATATTTGGTATTTCTTTTTCCTAATTTCTCTTAATACATTTTTATTTAGCCACATTGGCTTGGATGAATTTATTTTACTTTTATAACCATGTGATATGTGTTTATATGTATATTTATTTAACAAAGTTTTAAATGTTATACCAATTTATGTTATTTCTTCTTTTAAAATTTATTGTACAACTTTAACATTAAAACCTTCAAAAACAATAAAAACAATGGTAAAAGTCACTTGGGGTTCTATACAGGGCCGGTGCTACAATATACACAGATATAATGTTAATTAATATGCAAATGTATTTTTTTGCTGCCTAACTTGGGATTCGTAGAAGCGACTATATGCGGTGGCATAATGGCTAGAATAGGAGGGGACTTCACTGAAAAATAAGGAGGCACAGAGTTCAGGTCAGCCAGAGTAGCTGAAAGCATCAGGCTGAAATATCTCACTCTACAGCCCTTGCACTCTCTGCAAAACTTTAGAAGCCTTCCTAAATGTTGGTGGAGCCAGTGACAGCAGTGAGACTCGCCTCCACCCACAACCTAAAGGGTATATAAATGGGGCTGTTGGGCATTAGTAGAAGTACTGACAATCGTACAACTTTTAAAATACTGCAAAACATTAGTGTACTGTCTTCTCCTGTACAACGTCTGACAATGACTACTCACCATCAGTGCATATTACCCATCATGATTATACAGGGCAGCCTGTTCTGTTGTTTAGTGTATGAACCCTTAACATCATTATACAATGTGACATTTATGTTATTAGTGCAGAATGTTTGTGTTTATTAGTGTATAAATGTTCCTTATATTCGCTATACAGTCACACTTTTCTATTCCCCTGGATAAACCTTACCATTACTCCACTGCAAGTTAATGTGATCTATTGTAGTGCTTGAAAAATGTATACTTATGGGAAAATGTATCAATGTTCTGAGAACTTGCAGCTCAGGCTTACAAGAGTGAGTCTGGAACCACAAATTAAAAAAGCTCTTATCCTAGGTGGCAGAGAAATCACCTCAAACTCGCTTGTTCGGGATGAATGACGGGCCCTTTTTTTCATGTAACAGGTTTTCCAAGAGCAGTGGGGAGGATTGAACAACAGAGCTCCTTTACAGTCTTAAATTTTGCCAAGTGCCAATTTGCAGGTGGACAGGATATCTGCTTGAGAACTTGTCCTCCAGCATCTTTCCTGTTAGACATGCTAGTAATGGTCTAGATATAATGGTTCAAAAGAAAAGAGGACCTCCTGTCTCCAGGCTCCTATGTTTTTATATATTGTCACCACTGGGTGACTCATTATGTAGAGCTCCCATTGGTTTACTATGTTATTCAGAGCCACCATTTTGGTACGTTATGTTACGCAGAAATTAACCATTATAGCTATTATCGTTATAATAATAATTTGATTTATTAATGGGAAGTTATTTTCTCTATCATGATAGATAAAATAGTTATCTATAGCTGCTTAATACACCACTACACCATTTTTTTTAGGAAGCAGCAATGGCAGGGTATATGATTTCTTCTGGGAGAAAAGGCGACAAAATAAGTCTTCACCTGTGTAGCCAAAAATCCTATCAACGGCCCTGGTTCTACACAGTTTTCTCAGAGGCAGACACTACAAGAGGAACATTAAAGTTACTACATTTCAATTGTGCCGTATTAAACAAGTACAGCACTCAACCATTGGTAAACCTCTCCTTGTGACGTATCTCAGAATCTCCAATGTATGTTTCTCCGCAGGTCGATTGCTTTTTCAAGGAGATCAAATTCATGTCCATCCAGGCAATTTATAGTCCATAAAGCTTTCCTCATTGGTCATTCCATTTAACTATTTGATGTTCACATTATATTTATATAAATTAACATGTAATATCATAAAATTCTCTCACAGAACAGGTTTCTTTTACAACTTAATTAAAGCAGAATAGATTTATATACAAATTATGTTATACAAAAAATATTTTAGAAATCAAAAGAAATGGATAGATGGACGAGGATTTTTATATGTTACCACTGTAATTACTCTTAATTTAAACAACATATAGAAAATATAAATTATAATGATATTGCATACTATCAATAAAGTAAAATAAAAACAATGAAAATAATTTAAGTACATTTTATAATTAAAGGGACAGTCAACACCAGCATTTTTGCTGTTTTAAAAGATAGATAATTCCTTAATTACCCATTCACCAGTTATGCATAACCAACAGTTATAATAATACATGTTTTACCTCTGTAATTACCTTGTATCTAAGCCTCTGCAGACTGCCCCCTTATTTCAGTTCTTTTGACAGACTTGCCTTTTAGCCAATCAGTGCTCACTCCTCTGTAAATTCACATGCATGAGCTCAATGTTATCTGTATGAAACACATGAACTAACACCCTCTAGTGGTGAAAAACTGTCAAAATGCATTTAGATTAGAGGCGGCCTTCAAGGTCTAAGAAATTAGCATATGAACCTCCTATGTTTAGCTTTCAACTAAGAATACCAAGAGTACAAAGCAAAATTGGTCATAAAAGTAAATTGAAAAGTTGTTTAAAATTACATGCCCTATTTGAATCATGAAAGTTTTTGTTGGACTTGACTGTCCCTTTACGAGAAAAAGATATTTGTGTTTTCAGTCCTAGGTCATTTACTATTCCACTCATCCATTCCTTCTGTTGATAGTATAATGTAAAAAGGAATTATCCTATAAACCACCTTTTACTCCTAATATTATAGCTATAATCTTTATTAGTAATATAAGAATTATTGTAAAATGTTCATAAACTATAATATAAATATTTATATAAATCCCAAGTTGCTACTGTATTAGATCACTTTCTACTCCACTCATGCATTTTACCTTTAGCCATTGTTATAAGTATGTTCCTATATCTTCATACATATATAAAAACAAAAAGTTACATAATATAAATACATAGATATACATTTACAGGAAATTAACTCAATATTAATCCAATTATATATTTATCTGAATTGCAGATAATCAGCCTATATTTAATATGTGCAAGATGGTCAAATTCTCCTAACACATTATTGGGGTCATGTTTCACTTCTCAAATTCAACAGCTAAAATTACTCAATAAACCCCAGATAATACTTTTTGACTTATTTCCGAGTACCCCAAAATGTTTTTGAACGTAAAATTGGTTTTGGACTGAAAATTGGATGATATTAGAAACCAATGTCACCAAACAGATACAAATGCTACTTTCTCAATCCATTAAAGGTGTTGATCCCAATAGTTTAGAATACTTAGAGGGACAGTCTAGTCCAAAACAAGCTTTCATTATTCAGATAGGGCGTATAATTTTTTTAAAAAATTAAATTTACATCTATCATCAATTTTGCTTTGTTCACCTTGGTATTCTTAGTTGAAAGCTAAACCTGGGAGGTTCATATGCTAATTTCTAAGCCCCTGAAGGCCGCCTCTCATCTCAGGGCATTTTGACAGTTTTTCACCACTAGAGGGTGTTAGTTTATGTGTTTCATATAGATAACACTATGCTCATGCACGTGGAGTTCCTAGGACCCAGCACTGATTGGCTAAAATGCAAGTCTGTCAAAAGACCTGAGATAAGAGGCAGATTGCAGAGGCTTAGATGCAAGATAATCACAGAGGTAAAAAGTGTATTAATATAACTGTGTTGGTTATGCAAAACTAGGGAATGGGTAATAAAATCTATCTTTTAAAACAATAAATATTCTGGTGTAGACTGTCCCTTTAACAACTGATTTATCTACAACAACGCGCATTGACTTTAATTGGGATTTTCTATAGAAAAAAAAAGGAGCTAAATCGAAAACCCAACAAACACACATACTTACTATACTATAATGCCCCTGTTAAAATCCCTATTAAAAATACATTTTTAATAAACATGTATTAGCAAAACTGCATCTAATAAAAGCTATAACTGTTTCAAAGGGTATTTAAGTATGCACCGTGCACTAGCAATTTAAACATAGTACTTGTTTAGAGAGCCTATGCTTGTACCATCTGATAATGACTCCATTTGTTAATTGCTGACATGATACAAGCCCCTCTGGAGCTGTGAGCAGCTGCAGTATTTAAAATGCTGGTGCACTCCGAATATCTAGCTATGCTTCACTTGCACGTGCAGAAAAAAATATTCATAGTAAAACAGTGATAACTTTTACTAGAAGCATTTTTGCCAATACATGTATATTGCAAATATGTTTCTATTCAAAGATGTAAGTCATCTATGTGCATTTCAATTTTGACCGTAATATCCCTTTAAGGAGTATTAACGGTAGAAGTATTTTGGGATTGTAATCGTTGGAAAAAAATCTGACAGTTCCAGCTAATGTGCAAAAATCATTATCTGCCAAAAACAAGCACAAGGCTGTGATCAATCCTATAGTAAACTAGGGTCAGGAGTGCAAATATTACAAGCTCTAACAAATAACAGCATTTTTTTACTTGATATTTTCCTTCCTTCCTTTTCTCTTTTTTTTTGATGTAGGTTGGTTGGTTTTTCTTAAATGGATGTTTTTGTCAGAAATAAAACTGCTTTTTGTTTTTATGGAACTGTGGCCATGTTAAAGAGGCAGAAGTTTTGTCAGCCAGTTCCAGATTTATCCCTATAAATCAGATTTGCACAAACATACATTTCTGGTGAATTTCAAGACCAGTCTAAAAAAGCTATAACTAATTTTGGGAGCCCTATAAAGAGAATTACCTTTAATGTTTTAATAACAACTTTTTAATATATTTAAGCTATTTCTGCTGTTGTCCTTTATCCTGACAGGTGATGAATCGAATGGTTCCTGAGACCAGATGATCAGTGAGCTGACCCACTGTTGAGCAGCCAGTTTGCTTCTAAAAACACAAGGGAGTGCTGTTTATTTTGTGTGTTTTTTGTTGTTGAATGCTACATACCCTACTTATATGGATTCATGATGCTCCACCTTCTTGTTGCCTTTTAAGAACATTTGTACTGTGTTGACATAGTACGAATATCCAGCACAGTGGAACAGGTTGCTGTCCCATCTGCTTTCATATGGTATACAATCAGTGCTCCCTTACCATATAAAGCTAGATTGAAGATTGCAGTCAAGCCATTTTGAGAATTGGAAGGGTAGGAAGGAGGAAGATGAGTGGCCCATCACATGAGGGGGGTGGAGGGGTGGGTCCCTACACTACAGCAAAGAGGGTAGAGGGAGGGATGGGTCCCTACACTATATATAAATTGTGGGCTAGGAAGGGGAAAAGGGTCCCTACACCACAGAACATTTTGAAAAGGATGAATTTTTGGAGGTGGGCGGGGGAGGGAGGTCCCTACACAACAAAAAATAAAAATAATAACAACATTTTAAAAATCCCTAGCTTCTATAATGGCAGACTGTCTTCTAGTAACAATGATGTCAGGGGACAGAGAGGGGAAAGGATTAGAGAGTTATTTGGGAGGGATCAGGGAGGTGGGAGGGTGAGGAGGGATCACAAAACTACAGAAAATAAAAAATAAATGCAGTAAATAAATATTTTTTTAAAAAAAACTGCATACAGGCAGACTGGCTGCCAGTATCTAAAATGGTGGTGACCACTGAGGGTGACAGAAGAAAGCTGTTTGGGAGGTATCAGGTGAGAATCAGAGACGTTGGAGGTGGCAGCGTAATCCTTACTCTACAACAAGCATTACCCTTCACAGCTAACTGATTAACCAAGGGGATGCCAAAGAAGCTTTTACAACTTAGGGCTAGATTACCCGTGTGCGGGCATGCAATATTTAACCAGCCATTACAAGTGGCTGGTTATTGCTACAGCAAGCTTTTTTAGTTTTCATAGGTAGATCAAAAAAATAAAGGCTCTATTTCTGTTTCTGTTTATATGGAGTGAAAACAAAAATGCTAACAAATTCTCCCAAACTTTGGGCAAGTTTATCTCTAAAACTCCTGGTAGCGAAGGGGTTAATTGCTGCGCTTTCATGCCCATGATGTTTTGTTTGTTTTTATTTAATGTCCCTTTAATTTTAACCCAAGAAGAGAAAATTTAAAAGGGCATTAAAGTCTGTATATGTCCACAAATAAAGGTCCACTTAATACATTATTTTAATAAATGACAAGTTCATAATACAAAGACAATGCAATTGGACTTACTTTTAACTCAAAATTAGTAGTAGAATATTTTTTGGCAAATTTCAAAATTAATCCAATTTTCTCTTCCCCCTTTATCATGTGACATAAATCAGCCAATCAAAAAAATACATATATGTATATACAGTGCACTTTTGTACATACACAGTAGAAGCTAGAGCCTTAGAAAGTGTGCATGTGACAACCAGGGTTAACCAACCCTGCATCAGTCACTTGTTTGGCACAGAAAGGGTTAACAGACCCTTTCCACTTTAACTAATCTGTCACAATCTAGCCACTCCAGGTAAGCCTGTGACTTAGTTCAGTGGGTGCAAGGGTTAACAACACTCTCTAGTCTGTCCTAGCTAGTCTGTCCTAGCTGCCACCACTTAAGATTTATTATATGGGAAATCTTAAGGAAACTCAGACTTACCAATTAAATCTCAGAATACAATTTAGCAAAAATAATCTAAAAACACAGTTTTAATACGACCAGTCTCTTTCAGTAACATGGTTCAAATTTTAAACAAAGGCAAAAGCTTAATAAAGGAATTATTTATTATGCAAAAGATGATACACAGTGCATTATTAATAAAAAGATGTTAACAAATATAATTATACACAAGCAAACAGTTTAAAATAAAAAGGAGAAATAACAAGGGAGATTGGTCAGGAAAGATAATCATTCACTCTGTTGATATACAGCATCCCATGTAGAATGAACAACTTATATAGTTAGACACAAAATTGTATACCTTTTTCTCTGATATCAAATGGCTTGACCCAACCTTCTTACTGAGGGGCCAGAAATATCCACTCTCCTCTTTTTTTACATGTCATAAAGTTCAGAGTCTTTGAAATTATAGAACACCTTATAATTCTATTTTACATAATCAGCGCATACACCTATATATGCAATTTCCCACTGACATCATGAGAATTAGTTTGGTACCAAATATGACATGGTTGTCATATTTTCATCATCTAGTGTCAAAATATGGTTAAAAGCATGTCTCAAGTTGTACTAGTGTCATCTGATCTTAAGACCGCTGCTGCTTAACTGGTCCGCCGCCTCTAAGGCTGCAGACATCAATTCGCCCAATCCTACGATCCATACGATCGGGCTGATTGACACCCCCTGCTAGCAGCTGATTGGACGCGAATCTGCAGGGGGCAGCATTGCATAAGCTCTTTAAGCTCTGTATTTCAACAGATCTGCATAAAAAATAAATATTTTAAAATAATGTTTTTTTGTTATCAAAGTATGCATTGTTTTATAGTCCAAGGACAAACCCCCTTTTTACCATTTTGCTATGACCATTTTAGGACAGATATAATTGAGCTGCTGCACTGATCAAGCAATCACTGTATAGAATGTTTTAGGGTCAGGTTCGGAATCATGCAGTATATGCTCTATGGTGGCATTGTATACTGTACTAAAAAAATTGTGTTCATTTAATGTGTTCCAAATGACCTTTATGGGTTTTTTTTTTGTATTAAAACCATCACCTATTATTCTCAAGGACATGCTGTTTAAGGGCTAGATTGCAATTCGGGATACGTTAAGCAATATTGTAACCACGCTAACTTGCACGTATATTACAAGTTGAAGGTAAACGGGTGCACTCAATGGCAAAAAAACTTTGCGCTCAACGGATTAGTGCACCTGAAGACCTAGGGATAGATTTATTAAGCAGCGTATGCTGCTTCATACCACCATCGCTTGAAACGTAAATTAAAGGGATGGCCAACACCAGAATGTTTGTTGTTTTAAAAGATAGATAATCCCTTAATTACCCATTCCCCAGTTTTGCATAAACCACACAGTTATAATGATACACATTTTATCACTGTAATTACCTTGTATCCAAGCCTCTGCAGACTACACCCTTATTTCAGTTCTTTTGACAGACTTGCATTTTAGCCAATCAGTGCTCAATCCTGGGTAAATTCACGTGCATGAGCTCAATGTTATCTATATGAAACACATGAACTAACACCCTCTAGTGGTGAAAAACTGTCAAAATGCATTTAGATTAAGGTCTAAGAAATTAGCATATGAACCTCCTAGGTTTAGCTTTCAACTAAGAATACCAAAAGAACAAAGCAAATTTGGTGATAAAAGTAAATTGGAAAGTTGTTTAAAATTACATGCCCTATTTGAATCATGAAAGTTTTTTTGGACTTGACTGTCCCTTTAAGAAGCAGTGGTCGTTTAGGTGGCGGACTGAAATTATCCTGATTCGATACGATCGGGATAATTGACACCCCCTACTGGCAGCCGATTGGCTGCCGGGGAGCAGGGGGCGGCATTGCACAAGCATTTCACTAGAAATGCTTGTGCAATGATAAATGTCGACAGCGTATGCTACAGCGAATCATGTCCACTCAACCCTTAGTAAATCTACCCCCTAGTGTAAAGTGTAAGTGTAAAGGGTAAAGGTTGCACAAAATACAGCATAAATACATTGAAATAAAGTATTACACTCTTATATACACTTTTTGATAAAAATAGTTTATATAAATATTAATAAAAATGTTTTATAAGGGTTGAAAGGGGTATGATATATGACAAGGTATTTGACTGGGACTGGTTATATGTGTGTATGTGTATATATACATGTGTATTTATGTGTTTATATGTGTAAATATACATATATATATATATATATATATATATATATACACAATATATATATATACACACACTTATATACACATGTATACACATATATAGACATATGCTGTATATACACTTTGGAGCCCTTTGCACTCAAATACCTTTAAACATGAAATAATAAAAACATTTTCTTCTATATGAAGAACATTGGAATGTTAAATATTCATAACTACCTTCGAAATTAGCACAATTTGCAATGTCAGGTTACTGTGTTAGTTTTTTTTAGGTTGCAATATTCAAAGTCCTGAAGTATTAAGAACTTTTTACTTTCAACGTATAATACATGGGCTAAGCCGCCCATGTTAAAAGATTACTTTGAGTGCAGTTAGCGCGCAAGCAAAAGAAAAAGTGAACGGGCCACTTGGAATCTGGCCTTAAAGGGCCATAATACCCAAATGTTGAAACACTTGAAAGTGATGCAGCACAGCTGTAAAAAGTTGACTAGAAAATATCACCTGAACATCTCTATGTAAAAAAGAAAGATATTTTACCTCAAAAGTTCCTCAGTAGCCACATCCCATTGTAAAGGACTTCTAAGCAGCAAATCAGTATGTCTGTCCCGGGACAGGCAAAGGAACGAGCTTCGTGCACACTCATCTTATTTCCCTATTCAGTTTAAGGAAGTTTACCATGAAATCTCATGAGAGTTAAAGAGACACTGAACCCAAATTTTTTCTTTCATGATTCAGATAGAGCATGCAATTTTAAGCAACTTTCTAATTTACTCCTATTATCAATTTTTTTCATTCTCTTGCTATCTTTATTTGAAAAAGAAGGCATCTAAGCTTTTTTTTTTGGTTCAGAACTCTAGATAGCACTTTTTTATTGGTGGATGAATTTATCCACCAATCAGCAAGGACAACCCAGGTTGTTCACCAAAAATGGACCAGCATCTAAACTTACATTCTTGCATTTCAAATAGATACCAAGAGAATTAAGAAAATTTGATAATAGGAGTAAATTAGAAAGTTGCTTAAAATGTCATGCTCTATCTGAATCACGAAAGAAAAAATTGGGGTTCAGTGTCCCTTTAAGTCAAATCTCATGAGATCACAGTAAAATAGTTCATGACCTTAGCACTGTTGATGCTGATTGGCTGCTGTTAATTTCTTCATTTTTATTTTTTTTACCTGCAGCTGGGCAGCAGCTGAAGTATAACTTTTTACACAGAACTTACTCTGCTGAGCAGAGGAAATTGTGAGGTAAAATATCTTCCTTTTTTACATAGTGATGCTCAGGTGATATTTTCCTCTCAGCTTTTTACAGTTATACTGCATCAGTTTCAAGCAATTTAGCATTTGAGTATTATGTCCCTTTAAATTGGCTGGGTCTGTTGGTAAAGCAGAACTGCTCAAGTTATCTCTATCTTAACATACAGCCTAATATTTATTGAAATGTTAATTATGTCAGGGGGTAGCTGGTGATAAGCACAACCAGCTATTTCAGAAACAAAAATCTTTCTTTTTCCCTCTCCCACTGGGAAGTTAATTAGTGATGTTGTCTCCTGTTTACATATCTTTTCTACTGATAATACATCTGTATTCATATTGTCAGTATAGATGGCAATTTCAACAGGCAAAAGCAGATATTTCAAAATAAAAAATAAAGGTAAAGGATGTGTTTGCAAACAATGAAATACATTCCAGCAGGTAAAGGGGACTATTAGGAACACATTAAAGAGGAGAAATGTTTTGGTGTACAATGCCCCTCTAAAAAACAAAAATGTAAATTACAGGAGAAGATTTAAAAAAATACATATAATGAAAATCATAGACCATTTAGATTATTTTTTTACCATCACCTTAAATTTATTATAAAACCCTCAGCTGAAGCCTGAATGAGAGTCACTGATCTACAGAAAAATCAATCTAGTTACGATTAATTCGTATGAATCGGGAGGAAGCGGGTATTTAACAGCAAGAATTGGATTTCTGTCACATGTTATGATTAGTTGTAATTTACTATATATTTGCTTAGAGGTGTGAGTTCATGTAGAGAGATCCCACCTGCTCCTGTGAAATAGATTGCAAGTACAGAAACGAGTTCATCTAAAAGAAACAATATAAAGTTATAGTGTCCTTCCTAAAATAAAATCTAGAGCCAAGAGATAATTACCATACGGGTAAAATATATCCTGGCAGATGCTGTGATTATTACCTCATTAACAAGGCCATTTGGAGAACTAAACTAAACCTTTCTCCTAAGAACTGATATTTCATGGCAGGTGGCACATCTCAACACCTGCTCGTAAACAAGCCAGGACAGGAACATTCATCAGTATGCCCTGTAGTCACAACCTCTCTGCCCTGACAGAAAATGTATTGTATTTATATAGGAGCGATCTGAAATCTTCCTAGAACTTAACAAAGCTTCACTTTAAGATGACAATAAAAGATAGAGAGCTAATGATGCCAGGGAATCCCTGTGTGCAAACTATGGGCAGAGAAGGGTTGTGTATCACTAGCACATAAAACAGCTGTACCAAAATAAATATTATATTTACCCCTTTTATTTTAGCAGCAGGTCAAAAAATGTGTTGCAGGCTGCTTTGGCAGCGATCCAAGTTATGGTGACGGGATATTGTGAGTCAGTGGTGAAGCTAATACATAATGGGCCCCTGTGCTTGAAATTATTTCTTTTTTTTTTTTTTTGTTTCTCCAAATGTAATACTTGCTGGTAAGTAATAGTAATAAGTGGAAACATTGATAGATTATAATAGAAGCATATTTAGTGTCATGTGAGACCATGAAACCTGCCAGCCTGTCTAAAATCATTATGATAAACTTGCAATCCCACAAAAGAAAATCTTTAGCAACAACTAATGTGATTTTCTCCAGGACTATTGTATTATCCCTGCCATGTATACTTTTTGGAACAAGTTGGTGCAGCATGATCTATTTTTAGAGGAAAAAAATAATCTCATTTCACTTTAAAACAAGGAGAGAAAACGCCCTTGTGCTATTTTGTAATTTGGAATAAACAGATGTCTGTTTAAAACATGATAGTTTTATATTGCTCTAAGTAGCACTTTTGCTTAGGTGCTTAAAGGGACATAATACCCAAATGTTTAAACACTTGAAAGTGATGCAGTATAGCTGTAAAAAGCTGACTAGAACATATCACCTGAACATCTCTATGTAAAAAAGGAAAATATTTTACCTCAAAAGTTTCTCAGTAGCCACATCCCATTGTAAAGGACTTCTAAGCAGCAACTCAGTATGTCTGTCCCGGGACAGCTGAAGGATTGAGCATTGTGCACTATCATGTTATTTCCCTATTCAGTGTAAGGAAATTTACAATTAAATCTCATGAGTGTTAAGTGAAATCTCATGAGATCACAGTAAAATAGTTCATGACCTCAGCACTGTTGATGCTGATTGGCTGCTGTTCATTTCTTCATTTTTTTATTTTTTTTTACCTGCAGCTGGGCAGTAACTGAGTATAACATTTTATACAGAACTTACTCTGCTGAGCTGAGGAAATTGTGAGGTAAAATATCTTCCTTTTTTACATAGAGATGTTCAGGTGATATTTTCCTGTCAGCTTTTTACAGTTATACTGCCTCAGTTTCAAGTGATTTAGCATATGAGCATTATGTCCCTTTAAAGAACCTTGTCTTGAGTTAAAGGGATACTAAACCCAAATGTTTCCTTTCATGATTCAGATAGAGCATGCAATTTTATGCAACTTTCTAAGTTTTTCGTTATGAGCTGTGCGGTGCTACCGTGCTGTTTTTTCTCACCGCTCACTTACCTGCAAGGCTGGTATTACAGGTTTTTACAAACCCGGCGTTAAAAGGCAAGAAGTGAGCGTAGAGCAAAATTGGGCTCCATACCGAACTCCAATACCAGCGCTGCTTAAGTCAGCGGTGAGCTGGTCGTACGTGCTCGTGCATGATTTCCCCATAGACATCAATGGGGAGAGCTGGCTGAGAAAAAGTCTAACACCTGCAAAAAAGCAGTGTAAAACTCAGTAACGCAGCCCCATTGATTCCTATGGGGAAACACATTTTATGTTTACACCTAACACCCTAATATGAACCCCGAGTCTAAACACCCCTAATCGTACACTTATTAACCCCCAATCTGCCGCCCCAGACATCGCCGACATCTGCATTATACTTATTAACCCCTAATCTGCCGCTCCGGACACCGCGGCCACCTACATTATACTTATTAACCCCTAGTCTGCTGCCCCCAACATCGCCGACACCTACATTATATTTATTAACCCCTAATCTTCCGCCCCCAATGTCGCCGCAACCTACCTACATTTATTAACCCCTAATCTGCCGCCCCCAACGTCTCCGCCACTACAGATTGGATCAGCCAATAGGAGTGAAGTTCAATCCTATTGGCTGATTGCATCAGCCAATAGGATTTTTTCTACCTTAATTCCGATTGGCTGATAGAATTCTATTAGACAATCAGAATCTAAGGGACGCCATCTTGGATGACATCACTTAAAGTGATATTCATTCCAAAGAAGACGTCGTTTGAAGAGGATGCTCCGCACCGGATGTCTTGAAGATGGAGCCACTCCGCGTCGGAAGGATGAAGATAGAAGATGCCGTCTGGAGGACCACTTCTGCCCGTCTGGAGGACCACTTCTGCCGGCTTCCTTGAGGACATCTTGCCACTTGGATGAAGACTTCTTCCGGTAAGTGAATCTTCGGGGGTTGGTGTTAGGATTTTTTAAGGGTGTATTTGGTTGGTTTATTTTTTAGGTTAGGGCTTTGAGCAGCAATAGAGCTAAATGACCATTTAAGGGAAATGCCCATCCAAATTCCCTTTTCAGGGCAATGGGGAGCTTAGGTTTTATTAGTTAGGCTTTTATTTGGGGGGTTGGTTGTGTGGGTGGTGGGGGTGTTTGTATTTTTTTGTACAGGAAAAAGAGCTGATTTCTTTGGGGCAATGGCCCGCAAAAGGCCCTTTTAAGGGCTATTGGTAGTTTAGTTTAGGCTAGGGTGTTTTTTTTTATTTTGGGGGGGCTTTTTTATTTTGATAGGGCTATAAGATTAGGTGTAATTAGTTTAAAGATCTGTAATTTGTTTTTTATTTTCTGTAATTTAGTGTTTTTTTGTGTGATTTAGCTCATTTAATTTAATTTATTTAATTGTATTTAATGTAGGGAATTTATTTAAATATAGTGTAGTGTTAGGTGTTATTGTAACATAGGTTAGGTTTTATTTTACAGGTAAATTTGTATTTATTTTAGCTAGGTAGTTATTAAATAGTTAATAACTATTTAATAACTATTCTACCTAGTTAAAATAAATACAAACTTGCCTGTAAAATAAAAATAAACCAAAAATAAATGTAGGTAGGTTGCGGCGACATTGGGGGCGGGAGATTTGGGGTTAATAAATATAATGTAGGTGTCGGCGATGTTGGTGGCAGCAGATTAGGGGTTAATAAGTATAATGTAGGTGGCGGCGGTGGTCCGGAGCGGAAGATTAGGGGTTAACAAGTATAATGTAGGTGGCGGCGAAGTTAGGGGCAGCAGATTAGGGGTTAATAATATTTAACTAGTGTTTGTGAGGCGGGAGTGCGGTGGTTTAGGGGTTAATATGTTTATTGTTTATTATAGTGGCGTCGATGTCCGGAGCGGCAGATTAGGGGTTAAAAATGTTATTATAGTGTTTGCGATGAGGGAGGGCCTCGGTTTAGGGGTTAATAGGTAGTTTATGGGTATTAGTTTACTTTTTAGCACTTTAGTTATGAGTTTTATGCTACAGCGTTGTAGTTTAAAACTTATAACTACTGACTTTAGAATGCGTTACGGATCTTGTCGGTAGAGGGTGTATTGCTCACTTTTTGGCCTCCCAGGATAGAAAAAAGGGTTTACGAAGTGTACGTAAGTCGGTTTGCGGTAAGGCCAAACAAGTGTGCGGTACACCTATACCTGCAAGACTCGTAATACCAGCGGGCGTAAAAAAGCAGCGTTAGGACCTGTTAACGCTGCTTTTCTACCTTAACACACAACTCGCAATCTAGCCGTCTATTTTAAAAAGCAGGAATGTAAAGCTTAGGAGCCAGCCTATTTTAGCTCAGTATCCTGGATAGCACTTGCGTATTGGTGGCTATTTATAGCCACCAATAAGAAAGCATAGCCTAGATTCTGAAACAAAAATGGGCTAGCTCCTAAGCTTTACATCCCTGCTTTTTAAATAAAGATAGCAAGAGAACGAAGAATTTAATTTTTTTTTTAAATAGTTTTTATTGAAGATTTTCAAAACTACATAGAGGAGAGGAAATTTATACGTCCCAACAACGGATTAAACCATGATACAAATCAGAAATACAAGTTGTCTGTAATACAATCCTTACAGAGTTGAGACACATCTTATCGTGTACATCTTATCATTAGTGTCATATGAGTTCAAAAGGAGATGTTGCATTAATCAATTTAGTAAACGTGCACAAACATATCCGTCCCATCACAGACAATCTCAAATAAAGAAAGAAGAAAGAAGAACAAAGAAAATTTGATAACATTATAAAGTTGCTTAAAATTGCATGCTCTATCTGAATCATAAAAAAAAATGTTAAGGTTCAGTGTCCCTTTAAGTTCAGTGAAAAGATATAACTATACCCCTCGCTGCACATATAGGCACAAATATACACCATTTACTCTTAAAGGGACATGAGTGTGATTCGAACAATATACAATTTTTAAAAAATGGATTTGTTCTCATTGATTTCTTTGTCAAAGGTGCATACCTAGGTATGTAGCGTGCACATGTCTGGAGCTCTATATGGTAGAAAACCCTGCTGGCATCTAGTGCTCTTGCAAATATATAACACTGTTAAAGTATTCTCCCAAAACTACAGCAATGTAGTTCTTCCGATACGTGCACGCTCCTACGCCTACCTACCTGGTTTTTGACAAAGTATATCTGAAGAACAGATTAAGTTATATAATAGAATTATAATGGAAACATTGTAAAAATGGTCTGCTCTGTCTGAATCATGGAAAAAAATGGGTTTTCTGTTTTTTTAAACTCTTAGGGCTTCTTTCCATTTTCACAAGGTCGCAAAACTAAAAAACTTCTGTTGGAAGCCATTACGCTTATCGACAGTTTGCAATAGCGCTTTTCCATCATTACCAGCAGCTGGGGTCTGACTGTTGAAAAATAATAATTTTCGTCCCATAGAAAACAATAGAAGTCGAAGAGCGCAAATTTACACCCGGTTATTGTTGAACTCACATCTACATGAAAAGAGCAAGTGAACACTTGCAGGCCCTGTGATGTCACCACGCATGCACTATGCACATAGTAGTGTCACAAGGGGGTGGCACTAACTGCTTAAGCAGGTAATTAGAGACAGTAAGACATGGGACTGGGGGAAAGGGCTTAAATGCTAAACGTGGGACAATAAAATGCGTGTTTTAAATATTAATAGATAATTACTCCTATGCTGCTATTTACTATGTACAGCATATAATATGAAAAAGGTTTGCATTTCATATGGTGGCATTTTTTATATTATATATTTCTGCTATCTAAAGCTATTTTTCTAAAAATGCTATCACCAAGGTTACAAGTTTTGCGTTACGGTGCGGTATAACTATACCGCTGAAAAATTGGCCTTTGCGCGTGGAATGACAGGTCTCCCGTATTACAAGTTGCGGTGGTATAGCTATAGCTGATTTATGAGGATACCTATATCTCAAAAACCAAAGATGTTACAGGCCTGAAAATTGGTATTTAGATTCTCCTTGAAAAACAAAGAAACACGTGTTTTACCATTTCCCGAATATCCACTTAAAGTGAAGGTCAATTTTGACAAATTATTGCCCGGTTTTAAATAATCCTATTAAAAATAAGGGTACTTTAATTCATCAAAATTGACATTTTAAGCGTTTTCTTCAAAAACGTACCTTTTAATCCTGAGAGCCGCTGCAGCGCTTCCTCCACCCGTCGCAAGTCCTCTTCGCGGGTCCAAAATGACGAATCCGGCTTCATCTAATCACGGTGTTCCCTCAGGCCATGATCCCCCAGGGGGAACGTCGTGATTGGAGGAAGTCGGATTCGTCATTTCTGACTTAAGCAGAGGCTTCCGACGGCCGGGGGAATCGATGGAGCAGCTTTCAGGATTAAAAGGTAAGTTTTTGAAGAAAACGCTTAAAATGTCAATTTTGATGAATTAAAGTGCCCTTGTTTTTAATAGGATTATTAAAAACCGGGCACTTATTCGTCAAAATTGACCTTCACTTTAAGGGGGGTCAAAAGTGGGGGCTGATTTATGAGGATACCTATATCTCAAAAACCAAAGATGTTACAGACGTGAAAATTGGTATTTAGATTCTCCTTGAAAAGAAAGAAACATGTTTTACCATTTCCCGAAAATCCACTTAAGAGGGGGTCAAAAGTGAGGGGGGCTGATTTATGAGAATAACTATATCTAAAAAACGACAATGTTAAAGACGTGAAAATTGGTATTTAGATTGTCCTTGAAAAATAATGAAATACTTGTTTTACCATTTCCCTAAAATCCACTTAAGGGGGTTCAAAAGTGGGGGCTGATTTATGAGGATACCTTTATCTCAAAAACCAAAGATGCTACAGATGTGAAAATTGGTTTTTGGATTCTCCTTTAAAAATAAAGAAATACGTGTTTTACCATTTCCTGGAAATCCACTTAAGGGGGCTCTTTTGCTTGCCATAAAAAAAACACCCAAAAAAAACCTTATATAAAATCCTGAAAATGATACTTCATCCCAGCGGTGGTCCATCTTCATCCTGGCGGTGATCCATCTTCTTATCTTCATAGCGGCGACTGTCTTCATCCATCTTCAGCTCTTCAACACAGATGTCCTCTTCATGCGTTCACCAGCCGCACACTGAATTTTGAATGCGAGGTACTTCTTCTATATAGGGGTACACATGCATGACTATTGGATGATTTTTATGTTCAAATTCAAATCAGCCAATAGAATGAAAGCTTTTTCTATTGGCTGATTTGAATTTGAACATTTAAATCAGCCTATAGGAATGCAAGCATGCCCCTATATAAAAGGGTTACCTCACATTCAAAATTCTGTGTGCGGCTGGTGACTGCATGAATAGGACCCATGTGTTGAAGAGTTGAAGATGGATGAAGGCCAATGAAGATAAGAAATAAGACTGCCGCCAGGATGAAGATGGACCACCGCTGGGATGAAGATGGAGCACTGCCGCCCCGGATTCATCTTTGGTGAGTACCATTTTCGGGGTTTAGTGTTAGGTTTTTTTTGGGTGGGTTTTTTTTATTAGGGTTTTGTTTTGTTTTTTTATGGGTAGCAAACGAGCTAGATGCTCTTTTAAGGGTAATACCCAGCCAAATGCCCTTTTCAGGACACTTTTTAGAGTAGGTTTTGTTTAGATATTTTTTTATTTTGGAGGGGTGAGGGCTTAATGTTAGAAGATTATTATGCTTTTTTATGAAAAAGAGCTGATTCACTTTAGGGCAATGCCCTACGAAGGCCTTTTTAAGGGTTATATTTGTAGTTTAGAGTTAGAATTAAAAAAATATATTTTGGGGTGGGTTTTTTTATTGAGGTTTTTGAATAGGCATTACTTTAAGTAATGGTAGTTTTTTTGTTTGTTTTTTAAGTAATAGTAGTTTTTTTTGTTTTTTTTAAACGTGAGGTTAGTTATTTTTTAATAATTCAGGCAAGTTTTTGTTTTTGTAAAGGTAATACGTTTTTTTGGTAAAAGTAATGTTAGTCTTTTTTGGGTTAACTTAGGGGGTGTTAGGTTAGGCGGTTTAGATGTTAGTAGGTTACTTAGCGGTGGGGGCTGTGGCGGTTTAAGAGTAATTAGTGTAGGTTACTTTGTAATGTGAGAGTGTGGTGGTTTAGGGATTAATAGTGTAAAAAACTAGTTTGCGATGTGGGGGGTGGCAGTTTATGGTTTAATAGTGTAAAGAGGTAGTTTGCGATATGGGTATGGCGGCTTAGGGGTTAATACAATAGTTTAGTGCAAATGTTTCCTCTGGGCAAACTCTTTATGCAACCCTTTAGGTCACGTAAAAAGTTTAAGCGGTAAATGAGATTGCATACGCACAATCGCATTTACTTTCTTTTAATTTAACATTTTTAGTTATGAGTGATAAAAACAACATTGCAATATACTTTTGTTATTTATTTTGCTACTTTTCATATAATTTAGCTATAAAAATTGTTATTTTTATGTTAACTATTAGAGTTGTAAATGTACCCCGCTGTTTTCTCAAGGCTAACCCTGCTACATATATTTCCCTATCCAGCTTTAACAGATAACAACTGCAAAACAATTCAAGTTATACTAACTTAATAACAGTGGCTAGTCTTCTTGTCTGCAGATTTAAGCCTAGAATGTCTCCTCCAAGTAAGGCAAGAGGTGGTGCTATTGATTAACAATTTCAGCAAATAAGAGGTTCGTTTGTTTAAAAAAATGTTTAGACTTGGTTGATATGTTATTCTATAGTAAGACATCAGACGTCTTGTAATTACAAGTAGAGTACTGAGAGTACTGGCTATGAAGGTATCTAAACACTTGGGCCCATATTTATCAAGGTCTGGCGGACCTGATCCGACAGTGCGGATCAGGTCCGCCAGACCTCGCTGAATACGGCGAGCAATACGCTCGCCGTATTCAGCATTGCACCAGTAGCTCACAAGAGCTGCTGGTGCAACGCCGCCCCCTGCAAACTCGCGGCCAATCGGCCGCCAGCAGGGGGGTGTCAATCAACCCGATCGTACTCGATCGGGTTGATTTGCGGCGATGTCTGTCCGCCTGCTCTTAGCAGACGGACAGGTTTTGGAGCAGCGGCCTTTGTGAAACAGCGGTCTTTGTGAAACACGGGGCAGCGGTCTTTGTGAAACACGGGCCACCAAGCTCCATTCGGAGCTTGATAGATAGGCCCCTTGGCATCAGCCTGTTTATCATGACTGTTCACAATAAACTAGACATAAAGGGGTAGATTTATCATGTCCGCTGCACATCGATAAATGCAGACAGCATACGCTGTCGGCATTTATCATTGCACCAGAAGTTCTTGTGAACTGCTGGTGCAATGCCACCCCCTGCAGATTTGCGGCCAATCGGCCGCTAACAGGGTGTGTCAATCAACTCGAGCAAATACGCAGCCTCAGAGCAGGCGGACAAGTTATGGGCCGCTGCTTCATAACTTCTGTTTCCGTCGAACCTGAAGGCTCGCGCAGAAACAGGGGTATCAATCTCCATACATTGTTTGATAAATCGGCCCCTTAACAGCAAAGCAAAACTGTATCAAAGTCATCTGCTGCAAATGTAGCATGTTGCACAAAGGTACCCTCAAATTGTATTTTATTGTATTGCTTGGAGGAGGGTGGTAATAATAGGTCTGATTTTGTTTTCTGGAACACAAAAGAAGTTGCATATATAGAAAAAAACTATCGGCTAGATTTAGAGTTTGGCGGCCAAAGGGGTGCGTTAGCTACGCGTGCTTTTTTTCCCCCGCATCTTTTAAATACCGCTGGTATTTAGAGTTCACAGAATGGCTGGGTTTTCAGTACGTTAGGCTCCAAAAAGGGAGCATAGAGCTTAATTTAACGCCACTGCAACTCTAAATTCCAGCTGTGCTTACGGACGCGGCCAGCTTCAAAAACGTGCTCGTGCACGATTCCCCCATAGAAAACAATGGGGCCATTTGAGCTGAAAAAAAACCTAACACCTGCAAAAAAGCAGCGTTCAGCTCCTAACGCAGCCCCATTGTTTTCTATGGGGAAACACTTCCTACGTCTGCACCTAACACTCTAACATGTACCCCGAGTCTAAACACCCCTAACCTTACACTTATTAACCCCTATTCTGCCGCCCCCGCTATCGCTGACACCTGCATATTTTTTTTAACCCCTAATCTGCCGCTCCGTAAACCGCCGCTACCTACATTATCCCTATGTACCCCTAATCTGCTGCCCCTAACACCGCCGACCCCTATATTATATTTATTAACCCCCCACAACGTCGCCTCCACCTACCTACAATAATTAACCCCTAATCTGCCGACCAAACCGCACCGCTACTATAATAAAGTTATTAACCCCTAATCCGCCTCACTCCCGCCTCAATAACCCTATAATAAATAGTATTAACCCCTAATCTGCCCTCCCTAACATCGCCGACACCTAATTTCAAACATTAACCCCTAATCTGCCAACCGGAGCTCACCGCTATTCTAATAAATTTTTTAACCCCTAAAGCTAAGTCTAACCCTAACCCTAACACCCCCCTAAATTAAATATAATTTAAATCTAACGAAATAAATTAACTATTATTAAATAACTTATTCCTATTTAAAGCTAAATACTTACCTGTAAAATAAACCCTAAAATAGCTACAATATAAATTATAATTATATTGTAGCTATTTTAGGATTAATATTTATTTTACAGGCAACTTTGTATTTATTTTAACCAGGTACAATAGCTATTAAATAGTTAATAACTATTTAATAGTTACCTAGTTAAAATAATTACAAAATTACCTGGAACATAAATCCTAACCTAAGTTACAATTAAACCTAACACTACACTATCAATAAATAAATTAAATAAATTACCTAGAATTACCTACAATTAAACCTAACACTACACTATCAATAAATTAATTAAATACAATACCTACAAATAACTACAATTAAATAAACTAACTAAAGTACAAAAAATAAAAAAGAACTAAGTTACAAAAAATAAAAAAATATTTACAAACATTTGAAAAATATTACAACAATTTTAAACTAATTACACCTACTCTAAGCCCCCTAATAAAATAACAAAGCCCCCCAAAATAAAAAAATGCCCTACCCTATTCTAAAATTAAAAAAGTTCAAAGCTCTTTTACCTTACCAGCCCTTAAAAGGACCTTTTGTGGAGCATGCCCCAAATAATTCAGCTCTTTTGCCTGTAAAAAAAAACATACAATACCCCCCACCCAACATTACAACCCACCACCCACATACCCCTAATCTAACCCAAACCCCCCTTAAATAAACCTAACACTAAGCCCCTGAAGATCTCCCTACCTTGTCTTCACCTCACCGGGTTCACCGATCGGTCCAGAAGAGGGTCCGAAGTCTTGATCCAAGCGGCGGCTGAAGAACTCCATCATCGGGCTGAAGTCGGAAGTCCATCATCGGGATGAAGTCTTCTATCAAGCCGCATCTTCAATCTTCTTTCTTCCGGAGCGGAGTGGAGCCATCTTCTCCCAGCCGACGCGGATCCAACCTCTTCAAGTGACGCCTACTCGCCGAATGACGGTTCCTTTAAATGACGTCATCCAAGATGGCGTCCCTCGAATTCCGATTGGCTGATAGGATTCTATCAGCCAATCGGAATTAAGGTAGGAAAATCATCAGAATATTCCTACCTTAATTCCGATTGGCTGATAGAATCCTATCAGCCAATCGGAATTCGAGGGACGCCATTTTGGATGACATCATTTAAAGGAACCGTCATTCGGCGAGTAGGCGTCGCTTGAAGAGGTTGGATCCGCGTCGGCTGGGAAGAAGTTGGCTATGCACCGGAAGAAAGACGATTGAAGATGCGGCTTGATAGAAGACTTCATCCCGATGATGGACTTCCGACTTCAGCCCGATGATGGAGTTCTTCAGCCGCCGCTTGGATCAAGACTTCGGACCCTCTTCTGGACCGATCGGTGAACCCGGTGAGGTGAAGACACGGTAGGGAGATCTTCAGGGGCTTAGTGTTAGGTTTATTTAAGGGGGGTTTGGGTTAGATTAGGGGTATGTGGGTGGTGGGTTGTAATGTTGGGGGGGGTATTGTATGTTTTTTTTTTACAGGCAAAAGAGCTGAATTCTTTGGGGCATGCCCCGCAAAGGGCCCTTTTCAGGGCTGGTAAGGTAAAAGAGCTTTGAACTTTTTAAATTTAGAATAGGGTAAGGCATTTTTTTATTTTGGGGGGCTTTGTTATTTTATTAGGGGCCTTAGAATAGGTGTAATTAGTTTAAAATTGTTGTAATATTTTTCTAATGTTTGTAAATATTTTTTTATTTTTTGTAACTTAGTTCTTTTTTATTTTTTGTACTTTAGTTAGTTTATTTAATTGTATTTATTTGTAGGTATTGTATTTAATTAATTTATTGATAGTGTAGTGTTAGGTTTAATAGTAGATAATTGTAGGTATTGTATTTAATTAATTTATTGATATTGTAGTGTTAGGTTCAATTGTAGATAATTGTAGGTATTGTATTTAATTAATTTATTGATAGTGTAGTGTTAGGTTTAATTGTAACTTAGGTTAGGATTTATTTTACAGGTAATTTTGTAATTATTTTAACTAGGTAACTATTAAATAGTTATTAACTATTTAATAGCTATTGTACCTGGTTAATATAATTACAAAGTTGCCTGTAAAATAAATATTAATCCTAAAATAGCTACAATATAATTATAATTTATATTGTAGCTATATTAGGGTTTATCTTACAGGTAAGTATTTAGCTTTAAATTAAAAATTCGTTAGATTTAAATTACATTTAACTTAGGGGGTGTTAGGGTTAGGGTTAGAATTAGCTTTAGGGGTTAAAAAATTTATTAGAATAGCGGTGAGCTCCGGTCGGCAGATTAGGGGTTAATGTTTGAAGTTAGGTGTCGGCGATGTTAGGGAGGGCAGATTAGGGGTTAATACTATTTATTATAGGGTTATTGAGGCGGGAGTGAGGCGTATTAGGGGTTAATAACTTTATTATAGTAGCGGAGCGGTCCGCTCGGCAGATTAGGGGTTAATAAGTGTAGGTAGGTGGCGGCGACGTTGGGGGGGGAAGATTAGGGGCTAATAAATATGATATAGGGGTTGGCGGTGTTAGGGGCAGGAGATTAGGGGTACATAGGGATAATTTAGCTGGCGGCGGTGTACGGAGCGGCAGATTAGGGGTTAAAAAATTTAATAGAGTGGGGGCGATGTGGGGGGACCTCGGTTTAGGGGTACATAGGTAGTTTATGGGTGTTAGTGTACTTTAAAGCACAGTAGTTAAGAGCTTTATAAACTGGCGTTAGCCCAGAAAGCTCTTAACTCCTGTTTTTTTTCTGCGGCTGGAGTTTTGTCGTTAGATTTCTAACGCTCACTTCAGCCACGACTCTAAATACCGGCGTTAGAAAGATCCCATTGAAAAGATAGGATACGCAATTGACGTAAGGGGATCTGCGGTATGGAAAAGTCGCGGCTGCAAAGTGAGCGTTAGACCCTTTCCTGACTGACTCCAAATACCAGAGGGCGGTAAAAACCAGCGTTAGGAGCCTCTAACGCTTTCACGGCTACCGCCCAACTCTAAATCTAGGCCTATGTTATTCAAAGGAAACAATTTTTTTTTTTTTTTTTTGGATCAATCAAATATTTGAAATACATTTGCAAAAAATACATTATTGATAAAATACAAAAGTTGGAAAGATGCCATGAAAAAGTTAATTAAATAAAATATCTGGTATTGACAGATCATCAAACTTCCGCATTATTTGTTGTAAAAAATGTATATGTGTGTGTCTGTCTAGTGTGTGCCGTTTCTGTGTGTATATTTATTGTGTGTTTAGTATAAAATGTGTAGTTTTTACAGTGTGTGTCTGTGTGTTGTGCGCAAGCATATGTGCAGCTCTGACACCTACATAGTAGATTGTCAGCTGCTACAGCACACCCATCTCTAACTAGGAACTAGTGGTTGGGTGATGCCATCTTCCTTAAAGGGACAGTATACTGTAAAATTGTTTTTACCTTAATATGTTTCCAGTTTCTTGTTATACCAGCACCAGGGTATACAATTCATGAGAAATTGCTCCTTCAGGCTTTTTAAAGTCTTGTAGTAAGGTAACAAAGTGCAGCGCTCCAGGATGATCTCCTTAATCGGTATAATGCTGAGAGAGGTTAGCCGTTTTCACGCCATCACACGTCTGCACTATCAATGTATCTTTCTCTTCGTTGATGACGTCCCTAGCCATATTAACTATGCACCAACAGTATCCACACTCAGCATCAACATTCTTTGTTGAATAATGGCCATATGTTGCATGCTGTATGTGTACACTTATGAAATTCTACAATAAAGAATGTTGATGCTTTTATCATTTGTCTGGAGCTGAGTGCAGATACTGTAGGTGCATTATTGCAATTTGATATAGACAACTGAGTTTAAGGAGTTAAACCAGTGAGGCTGAGTGTAAAGGTTCTAACATCACACGCGCATTCCCTAACTATTTGTATTATAGAGATGTTATAGAACCAGTTGCTAAAATGTCGGAATCCCACCACTGCTCTAATTTATGTATTTTCTGATACACTCAAATAACAATCACCTGAAATTCTCCAGGCTAAGAGAAGTGCAATACTACTTGCACCCTTTTATCACTCAGACTGCGTTTGTCTGATGTCTTAAAGGGACATTAAAGTCAAAAATAAAATGATTGTATGATGAGCATGCAGATTAAATACATTTACTACAATTATCAAATTGTGCATATTTTTATATGCATACTTTCTGAGGCACCAAATGCTACTGAGGATGTTGAAGAGTATACAGTGTTTTCATATGTGATTGACTGATGGATGTCACATAATACATGGGGCCAGTTAATTTTAAATTTATCAGAAAACAAATTTACTGCTAATTGAAAATTCAGATTAAGTGATATTTCATTGTATTTTTATTATGTACTTGTTGATTATGCAATTCTAGTATATTTAACGTTCCGTTATCTTCCTATTTTCTCTGATTTTACATAACTGAGCTGTACTATACATAACACCTTATCTCAATAGTCCTCTGCTTCTTACTCTGGTTTAATTTCCTTAACATTATTTCCTAACCTCCCAACTTGTTGTTTTATGCTTAAGACCATATCTTTGTAGTGCACTTTGTATGAAAATGTACCTAATATACTTTTTGCTCAGAAATAAGGTCTGCCCATTATAGCTCGTACAGAACAAGGAAACTAGGATGGGTCAAGTGAAACCTTTGGACTGTTTCCATGCTTCTCAATCCCTGAAGAAATCCCTTTGATACAGTACTCATGATGTTCTAGGTCTTATAAGCCTACCCTCTATATACCTGTATGGGTCTAAACACCAATGATGATTCTTAATTTTGCCTACCCCTCTCTCACCCGTATACACTAGTCCATCCATTCACAAAGGTGGGACCCCACCAACTCTTCCTTTCACTGCCATAGCCTCAAAATTATGCTGCATTTCACTACTATTTATTAATCTCACCCTGACATTGACTGGGCTTCTTTAATTTTTCCTCTCACTCTTCCCTGTCACACTTGCCCAGACCATCTTTCTCCAAAGTAGCATTGTATTATCCATCACAACCATTCAAAGAACCAAGATATGCCATGTGAAAGGCCAAAATGGTTTTAAGATGAATTCCAGAAATCCAAAATCTTGCAGGCATTTATTTAAAAAGTATTGCTGATGGATTGGAATCCCACTGTCACATTCTCTCTATGAAAAGTATTGTGGGAGTTTAAGTTAAGGCACCGGAAAACCATATGATAAACAGGTTTTCCATGGAACTTTTTAGAAAATATTCTATTATATTAAGAAAATACACAGTTCATTAAATGGATTGAAATATACCCCAACAGATAGATACCTAGACTAGGTATATTCTGGACAATCCTTATCTCAGCTCTGGTCATTTTTTTATATTCTCACCAAGGCCAACAGGATTTAAATGGCATCACATTTTTAGAGACAGTTCTATTGCATGGTACAATCCTACACATCAATGATCCCTGGTTGAATAGTAGAGGTGCATGACCCTCCATCCATCCCTGGTCTCCATGTGAGGAATATAGGGGGGATGGGGACAGCATATTTTCCAGTGACTAGGGCAACACAACCTGAATACACCTTGTAACTAGGAGGTATTCTAATCCTTTAGAAAAAAAAGTAATCAAGACTTTTTTACTCTTAAATTTGCCATTAAATGTCTGTATGAGGACTGCAGAAAAGACAAAAAATTAAAATCATTATGTTTAATTCCTGGATATTTTAAATGAAACTTACCCTGCACTTGCAGCCTCCAGACTGACCCCAGCCACAATATTGCAGCTCTCATAGGGACCTTGAAAAGATCCAGTAAAGTTAATCCATCCGTTTAATGCCCCTTTGACCTACAAAATGTTCTAGCTTTTGTGTAGTTATCTGAAAATTCAACATTCTGCTATTAATGTCACATTTGCCATTGAATTGCTTTTATGATATTATACAATTTGAAACTCCTTCCCAAAATATTTAGACTACTTTTTAATTAATGAAATTGCTCTGCCTAAAGAAGGGTACAACATGCAGATTGATGGGGTGCAAAGTATAGGTTCCAATTCACATAAAACAAAAAGTAAAAATGAAGCTGATTAATGTCCGAGATCTTAGGCATTTATCCATGAACTTTGGCTTATATTTTGGGTTTTGTCTTTGAATAAAGAAACTCTCAATAGTTTGTCTCGTTTTGCTTTGCTAAAGCTATATTATTAAACAGAAAATACATTTATATGAATAAAGACAATGAGATATATCATAACTAAATATAGCTTTGCAGAGTATAAGAAAGGAAACAAATAATGAAACATAAATAATGTTCACAATGATCTAGCAGGTTATGAAAGGTCTTATAAATTTAAAAAGATTGTAAGAGTCATTCATTAAACAAGTGTAAAATTGAAATGCTCCCAACAAAAGAAGTAATATAGTGTCTGGCCATTGTATTCCAGTAGAGAAGAAGGCAAAATGGAAGCTTTGAGGGAATACAAATTGGAGGGAGGATAAGAAAATAATCCTCTTGGTTGCTCTGGAAAAACGTTTTATTTCACAGTTCTGAATTTGTATGCTTTGATTTGTGTGAGGTGGAATTGGTGCCCTCACTAATCATAACCATCAAAATTAAAGGTACATGGAAACTTAAAATGTTCGTTTGTGATTCAGACAGACCATAGCATTTTAAAAAAAGTTTCCAATTTACTTATATTATCAAATTTGCTTAGTTCCCATGATATTCTTTGTTGAAGAAATACATAGTTATGCATCTGGAGCACGACATGACAGGAAATAGCGCTGCCATTCAGTGCTCTTGCAAACGGATAACATTCTTGCAAAACTACTGCCATATAGTGCTCCAGACGTGCACACTCCTGAGCTTATTTCCCTGCTTTTCAAAAGATTTTACAAAAGGTACCAAAAGAGCAAACAAAGGCCTAGATTTGGAGTTCGGCGGTAAAAGGGCTGTTAACGCTCCGCGGGCTTTTTTCTGGCCGCACCATAAATTTAACTCTGGTATCGAGAGTTCAAACAAATGCTGCGTTAGGCTCCAAAAAAGGAGCGTAGAGCATATTTACCGCAAATGCAACTCTCGATACCAGAGTTGCTTACGGACGCGGCCGGCATCAAAAACGTGCTCGTGCACGATTCTCCCATAGGAAACAATGGGGCAGTTTGAGCTGAAAAAAAACCTAACACCTGCAAAAAAGCAGCGTTCAGCTCTTAACGCAGCCCCATTGTTTCCTATGGGGAAACACTTCCTACGTCTGCACCTAACACTCTAACATGTACCCCGAGTCTAAACACCCCTAACCTTACACTTATTAACCCCTAATCTGCCGCCCCCGCTATCGCTGACCCCTGCATTACACTTTTAACCCCTAATCTGCCGCTCCGTAAACCGCCGCCACCTACGTTATCCCTATGTACCCCTAATCTGCTGCCCTAACATCGCCGAGCCCTATGTTATATTTATTAACCCCTAATCTGCCCCCCACAACGTCGCCGACACCTGCCTACACTTATTAACCCCTAATCTGCCGAGCGGACCTGAGCGCTACTATAATAAAGTTATTAACCCCTAATCCGCCTCACTAACCCTATCATAAATAGTATTAACCCCTAATCTGCCCTCCCTAACATCGCCGACACCTACCTTCAATTATTAACCCCTAATCTGCCGACCGGAGCTCACCGCTATTCTAATAAATGTATTAACCCCTAAAGCTAAGTCTAACCCTAACACTAACACCCCCCTAAGTTAAATATAATTTTTATCTAACGAAATAAATTAACTCTTATTAAATAAATAATTCCTATTTAAAGCTAAATACTTACCTGTAAAATACATCCTAATATAGCTACAATATAAATTATAATTATATTATAGCTATTTTAGGATTAATATTTATTTTACAGGCAACTTTGTAATTATTTTAACCAGGTACAATAGCTATTAAATAGTTAAGAACTATTTAATAGTTACCTAGTTAAAATAATAACAAATTTACCTGTAAAATAAATCCTAACCTAAGATATAATTAAACCTAACACTACCCTATCAATAAAATAATTAAATAAACTACCTACAATTACCTACAATTAACCTAACACTACACTATCAATAAATTAATTAAACACAATTGCTACAAATAAATACAATTAAATAAACTATCTAAAGTACAAAAAATAAAAAAGAACTAAGTTACAGAAAATAATAAAATATTTACAAACATAAGAAAAATATTACAACAATTTTAAACTAATTACACCTACTCTAAGCCCCCTAATAAAATAACAAAGCCCCCCAAAATAAAAAATTCCCTACCCTATTCTAAAATACAAATATTACAAGCTCTTTTACCTTACCAGCCCTGAACAGGGCCCTTTGCGGGGCATGCCCCAAGAATTTCAGCTCTTTTGCCTGTAAAAAAAAACATACAATACCCCCCCCCAACATTACAACCCACCACCCACATACCCCTAATCTAACCCAAACCCCCCTTAAATAAACCTAACACTACCCCCCTGATGATCTTCCTACCTTGTCTTCACCATGCCAGGTTCACCGATCCGTCCTGGCTCCAAGATCTTCATCCAACCCAAGCGGGGGCTAGACATCCACTGAAGAAGTCCAGAAGAGGGTCCAAAGTCTTCCTCCTATCCGGCAAGAAGAGGACATCCGGACCGGCAAACATCTTCTCCAAGCGGCATCTTCTATCTTCTTCCATCCGATGACGACCGGCTCCATCTTGAAGACCTCCAGCGCGGATCCATCCTCTTCTTCCGACGACTAGACGACGAATGACGGTTCCTTTAAGGGACGTCATCCAAGATGGCGTCCCTCGAATTCCGATTGGCTGATAGGATTCTATCAGCCAATCGGAATTAAGGTAGGAATTTTCTGATTGGCTGATGGAATCAGCCAATCAGAATATAGTTCAATCCGATTGGCTGATCCAATCAGCCAATCAGATTGAGCTCGCATTCTATTGGCTGTTCCGATCAGCCAATAGAATGCGAGCTCAATCTGATTGGCTGATTGGATCAGCCAATCGGATTGAACTATATTCTGATTGGCTGATTCCATCAGCCAATCAGAAAATTCCTACCTTAATTCCGATTGGCTGATAGAATCCTATCAGCCAATCGGAATTCGAGGGACGCCATCTTGGATGACGTCCCTTAAAGGAACCGTCATTCGTCGTCTAGTCGTCGGAAGAAGAGGATGGATCCGCGCTGGAGGTCTTCAAGATGGAGCCGGTCGTCATCGGATGGAAGAAGATAGAAGATGCCGCTTGGAGAAGATGTTTGCCGGTCCGGATGTCCTCTTCTTGCCGGATAGGAGGAAGACTTTGGACCCTCTTCTGGACTTCTTCAGTGGATGTCTAGCCCCCGCTTGGGTTGGATGAAGATCTTGGAGCCAGGACGGATCGGTGAACCTGGCATGGTGAAGACAAGGTAGGAAGATCATCAGGGGGGTAGTGTTAGGTTTATTTAAGGGGGGTTTGGGTTAGATTAGGGGTATGTGGGTGGTGGGTTGTAATGTTGGGGGGGGGGGTATTGTATGTTTTTTTTTACAGGCAAAAGAGCTGAAATTCTTGGGGCATGCCCCGCAAAGGGCCCTGTTCAGGGCTGGTAAGGTAAAAGAGCTTGTAATATTTATATTTTAGAATAGGGTAGGGAATTTTTTATTTTGGGGGGCTTTGTTATTTTATTAGGGGGCTTAGAGTAGGTGTAATTAGTTTAAAATTGTTGTAATATTTTTCTTATGTTTGTAAATATTTTATTATTTTCTGTAACTTAGTTCTTTTTTATTTTTTGTACTTTAGATAGTTTATTTAATTGTATTTATTTGTAGCAATTGTGTTTAATTAATTTATTGATAGTGTAGTGTTAGGTTAATTGTAGGTAATTGTAGGTAGTTTATTTAATTATTTTATTGATAGGGTAGTGTTAGGTTTAATTATATCTTAGGTTAGGATTTATTTTACAGGTAAATTTGTTATTATTTTAACTAGGTAACTATTAAATAGTTCTTAACTATTTAATAGCTATTGTACCTGGTTAAAATAATTACAAAGTTGCCTGTAAAATAAATATTAATCCTAAAATAGCTATAATATAATTATAATTTATATTGTAGCTATATTAGGATGTATTTTACAGGTAAGTATTTAGCTTTAAATAGGAATAAGTTATTTAATAAGAGTTAATTTATTTTGTTAGATAAAAATTATATTTAACTTAGGGGGGTGTTAGTGTTAGGGTTAGACTTAGCTTTAGGGGTTAATCCATTTATTAGAATAGCGGTGAGCTCCGGTCGGCAGATTAGGGGTTAATAATTGAAGGTAGGTGTCGGCGATGTTAGGGAGGGCAGATTAGGGGTTAATACTATTTATGATAGGGTTAGTGAGGCGGATTAGGGGTTAATAACTTTATTATAGTAGCGCTCAGGTCCGCTCGGCAGATTAGGGGTTAATAAGTGTAGGTAGGTGTCGGCGACGTTGAGGGGGGCAGATTAGGGGTTAATAAATATAACATAGGGGTCGGCGATGTTAGGGGTAGCAGATTAGGGGTACATAGGGATAACGTAGGTGGCGGCGATTTGCGGTCGGAAGATTAGGGGTTAATTATTTTAAGTAGCTTGCGGCGAAGTTGTGGGGGGCAAGTTAGGGGTTAATAGATATAATACAGGGGTTGGCGGTGTTAGGGGCAGCAGATTAGGGGTACATAAGTATAACGTAGGTGGCGGTCGGCAGATTAGGGGTTAAAAATTTTAATCGAGTGGCGGCGATGTGGGGGGACCTCGGTTTAGGGGTACATAGGTAGTTTATGGGTGTTAGTGTACTTTAGGGTACAGTAGTTAAGAGCTTTATAAACCGGCGTTAGCCAGAAAGCTCTTAACTCCTGCTATTTTCAGGCGGCTGGAATCTTGTCGTTAGAGCTCTAACGCTCACTGCAGAAACGACTCTAAATACCGGCGTTAGAAAGATCCCATTGAAAATATAGGCTACGCAAATGGCGTAGGGGGATCTGCGGTATGGAAAAGTCGCGGCTGCAAAGTGAGCGTTAGACCCTTTAATCACTGACTCCAAATACCAGCGGGCGGCCAAAACCAGCGTTAGGAGCCTCTAACGCTGGTTTTGACGGCTACCGCCGAACTCTAAATCTAGGCCAAAATTTGCTTATAGAAGTAAATTAGAAAGTTGTTTAAAATGTTATGTTCTATCTGAAAGATGAATGAAAAATTTGGGGTTTCCTGTGACCCTTCTATTCTCAGCATACAAATGTAACCACAGTCCCCATCTTTTTTTAGATTCACTAGACCCCCCCCCCCCATTTTAGCACAGATTCTGTAGAGTTTGATGAAAATGTGCCCCTTTTAAAATATCTTACCCACCTGTGGGTTCCTCCCAACAGGAGTACTCTGAACATAATAATCTAGATATCATAAAGCGTATGATCAAAATTAAGAAAGGTTATGGGTTTAAAAATATTTATGGAACAATGCCAGATTTGGATGTAAATGTAATATGAATAAATAAATACTATAAATAACTTGTCTGGACCTGGCATTTTAATGGGTAGATGTTGCTTAAAGGGATAGGAAAGTCAAATAAAACGCATGATTCAGATAGATTATGTAATTTTAAGACACTTTAATTCGCTTCTATTTTCAAATGTGCTTTGCTCTTGGTATCCCTTGTTGAAAAAGAATATGCACATATCCTACACTAGTGGAAGCTGCTGCTAATTGGTGCCAGCACACATTTGTCTTTTGTGATTGGCTGACTAGATGTGTTCATCTAGCTTCCAGTAGTGCAATGATGTTCCTTCAGCAAAGGATAACAAGAGAACAAAGCAAATTTGATAATGGAAGTAAATTGGAAAGTTGTTTAAAATTGTATGTTATATCCAAATCATGAAAGAAAATTTGAGGTTTCCTGTCCCTTTAAGGGTGCCCATATTTAAACCAGAAGATGATGGAAAACCTGCAAACCTTTTCTCAGGTTTTCAAGCACATTTGCCATAACCCCCCCCCCCCCCCCCCCTTCCATCCAGCCGAACTTTAGAACAGAATACATAAGTAAACAATATTGCATTTTTCTTTCCATACCACTGTCCTTCCCATGAGTTTATGTATACATAGACTTCAGTTTCTTTGTCCCTTTGCAATATTCAGTTTCTTGATAGCTATACAATATTCTAACTACATTTTTAATTACTTTACCATAGTCTGTTGTTATCTGAACATTATTGCAGACCAGTAAGGCTGTTGCCCTTAGATAATGTGGAGGATGAAACAGAACAGGACATTTATAAGCTCTTCCAAGGTAATTGAAAAAAATCAGCATCTATACTATAATTGCGTTTGTAACGCGTCCGTTGGTGTCGCCAGTTGTGCACGCATCCTCAAAGGAATGTTGGCAGCGCGAGGCAGCCAAAAGAATGTTGGCTGCACGTGCAGCCAAAAGAATTCACCTGGATGCAGAAAAGCTGCATCCATGTTCATTCCGAAAATGGCAGGGTGGTGAAAGAATCCACAGAGCCATTTTCGGAATCCACCAGGATGCAGCGAAGACGGAACGGAGCATTACAAAAAAAAATAACCGCCTGCAATAAGTATTTAAAAAAAGAAAACCAACCACCCGCAATAAGTATTACAAAAAAAAACTAACCGCCCACAATAAGTATTACATAAAAAAAACTAACTGCTCACAATATAAAAAAAATCTAACCGCCCGCAATAAGTATTACAAAAAAAACTACCTAATAAAATTATTAACCCCTAAATCCGCCAACCCTAACATCGCAAATTAAATTATTAATTTATTAACCCCTAAACCGCCATCCACCACCAACGCAATAAACTCATTTATCTATTAACTCCTACCCCGCCAACCCCCACAACGCAAATAACTAAGATACTGACTAAGCCCTTTAACCTAACACCACCTAAATTAACCCCTTAATTACATAAAATAATAAAATACTACATTACTTTAAAAAAAAATAAGATTCATTAAATTAATCTAAAATTACACAAAATAAAAAAGGCTAACATTACAGAAAATAATTGTCATGACTCCTGTCTCTTTAACTTATTCACCAACCCCCTTTTCTGCGCCCTTCTTAAGGATCACATTTCAATAGTAACGATCGATGCTTAGATTTAGTGTTTGTCAGTGAAGCAAGTAGCTGAATCCACTTAGTGATTTGAGCCTCTCTAGCTCTTATTCAGAAGAGCCTCATCGTTACCTAAAGTATTCCGACCTAACGGCAACTTAACTCCTTGCTACGTGGGATGATTCCTCTAAACTTCGCTATCTTCAACTAAAGTCTTGTTTGCATTTTGAACCTTCCTCTTACAGCAACTGCTTTGAGCCATCGGCTTCTCTCTCTGGGACGTTGCAGCACAGAACCGCTGACGTCACTCATTCCTCGCTTTGACGCCACACTCTCTCACTCACTGCCACCGCTCATCAGACTCGCCGAGGACTCTGAAACAAAACGGAAGTAACCTCCTGTTGGAGAAAACATATTCTAAACTCATAATATTTAACAAAAACTCTGCTAACCAATTACTATAGGATCTTCGATAACTCTGCATAAGTAATTGTACATAAGTGACTTTAACTTTGCATAACTCTGCATGAGTCCTTTGTATAAAGAGACTTTAAATATGCATAACAAGTTTCTATCATAACATCATCAACTACCAACATTCTTAAACTCAGGATGTCTCCTTGATTGCCATAGGCAGTCTGATCACTAAAGACACTTATTTATTAGTGATATACCATTACCTCTAAAACCTATATAAACTCAAGCTTCTGCTGATAGAGTTTAACTATTATTTAAATCAGACAAAACTGCTTTTCTATTATCAAGTTCATTTATTCAATAGTGAACTTTAAGGTCTCGGAGAAGCTGCATTCAAAACTATCTAACACACTTCAGATGTGTTAAAGCATTACAATACTTAACCACATTATCCAAAATAAAAAAATAAACCTAATCCCTATGAAAATAAAAAATCTCCTCAAAATAAAAACACCCCCTAATCTAAGAATAAACTACCAATAGCCCATTAAAAGGGCTTTTTGTAGGGCATTGCCCCAAGTTAAACAGCTCTTTTCAATCAAAAAAATACTAAGTCCCCACTCTAACAGTAAAACCCCCCAAAATAAAAAAACTAACACTAAAAAACCTAAACTACCCATTGCCTCTAAAGGGGCATTTGTATGGGCATTGCCCTTAAAAGGGCATTCAGTTCTTTTTAAATTGCCAAAAAAAACCTAATCTAAAAAAAGAAATAAATACATTTAAAAAAGCCTACCATTAAGCCCCAAATAGGTACTCATGGTTCCTAAAGTCCGGCGGAGAAGGTATTCTTCCAAGCGGGTCCATCATCTTCATCCACAGCGAAGGCGGTGCCGAGCGGAGGTTCGTAGCGGTCTTCCCAGATGTGGCAATCCTCAACGGCGGTCATCGGCGGCGGCAGTGCTCCTCGGTGGCAGCGTGGAGGTTCCTCTTCATGCAATCATCCGCCGCACACTGAAGATTAAATGCAAGGTATCCCATATTTATTGGGGTACCTTGCATTCCTATTGGCTGAAATTTTCAAAATTAGCCAATAGGATGAGAGCTACTGAAATCTTATTGGCTGATTTGAACAGCCAAAAGGATTTCAGTAGCTCTAATCCTATTGGCTGATTTCAAAATTTTAGCCAATAGGAATGCAAGGCCCCCCAAATTGATTGCGGTAGCTTGCATTCAATATTCAGTCAACGATGGACATCGATGAAGAGGAGCCTCCATGCCGCCGATGACCGCTGCCGCCGAGGACCGCCACTGAGTATCTAGGCATCAGAAACACAGCTCTGCACCTCTGTTCCGCGCCGCCTTCACTCCTGATGAAGTTAGAAGATGATGGATCCGTGTTTAGGTTTAATTTTATTATTTTGGATAGCTTTGTTTATTTTTTTCTGTATTTTTACTTTTTTTATTTTTTGTAACTGTAGCTTGGGGGGGTTATATTTTTTTAAACATAGACTGCCCTCTGGTCAGGCTTATCGCCTAGTATTAAATAAAGACATACAATACTGTACTGTAAAAAAGAGGTGTTTATTGATTAAACTGTGGTCATATGCCTATTTTTATTAGAAGAAAATATTTTGTGGAGTTAAATTCCATGCATCAACTTACTGTTCTCCTTATATTCTGGAGGATCCTTCCTCAGAAGTTTCTGTGCTAGAAGCAGATGATTCTCATATTGGTATTACATAATTGGCTGAAGGAGCATTGACAGTTTGTATGCTGTCTCTATATTCCCACACTAAAGCTAATAGATAGTTATCTATCCCATGCATGTATCCTACCAACCTGTCTAATGGTCTGGTTGATTGTCATCTAATGCAAGTATTCCTGTCTGACTGATGATAGGTGTGAGTAATTAGTGTTAGGAACATTGTATCAGCCTGCAACTAATTATGGATGCAGTGGTATTTTGAATTATTGAACATATCTGCTTTTACACTTAACCCTGGCCTTACCACAGTCTGTCTCCTTTATATCATCTTTCAAATAGTTCAGACT
Organism: Bombina bombina; assembly: GCF_027579735.1. NCBI lineage: Eukaryota > Metazoa > Chordata > Amphibia > Anura > Bombinatoridae > Bombina > Bombina bombina. Next base: position 265,888,285 of record NC_069499.1, on the reverse strand, counting down.
GATCTTTCTAGAGAATTATTGCCTCAGTGGTAGTAAACCGCTGAGTAGATGTCAAGGAGTGAATCAGTGCTAACTTTCTCCACCCTTCTTCTTCATTGCTCATAATGTTCACATTCTTGGATTGTGATGATGATGCTTGACAAGCTGGGATGTCCATGATTCAACTCTCTTTCTCTTGCCTGAAAAAAAAAAAAGAACATTACATAAATATATATTTGTGGTCACTATAGTTACATGTCTGTCAGATAGTTCTCACACACTTGAAGTCAACAGTTTGATTTTATACTATTCAGGCCACATAAACTGAGAAGACCATAATTCATGGGTGTTTTTTTTTTTGTTTTCTTTTTTAAACATGTCCCTTTTTTAAAAAAAAATATTTTTAAATGATCAGCTATTGTTAGTGATGCTATCATTAGAGGGATATGAAACCAAAAAAATTCAGACAGAGTGTCACGGATACCAGGATGCTAAGGCGACCACCACCCCCTACCCCTACTACCTGGCTCACTCCTTTTTACACCAGTTTTGGCCTTTTCATGGCTTATGGGATCTCCCAAATTCTTCCTGTTTCTTGTTTTGCTGTTTAAATATCCTCACGGAAATCTGATCGCTGACCACCTAACCCCTTTTCGGCTGGCCGGGCACTGGAACTACCAGCCGGCCGCACCACCCCAGATACCTACTAACCTTTACCCCAGGTCGTTTCAGCAGCCCTTTGCCCCAGAGCTCCACTCTTTTTGGGATTGATACCCTCTAGGGAGGGCAATAGGTGGGGTGAATGCCGAAAGGAAGCTCCCTTAAGAACTTGGGGTTTCTGACCCCACAGCAACCCCTACTCTACTAGTGCTTACCCGGGGGTACCTATACTCCACTGCTGTTCCGGACCCCAGCGATGGATCCTGTTGCTTTTTGGACTGGAACCCCTTGGGACCTGGAGTTCTCCATTGCTACCCAGGAATAGCTGCCACTCCCTCGGGATCACCCCGAAACCACCATCTCTATGTTGCTGGGACTGTATGGGACTATGGATACTATGGGGGACGCCAGCCTGTCTGGAGGGGCGGAATGGTGGAATATCTGGGGGTCAGATAAGACCCTTATCATGATGAGCTGGGAGTATATAAGAATCACTTTCCTCCGCTCTATAGCTACAAGTTCCAGGTACAGGAAGGACCCTCTTGTTTTGTTATTATGCCATATAGTGCTCCAGACACAAGCACACTACTGATCTTAAGTCCCTGATTTTCAACAAAATATACCAAGAGAAGAAGAAATTGTTTGATAATAGAAACAAATTAGAAAGTTGTTTAAAATTGCATGTTCTATCTGAATCATGAAAGACAAAAATTTGGCTTTCATGTACCATTAATTGTATTTGATATTATATGATATTCAATACTGAGATTATGTTTAATTTCAGTATTAAGCTCTCAAGTTTCAATAGTAGCAAAGTTTTGCAGGTAATAAACCAAATACAAATTATTTTAGTATATTTTTCCTCACTGTTTACATATATGAAATTGTTGAACACGGAAGCATGGAAACTAAGGGTAGATTCAGGTCTTACAATTAGCTTAATGAGATGTCTTATGAGATGTCCATACCAATACACCAATTTCTCATTTGATGCCATATCAACCAGCAAAAAAGTATATTAGTTAGTAAGAACAGCTGACATTGAAAACATATTTGATACTAGCACTGGGATCAAATACAATCTTGTTGAATTTCCCTATTATCACATCGTTTACAGGGTGTCAGAAGCAAGCCAGCAAAGCACACAAACCTGCTCACTGCACCATAAATGGGAAAGAAAGAAAATAAGAAAGAATTCCTTACTTAACCCCTCACTGACAGCACTTCCACTGCAAGACCAGCAAATCTTAAATAAACCCCAACACAATTGACCCTAATCATAATCCCCAAGTCAAATTAAACCTTACTGTAGCCCCACTTCAGAAAACTTTACCTCTCCCATTACCCCTCCCACCAAGTATCTCATAGCTAGGCCTAAACACTCCCCAGCGGCCTAAACACTCCCCAGCTTCAGTAACCCATATACAAAGAAAGAATCCAGCCAAAAGACCTTCCACACTTAAAGTAATGGTAAATACACTGTTGTTACAAGAGAGTGCAGGTTCATATACAAACTGCAGCGTAAAAGTCCTAAGGGACTAAATGAGGATTTGTCGTTCAGTTGTTTCCTATGAGTATTGTCTTTGCATTTAAAACAGCTTTGATCAATTTAACTGTTTTTAAACTTATGTGAAAATATGATACTATTATGTGTCAAGAATTTAGAACCGGTATTGATTTTGTACTATAATTGTGGTGATCAACTTCTAAGAATGATTAATCGGTAATGTGATGTAATGTTGGATATCATTAATATTCTTGGATTTTGTCATATCCAAACAGTGAATATTAATAAAGCACCACATATATTATTGTTCCTAATACTTAATGTGACTACACTCAAATTCTTAACTGGATGAAGGCTACAAGACAACTAGTTATGTAACAAGCACTATTATAAGATGAAATGTTGTTGCCATTATGATATGTGATTGACAAGCAGTAACCATGACAATGTGAGTGTATTTAGGAGGTGCCGATAGGCCATACAAGCCCTATACCCGGACAAAGTCACATGACAAAATGCATTGGTGGGCAGGGCTCTTAGACGGCACTAGTGGCAAGTGTGAAAGTATGTTTGTTAAAGTTCCCCTCTGATTTGTAATTATTTGTGTGGGATTATTATGATATTATAAAATCGACAATAGAATATTATATGACCAAGGATGACTGAGGCATAATTATGCTTTTTTTTTTAAGGTGTTTAGCCTATGTTGGGAGGAACTGTGTGTGAGTGACTTACTAGACTCAGGATACTTAGCCAGAAATTAGCGGACTTTGTAACCCCCCACAATGTTTTCAGGCAGGAGGTTGCCTTTGAGTGCCTAGGTGTGTCTGCTGTTATGTTTGTTAAAAATCATCTTTCCAGTCTATTTGAGAACTTCTGATTAATGGTGAATATGTAAACTCTTACAGCATATCCACCAGCCATTGACAGAGCCCTTTGGTTCAGTTTTTAATTAGTTACATATCAAAGGGACATTAAACACATTGAGATAGTAATATAAAATGATAAATTGTATCTGCGATCACTTTATCCCTTTTTCCTGCAATTCCATTCTAAAATTGTAAGCTTTTCAGTTCCTGTTAAGAAATAAAAGTGCAGAACACTGTTATATTCCACACAGCCATTGGCTGCACACTATAGTGATCGATTCATAACTGTCCCTAATTGGCCACAGCAACTTTAAAAAAATACATCTACATGATATTCTCAGACTAACCTTTTCTTTTAATGCATCATTCTATCTGACATTTATTTAGTGTTTAATGTCCCTATATATATATATATATATATATATATATATATATATATGTCTAAATACCTTTCCACTCAAATACCTGAAAATAAGAAAAATCATTTGTATTAAATATTAATATTTAATAATGTGTTTTACTATATATTTACTGTACATAGTTTATATTCGAAATGTTCTTTACATAGGGGTTCTTCATATTTTTAAATAGATATTCCTAAATATATCTATATTTACCTACACCTATATATATTCACACACACATAAAAGTGAAGTTTGCGCTTACCCGTGCACATAAATAGTTTATTTTCAGAAGTATTAGTGCTCGAGTGGGAGTTCTAAATACCGCTCCACTAGTAATCTAGCCCTCTGTTTTTTTACAAACATTTTCTTTCATGATTCAGAGGAATGCAATTTTAAACAACTTTCTAATTTACTTTTATTATCAAATTTTCTCTGTTCGCTTGGTACCTTTTGTTGTTTCTGTTTCCTGTCATGTAGTGCTCCAGACCTAGGTATTTTTTTTAACAAAGAATATTATGGGAACAAAACAAATTTGATGATAGAAGTAAATTGGAAACTTTTTAAATCGTATGTTCTGTGTGAATTACAAATGAAGGCCTAGATTTAGAGTTGGGCGGTAGCCGTCAAAACCAGCGTTAGAGGCTCCTAACGCTGGTTTTTACCGCCCTCTGGTATTTGGAGTCAGTCATTAAAGGGTCTAACGCTCACTTTTCAGCCGCGACTTTTCCATACCGCAGATCCCCTTACGTCAATTGCGTATCCTATCTTTTCAATGGGATCTTTCTAACGCCGGTATTTAGAGTCGTGGCTGAAGTGAGCGTTAGAAATCTAATGACAAAACTCCAGCCGCAGAAAAAAGTCAGTAGTTAAGAGCTTTCTGGGCTAACGCCGGTTTATAAAGCTCTTAACTACTGTGATCTAAAGTACACTAACACCCATAAACTACCTATGTACCCCTAAACCGAGGCCCCCCCACATCGCCTCCACTCGATAAAAATTTTTTAACCCCTAATCTGCCGACCGCCACCTACGTTATACTTATGTACCCCTAATCTGCTGCCCCTAACACCGCCGACCCCTATATTATATTTATTAACCCCTAATCTGCCCCCCTCAACGTCGCCTCCACCTGCCTACACTTGTTAACCCCTAATCCGCCTCACTGCCGAGCGGACCGCACCGCTACTATAATAAAGTTATTAACCCCTAATCCGCCTCACTCCCTCCTCAATAACCCTATAATAAATAGTATTAACCCCTAATCTGCCCTTCCTAACATCGCCGACACCTAACTTCAATTATTAACCCCTAATCTGCCGACCGAATCTCGCCGCTACTGTAATAAATGGATTAACCCCTAAAGCTAAGTCTAACCCTAACACTAACACCCCCCTAAGTTAAATATAATTTAAATCTAACTAAATAAATTAACTCTTATTAAATAAATTATTCCTATTTAAAGCTAAATACTTACCTGTAAAATAAACCCTAATATAGCTACAATATAAATTATAATTATATTATAGCTATTTTAGGATTTATATTTATTTTACAGGTAACTTTGTATTTATTTTAACCAGGTACAATAGCTATTGAATAGTTAAGAACTATTTAATAGCTAAAATAGTTAAAATAATTACAAAATTACCTGTAAAATAAATCCTAACCTAAGTTACAATTAAACCTAACACTACACTATCAATAAATAAATTAAATAAAATACCTACAATTACCTACAATTAAACCTAACACTACACTATCAATACATTAATTAAATACAATACCTACAAATAACTACAATTAAATAAACTAACTAAAGTACAAAAAATAAAAAAAAACTAAGTTACAAAAAATAAAAAAATATTTACAAACATTAGAAAAATATTACAACAATTTTAAACTAATTACACCTACTCTAAGCCCCCTAATAAAATTACAAAGCCCCCCAAAATAAAATAATGCCCTACCCTATTTTAAAATAAAAAAGTTCAAAGCTCTTTTACCTTACCAGCCCTGAACAGGGCCCTTTGCGGGGCATGCCCCAAGAAATTCAGCTCTTTTGCCTGTAAAAAAAACATACAATACCCCCCCCAACATTACAACCCACCACCCACATACCCCTAATCTAACCCAAGCCCCCCTTAAATAAACCTAACACTAAGCCCCTGAAGATCTTCCTACCTTATCTTCACCTCGCCGGGTATCACCGATCGGTCCTGGCTCCGATATCTTCATCCAACCCAAGCGGGGGCTGGCGATCCATAATCCTGCGGCTGAAGAGGTCCAGAAGAGGCTCCAAAGTCTTCATCCTATCCGGGAAGAAGAGGCGATCCAGACCGGCAAACATCTTGATCCAAGCGGCATCTTCTATCTTCATCCGATGAGGAACGGCTCCATCGTGAAGACCTCCAGCGCGGATCAATCTTCTTCCGACGAAGTCCAACTGAAGAATGACGGTTCCTTTAAGGGACGTCATCCAAGATGGCGTCCCTCGAATTCCGATTGGCTGATAGGATTCTATCAGCCAATCGGAATTAAGGTAGGAAAATTCTGATTGGCTGATGGAATTAGCCAATCAGAATCAAGTTCAATCCGATTTTCTGATCCGATCAGCCAATCAGATTGAGCTCGCATTCTATTGGCTGATCGGAACAGCCAATAGAATGCGAGCTCAATCTGATTGGCTGATTGGATCAGCCAATCGGATTGAACTTGATTCTGATTGGCTGATTCCATCAGCCAATCAGAATTTTCCTACCTTAATTCCGATTGGCTGATAGAATCCTATCAGCCAATAGGAAATCGAGGGACGCCATCTTGGATGACGTCCCTTAAAGGAACCGTCATTCTTCAGTTGGACTTCGTCGGAAGAAGATTGATCCGCGCTGGAGGTCTTCACGATGGAGCCGTTCCTCATCGGATGAAGATAGAAGATGCCGCTTGGATCAAGATGGTTGCCTGTCTGGATTGCCTCTTCTTCCCGGATAGGATGAAGACTTTGGAGCCTCTTCTGGACCTCTTCAGCCGCAGGATTATGGATCGCCAGCCCCCGCTTGGGTTGGATGAAGATATCGGAGCCAGGACCGATCGGTGATACCCGGCGAGGTGAAGATAAGGTAGGAAGATCTTCAGGGGCTTAGTGTTAGGTTTATTTAAGGGGGGTTTGGGTTAGATTAGGGGTATGTGGGTGGTGGGTTGTAATGTTGGGGGGGGTATTGTATGTTTTTTTTTACAGGCAAAAGAGCTGAATTTCTTGGGGCATGCCCCGCAAAGGGCCCTGTTCAGGGCTGGTAAGGTAAAAGAGCTTTGAACTTTTTTAATTTAGAATAGGGTAGGGCATTTTTTTATTTTGGGGGGCTTTGTAATTTTATTAGGGGGCTTAGAGTAGGTGTAATTAGTTTAAAATTGTTGTAATATTTTTCTAATGTTTGTAAATATTTTTTTATTTTTTGTAACTTAGTTCTTTTTTATTTTTTGTACTTTAGTTAGTTTATGTAATTGTAGTTATTTGTAGGTATTGTATTTAATTAATGTATTGATAGTGTAGTGTTAGGTTTAATTGTAGGTAATTGTAGGTATTTTATTTAATTTATTTATTGATAGTGTAGTGTTAGGTTTAATTGTAATTTAGGTTAGGATTTATTTTACAGGTAATTTTGTAATTATTTTAACTATTTTAGCTATTAAATAGTTCTTAACTATTTAATAGCTATTGTACCTGGTTAAAATAAATACAAAGTTACCTGTAAAATAAATATAAATCCTAAAATAGCTATAATATAATTATAATTTATATTGTAGCTATATTAGGGTTTATTTTACAGGTAAGTATTTAGCTTTAAATAGGAATAATTTATTTAATAAGAGTTAATTTATTTTGTTAGATTTAAATTATATTTAATTTAGGGGGGTGTTAGTGTTAGGGTTAGACTTAGCTTTAGGGGTTAATCCATTTATTACAGTAGCGGCGAGATTCGGTCAGCAGATTAGGGGTTAATAATTAAAGTTAGGTGTCGGTGATGTTAGGGAGGGCAGATTAGGGGTTAATACTATTTATTACAGGGTTATTGAGGCGGGAGTGAGGCGGATTAGGGGTTAATAACTTTATTATAGTAGCGGGGCGGTCCGCTCAGCAGATTAGGGGTTAATAAGTGTAGTTAGTTGGAGGCGACGTTGAGGGGGGCAGATTAGGGGTTAATAAATATAATATAGGGGTCAGCGGTGTTAGGGGCAGCAGATTAGGGGTACATAGGGATAATGTAGGTGGCGGGGTGTACGGAGCGGCAGATTAGGTGTTAAAAATAATATGCAGGTGTCAGCGATAGCGGGGCGGCAGATTAGGGGTTAATAAGTGTAAGGTTAGGGGTGTTTAGACTCGGGGTATATGTTAGAGTGTTAGGTGCAGACGTAGGAAGTGTTTCCCCATAGAAAACAATGGGGCTGCGTTAGGAGCTGAACGCGGCTTTTTTGCAGGTGTTAGGTTTTTTTTCAGCTCAAATGGCCCCATTGTTTTCTATGGGGATATCGTGCACAAGCACGTTTTTGAAGCTGGCCGCGTCCGTAAGCACCGCTGGTATCTAGAGTTGCAGTGGCGTTAAATTATGCTCTATGCTCCCTTTTTGGAGCCTAACGCACTGAAAACCCAGCCATTCTGTGAACTCTAAATACCAGCGGTATTTAAAAAGTGCGTGGGGAAAAAAAGCAAGCGTAGCTAACGCACCCCTTTGGCCGCAGAAATCTAAATCTAGGCGGAAATGTTTTTGGTTTCATTAAAGAGAAATACAAATCGGAAAATAAAATGTTGTCATTTTACTTTAGCACCATTTTGCCATGGCAGCTATAGGGTAGATTGCAAGTGGAAAGCAATCAGTAGCGCAGGATGCATTATCTTGAGCTTGGTCCTGTGCTAAGAATAACTCACAATCTGGTATTACCAGTGGGTGGTTAAATTTTTAACCAGAAGATCTTAATGAGGCAGAAACTTAATATCATGCACTATAATTTTAATGGATAGCGAAGGGAGCGCTATTAGCGTCCTCATTACATTCATATTACAAATGGTGAGTTAAGTGATCACCTTGAGCACAATCCAAAATACTGTTGTAAACGTTAGCTCTTTTTGTAACCATGACACAACCAATTATTGGCAGCTATGTGTAAATACCTAATTGGCTAACTAGACATCCTGTTTAGGATATGCAGTGTGTTGCAGTTACCATGTGGGACTTCAGCTACATGTATAACCCCCTTGCTGGGGTTAAAAACATAGAAGGGGATACTAATGATATTACACTTTCTATTTCATGACTGAAATAATAATAATATAGTTTCATCTCTTTTAGGGCTAGATTACAAGTGGAGCACAAATTATCCCTCCCACGTTAAATTCACTAGAGGGAGACTTTTTGCACACGTCGGGTAGAGCGCTTATTAAAAGTAAAACGTTTTAGCATAAGCACTAACCCGAAGTGCACAAGAAGCCGAACTTCAAATATCAAGAACGCATTAACATATTCCCCCCTAGACTATAATTGAGCACAAAAAGTGGGGGGAAAAACTAACACCTATACTCGCTCGCAAATCTGATCACGTTTAACCGTTTGTTAACCTGACATGAAATATGGATATTTCACATTCCAATGTTCTTCACATAACAAAATATTTTCTATATATTCATAAATAAATATTTCAATAAATATCTGATGGGTTTTTTTGTAAAATATATATCTGTACATATACAGTATATATATATATATATATATATATATATATATATATATATATATATATATATATATATATATATAGATAGATAGATAGATAGATAGATAGATAGATAGATAGATTTACAATTATATATAGGTATAGATATATACAGATACATATAATAATATCTAAATACATAGAACATATTCCCTTATGTGAAGAACATTGGAATGTGAAATATTTACAGTAAATACATAGTTAAACACTTTATTAAAAATAAATATTGCATAGATTAAATAGATTTTACATGTTTTCAGTTACTTTACTGCAAAGGGCTCCACCAGTGCATTTACATATATGTATGTATATATATATATATATATATATATATATATATATATATATACTGTATAGATAGATAGATAGATAGATAGATAGATAGATATAGATATATATATATATATACATGTGTATGTATGTGTTTATATGTGTATATATGTATGTAAATACATATATATATATATATATATATATATATATATATTGTATATATTCATAAATACATACATACACACATATAAACATACAGTATATATATGCACAGTATATATACGTATATATATATATATATATATATATATATATATATATATATATATATATACGTATATATATATACATATGTACACACATATATACATACTGTAATCATTTTAGAATATAATCAATGGTTTGGTAGGATCCTCATCTATTTGCAATATCACTGCCACAGTAATTACTGTTCACATTTTTGCAACCGGAATGTTGTATATGGATATTTCACCTCCTGTACAGCCAATAGTCTCTATCTAAGATAGGGTTAGGGATAGGGGTTAAAAACTGGAATAGTATTAGTATTAGGCTAGGGTAAAGATTAGGGTACAGTTACAGTCAGGGTAAGAGATATGAGTTGGGGTTATGGTTTGGGTTAGGCTTATAGAATAGGATGAGGAATAGGGTTAACCCCATTGGATGTATCCAAGGTCTTAACAAGAGTGGCAATGACGCCTGCAGCAATCCTGCATTGCTGCCATAGCAACATCCTCAGGGTGATATTTTGACACCTGTAGAATCATAGTCAAGTCACCCAGAACTACCATATGTAACCTGTACATAGAGATCATTTTGGATATTTTTTGTCCCATCATTTTTGTGGCATACACAATGATTGCCTGAGATCTGCATTTGGCAAAGAGAGATGAGTGGGTTAATATAATGTTGAATAAGAAGTTACAGCAGCAATATACACATTTGTATTTACAGTTTTACGTTGCATTAACTGAAGTTGCCTCATTAATAAATCTCTAGTAAATATTGTTTGCTCTATTCTCACATCTGACCATAGTTTGAGTCTAGCATTTTCATGTTAATCATAGAAATCTAGATTTTATGTAGTGAGGATTAATAGTAATATATTGTTCTCTTTACATGATAGGTATTTCTCCTTCTGTCAGGCTGGTGGTAGAGATCAGTGAATTGCTCGTGCAATGAGATGGGATATGAGATGTGGTGTATGTAATAAATAACGGAGACTGAGGTGTGGAACAAAGCCCTGATCTGTTGGCAGCCGGTATATGTAAATTTATGTGAGATACAATATCTAGCATAAAGATGTATCTCTAGTAACATTAAGGAGTTGTTTATTTGATACACCCAAAGAATTGTTCCCTTATATTGTTGCAATTTTAAAATATTAAATATCAGTATAAGTTAATGTTATTTTTATGGACAAGTGATATTTACACTGGTTATTTTTTAGAAAATACTATTGTTTTTATTGGGATTTTTTTAACCTAAAGGATCATTCTAGTGCATTTCAATTTTAAGTTTTAGTAGAAGATTTTAGTATTAGCAAAAATGTTTCTAGTAAAAGCATTTGACTGATTTAGTGATAGCTTTAATGTGCACATGGCATGAGCGCATATGCCAATATGACTCGTGCACCTGCATTAATCGCTGCACCTACTCATAGGGCTGGCGGTGATACATTTTGCATGAAGTAAATTGCGTAAATGTTGACACATATTGTGTTACTCCAGGCTCTCAGCTGACCTCGCACAAATCTTAATGCCAGGGACATTGCTATGTGGTCAAAATACTCTATGCAAACAATAAAAGCTTTCATTGCAAAAGTAACTGCTTTTATTAGGAGCATTTTGCAAATACAAATGTATAGTAAAAATGTTTTAATTGAAAACTGAAATATAATCATGCAGTTGTCAGTTCCATGAGGTATTGTGGTACCATACATCTATATTATTAAAGTTGTGTATTTAGTGTTTATGCTACTCTAAGCACTGGGAAATCTGCTGCTCCCGCAAACCCCCAACCTCAACAGTATATATACCCACAAGTATAAATTTCGGGTGTCAGCGATGTAGAACAAGGAAAAAAGAGCAGTCCTTAGGTCTTAGGAACAGTGTTTAATATAAAACAGCTCATAAAAAAACAGCTGTTTATATGAGCTGTTTTATATTAAACATGGAAGTTTTCTACTCATAGTGCATTTGTGAAATTCTACTACCTCAAGGGTCGTGAGGATCCTATTTGCAAAGAAAGAACCCCTAAACCTGCGCCACCTACTACCGAATCCATATCCTACTTACAGTCTCATTGAGAGACACTGAGGGAAGGCAGCTCTTGTACTTTAAAGGGACAGTCTACACCAGAATTTTTATTGTTTTAAAAGATAGATAATCCCTTTATTACCCATTTCCCAGTTTTGCATAACTAACACATTTATAATAAGAATACCAAGAGAACAAAGCAAAATTGGTGATAAAAGTAAATTCGAAAATTGTTTAAAATTACATGCTCTATCTGAATCATGAAAGTTTATTTTGGCCTAGACTGTCCCTTTAAGGGGAGTATTTTGTTCTACCATTGCTTACAGCCTGTTTTGTTATACCATCTTAAAACTGTCTGTATATTGAACAGGAATAGCTGGCACAGGACAAAATACACTCTGTATACAGCCCAAATCTCAGGAGTCTTATATTTACAAAGTAGTCCTTTTTTTATGTTCAGCACTTAACTCAGAGCAAGGAGTGGGGTAAAAGAGGACGAATGGGGGAAACAAAAGTGTTAGGAAGAAGTTGTAGAAAATAAGACCTTACACCAATACCCTCTGCTCCCTTGATATTTAGCTTAGTGTCAATCTTTCTAAACTTCAAAATGGTATGCTCTTGAACCCCCTGCACTTAATGGTATGCTCTTGAACCCCCTGCACTTAATGGTATGCTCTTGAACCCCCCTGCACTTATGTTAATTTCAGTTTCAGTTCTGACTAAAATGTCCTTTTAAAGGGATATGAAACCCAATTTATTTCCTTAATGATTCCGATAGAGCATACAATCTTAAACAACTTTCTAATTTACTTCTATTATCAAATATTCATTATGTTGGTATCTTTTGTTGAAAAGCAGGGACTTAAAGGGACACTGTACCCAAATTTTTTCTTTTGTGATTCAGATTGAGCATGAAATTTTAAGCAACTTTCTAATTTACTCCTATTATCAAATTTTCTTCATTCTCTTGGTATCTTTATTTGAAATGCAAGAATGTAAGTTTAGCTGTCCAGAGTACTGAACCCAAAAAAAGCTTAGATGCATTCTTTTTCAAATAATGATAGCAAGAGAACGAAGAAAAATTGATAATAGGAGTAAATTAGAAAGTTGCTTAAAATTGCATGCTCTATCTGAATTACAAAAGAAAAAATGTGGGTTCAGTGTCCCTTTAAGCTCAGGAGTGTGCACGTGTCTGAAGCACTATATGGCAGCAGTTTTGCAAAAATGTTATCCATTTGCAAGAGCTCTAGATGGCAGCACTATTTCCTGCTCCAGACACCAACCTAGGTATCTCTTCAACAAAGAATACCATGGGAAAGAAGCACATGTTATAATAGAAGTATTACAGTAGCTAGACAAAGCTGTGATTGGTTTTTTCTGTGCAGTTAATTTTAATTGGTTAAAAGATTTGTTTCCATATTAAGCACAAGGAGTAAGTTGCAGAAGAACCTGAGTTTGTTTGGTTTTTTTCTTCTTTTTTTTCTCAGTTTTTATCTAAAAAAACATGAGATAGAAAGCTAGATTTATAGAAATATTGATTTATAGATAGATAGATAGATAGATAGATAGATCGATCGATCGATCGATAGATAGATAGATAGATAGATAGATAGATAGATAGATAGATAGATAGATAGATAGATAGATAGATAGATAGATAGATAGATGATAGACGCAGACAGAAAGACTTTATTTCATTCTGTCTGTATGTCTAACAGACAGACCAAATGACAGACAGACAGACAGACAGACAGATAGATAGATAGATAGATAGATAGATAGATAGATAATGTGGGGTTGTTTTACCTTTAAAAAACATTTTAACATAAATGTATATACAGTACTAGATTTTTTTCCAGCATTTGTAAATGTGTTACAACCATGTATTATACACATATATTTGTTATGAACCAGTGAGAATATGCACATTGTGGGCCAGATTAGAGTGGAGCGCAAACGTTTACATGCAAGTTATATCGGGTTTTCACATTCGTTAAAGCGCAGGTTAAATTGTGCTGGTATTACAAGTTTAAAGTAAAAGAGATTGCTTGAGCACATTTCAAGTTAATGCTTGTAGGGTTAGCGCATCCTCAGAGTTGTTACAGTTGCACAAAATTATAAGCACTCAAAGATATAAGGTCTCATGTAAGAATAAAAATGCAGGCAAAGGGCTTTAACATTGAGATATACATGTCTAAAGATGGATATGTATGTATATATAAATGTCTATATGTGTACAGATGTATTTATGTATTTATATGTATCTACAGACATACAACACATTAATACATATGTACACTAGACATATATATAAGTGCATTGGAGCCCTTTCCAGTTAAATATCTGAAAACATGTAGTTATGCAATAATATAGTGTGTATTTACTGTAAATATTTTACATTCCAATGTTCTGCACATAGCAGAATATGTTCTAAGTATTTGTAAATAATACCTATATATATATATATATATATATATATATATATATATATATATATATACACACAGTATGTATATACCGTACATAGTTATAGATATATATAAGTAAGTTTGGCTTTTTTAACGCATGTCGGGTAAGCGCAAAAACAAAAAGTTTTTACTTTCAAATCGTAATATCCGCACAACCCAAAGCACTCAAAAAGTTTACTTTTAGTATATTTAGTGCTCAACTAAAGCCATAAATAGCGCTCCACTTGTACTCTGGCCCTGTGTGTGTATATGCCTGCACAACACAACTGAAAACCTGGCCAGATTAAAGCGCACATGAGCGTTTTGAACGTTTGTTTTGATAACCATCTGTATGGCACTTATTGTGTTAATCTATGGTGCATGCGGGCATCCTTGCTAGTTTCTTTTGGGTGCGTGCAGAAAATAAATACTTTCACATAGTTTGTAGTTTCAGACGTCATGGGATTGTGATACTTTTTTAAAGTGTTGGTGAAATTATTTCCAAATGCAAATAACTAATTATTTAACAACTGGAAGAGAGAGGACTTAGTATGAAAATATAAAAAGCTGTTTAGGCAAAACGAACAGGTACTGAAACTTATTCTTGGATATTTCTGGCTGACAGGGACACAACCTACAGAAAAGTAGGTTTATTCAACACAGGAATATCAATGTTTCAGGAAAAACAACAAAAAAACACCACTGTAATATATTTTAAATGAATTATGTTAAGTGGAACAGAGAACATATTTTAGTATCATGTCCAATGCAAGGTACTAACTGCATTACTGTGCTATTTAGTTGCTCTAAAACACTACAGTAATGGGATTACTCTCATCTGTGTTCTAAACCATGAAGAGGTATGGTCTGGACAGGTCATATTATCAAACACATTCTTGTCATCAGGATAGCATTGCTAGATTTGTGGAATGCTGCAAATTATCATTATAAAATCTTTCTCTAGGACAAATGCTGTCTCATTCACCCCATTTTTCTATCATGGTTCAGAGAGAGAATATCATTTTAAACAACTTTCCAATTTACTTCTATCACATAATTTGATTCATTCTCTTGACATCCTTTGATAAAGAAGCAGCAATGCACTACTGGGAGCTAGCTGAATGAGCTGGGTGAGCCAATAAGACGAGACATATATGGACAGCCACCCATCAGCAGCTCCTGAGTCTACCTTGGTATCCTTTTCAATAAAGGATATAAAGAGAACAAAACAAACTAGATAATAGATGTAATTTGGAAAGTGGTTTAAAATCACATGCTCTATCTGAATCGTGGGGAAAACAATTGGGTTTCCCTTTAAGTTCAATGATGCCCAACCCTTTATTTCATACACACAAAATAGCCAGGATATGAAACATATTGATGGCAGATGTCACTCTCAAAACCACTGAGCAGCTGTATTCTCAAACCATGGCTTGCTGGTATGTACAAAGTGCTGGGTTGGCACCCCTATTCACTTGTATGAAACTTAAAGAGACAGAAATCATCTTGTAATTACATTATTCTGCAGTCTTCAAATAGTTTAAAATGTCAACAGAGTCTGAACATTGTTAAAACAGCTTAACACCTTGTTGGCTGCAATTGTTTTTCAATGTTCAAACTCTACCAACTTTATTATTTAGAGAAGTCTATTGTGTTCACAAAATGTCCAGGTATATTATATATGATAGCAAATCGTACATAGCCTGTTGCTCTTTCAGTTTTCAGGACTAGAAAATCCACAATATCCAGACTTAAATTACAGGAAAGGTGATACAAATAAATAATGAAAGTATATTGCAAGGTTGTTTTACTATGTCTAATTAAGCATTTTATATAACAATCTCATGGTGTTTACTATCCTCTTAAAGTTTAGGCAACTAAACTCAGCAGGATGTTCATATTTTCAAACAAATGAGGAGTCTCATCTATTATGAATAATAGTAATGTAACTGTTCTGCATTGTGCATGACTGTAAAATGTTGTTAAATGCTTTAGTGAGGATCTCTTTGATTTGGTCTCTTAGGACCTTGAGATATTCTGTTCGCATTCCTCCAAGGCCGGGGGCTTTGTTGGTTTTCATTTGTTCAATGGTAGATATGTTTCCTCTATTGTATTTGATCTATTGAGGGGTCTGCTGGTCAACTGTCAGTGTTATGTGTGTGAGTTTCAGAAGAAAAAAAAAAAACCTTGTCCAGTTAGTATCTCCTGCATCTTGTGTTGTTAAAAACAACCTCTAACGAATCAGGGCTGTGCCAAGCAGGATTTATTTACTCTGTACATTGCATTGATGTGTGACTTTTTTTTAACCACACACTTCTATAATTTGTTTATTTTGGTATCCGCTGTATAAAAGAAGTTATCTGGGTACTTAATCCCTAAGTTAGGTGCTTCAGGTAGCAATAACTCATGTCATTACTTGACGTCAAGGGAAATGTTATTTAGCTGTCTTATTAGGGAGGATCAGATAATTCCTTGGATAGC